>NW_027518693.1:9902500-10507500 GCF_043159265.1 Tasmannia lanceolata
CAGGTGATGTAGTGGCTGGGTGGGAGATGGAAGTTAATACCATAAGTGAAAGCATCCATTAATGAACGTGTACAAGGGACAGTATATAAGTACGATCCCTTTGGTTCAGTTGAGGAATAATCATACAAGCACGTTGCAGAGAGGTGAACACCCTCTCCCACTATAGCCCAATTGATTGGTTATTATAATTGATCCAAAAGTCCACCATCTTCTCAACATTTTATTTTTATTTTCAGTGGGCCGGTTGCTCTATATATTACTTTGCTTCTGTCTGAAAAATTCCAATGCTTAGCAAAGAAAAAAAGTTAGTCCTTGATTAAGAACAGAAAAAAAAAAACTTCAAAATTCAATTACTTAGTACCTGCTAAGGAATCCAAGAGTGTAGTCTTGCCACAACCAGAAGGACCCATAATGGCCAAGACCTCACCAGGCTGAGCATAGCCTGTGAGACCCTCAAGAATCACACGGCTCCAGCTTTGCCGTTCATAGCCTTCAAAAAAAGATCGTCCCACGTCAATGAAACACCGTGCGCCTTCGGTGCCAAACCAATTGTGTCCGAACCAACGTGACCCACCTCCTCTCGGTTTGGTGGCTCCAACCTCTCCGGTAGTGTGGTGATCTCGTTCTCTGATTCTACCTGTAATGAAGGCGCAATATACATGGGTCTAGAGGGACTTGCCCTAGCTTTAGGAGGAAGAGGATGAGGAGTGTGGGGAAGATGAGGAGGTAAACCAGTGCTAAAAGGGAATAACCCTTCAACACTGGACATATCTTCTTCAGAATCAGAACTATTCATCTCCAAGTCATCTTTCCTTGTTGCTCCCAATGGTCCATGGAGAGGTGATCTTGTTGGGGTTGGGTTAGGTGTCCATCAAGGTACCCTATTTGGTGAAGCCATGGAGAAGAGTTCGTAGAACAATCGAATTGTTATTGCAGGATTAATTGGCCTGCTAATAGTCTTTATTTAACTGAGAAAATGGTGCAGTTATTGTATTTTTCGGATTTGCCTTTTCTGTAGCCCTACAAGTGTTGCATCTCTTCTTCAAGAGTTTGATCTTTGGGTCCGTCTTCGATTGTGACAAAATGGATTAAACAGTAGTCGGCATTGTGCCAAACTACAGCCCGACTTCTGGATAGAACAATTAGTGGGATAAGATGGACAATCATTGTCGAGAGACACACGATTAATGGGATTAATGGTAACATGCGTTTTTTGGTCGACATCTCATGTGCAAGATCAAAGACTACGAAAATCAAGACTTCAGCTCTTCTCTGCCTAACCCAAAACAAGGCTTGATGGATGAAGAGCTTAGATTGTCTGATCAAGCTGTTCTTTGTCAAGCACAAGCAAAATCAGAATCAATCTTAAGACTCTTTAACTGTTAGTCTTGAGTGGGCACGCCAAGGTATGGGACTGGGTAGGTCCCAGCCTGGTATGGGATAGGTTTAAAGGGCCTTGCCTAACACGTTTCATCAGCTCTAGAGGTTAGGTACCTAACACTAACCAACGTCAGCGATCATAATCATAGGTGCTCTCTTCCATGAAATCTCTCCTTGTTGTTTGTTTTGTATCTAGTTTCATCTGAAGAGTTCTGGTTGATTTTAATTATCACACCGAACTATTTGCTCATATTTAATGATGCTCATATTTAATGATATTCAATGCTCCTCACACAATTGTGAGATTTAGCTTGAAACTTGTTATTAGTATTTTAAGTTTCTCCCATGATGGTACATGAGGCAAAAGCAGAAACTAAAAGGTCTAAGTTAGGAAGGAGCTTAACATGCTATCTTTTCAGCATTTCATTTCAATATGGATGGACTGGAATTATTGTCGCCATTTGCAAAAAGCTTATAAAAACAATAAATTTTACTCATTGCATGTGAGCTACTGTTAACTCTTTTTAATCATGTATTTGGGGCCAGGTGCGAGCCAGGAATTTACACTTGGAGGGGCCGGACTAATTTACACTTCGCCTGCACATTCTATTGGTGGGCCATGGCCACCCCCACACTTTGAGGGGGAATTGGTAAGGCGAACGGTGTTCTATTGGGTGACCCACATGTCAATTTTGACAGGTCACTCAAATGCCAACACATACCTGCAAATTTACGGGATTTTGCCAGGTCTAACGTGTTCCATCTACCCAAAATAAGTAGGGCAACATGTGAGGAGGATATAAATGATTAAATAACACCAACTCTACAGCTTAAGCTTTTAGAGTAATTGTTTGTTTCACGGGGTCCAAAGGGTGAATACGATCAATTAGAGCTTCCATTATGCGAATATTACCAAAGTACAGGGGATTTACTAGGGACCATCGCAGAAGGCATTTGCCGACCAGCAGTTGCAAGAGAGAGCAGCCACATAGGCTCAATTTTCAACAGATTTTGTCATATTCATTTAACTCATGAGGTGGCTGCTCTTTTATGCAACAGCCGGTACACAAAATGCCTTGTGCGATTGTCCCTAGCAAATCCTAAAGCACATTATACAGTCTACCGGGTATTTGTCCTCCCTCTCTCTCTCTCTCTCGATCTCTCTGTTTTTGCAAAACTCCTTGCCCTTTCTTCCTGGATTTAGGGTTTTTGGTGAAGGGAAGCTTTAAAACTCCAAAATCTCGATTGAAAAGGGTTTTGACACCATTCCCAAATCTACCAAGTAAATCTGAAATCTCCTCTCTCTCTCTCTCTCTCTCTCTCTAGCTTATAGAACTTGAGAGCTCAAACACATGTGGGCCCACATTGTTAGGATGATCCAAAGTATTCATTTGAAAGGCCCTTACATAGATAGGATGTGTACAAAAAATTAGCTCCATAGGATCATCCTAACCCATCCAAAAGTGGAGGGCAAAAATGGACAGACACCGTTTGCCACAAATCTGCCCATTTTTGCCCTTTGCTTTTGGAGGGGTTAGGATGATCCAATGAAGCTGATTTTTGGTACACACCCTATCTATGATGGGGCCTTGCAAATGAATGGTTTGGATCACCACAAAAAATGTGGGACCCATGTGTTTGGGCCCTCAAGCTCATATAAGCTATACGTGCTTCAAGCTCACAATCATTTTCCTCTCTCTCTCTCTCTCTCTCTCTCTCTCTCTCTCTATATATATATATATATATATATATATATATATATATATATATATATATATATCATGGCTCTGTTTTTAATTGGTTGAGGAAACTATTATGAGGTACTTTTGGTTTAAAAGCCTGATTTCCATCATTAATAGATCCGGTATATAGTTCATAGCATAGCTGAGGACGTATGAAGTATGAACATTGATGTCAGTTAAACTGGATGTAGAGATATGGTTTTTATGGACTACGAATCCTTTATTGATGTTATTTTTCTTGGATTCTGTATTTATTTTTAAGGGATAATGATTCCTCGAATCCACCACCATCTCGAATTCAAAAATAAATCAAAGCTTTGCATAAAGCCTTGAGCCAAGCCATGTCAATCCTCTTGCTAAAAAAGGGCTTCTTTAAAACTGAAGACAAACAGTTAAGTTTTCCAAAGTGTGACTAAAAACTAGGTGAGCAAAACCCATTGCTCAAAAAGGAATTATTTAACAAATATGCTCTTATACATGACTGAAGCATCCAAGGGATAAAAGGGTTAGAAATGAAAATCAAAACTCTTTAAAAGGAACCCTATTCAACTTAAAAACATTTCCAGCACTAATGAAAATAGAAACAAAGTGACAATATCAAGATTGCCAATGTGTCAAAGAGGAGTGTGTTTTGAAAGGGAAAATGGGAAGAACAAGTTTAAAGATCAAAATCAAGTTATTAAGAATTTAATAGTTCAAATTAGTACATCTTGCTTAAGATATATTAAATGCCAGCACATCATTTGAGAACAACCATTTTCTATTGCTATGTCTTTGCAAATAAACAAGCTACAACGATGATTCACATATGCACATCAACCCAAACTTTCCTATCTGCGAAAGAACAACATAACCACACAAAAACCAGTATCTGAGCAAAGGGGCACTAGAATTATCTTCATATTAAGGTTTTGAGGGCTGCTCGATGGCTTGAGAGGCTTGCTTGGGAGGGCCAGCTAGGAAAGCTCTTATCATGGGCATGGGCTTAACTTTCTCATTGATCTTTATAATACTCAAGAACATGAGTCGATATACAACCACCATCCCAAACAAGATAGCAAGATCAACCCATTTGGAGTACCCCATCTCAACTTGCCAAATATTTCTCAGAATTTCATCACCATTAATGGTGGATGGTCCTCCTGCTTGATTGTTAGGGAATGTGAGTCCAATAAACTCATTCTTATAGAAGCCTTGGTTAGCATACTTGTGGAAGGCAATGTAATACATTGGGTATCTCCAAACGGGCTTGGGGAGATCATCGGGCAATCGAAAGAACCCGCCGTTCAACATCATCACCCCCTGAATTCCAGCGCCGGTGATAATACCCATGAGGAAATCCGGAACGATGCTTGCAACAATCATCATTAAGCTCTCAACCAACATCATACACATGAACAATACCAGAGTGAAGTACAAGAAGTGTTCAACACCTTTCTCGAGGCCAACTAAGTAGTATGCTATGGCTCCAGGTACCACAGAGATGAGGAGCAAGTATGGGATAGAAGAAAGTGTATTGCCAACAACAAATGCACCGACACCGTAGTGTCCATTTAGTCTCTCTCGTCCAAATATCTGTAAATTAGGAAAGGATATAGGTTGAAGTAATCTTGTTTTTGTAAACTACATGATCATATTCACAATTTAATTTCTGTCAAATAACCAATTACTCCAAAAGCTTGAGCTGTTCGAGTTGGTGTTATTTAAAGATATTAGTTAAAATAATCATGTTTTTTGTAAACTACATGATCATAATCACAATTTAATTTCTGTCAAACAACCAATTACTCCAAAAGCGGAGGCTGTTAGAGTTGGTGTTATTTAACCATTTATACTGACTCCCCTTACATGTGCCCTCTCTCTCTCTCTCTCTGGGTTGGCTGTACACTTGGCTGATGTGGCCCCTTTTTTGGGTTGGGCCCTACACATGGATTTTTAATATCGAGGGGTTGTTGGGTTTAGACCCCACGACCTGCTGTGAGGCAATAGCTCTGATACCATGTGAAATAACAAATTAATCCCAAAGCTAAAGCCCTTTGAGTTGGTGTTATTTAATCATTTATACTTCAACAATTTCTTGTCACTCAGACAATTAATTAATGATTTTTTCAAGATAAAATGTCCAGAGTCTTTTGGGTATAGGCATAGCAATGGTGGTTTCCATTGGATGAATGGTCTGGATGATGCAGATGTGATGTGGGTAGGTGCAATGATCCTTTTCAAACTATGGAATCCTTTTTGGAAAATAGATTAATGAAGTTCATGAAAATAAACTGACCTTCATGTCCTCTACAAAAGAAGGGAATCCTCCAATTGCCATGAAGGTCAGGAATGCAGCTACGAACATGAGCATCGAACCCCTTGCCTGAAAAACTCAAAACAATCTAACATTAGATGGCAATCCTTATGTATCTGCCATTTTAGGTTCTTCTCATTTATGTTTAACAGTAATTTTTGTAGGATGATGATGTAAAAACAAAAGCATAAAGCAATTGGCTTCACTATCTCACCTGAATCGACCCGAAACTGTGGCCAATGTCATTAAAGATAGTGCCTACACATAAACATAGTGCGATGTAAATTGCTAGACGTAGCCAGTAATAGCCTAGATCCCTGTACATATTGACAAAGGATCTTTTAGTGTGGACCAGGGACTGAGTAATGAAGCTAGCTTGATTTCCTTTCTTCTCCAAAACTCCTCCTTCCTACAAAAGAAAATGGGTCCATAGGTATACAGATATTGGGGAGGATAAATCTGATAGTGTACTCACCATTTTACATATATCTGCTACCCGTCTTGATACTTGTTGGCAAGTGACTGATGATTTGTATGAGTTTACGAGAATGTCGATAACTTGGGAGGTGGACATGGCACCATGGCCTTGCTCAATGTCCTAGTGGGAAACAGTGGATTTCCATTAGATAATATGAACATAGATGCTTTAACAGAATCAAACACAAAATGAAGTGACTGTTTCTCACCTGATCAAAGTCTTTGTTTATTGTTCTAAGGTAGTGATCAGAAGGGTTCCTCAAAGATGAGCATGGGAAGCCATTCAATGCAAAAAACTAGAAGAAATCCAAAGCAACAACCTTCAATCAGTTGAATTTCATTGCTAAGTTCTTCTGTTGAGGAAAAAAACTGAACAAACACACCACATACTTCAAAAGATCGTATAAAAAAAGACCAATGAAGTTGGTTATCTAATTAGTTCTAAGTGTTGGAGTTCCATGCAAAAGCAATGATCTCACATCGGAAAAGAGCAAGTGTTGAAGAGGGCTTTTAAGGACCCGGGCACTCTCCCCTTAACGGCTAGCTTTTAAGGGTGAGTTCTACCCGGGTCCCAACATAAAGAAATGCATATTTGAGATCAATAATGGATATAATTATAGAGTTTTACTTAGGGCACCCGTTAGGGAGCATTTAAATGCCCTTGAAACATCAATTTTCACATTTTTTGATAAAAAGTAAGTCTCAAAACATGTGTAAAAATCTCAAAATATGTGTAAATTGATGTTTCAAGAGCATTTAAATGCTCCTTAACGAGTGCCCCACATGTTATCAAAACCCTTGATTATAAATTGATAAGCTCATTACCTCATTGGCAGTTGAAGCAGGCCCAAAATAAACTGTTCTACCGGTGGAGAGCAGACATAAATTTTGGAAAAGCTCGAAGACATCACTGCTTGGCTGATGGATGGATGCGATGATAGTTCTTCGATCGTCACATGCGAGCCTTACAATTCGACTCATGACGTGGTATGGAGCTGCACTATCGAGCCCGCTCGTGGGTTCGTCTAGGAAGAGAAGCTTTGGGCGTGTTAAGATCTCCATACAAATGGCCACCCTTCTTCTCTGCCCACCACTAAGCCCTTTGGAAGCCCAGCCTCCTATTCTAGTGTTCAGTGCATCTTGCAATCCCATCTCCTTTATTGTCATTTCTGCTCTCTCTTTCTTCTCGGATTTTGTCATGGAATCACGAAGCTGGAGTTGGGCTGAGTAGTACACGGCTTCTCTTACCGTTAGTGTTGTCATTAGAGTGTCATCTTGGGTCACATAAGCCTAAATATCAATGAAATGTTATCCTCTATTACAAATGATAGTTTCTAAAATGAATAATAGTAAGGTGCATATAAAACAGGTCACCATTGTTTAGGCCCGGTTTGTTTTGGATTTTGATAACCGACTGTGCACTAAATTTGAGTCCAAAAATCGGTTGGGGACTCCACAATCGGTAGTCGTAATCTAAAACAAACAGGGCATATTTCAGATTATGGGCGAGAGATTGTCAGCCCTAAACTTATTATTGGACTAAAATTTAAATATAATTTTGAGTCCAATAATAGGTTTTAGACTTACAATTGGTTGTCATAATCTGAAACGGAGAGGGCATTAGTGTACGATCAACTATTGGAAATCGATTCCACCCTCTTTTGGGGAGATTTCCAACCCCCTTTCTTTCCCTTTTTCTTGAGAATGAAGTTATTTTCAGGAAAAAAGGCAAATAAAAGGAGTGAAAATGCCATCCTTTTTTTTTCTTTTTCCTGAAAAGATTGAAAAGTAGGGAGGTGGACGTCATTTCTTTAAGAAAGGTTCTCCTGATTATGCAATTTAAACTTTGCATTTGGTTTATTATTTTAAACTTTGCATTTAGTTTATTATTTTAAACTTTCATTTGGCCATTAACCTATGTCAAGTGGAGGGTTCTTACTGAGGTCCCAAATGCCAACGCTTGCCTTCTACCGTTGATTAGGATCTCTCCCGTTGGCCAAATGTTCGAGCCTAATCTTCCTGCAAATGGTTGTTAATTATAAATATAGAATTCAATAAACTAACAAAAGAGAATGACTATGAAGATGATCAACTATCAAACCCTCTGCGTGTGATCAGGACCAGTGTTTAAAAAAGCGGATTTGACGCGGAACACGGCCAAGAAAAATCCTTGTTGACTCGGCGCGGACGCGGCCAAGAACGCGGTTAACACGGTTGACAAGGTCATAACTCGGGAGAGTCAAAGGAGTTTATTGACTCTGTAAGGCAAAACGCGGAACGCGGATGTGGTGAAACGCGGAATGCGGCCGAGGTAAAAAGGAGTCGACTCGGGGGAGTTCCTTGCCGAGTCAAGGAGTTTTTAAACACTGATCAGGACCGCTGATCTGGTGGACCCACATGCTCCTGGGTAACATACCGAATGGATATTCATTCACGTATATTAGCTTCTATTGCTGGAACCATAAAAAAGGACTTTATAGATCAAAATGCCAGGATCATCCAATCAAGGTAGGATCAATGTGAATGGACTTAGTCACTGAACAAATCAATGGTCTTGATCACATATATTATAAGAAAGTCTTGGACGTGAAGAAAGTCTTGCATGTGATTTGATAGTAAAAGAAAGTCTTGATACGATTGAATGTTGTATGGTTTCTTTATTTATAGAGTAATGCTAAGGTCAGGCGGTTAAAGAGCATCTAAAATCCTTTTACTAACTACAGTTAGAAGAGAATTCCTATTTAGTCGGTTGCACTACTTTTTCTCTTTGGTTTCCCTCTTTAATGTGTTAGTTCTCTCTCATTTTGATCCTATTTATTTCTCAAAAGAGGAATTATATGACACGGGCACTGGCCCTTAAAAAAAACAGTGGGGCCCACATTTTTTGGGTGATCGAAACCATTCATTTGTTGGGCCTTGATATAGATAAGGTGGACCAAGAAAACTTCTCCATAGGATGTTCATAACCCTTCAATTTGTGGAAGTTTAAAATGGACGGCACAGTATAAAACTTCCACAGATTATTTGTGGAAGTGATAAATCCGCCCCTTTTGATTACTTGGGACACCTAGAAGCAGTGTATCAATGAGTGCAAAGGGGCTGATGTACTTCACATCGGAAGGATTCAATGGGGTTGATAGCCACATTTACTGCTGCTGGATGTCCCAAGCATGGTTTTAAATTTCGACCGAAATCCGAAATTTCGGATTTCGGTGGGGACCGAAACCGGTATTTGGCGAAATTACATATTTCGCCATTTACCAAATTTCTGTCCGAAATTTCGAGGAAATGCAATTTTTATTTTTTTTAAAAAAAAAGTTACAAAATTTCGGAATTTCTGTTTGGAATTTCGAACGGGAGTACCAAATTTTGACCAAACTTTCGGAATTTCGGTGTTCCGAATGTCCGAAACGGTTACCGAAACCGAAATTTTAAACCATGGTCCGAAGTAATCAAAGGGGGCGGATATGTCACTTCCTTTTTATTGTGTAGGGGTATTTGAGTCATTTAAATCTAGAAGCAAAGTCAGCCATGACGAATATGGGCATCTTTTTAAATGAGGGGAAGACTCAACCCATCTCCAACAGCTTAAGCTTTTGGAGTAATCGGTTGTTTTGACATATTTTGACCTTTTCCTCTAGCTAGTGTTAACTTACCAACTTCTTCTCCAAAAGCTTAAGCTGTTGGAGAAAGGCGTTATTTATCTTTTATACTTTAACACTCCCCCGCACGTGTGGCCCACTTGGCAAACACGTGGCACATGTGGTCCCACATTGGGCCGACCATCGCATGTGGATTTTTACTATCCTGGAGTCTTAAACTTGAGACCTTTGGCTCTGATACCATGTTAACTTACCAACTTCTCCAAAAGCTTAAGCTGTTGGAGAAAGGCGTTATTTATCTTTTATACTTTAACACTCCCCCGCACGTGTGGCCCACTTGGCAAACACGTGGCACATGTGGTCCCACTTTGGGCAGACCATCGCATGTGAATTTTTGCTATTCTAGGTTTGAACATGAGACCTTTGGCTCTGATACCATGTTAACTTACCAACTTCTCCAAAAGCTTATGCTGTTGGAGAAAGGTGTTATTTATCTTTTATACTTTAACAGCTAGAAGATTGGAAAGTCTTATTTTGAAGGAATATCCTTAGCTCTTTCTTTTTTTAGAATAAAAAGAAGCAAATATTGATAATCTACAGTCTATAAAATTCAAATTTTCATAGATTATAGATTCCACCTTTTAATACGTCAAATCTAATCAAAGATGGACCACTATGGACAATCAGTATTTATTAGTCCTTGATTAGGAACAAAAAAAAGGATAAAAAATCCAATTACTTAGTACCTGCTAAAGCATCCAAGAGTGTAGACTTGCCACAACCAGAAGGACCCATAATGGCCAAGACCTCACCAGGCTGAGCATAGCCTGTGAGACCCTCAAGAATCACACTGCTTCCGGATTTGCCGTTCATGGCCTTCACCCAAAGATTGTCCCACGTCAATGAAACACCATTCGCCTTCACATGTACTGTCCTCTCGATGTCTGATTCAACGTGTAATGATCTTAATGAAGGTGCAATAGAAATGGGTATAGAGAGACTTGTGTTAGGTTTAGGAGGAGGATGATGGGGAGGAAGAGGAGGAGGTGAACCTGTGCTAAAAGGGAATAACCCTTCAACACTGGACATTTCTACTTCAGAATCAAAGCTATTAATCTCCAAGTCATCTTTCCTTGTTGCTTCCAAGGGTTCATGACTAGGTGATCTTGTTGGGGTTGGGTTGGGTGTCCATCTAGGAACCTTACTAGGTGAAGCCATGGAGAGAGAGAGAGAGAGAGAGAGAGAGAGAGAGAGAGAGAGAGAGAGGTTGTAAAAAGATCAAAATGCTGTTGCAGGATTTACAGGCCTGCTATAGTGGTTATTTAATGGAGAAAAGTTGTGCACTTATTATACGGGTGTACCTACTACTAATAAATTAAGGAGCAGCACTTATCATAAGAGGCTACTGTTCGATCTAATATGAAACTATATTATTTCATGTTATTATGTAGAGGAATGAAAGACTGAAAGGCGCTCTTGTTTACACTTTCACCTTGATGTGACTATGTGAGTACGTTCTTTTTTTTTGAAATGGCAATAATTATATATAGCAAATTTAGGAGGCCGAGATGGACCACCCATACCTATAATAGGAAGCAAGAAAGAGAAAACACAAAATACAGAGAAAACCCTTTCTCAGGGAGGAAGGTAGTCGAATCACATAATAGAACCACCGGAGAAACCACGCTTAGCTAGCACATCCGCCTTATCATTTGCCGATCTTCTAACATGTTGAAAGCCGATAGCAGACCCCGCAGTTAAGTCCTCAATCTCATAAAAAATGGAAAGAAATCTCCACGGAGGAGCCACCCCACCTTTCAGCCAACGAATCACATTTAACGAATCTCCCTCAACAATTGTCTGATCCATCAACCTTCTATCAATATTCAAAATGCCAAAAATGTGCCGCCCTCACTTCCGCATCTGAGGAATCAGACACACCAATAGAGCCGTAGTATGCCCACAAACATCCCCCTTATCATTGTGACAAACCCCTCCCACTCCTGCCGGACCCGGATTGCCGGAACTCGCACCATCGAAATTAACCTTATACATGTTTTGAGCAAGGGGCTTCCACCTTTGCAAAATAAGATCTCTGCGCTCAACACTAAAGCACACCTCCCGCCAACCTTCCCAAAGATCAAAAGCCGATACAAACCGGAAGGATGGGAGGCATCTCACCCAAGATATAACCAAGGTGATGATCTTCAAGTAAATCCAATGAGGATTCATGGCTTTCCCCTCAAAGACTCTAGAGGTCCTCTCCTTCCATATAGATCACCACGTAGCTAGTAAACAAAAATTCCACAAGGTTTTTCCTTTTTCCTTCCAAGGATCCCCTCCCCATTGGTGCAATAGCGACAGAATAGATTTTGAAAAAACCCAACAAATCCCAAATCTCATGAAGATGAATTGTCATATGATTCTAGTGAACGAACAATGCATATACAAATGATCCACAGATTCCCCATCATGCAGACATAGTGGGCAATGATCAATAAGCCACATACCACGGTTTCTCAGAAAATTAATAGTTTGTATTCTATCACGACAAACCGCCCAACCAAAGATACAAACTCTAGGTGGGCAATGAAATTTCCATAGCTTTGCCGAACATGAAGGGTTAGAAATGGGCATAATACTTTTATAGAAAGATTTAACCGAGAAAGTCCCAAAAGGTTCCTCAATCCAAAGCATTTTATCCTCCCCATTCCTTTTAATGTAACAACCCTCAAGAAGGGCCCGCAGGCTAGAGACCAATTCCACCTTCCACTCAAAAAATGATCTTCTAAACCCAGGGTTCCACACAAGAACACCCTCATTCCACTCAAAGCAATCGCTAACAAAGGCCTCCCTATTTGAAGCCATATTGAATAATCTCGAAAATCGGCACTTAAAGGACACAACCCCACACCACACATCCTGCCAGAATGATATTCTATCACCCCTATACAGTCTAAATCTATGTGAGTACGTTCTAAGCAGCGTCACTTTCACTTATATAGATTAGTTGATGTTATTTATTTGGAACGTTGTGAACCCCCCTTGAAATTATTTTGGGAAACCTTATAAAAACACAGCAAGCCACATGAGATACAAAACAAAAGAAGCAAACACAAGATTTAGGTGGTACATCATGGTATGTGACAATGTGCAAATACTTATTTTCGCCTTTGGATGAACCACCAAATGACTGTAGAAAGCCAAGAACACTCTCTCCAATCCACTTTCTCTTATTAGGAAAAAGAACACGGAAAATATTATCCTTCTAAAGATAAAAAACGACATGCATGTTTAGTCGAACTTCAAGACTGCTATGCTCTCTTTAGGACCCGCCCTGTTTGGTTGGAAGAAAAGGTCTTTCAACATAGAAAGTGCTTTCCTAAAAAAATCCTCTCCTTAATTTCCTATATTTTCTAGAAAACTACTTAAACTGTTTGGTTCAATTAATATGAAAAGCAGAACTCTTTCAAGAGAAGTATTTCTCTTATATGGATGCTTATTACATGGAAAAAGAAAATGACTACTTCACTTATACTCATCGCTATACTATGGTCTCTGAGGCTCACATATATGCTACACTGTTATATGTTAGTGGGGGCCTACATCGAATGCATATATAATAATAAGTGATCTAACAGCTAGTGGATCTACGATGGAGATCTAATGCCCAAAACCCAGTAGGGCCCACATCTAAAGTAATGAGTTGTACACTAGTGCAGTCTATATGGAGGGGCTGGCAGAAAAGACAATTACCCACATGTATGCTAACTAAATTCCTTACACTAGTCAATGATGTATTAGGAGGACCAGCTGTCAAAAGCTACTACTATTCTCAAAACGCTCGAGACAAGCTGAGTTCATCTCATTTTTAAAACACCATAGTGCAAATATCAGTAGTATCCTATCCCTATACAAACTCTCGTGACAACGTAAGTGAGATAGAAAATCTTCGTTTTACAAGTCCCATCAAATAGTCCAATTTGTGGTTGTGGAAGTTTTTTCCCGACAGGTCATATTTTTCCTACGTAAGTGAGAAAACAGTAAGAAAATCGCATTAAAAGTGATTGAAATAGGATTTGTGAAAACTTGAATTTTGAGTGCCGCCATCAATTCACAAGTTCAATCGATGATTAAATGGCATAGACATGTTATTCGTGTTCTCACGATTCCAACGCAACAAACGGTTCGTCGATCCGATGTCTGGATTGCGTTTGGCGGCGATTTAAAGATAAAAAATCACTTTTGGGGGAGTTTTAGACATCGCCGGAAAATGGCTTGCCGCCGGCGAATGGTTGCTCCGACAAGCAGGATTCCATCGTGGTTGCGTAGTTCGTCCAGAGACAGGTCCAATGGCGTATTGTGCGCTTCAATTGAACGTCAAACGAAGCCACAATGATAAAGCGAAATTTGTGTGTTTTTCAGATTTTTTCTGCAATTTTTTCACTGTTTTTACGAAGAAGATGAACAGTGTCGGGCTTTCGTGGGCCAAACCGGGCCGTGCGGGCCCGACAATGATCCAGTATGGATCCGTGACCATTTTGAGGCCCACCAGACCAGTTGGCCCAACCCAGCCTAGACCGGTCCACCTACTTGTATGGGCCAGTTCGGCCCAATTTTAAGGATTTTGGGCCCATATAAGATTGCTTCCAGGGGTTTTGGACCCCTCTGAACCCGATTTTGAAAATTATAGTGTAATTTTTAAACTTCTGATTTTATAAATTTGGATTTTAGTCAAAATTCTTGGGTTGTGGACTAGGTTAGACCAGTTCTTAAGGTTTTGGACCGTTCTAAACCCATTTTTATCGTCGATTTTGACGTTTGAGCACTGTTTAATAAACTTATAGTGTATTTTCAAGTCTTTTGACTTTAAAAGTTGGATTTTGGGTGAAAGTAAGACCAATTCTGGGGGTTTTGGACTCTTCCAAATCCATTTGTGAGTTTCAAATGCTTTTGAAACCTCTTTGATCGACCTATAGTGCATTTTATATGACTTATGCCCATGTTAAGTGGTTTTTGAGTTTTTATTCATTTCAAAAAACCCTATGTGAATGCCCTAAGTGTTGTAATGCACTGTTATGATGAAATGGGAGTTGATTAACATGTTATTAATCAATCATTTCGATGTATAGCCTCACTATTTTTTCTTTTGATGCAAAAACCCTTGGTGGTTTCCATCTTGAGTTGGAAAACTCTCGAAGATTGAATCTCATGCCATTAAGATAAGCTTGAGGACTCGGATTTTGCTAATGGGGCCGTAATAATCAGTGATTGTTTTGAACAAACCTGTGAGTAGCTAAAGTCATATAGAATGCATTGGTTTATCCTGTTGGCATTGTTGCTTTGTTTGAAACTAGTTACTTCAATAAAAGTAACTATTATATAGTCGATTTGTGTATATTTTGCAAACTCCTAAGACAATGATCT
Source organism: Tasmannia lanceolata (assembly GCF_043159265.1). Taxonomy (NCBI): domain Eukaryota; kingdom Viridiplantae; phylum Streptophyta; class Magnoliopsida; order Canellales; family Winteraceae; genus Tasmannia; species Tasmannia lanceolata. The sequence continues at coordinate 9,917,425 of NW_027518693.1, forward strand.
TTGGTCTATCATGGAACCTGAAATTGGTTTTATATACACATGTTTATGCATGTATATGATTTGTTTATCAATTTTAGTTGACAAAGGAGACTTTGGATTATATCTTCTTCTATTAGTCTTTGTCGGAATGAACAATTCAAGTGAAAACTCTAATTCTATCGAGGAAACAGAATCACTTAAGGTTAGTGGTTAAATTAACTATGTCACATATTGTGGCACCTTATGAATTATGAAACCACATTCGGTTGCGTCCGTTTGTCCAAGAGCAACACTCAACCCAACGGATGACCCACAATGATACACCAGTGCCTCTTCAAAATCATGGTATCGTGTTTTCTAAAGTGGAAATCAATTGTGCATCGTGGCACGGCCCAACGGACGGCCCACGATAGCACGAATGATATCTAATTAGAAATATACTTATGTATTATCATGATTTTATACATTTTAGTCATTCTTTTAGTTGGATTGATTGAAATCGTGGATTGAGTTAATTAAACTCCATTTGTGGTCTGAATAGGTGTTATTAAAGTGAGCATGTTTGGAACTGCAAGTTTGTGTCTGTGACATTAAAACTGTTGGTATCTTAGTGTCTTTTCTAGATACTGATTATGTTGAGTACTTTAGTGGGTCAGAACCTTAGCATATGAAAGAGTAGATCCGCATAGTTCAAGACTACAAAAGGCTAGACTACACATCATTGAATGACAGGCCCACTAAACCCACATCTAAAAGTTGCTTATGAATAATGGGAGTTCAATGTTAGTATAAGTCTACTAGTAATGAAAGAGCTCCATTTCTGGATGCAAATCGAGATATTTTTAAGACTCGAAAATGCAAAGGAGTTCTTGAATGTAGTTTGTGAATATTTTTAAGATCATTCGAAACACTTGTAAATACTCTTATGATGTGTTTTGATAACCTTAAAGTGTATTCACCAAAGTAGTAGTTTTGAGCACATTATGAAAGGCTTTGGATTCAGAACCTTGGTTGTGCTTACTTTAACCCACTTGGTTATTCTAAACGGGCAACATTAAGCAAAGTGGTAAAAAGGATTTTTGGCAAAGGCAACATTCAGAATCCTATAGATGAGATAACTTAGCAGGGTCAATTTAGAGAGATTGAACTTAGTATCAAGTGTCATCCTAATGTATGATAGATGGCACATAAAGTATAGATACCCTATGTTTGTAATGGCTAGAAAGGTAAGGTAACATCCTATATTATGATTCCTATTTAGTAAGTACTCTAGAAAAGGTTGGTGGATAGATTAAGGAATTACTATTCACATTTAGAATTATATGTGAGTGATAAATTGATCTTTGATACTAAGATGGATAATATGATCCAAGTATTTTTATCATGTGAGTGATAAATTGATCTTTGATACTAATATGGATAATATGATCCAAGTATTTTTATCATCAAAATTTGATCGGAAAGACAAGGTGTTACAAATGTTATCTTGGGTATTAAAAATTGTGAGAAAGAGTAACAGTCGTGTTATGTCTTAATATATATATATATATATATATATATATATATATATATATATATATACAATGATTTGAACGTACACCTAATTTTGGTTCAAACCCAAAATTGGAAAGTAGAAGAATTATTTTTTAGTCTAAGTAAAACTATGTTATTGATAGTTTTTGTACGGTTTGATAGCTTTTAGACCTGGTAAAACAAATGCATTATGTAACCTTGTATGTTTACCAGAAGTTTAGGTCAAGTCCATTAATATGCATAGATTTTCAAATGACTGAAAAAAATATTGAACTATAGAAATGTCTATAGTTGGTATCCTGTAATGATAAAAGGATATGAAAATGCCAGTTAGATGACTGACATACATGAATGAGTGAATGATATGCACTTATGGTGGGGGTATATCTCCCAGGTCTCTACAAGCAAGGATGCATAATTGATTCTATGGCGCTAGAATCCAATGCATTGGGCTTTTAGGATGAAGAGGAAAATTGGCTAAGGAATTCATTATTGAAATTCCAGTTTGAGATAAGCCAAAGTTGTTTAAATTTCAGTAGTGGTTTCTTACACTATTATAGGCCTATAACCAAGTGGTAAGTCAGGATATATGTGACTTAAGGTGGTTATGTAAGGCAGTTACTCATAGATGGTGAAGTAACATATGGTTATACCAATTAAAACCAAAATTTGATTGAAAGATCTCACGAGATAGATGCTGGTTAAATGCTATAAAGGGATGGGTTAAAGCCATTAACCAATGATCACCAATGATGGAAACTCGACTCAACGCTTGAAGAAACATCATGTCTTGAGTTCAATGAGCCCAAGTACATCATTCGAAGTGATTGCAAGCACTATAATATTATCTAAATGCCATCTCAAGGGAAAGTGCTCGGTACCTGTAGTGTGTAACGGAGGAGGATGAGCAATCAGCACTTAATAGGCTTATAACAGGATGTTAGGGTGCTATAGTTACAAGGGCACTCTTAAGTCTACCTTTGTGAGTGTGAAGGTGGTGCCGCCTTCTATGAGACTCGGCTAGTCTCTAGAGTACTACATGAAACCGAGATACAAACACAAGGCTAGTACTCGTGTCGGCTTAGAAGAATCACCTAAGGAGAAGTATTTCTTATGTGTGAAACGTGTCCGGTTGGCCGTATAGAATAGCTAGTCCAAAGACACGTCTACTATGCAATTCTGGTCAACTTTGATGTGTTCTCACTAAGTAAATGTTCAAATCGAAAGATACCTTTATTTATGTGTAAGAAATCCAAGTATGATGAGATAATTTCTTTGATTTTGAAAAAGGTGGGGGATTGTTGGATTTTGATTTTCAAATCATGTTTTTAGAGTCAAAGTATGAAAAAAAATTTCAAAATATTTTGACAAGAGAGAAAACGAATGGGTGTTTCTCTTGGTTCGTGACCTTTGCTTCCAAGAGTCATGAATGGAAAGTTCAATGTCCAAAGGACACTTATTACCATTCAAGAAGTGAAAAGACACAATCAAAAGGATATGTGTTTGAAATTTTGAAGGGATGTTTCCAAAGGGTGTTTCTACTTGAAGGGACACAAGTTCTCTATAAATAGAGTGAAAACATCCAGAATTAAAGGTACTCAATTTTGAGAAAGCCATGGATCTTTTAGTCTCTTGATTCTCTCTTGTAATTTCCTCAACAAAGTGTTTTCTACTTGTGGTTTAGAAAATCTGTCAAGTATTTGTTATTCTAGAGAAACAAACACTTGGGTCTCACATACTTGTCAAATCTAAGGGTTATTCTCGATTTGGTGCCGTTAGTGCAAAACGTCATCAAGCAAATTGGTTTGAAACCAGCTTCATTGTATCTTGGAGGCGAATTCGTGGACCCCCTTGCACAGATTTGGTGGGGGCGAATATCGTTTTAAGAAAAGCAACTACGCGCCTTGAAGAATCTCATTTTTCTTCTTCTTCTCATATCCACGAATGAAGAAATTTCTCCAACATCCCCCTCTTTATTTCAAGTACCCATTTGTTGGTAGCCTCTTCCAATAATTATTTCCCCTTACCTTTTTCTTTCCTATTCACAAGACATCATTTCAAGAACGGTAATAAAGGCAAGCATAGTCTCCACGTACTATAAACATCTCCCTTTCTCTACTCTATGCCTGTAGGATACAATGATGTAAACTCACGCAGCCTGACAGCCTTGTGAAACACATGTTTTCCTTGATCAGAGAGAACATATGAATGACTTTTGCACATTCACTATGGTGTATTTAATGAAATTGAAAGGACGCATTTTGCAAAATATTAAGTTAAAAGGAATGTATTAAAATATTTTGCAAAAAATAATCAAATGTTAAAACAAAATTAGTAATAATTAAAATATGAATACACATGTCATGTCCCGACCCAGCCTAGTCCCCCAAATTGGTGCGGCCATAACTTGGGAGAATCAAAGAAGTTTTGATCGACTTCAAGGCATAATGGAGTCGACTAAGGGGAGTCTACAATGACGGAGAGGAGTCTTGAAACTATGTATTAATTAAATTTTGTTGATTGGAAGATTCGTCACATCTTTCGTGATGGAAATAGATGTGCAGACTGGTTTGCGAACAAAGGTGTCATCTCCTTTGGCTATTTTGTTGTACCCCCTCCAAGGAGAAATATTAGTTTCTTGCAGAAAATGCATCTAGCTTATTTCAATTTTCTTTCGGCAGATTGCTTATTTATATGAGTTTAAGTTTCCTCTTTTGGTTCGTTTGTGGGACGTCTCTTCATGTTTGGGTGGGGCTTCATCTCCTTGATGGCCCTACTTATGTAGGTCATTGTTGTTCTTGTAATCTTGTATTATTGTTCTTACATCCAATAAAGAATTCTTTAATTTTTGGAAGCAATAGGGTGGGCCCTACATCATTCCTATTAGCAAATGTTGACCACCATGCTCTACTAGTATGGAATCTCCATCATTCAGTGAAGCATACACTACCAAGATTAAAGATCTCACCTCTCGGTATGGAAGGCCAATATTGATTGAATCATCTTAATTTGGAATGCCATCCATAACAGTCCAAGCAATATACAACGGTCAAGACCTCCTCGCTTGATATAATGATATAGATGTCCACCGAAGATCTCTCCCCCTAAAATCGTCCATGCAATGTAGAAGGTCAACTCAATATGCATACCATCAATCACCATGCCATCATATGGTCATGGAATGGCACTCAAGGTGTCACGAACCTGAATCGGTTCGTAACGTGATTGATCTTCTTAGAGGGAAGATCAGCCTCTTGATCTACTTTGAGGGAATGATCAATCCTCCTTTGTGCAAAAAGACACAATTTCTAATATGATTTCTTCATTGATTTCTATTACAATAGCATGTGCCTATATAAAGCACTCAAAGATAAACATAAAAAGATCTGGAAAGATCTTATTATAAGAATAGAAATAGCTAATTAGAGACTATCCTAATCTAACCTAACTACTAAATATATCAGATCTGGTAAGATCCAATCTCATTCTCTAAAATAGCATATTAATTTATTCCATAACAAGTGAGTCCCGTTTAAGCACGTAACATTCCACCCCAGCCTTGTCCTCTAGGTTGGAGATTGCATACCAATGGGTGAAAAATCATATGTTGAGCATTTTTCAAAAGTTTCTTTCCGTCTTCCTCCTTTTCTTCTTCTCTTTGTCTTGCGGTTTGTCGTCATCAATGGTTGAAACAACCCCATTTTCAAAACGATATCATCACAACATTCATCAAAGTCCATTATTTGTATTTTTTTGGAATGATTTGGATGTTGACGCACTGATGGCTGTGGGTCAAGCTGGCAAACGTGCCGTGCCGGGCCGGCACAGCCTGACCAAATGAGCCCCGGATAGGCCCACGGGCCGAGCCAGGCACGGTACAGCACGGAAGGGTTCATGGGTCGTGCCGTGCTGGGCCGAAATCCTCGAGGCTAGGCACGGCCCGCGGCCAGCCGTGCTGGCCCATGTTTTTTTTTTTTTTTGAAAATATATGTTTTGGACGAAAATACCCTCCAAACTAGCCGTTTGAAACAACTTTAGGGGGGTATTTTCGGGTTTTAAAAAAAAATACATTTTAAAAAGGGGGAACCGGGCTCACGGCCGGCACGACATGCGTCACTGTAGCTATCCTTGTTGTGCCTTGCTGGGCAGGGGGCCGGCACGGCCCGTTTGCCAGCTTGAGCTGTGGGCGAGAATTTTTTCAATGGCGTTGGATAATTTGTGAGGAACTGTAGACACCCCATTTTGACCGGACCCTAAAAGCCCCCAAAATTGAATAAGAACTTCAAAAATCGAATGAAATTCCCAAATTCCGAGTCCCAAATATCCCGAAATTAATCTCAAAAATTCCTGAAGGATTGGGCCCAAAATGAGAAGAAGGCTTGAGTTTTTGAGCATCTTATTGTGCGTATTCCTAGGTACAAATTCCCCAGGAGGTTGTTAGTATTCTCAGGGATACCCCTGCAAAATTTCATAGCAATCGGGCAAAAAATGTAAAGAAAGACGGGCGAAGTTTGTGCAATAATCAAAACTGGGTTGTGATAGGGTATGAATTATCAAAGCTTGGTTGTGTAGATATCACCCTCCTTTTTCTATAAAAGGCAAGATATTTTTGTTCGTAGAAAGGTGATTTGCTAACCTTAGAGGTGTGATTTTGGAATTCTGATATTACTTAAGGTGTAAGCAACCCCTATTGGCCTTTGGATCAAATCAAGGGGTCAGGATCGTTTGAAGAGAAGAAAATTTCCACCCTATTTTCTACCCGGACCACCCCCCCCCCCCTTTAGGTTAAAAATTGTCGCAAAATACACTAGGTGGTGGCTGTCCATGGAGGATGGGGGGAGAAATTTTTTTAAAAATTCCCCTTTATATGCATCGAATTAGGGTTTCTCAAAGGAAAGAGGAGCCTCATTTTTGCAAGAGAAAAATCAAGAAAAAAACAGAGAGGGAGAAAACAGAGAGAGAGAGAGAGAGAGAGAGAGAGAGAGAGAGAGAGAGAGAGAAGCAGAGAAGAGGGAAATCCACAAACCCCATTTCATCTTCTCCGGCAAGCTTGCCGGATTCCGGCCGTGCCTCCACCTTGCCCTCATCATCCACCACCAACTTTTCTTCCTCATTTCTCCATCTCATCCATTTCCCCTAAACCCATTCCAGAAACCCACAGCCACCACCTTCTTCCCCTTTCATCTCTGCAACTCCTGACCTCCGGCCATCTCCCTTGCCGTCGGCAAGCTCCCCCATCCACACCACCATCGTCTTCAACCCCCATTTCCAACTTCTTTCTTCCCAAGAAACCCACCTCACCACCATCTTCTCCGGTTGCCTTCACCGGAATCCGGCAAACCCCTTTTAAACCCCATCCGAACCCACTTCCAAACCTTCATTTTCTCTTCTCCATCATTTCAGCCACCACCCCACCGCCATCTTCTTCTTCTCTAACCACCCTCAGCCACCTCCTAACCTAAGCCACCTTTAACCCATTTCTTCGACCCCAACCCAAATCCGGCCGAATCCCCTGTAAATCCGACCCTGTTACCTCCATTGTAACCCACCTCCACTATTTCTATTAAAACCCATCTCAAAACCCTCTATTGCTCTTCTCCACCATTATTTTTACCCATTCTAACCCCTCTCTGTCATCCACCCTCAGCCATCACCGCACCTCCATTAAATCCGGTCAACCCTCGGTGTTTATCCGATAGCTAATTTTGATTTCCGGTGATTCACTCGGTGGTTCGCTCCGACGGTCATCGTCTCAGGCAGATTCAGATTCGGTCTCTAATGCAACAAGAGCTGAGATTTTCTTCATCCAAAATCTCGGCGAGGAATTTTGAAATCTGAAGCCTCGTTCATTTTGGTTCTAGGTTTCAGGTAGCATTTTTTTTTTTTTTTTAAAGTTTCGTTTAGAACGCAATAAACATGATTAGGCATGTTAAGCATAACTAATATCTTCTTGTTGATCATCTGCTAAGAGTCTTCCATTTCATTAAGTTTGTAGTTAATTTTGCAATTCAAAGGAATTGGTTCATGTCTTTGATCCGATCACCTTATTAACTATGAATAGCTGAAGTAGCCTTGTTTAGGGAATGATATCATTGCAACTATGCTTGACATACGCACAAACTTGAAATAAAGAAATACAAGATGAGTTATTTCTGGGCATTGTCATTTGTCTTGATATTTGCTACTTTGGTTGTTTTGTTGAGGGAGGTAAGGTGGGTTGAATATAATAGTCCGAATAGGGGAATGTTAGTGTTGGTCTCCTGATAAATGCACCATGTTTGCTATTATATTCACTTAGCTTATCTCTTCAGATGCCATTAAACCTATTTTGGAATGTGTAACAACTCTTCGTCTCTTCTTCGGATGTTTCTACAGTGCTCGGGATCTCTGTGTGCTCGGGATCTCTGTAGGGTTTCTATGACCCTCATTTGATGATGATTCTTCTAGGATTTTCGGGATTCTGTGTCTTTCGAGATTTATTTCTATTTCCGAGATTGTCTCTAATGCGTTTCAAGACTCTCCTCGAGTCTAAGGATTCCTTTGATTTTTGGAATGCTCCGTTGGATGCAGGCTATGACGGAATGCTTCTTGAGCCAACCCCTTCCCTTCCTGCCTTAGAGTTTTCGCAGGTTAAGAGATTTCTTCCTCTTTAGAGTTTGTCATAGAGAGTTTTAGAAGCTTGTCCTACCACCCTAGAGTTTAGGAGTCTGTCCTGCCCTTTTAAAGTTTAGGAGTCTGTCCTAACCTTTTAAAATTCATCAGTCTGTCCTACCTCTATAGAATATAGGATTCTGTCCAACCTTCATAGAGTTTAGGATTCCGTCCTTCCATCTTTGAGAGTCAATCTTTCAGGAGTTTATCCTATCATCATAGGGGTTAGGATTCTGTCCATCCTCTCATCAAGTCATGTGATTTTTATCGGCTCTTGCAAGGTATAGGATGTTGTTCAACCCTTACAGAGTCGTGATTCTGTCCAATTCCCCCGCAAAGCATAGGATGCTGTCCAACCTTTGCGGGATATCAGGAGTCTGTCCTACCCTTATGATGATAATATTATGTCTTCTTGTGTCAAAAAAATAAAAATGCTTCAAAACATCAAAAATCTCAAAAATCTTGAGTCATTAAGAGTGTAGTTAGGAAAATCCAGTTCGAACTACGGATGGCTTGATCCCTCGTCGGGTTGAAAATTGGGTCAGGTCGACTTCAGGTTGGAAAAAAGGGTTATTCAAGTTGGGTCGGGTTGGCCTCAACCCGACCCGTCCTGAGTTGCACCCCTAGTTCTAACCAGGTCTCAACAACTTTCTCCATGATTGTGGATCATCGCTTTCTTATTTTCTAGCTATTCATTTAGGGGCACAAATCAAATAGTCGGGATCGTTTGTTCTTCGTGATTTTTGGGTCATGGCCCAATGATCTATTTTCTAAAGATACATGGCAATTATCGTATAAAACATGGAATTGATTGAAGAGTACACGATAATTGGACTTTATATGCTGGATTAACAATAGTCCCTAAAGCAGTATTAAAGGAACAAAGGGTACTTTAAACAATTTAAGCATGTGAAGGGGTAGATAAGTGGTCCATGACTTGAACTTGAATGGTTTGCTTGGAAGGGGCAGATTGTAAAGCCCTTATCATCGGCTTAACCCTTTCAATTCCCTTTATAATACCCAAAAACATTAGTCTATATAGAACCACCATCCCAGCCAAGATAGCCAGATCAACCCATTTGGAGTAAACCATCTCAACTTGCCAAATATTTCTCAGAATTTCATCACCAGTAATGGTGTGTGGTCCTCCTGCTTGATTGCTAGGGAAAGTAAGTCCCAAGTACTCATTCTTGTAGAATCCTTGGTTAGCATACTTCTGGAAGGCAATGTAGTACATTGGGTATCTCCAAAATGGCTTGGGGAGATTGTTTGGCAATTGGAAGAAGCCACCACTCAGTATCATCAGCCCTTGGATTCCGGCACCGGTGATTATACCCATGAGAAAGTTCGGTACAATGCTTGCGACCATCATCATCAAGCTCTCGACTAACATCATACATACAAATAACACCAAAGCAAAGTATGTGAAGTGTTCGACCGATCTCTGAAGGCCGACAAGGTAGTAGGCCACGGCGCCTGGGATCACAGAGACTAGAAACAGGAAGGGAATAGCAGAAAATGTGTTTCCAATAACAAATACACTGACACCGTAATGCCCATTTAGTCTCTCTCGTCCAAAGATCTGCAATTAATTTGGCCAAAGGAAAAAAAAGATGTGTAAATGATTAGCGTGACAATCAATTTTGTTTTTGAAATGGTGGAATTTTATTAAAGGAAGAAAGAAAGATCATGACCGAGCATGTCATGGGAGTCAGAGAATACCAAGATATGAAAAATGTAATAGAATGAACGGTTTTGTGACCGTTTGAATGAAACGGTGTGAAGGGAATTGTGAAAAACCATGAGTGAAAGGCCATGAAGGCCAAAGGACATGTAGGGTTCTATAAAAACCCAATTGTTCCCTTAATTGTTCATTCGATTGATTGAGATCATTCCTGCCATTGTCACACAAAAGCATTTCTTATTGGAAGAAATTTCAAAGCACTCCCTCTTCACCATTTTCTCATATTATAACATTTCTCTAATATTCATTCATCTTTTCATTTGAAAATCTCTCTGTAAGCCATAAAAAAAAAGGTACAAGAATAACAGTAGTCAAGGTGGTAAGAAATTTGTTATGATCCTATGTGGGGGGGCCTGTCACCATGTCACTTGTTCGAGTCATGGAAGGGACAACATGTGGAAAGATCTACTTAAAAAAAAGTCCAGAAGTGAAAGCCGCCACTGAGTAATCCACCGAGGACATCGGATGCGAAAGCGTGGTGGAATGTTACGATCCTCGCTGGGAGCCTTCCTAGGTATGAGACTAAGTGGGACCCAACCAGATATGGGCTGGGACAAGTTTAAAGGGCCTTTCCTAACGGATTCCAACAGCTCTTGAGATTTTTGCCTACTGGTTAGGTACCAAACAAAATCATTAAACTATTTCTCAATAATTATTAAAGATTTCTATAGATACATAGAAATTTTCATTTGGTTCAAGAAATGATCATCCCATAAAATTCATTAGTATTAGACATAGTGAAGTTCATTGGTATTTTTCTATGTTCTCCTCTTTTGTAGAATAAAAGTTCGTATATAGTTCTTTAATCAAGAAAGTTATACTTTTAAGAATTATGAGATCTTAACCATAGATTATTCTCATCTTCTGGTTTCCTCAACTGAAAAACCATGATTTTTAATTTTTGAAAATACTACAATGAAGTTTACTAAATTCATCTAACCTTCATATCCTCTAGAAAAGATGGGAATCCGCCAATCGTCATGAATGTCAAGAATGAAGATATAAATATGAGCATTGACCCTCTCTCCTGAAAAAATAAAAACCAATCAAAATTATATGAGCTAACATATTCATCCTTGTTTTCTTGAGTTGTAGGTGATTTTCTATAGCATGATATAATATGCTTGAGTTTTCATTTCAAGGGGATTAAGTTTTCAAAACTTTCAGATGTGGAACAAAAATTTAGACGTAAAAACATGTTTTCTTAAAGCATAAGTAAAATACCAAATACTCATTAAGGACTCTTTAGAAAACGAAACCAAAATAAGGGTCATTTGGTGAATCATTTTCTAAAAATTTAAAAAACTTCTATCATGATATCTTTGTAAACTAGAAACATAAAATAAATGCCTTAATAAATCCCACCTGAATTGACCCAAAACTGTAGCCAATGTTAGTGTATACGGTGCCAATGCACAGAGATATTCCGAAGTAAATTGCAAGACGTAGCCAATAGTAGCCTAGGTCCCTGTACATGTTCACAAAGGATCTTTTGGTGAGGACAACACATTGAGTAAGGAAACTAGCTTGGCTTTCCTTCATCTCCAAAGATCCTCCTTCCTACAAATCAAATGGGCCCTTGTAAGCATGTCATTAGCACAAATATAATTAGACCGAAGTCATAAAAAGTTGTCTAAAGCAGCGATGAACTTGTTCGACCAAGCCAAGTCTAGGAAAACCTTAGCGGCCGGGTCGACTTGCTTACCCATCAACAAGTTTGGAATTGAGCCATGGGCTTTTAGAATACTTGTATGTTCAACTACTGGGGCTTACCATTTTACATATCTCAGCTACCCATCTTGATACTTGTTGATAAGTGATGGATGACTTGTATGATTTCACAAGAATGTCAATTGCTTCAGTAGCCGTTTTGGTCCCTATCCCTTGCTCAATGTCCTAATAAAAAAAACCAAGGATTTGAATAGGATTTCTTTCAGAGATGATAAGAGCTGCTAAAACATAAATATGTGAAAGAAAAAAGCCTCCTTCTCACCTGATCGAAGTCGTTGTTGATTGTTCTAAGGTAGTGATCACAAGGGCTCCTCAGTAATGGGCATGGGAAGCCATTCAATGCAAAAAACTACAACAAATCAAATCCAAAGCATCCTGAATTAGTTCATTTATGCTCATTTGCAGTCAAAGCATGGCCGAAATAAATTGCTGCTCGACGTAAAACAAAACTTACACCCATTTTTTGTTGAAGTATAAATGAATAAATAACGACAACTCTTACAACTTAAGTTTTCTGAGTAATTGGTTGTTTCATGTGGTATCAGAGCTAGGTTCAAAACCCAACAACTCCTTGGTATTAAAATCCACAGGTACAGCTTAGCCAAAGGAAGAGGGATCACATGTGAGGGGGGAGTGTTGAAGTATAAATGATTAAATAAAACCAACTCTAAATTGGAGTATAGGTCACATTTTCTACTTAAAAAATAGGGAAAAATACACTTAGACCCCCTGTGGTTTCTAACACATTCAACTTGACCCCAAAAGTTTAAAAAGTTACAAGTAGACCCCCTGTGGTTTCAAAACGTGACAAGTACACCTCCTCCGTCAATTGTCCGTCAGTTTAACGTGACGGAAAGACTAAAACTAGCCATGGTTAATATTTTGAGGACAGAAACACCCTCATTTGCAGAGGAATTAGGATTACGCCATTTTCCACCGCCGCCGTCGCCCCCCCAGCCACCGCCGTCATCGCCACCTTTGGCCACCGCCGCATTCGCCATCTCTGGCCACCGTCGTCACCTCCACCACAAACAATCGAACCCCACCCCATGGCTACATCAAACCCACATTTCAAGAAAAAAACTTTGATAAAAACAAAAAATAAAGCCCTAAAACATTAGGTTTTTGTACAAATCATTATAATGATGTTAATGAAGACAAATAAAATTCCTAAATGGAGGGTTTATGTTGATAAATCAACAAGGGTTTGAATCAAACCCCAATTTTTAGTTTTCAAGTATGAAAACCCTAATTTTCAGTTGGGAAGATGAGGGCATTTTGGTCTTTTACCCCACGCCGTCAGCTCTGTCTAGTTAAAAAACCCAATGAAACCAGAGGGGGTCTACTTGTAACTTTTTAAACTTTTGGGGTTAAGTTGAATGTGTCAGAAACCATAGGGAGTCTAAGTGTATTTTTCCCTAAAAAATATGTATAAAATTAGTTTATTCCCATTTTACGTCGAAAGATGTCTTTGATTAACTAACTAGAACAAATATATGGGTGTCATATATATATATATATATATATATATATATATATATATATATATATATATATATATATATATATATATATATATTAGGGGTGCAAGTTTGGCCCTGTGAGCCCTGACCCGCCCTGAGCCCGAACAGGGTCAGGGTTGGAAAATCTGACCCTGAGGGCGGGTTTGGGCACATTTTTTTTGCCCTGACTTAGGGTCGGGTTCAGGTTGATACCCCGGGCTGACCCGAGCCCCTTTACACTTTACCCCGGCCCGCCCTGACCGACCCGACCTTGTTTACACTTTACCTGCGGCCCACCCTTGAGCCTTTATGTTTTTCATTTCTCCATATATTGGGTTTTGGATATGTATTTATCACCAAAAATCATATATCAATTAGAATAATAGATTGTGTGGAAGTATTTTGATTTTTGACAATAAAACAAACCGAAAACATGTATAATTGCCCGGCTCGGTCAGACCCAAGCAGGGCCAGCCCGGCCCAATTTGGGCCAATCAGGTTGGGCTGAACCCTGTAGGGCAGGCATTGGGTTGAGGATTTTCAGCCCTGACTCAGGGTCAGGGCGGGTCTGGGCTAAGATAATTGCAGCTAGGGTTGGGCTAGGGTTTTGCAAAATCCGACCCAACCCGACCCTGTTGCAGCCCTAATATATATATATATATATATATATATATATATATATATATATATATAGAGAGAGAGAGAGAGGAAAGTGTCTCTAGTCTCTCCCCTAGATAAGCTTATCTACTCCTCCCTTTAAAAAAACACAGTGGGCCCACGCTGTTTGGATGATCCAAAGCATTCATTTGATAGGTTCTAACATAGATAGGGTGTGCCCAAAAAATCAGCACCAAAGGGTCATCCTAGAACTTCGTTTTGTGGGGCACACCGTGTCCAAAATGGACGCATATAAACGTGGGCGTTTATATGTGTCAATTCTGGGTACCACAAGGCACCGCAAAACGAAGTTCTAGGATGACCCTTTGGTGCTGATTTTTTGGGCACACCCTATCTATGTTAGGACCTATCAAATGAATGCTTTGGATCATCCAAACAGCGTGGGCCCACTGTGTTTTTTTAAAGGGAGGAGTAGATAAGCTTATCTAGGGGAGAGACTAGAGACACTTTCCTCATATATATATATATATATATATATATATATATATATATATATATATATATATATAACAACTCTAATGATTGATTTATGTATCAATTACCTCGTTGGCCTCTGAAGCAGGGCCAAAATAAACTGCTCGACCGGAAGAGAGAAGGCAAAGATTATGGAAGAGCTCAAACACCTCACTACAAGGCTGATGGATGGATGCAATGACAGTTCTTCTATGGTGCTGTGCGAGGCCCACAATTTTACTCATGACATGGTATGATGCTGCACTATCGAGCCCACTTGTGGGCTCATCTAAGAAAAGAAGCTTTGGGCGTGTTAAGATCTCTATGCAAATGCTCAGCCTCCTCTTTTGTCCCCCACTAAGTCCTTTTGAGTCCCACCCTCCTATTCTAGTATTCGCCGCATCTTGCAACCCCATCTCGTTTATTGTCATCTCTGCTCTCTCCTTCTTCTCAGATTTCGACATTGAGTTAGGAAGCTTGAGCTGGGCGGAGTAGTATACAGCTTCTTTAACAGTTAGCGTCGTCATTAGAACATCATCTTGAGTAACATAGACCTGAATTAATGAAAAAAAAAACCCCTTGGTTAAAACTTGCAAAAGATAGTTAGGGAAAACATGATATAGGATTAAGGATTATAAGTTGAATCGTTGTGTCAGCCACTCTGACTAAAACTCTACCAACGTATTAACTATAAGAATTTTTAAATTAGTTGTATCAATCATCCATGGCCTACTCGGAAAAAGTCTCATGATGGTATACTTTGTCTATCATTCAATTCCATAAGGTAGTTGTATTGAATGATATTACTATATATGTATTTATACATCTCTGGTAATCTATATCAAACATTGCATCTGAGAATAAGCTAAATTGAATGATGTACTAACCGAGGTTCCAAATGCCAGTGTTTGCTTTCGACCGTTGATAAGGATCTCTCCCGATTGCCTAGTGTTTGAGCCCAATCTACCTGCAAATTAATGGTTGCTAATGTGAAACTCATGCATTGAATAAAGCCAAAATTGTGTAGAAAATCTTGGCAAAAAGAAATAAGTCTATTGGGACCAATCAATTAAAAAAAATCCACTTTATGGGAGATATATTAGATATCACTACATTAAATACTATTCTATTGATGTCAATATATCCTATTGCTTAGAAATTAGTCCTTTATTAAGAACAATCTGTCACAAAAATCCAATTATATTTACCTACGAATGCATCCAAGAGTGTAGACTTGCCACAACCAGAAGGACCCATAATGGCTAAGACCTCACCAGGCTGAGCATAGCCTGTGAGCCCTTGAAGAAGACCGCGATTCCCTGCATTACCGTTTGAAACTGTCACCCATAAGTCCTCCCATGTCAAGAAAACACCGTACTCGTCCGAACCAGGCGCAATTGTGCCCCACTTATTGTGACCCTTCTCTTCATGGCTTGGCATACTCACACATTCCACTTCTATTGAGCTCCTCATTTCGATATTGCCGTGTGATGGCGCTAATGATGGCGTGTTACAGATGGAGCTAATAGAAGGAGAAGCCATGCTAACTTCAGTAAAAACTAGCAAGCAACTTGAGAGAGAGAGAGAGAGAGAGAGAGAGAGAGAGAGAGAGAGAGAGAGAGAGAGAGAGATAGAGAGAGAGAGAGGATGACTTGAAGGACAAAATATGGTAGAATTTAAAGACATTTGAAATGGTGCAGTTATTGTATTTTTCAGATTTGCCTTTTCTGTAGCCCTACAAGTGTTGCATCTCTTCTTCAAGAGTTTGATCTTTGGGTCCGTCTTCGATTGTGACAAAATGGATTAAACAGTAGTCGCCATTGTGCCAAACTACAGCCCGACTTCGGGATAGAACAATTAGTGGGATAAGATGGACAATCATTGTCGAGAGACACACGATTAATGGGATTAATGGTAACATGCGTTTTTTGGTCGACATCCCATGTGCATGATCAAAGACTACGAAAATCAAGACTTCAGCTCTTCTCTGCCTAACCCAAAACAAGGCTTGATGGATGAAGAGCTTAGATTGTCTGATCAAGCTGTTCTTTGTCAAGCACAAGCAAAATCAGAATCAATCTTAAGACTCTTAACTGTTAGTCTTGAGTGGGCACGCCAAGGTATGGGACTGGTTAAGTCCCAACCTGGTATGGGATAGGTTTAAAGGGCCTTGCCTAACACGTTTCATCAGCTCTAGAGGTTAGGTACCTAACACTAACCAACGTCAGCGATCATAATCATAGGTGCTCTCTTCCATGAAATCTCTCCTTGTTGTTTGTTTTGTATCTAGTTTCATCTGAAGAGTTCTGGTTGATTTTAATTATCACACCGAACTATTTGCTCATATTTAATGATATTCAATGCTCCTCACACAATTGTGAGATTTAGCTTGAAACTTGTTATTAGTAATTTAAGTTTCTCCCGTGATGGTACATGAGGCAAAAGCAGAAACTAAAAGGTCTAAGTTAGGAAGGAGCTTAACATGCTATCTTTTCAGCATTTCATTTCAATATGGATGGACTGGAATTATTGTCGCCATTTGCAAAAAGCTTATAAAAACAATAAATTTTACTCAATGAATGTGAGCTACTGTTTACTCTTTTTAATCATGCATTTGGGGCCAGGTGCGGAGCCAGGAATTTACACTTGGAGGGGCCGGACTAATTTACACTTTGCCTGCACATTCTATTGGTGGGCCATGGCCACCCCAACACTTTAGGGGGAATTGGTAAGGCGAACGGTGTTCTATTGGGTGACCCACATGTCAATTTTGACAGGTCACTCAAATGCCAACCCATACCTGCAAATTTACGGGTGGGTTGGGTCGACCCGCGGCACAGGGTCGATTTTGCCAGGTCTAACGTGTTCCATCTACCCAAAATAAGTAGGGCAACATGTGTAGAGGATATAAATGATTAAATAACACCAACTCTACAGCTTAAGCTTTTAGAGTAATTGTTTGTTTCACGGGGTCCAAAGGATGAATACGATCAATTAGAGCTTCCATTATGCGAATATTACCAAAGTACATGGGATTTACTACGGACCATCGCAGAAGGCATTTGCCGACTAGCAGTTGCATGAGAGAGCAGCCACACAGGCTCACTTTTCAACAGATTTTGTCTTATTCATTTAACTCATGAGGTGGCTGCTCTTTTATGCAACAGCCGGTACAAAAAATGCCTTGTGCGATTGTCCCTAGCAAATCCTAAAGCACATTATACAGTCTACCGGGTATTTGTCCTCTCTCTCTCTCTCTCTCTCTCTCAATCGATCGATCTCTCTGTTTTTGCAAAACTCCTTGCCCTTTCTTCCCGGATTTAGGGTTTTTGGTGAAGGGAAGCTTTAAAACTCCAAAATCTCGATCGAAAAGGGTTTTGACACCATTCCCAAATCTACCAAGTAAATCTGAAATCTCCTCTCTCTCTCTCTCTCTCTATAGCTTATTGAGCTTGAGGGCCCAAACACATGTGGGCCCACATTGTTAGGATGATCCAAAGTATTCATTTGAAAGGCCCTTACATAGATAGGATGTGTACAAAAAATTAGCTCCATAGGATCATCCTAACCCATCCAAAAGTGGAGGGCAAAAATGGACAGACACCGTTTGCTACAAATCTGTCCATTTTTGAAATTTTAAACCTTGAGAGGGACTTCGCTAAAGCTGGGTCCCTTCACCCTTCAACCAAAACCATGCAGAAAAAAGAGTGGGCCCCAATGGATGAGTCGTGGAATGAAATCTGCACAGCTTGCCTACCGGGGAAAAAGAAACTTGTACTGCCAAGATCAAAAGGGACTGCCTGGATCAAATTTGAAAGTTGAGGAATCTAACCATCAAATTGGTGACCGAGATCAAATGTGGCCCATTAAAATTTAAACAAAAACGAGGATCATTTGATCTGGGGCAGCCAACATGACCGTGGTACTGA
This sequence comes from Tasmannia lanceolata, assembly GCF_043159265.1. Lineage (NCBI taxonomy): Eukaryota > Viridiplantae > Streptophyta > Magnoliopsida > Canellales > Winteraceae > Tasmannia > Tasmannia lanceolata. Next base: position 9,935,625 of record NW_027518693.1, read on the forward strand.
ACAAGCATCCTATCCGTAAGATTAGGAGGACAACCACTTGATCAAGGTGGGGCCAAAGGTAATGAGAAAGACTTAGACCTTGGATTGCGGGAATTTTTTTGGAAAAGTTAGGAAAAGAATTGTCTATCCAAAATTTTATTTTATTTTTCCAATTGTTTGGTTACAGATGAAAAATATATTAAATTGAAACACAGCAATTCATGTTTTATTTAGATGACCTTCAATTTATGATGGAGAATTTATACCGTAGACTGCATTCATGAAGCCCAAAAATACAGTGGGCCCCGTATTATTTGGATGATCCAAACCATTCATTTCATGGGCATTGACATAGATAAGGTGTGCCCAGAAAATCTTCTCCAAAAGTACCTTAAAATGACAAAATACCTAATTCTTATGAGAGTGACAAAAGTATCCTCTCTCTCTCTCTCTCTCTCTCTCTCTCTCTCTCTCTATATATATATATATATATATATATATATATATATATATATATATATATATATATATATATATCATGGCTCTGTTTTTAATTGGTTGAGGAAACTATTATGAGGTACTTTTGGTTTAAAAGCCTGATTTCCATCATTAATAGATCCGGTATATAGTTCATAGCATAGCTGAGGACGTATGAAGTATGAACATTGATGTCAGTTAAACTGGATGTAGAGATATGGTTTTTATGGACTACGAATCCTTTATTGATGTTATTTTTCTTGGATTCTGTATTTATTTTTAAGGGATAATGATTCCTCGAATCCACCACCATCTCGAATTCAAAAATAAATCAAAGCTTTGCATAAAGCCTTGAGCCAAGCCATGTCAATCCTCTTGCTAAAAAAGGGCTTCTTTAAAACTGAAGACAAACAGTTAAGTTTTCCAAAGTGTGACTAAAAACTAGGTGAGCAAAACCCATTGCTCAAAAAGGAATTATTTAACAAATATGCTCTTATACATGACTGAAGCATCCAAGGGATAAAAGGGTTAGAAATGAAAATCAAAACTCTTTAAAAGGAACCCTATTCAACTTAAAAACATTTCCAGCACTAATGAAAATAGAAACAAAGTGACAATATCAAGATTGCCAATGTGTCAAAGAGGAGTGTGTTTTGAAAGGGAAAATGGGAAGAACAAGTTTAAAGATCAAAATCAAGTTATTAAGAATTTAATAGTTCAAATTAGTACATCTTGCTTAAGATATATTAAATGCCAGCACATCATTTGAGAACAACCATTTTCTATTGCTATGTCTTTGCAAATAAACAAGCTACAACGATGATTCACATATGCACATCAACCCAAACTTTCCTATCTGCGAAAGAACAACATAACCACACAAAAACCAGTATCTGAGCAAAGGGGCACTAGAATTATCTTCATATTAAGGTTTTGAGGGCTGCTCGATGGCTTGAGAGGCTTGCTTGGGAGGGCCAGCTAGGAAAGCTCTTATCATGGGCATGGGCTTAACTTTCTCATTGATCTTTATAATACTCAAGAACATGAGTCGATATACAACCACCATCCCAAACAAGATAGCAAGATCAACCCATTTGGAGTACCCCATCTCAACTTGCCAAATATTTCTCAGAATTTCATCACCATTAATGGTGGATGGTCCTCCTGCTTGATTGTTAGGGAATGTGAGTCCAATAAACTCATTCTTATAGAAGCCTTGGTTAGCATACTTGTGGAAGGCAATGTAATACATTGGGTATCTCCAAACGGGCTTGGGGAGATCATCGGGCAATCGAAAGAACCCGCCGTTCAACATCATCACCCCCTGAATTCCAGCGCCGGTGATAATACCCATGAGGAAATCCGGAACGATGCTTGCAACAATCATCATTAAGCTCTCAACCAACATCATACACATGAACAATACCAGAGTGAAGTACAAGAAGTGTTCAACACCTTTCTCGAGGCCAACTAAGTAGTATGCTATGGCTCCAGGTACCACAGAGATGAGGAGCAAGTATGGGATAGAAGAAAGTGTATTGCCAACAACAAATGCACCGACACCGTAGTGTCCATTTAGTCTCTCTCGTCCAAATATCTGTAAATTAGGAAAGGATATAGGTTGAAGTAATCTTGTTTTTGTAAACTACATGATCATATTCACAATTTAATTTCTGTCAAATAACCAATTACTCCAAAAGCTTGAGCTGTTCGAGTTGGTGTTATTTAAAGATATTAGTTAAAATAATCATGTTTTTTGTAAACTACATGATCATAATCACAATTTAATTTCTGTCAAACAACCAATTACTCCAAAAGCGGAGGCTGTTAGAGTTGGTGTTATTTAACCATTTATACTGACTCCCCTTACATGTGCCCTCTCTCTCTCTCTCTCTCTGGGTTGGCTGTACACTTGGCTGATGTGGCCCCTTTTTTGGGTTGGGCCCTACACATGGATTTTTAATATCGAGGGGTTGTTGGGTTTAGACCCCACGACCTGCTGTGAGGCAATAGCTCTGATACCATGTGAAATAACAAATTAATCCCAAAGCTAAAGCCCTTTGAGTTGGTGTTATTTAATCATTTATACTTCAACAATTTCTTGTCACTCAGACAATTAATTAATGATTTTTTCAAGATAAAATGTCCAGAGTCTTTTGGGTATAGGCATAGCAATGGTGGTTTCCATTGGATGAATGGTCTGGATGATGCAGATGTGATGTGGGTAGGTGCAATGATCCTTTTCAAACTATGGAATCCTTTTTGGAAAATAGATTAATGAAGTTCATGAAAATAAACTGACCTTCATGTCCTCTACAAAAGAAGGGAATCCTCCAATTGCCATGAAGGTCAGGAATGCAGCTACGAACATGAGCATCGAACCCCTTGCCTGAAAAACTCAAAACAATCTAACATTAGATGGCAATCCTTATGTATCTGCCATTTTAGGTTCTTCTCATTTATGTTTAACAGTAATTTTTGTAGGATGATGATGTAAAAACAAAAGCATAAAGCAATTGGCTTCACTATCTCACCTGAATCGACCCGAAACTGTGGCCAATGTCATTAAAGATAGTGCCTACACATAAACATAGTGCGATGTAAATTGCTAGACGTAGCCAGTAATAGCCTAGATCCCTGTACATATTGACAAAGGATCTTTTAGTGTGGACCAGGGACTGAGTAATGAAGCTAGCTTGATTTCCTTTCTTCTCCAAAACTCCTCCTTCCTACAAAAGAAAATGGGTCCATAGGTATACAGATATTGGGGAGGATAAATCTGATAGTGTACTCACCATTTTACATATATCTGCTACCCGTCTTGATACTTGTTGGCAAGTGACTGATGATTTGTATGAGTTTACGAGAATGTCGATAACTTGGGAGGTGGACATGGCACCATGGCCTTGCTCAATGTCCTAGTGGGAAACAGTGGATTTCCATTAGATAATATGAACATAGATGCTTTAACAGAATCAAACACAAAATGAAGTGACTGTTTCTCACCTGATCAAAGTCTTTGTTTATTGTTCTAAGGTAGTGATCAGAAGGGTTCCTCAAAGATGAGCATGGGAAGCCATTCAATGCAAAAAACTAGAAGAAATCCAAAGCAACAACCTTCAATCAGTTGAATTTCATTGCTAAGTTCTTCTGTTGAGGAAAAAAACTGAACAAACACACCACATACTTCAAAAGATCGTATAAAAAAAGACCAATGAAGTTGGTTATCTAATTAGTTCTAAGTGTTGGAGTTCCATGCAAAAGCAATGATCTCACATCGGAAAAGAGCAAGTGTTGAAGAGGGCTTTTAAGGACCCGGGCACTCTCCCCTTAACGGCTAGCTTTTAAGGGTGAGTTCTACCCGGGTCCCAACATAAAGAAATGCATATTTGAGATCAATAATGGATATAATTATAGAGTTTTACTTAGGGCACCCGTTAGGGAGCATTTAAATGCCCTTGAAACATCAATTTTCACATTTTTTGATAAAAAGTAAGTCTCAAAACATGTGTAAAAATCTCAAAATATGTGTAAATTGATGTTTCAAGAGCATTTAAATGCTCCTTAACGAGTGCCCCACATGTTATCAAAACCCTTGATTATAAATTGATAAGCTCATTACCTCATTGGCAGTTGAAGCAGGCCCAAAATAAACTGTTCTACCGGTGGAGAGCAGACATAAATTTTGGAAAAGCTCGAAGACATCACTGCTTGGCTGATGGATGGATGCGATGATAGTTCTTCGATCGTCACATGCGAGCCTTACAATTCGACTCATGACGTGGTATGGAGCTGCACTATCGAGCCCGCTCGTGGGTTCGTCTAGGAAGAGAAGCTTTGGGCGTGTTAAGATCTCCATACAAATGGCCACCCTTCTTCTCTGCCCACCACTAAGCCCTTTGGAAGCCCAGCCTCCTATTCTAGTGTTCAGTGCATCTTGCAATCCCATCTCCTTTATTGTCATTTCTGCTCTCTCTTTCTTCTCGGATTTTGTCATGGAATCACGAAGCTGGAGTTGGGCTGAGTAGTACACGGCTTCTCTTACCGTTAGTGTTGTCATTAGAGTGTCATCTTGGGTCACATAAGCCTAAATATCAATGAAATGTTATCCTCTATTACAAATGATAGTTTCTAAAATGAATAATAGTAAGGTGCATATAAAACAGGTCACCATTGTTTAGGCCCGGTTTGTTTTGGATTTTGATAACCGACTGTGCACTAAATTTGAGTCCAAAAATCGGTTGGGGACTCCACAATCGGTAGTCGTAATCTAAAACAAACAGGGCATATTTCAGATTATGGGCGAGAGATTGTCAGCCCTAAACTTATTATTGGACTAAAATTTAAATATAATTTTGAGTCCAATAATAGGTTTTAGACTTACAATTGGTTGTCATAATCTGAAACGGAGAGGGCATTAGTGTACGATCAACTATTGGAAATCGATTCCACCCTCTTTTGGGGAGATTTCCAACCCCCTTTCTTTCCCTTTTTCTTGAGAATGAAGTTATTTTCAGGAAAAAAGGCAAATAAAAGGAGTGAAAATGCCATCCTTTTTTTTTCTTTTTCCTGAAAAGATTGAAAAGTAGGGAGGTGGACGTCATTTCTTTAAGAAAGGTTCTCCTGATTATGCAATTTAAACTTTGCATTTGGTTTATTATTTTAAACTTTGCATTTAGTTTATTATTTTAAACTTTCATTTGGCCATTAACCTATGTCAAGTGGAGGGTTCTTACTGAGGTCCCAAATGCCAACGCTTGCCTTCTACCGTTGATTAGGATCTCTCCCGTTGGCCAAATGTTCGAGCCTAATCTTCCTGCAAATGGTTGTTAATTATAAATATAGAATTCAATAAACTAACAAAAGAGAATGACTATGAAGATGATCAACTATCAAACCCTCTGCGTGTGATCAGGACCGCTGATCTGGTGGACCCACATGCTCCTGGGTAACATACCGAATGGATATTCATTCACGTATATTAGCTTCTATTGCTGGAACCATAAAAAAGGACTTTATAGATCAAAATGCCAGGATCATCCAATCAAGGTAGGATCAATGTGAATGGACTTAGTCACTGAACAAATCAATGGTCTTGATCACATATATTATAAGAAAGTCTTGGACGTGAAGAAAGTCTTGCATGTGATTTGATAGTAAAAGAAAGTCTTGATACGATTGAATGTTGTATGGTTTCTTTATTTAATTTTTTTTTTCTATTTTCTATGAAATTTCAGTTTTCCGAATGTCCAAAACGGTTGCCGAAACCAAAATTTTAAACCATGGTCCCAAGTAATCAAAGGGGGCGGATATATCACTTCCCTTTTATTGTGTAGGGGTATTTGAGTCATTTAAATCTAGAAGCAAACTCAGCCATGACGAATATGGGCATCTTTTAAATGAGGGGAAGACTCAACCCATCTCCAACAGCTTAAGCTTTCGGAGTAATCGGTTGTTTTGACATATTTTGACTTTTTCCTCTAGCTAGTGTTAACTTACCAGTTTCTTCTCCAAAAGCTTAAGCTGTTGGAGAAAGGCGTTATTTATCTTTTATACTTTAACACTCCCCCGCACGTGTGGCCCACTTGGCAAACACGTGGCACATGTGGTTCTACTTTGGGCCGACTATCGCATGTGGATTTCTGCTATCCGGGAGGTTTGAACTTAAGACGTTTGGCTCTGATACCATGTTAACTTACAAACTTCTCCAAACTTAAGCTGTTGGAGAAAGGCGTTATTTATCTTTTATACTTTAACAGCTAGAAGATTGGAAAGTCTTATTTTGAGGGAATATCCTTAGCTCTTTCTTTTTTTAGATTAAAAAGAAGCAAATATTGATAATCTACGGTCTAGAAAATTCAAATTTTCATAGATTATAGATTCCACCTTTTAATACGTCAAATCTAATCAAAGATGGACCACTATGGACAATCAGTATTTATTAGTCCTTGATTAGGAACAAAAAAAAGGTTCAAAAATCCAATTACTTAGGACCTGCTAAAGCATCCAAGAGTGTAGACTTGCCACAACCAGAAGACCCATAATGGCCAAGACCTCACCAGGCTGAGCATAGCCTGTGAGACCCTCAAGAATCACACTGCTTCCGGATTTGCCGTTCATGGCTTTCACCCAAAGATTGTCCCACGTCAATGAAACACCATTCGCCTTCACATGTACTGTTCTCTCGATGTCTGATTCAACCTGTAATGATCTTAATGAAGGTGCAATAGAAATGGGTATAGAGAGACTTGTGTTAGGTTTAGGAGGAGGATGATGAGGAGGAAGAGGAGGAGGTGAACCTGTGCTAAAAGGGAATAACCCTTCAACACTGGACATTTCTATTTCAGAATCAAAGCTATTAATCTCCAAGTCATCTTTCCTTGTTGTTTCCAAGGGTTCATGACTAGGTGATCTTGTTGGGGTTGGGTTGGGTGTCCATCTAGGAACCTTACTAGGTGAAGCCGTGGAGAGAGAGAGAGAGAGAGAGAGAGAGATCAAAATGCTGTTGCAGGATTTACAGGCCTGCTATAGTGGTTATTTAATGGAGAAAATTTGTGCACTTATTATACGGGTGTACCTACTACTAATAAATTAAGGAGCAACACTTATCATAAGAGGCTACTGTTCGATCTAATATGAAACTATATGATTTCATGTTATTATATAGAGGAATGAAAGACTCAAGGGCGCTCTTGTTTACATTTTCACCTTGATGTGACTATGTGAGTACGTTCTTTTTTTTTTTGAAATGGCAATAATTATGTATAGCAAATTTAGGAGGCCGAGATGGACCACCCATATCTACAATAGGAAGCAAGAAAGAAACAGGAACGAAGAAAAAACAAAATACAGAGAAAACCCCTTCTCAGGGAAGTAGGTGGTCGAACCACATAACAGAACCACCGGAGACACCACGCTTAGCTAGCGCATCCGCCTTATCATTTGCCGATCTTCTAACATGTTGAAAGCCGATAGCGGACCCCGCAGTTAAGTCCTCAATCTCATAAAAAACGGAAAGAAATCTCCACGGAAGAGCCACCCCACCTTTCAGCCAACGAATCACATTTAACGAATCTCCGTCAACAATTGTCTAATCCATCAACCTTCTATCAATATTCAAAATGCCAAAATGTGCCGCCCTCACTTCTGCATCTGAGGAATCGGACACACCAATAGAACCGTAGTATGCCCACACACCATCCCCCTTATTATTGTGACAAACCCCTCCCACTCCTGCCGGACCTGGATCGCCGCAACTCGCACCATCGAAATTAACCTTATACATGTTTTGAGCAAGGGGCTTCCACCTTTGCAAAATAAGATCTCTACGCTCAACAGTAAAGCACACCTCTCGCCAACCTTCCCAAATATCAAAAGCCGATACAAACCGGAAGGATGGGAGGCATCTCACCCAAGATATAACCAAGGTGATGATCTTCAAGTAAATCCAATGATGATTCATGGCTTTCCCCTCAAAGACTCTATAGTTCCTCTCCTTCCATATAGACCACCACGTAGCTAGTAAACAAAAATTCCACAAGATTTTTTCTTTTTCCCTCCAAGGAACCCCTCCCCATTGGTGCAATAGCGACGGAATAAATTTTGAAAAAACCCAACAAATCCCAAATCTCATGAAGATGAATTGCCATATGATCCTAGTGAACTAACATTGCATAAACAAATGATCCACAGATTCCCCATCATGCAGATATAGTGGGCAATGATCAATAAGCCACATACCACAGTTTCTTAGAAAATTAATTGTTTGTATTCTATCACGACAAACCGCCCAACTAAAGATACAAACTCTAGGTGGGCAATGAAATTTCCATACCTTTGCCGAACATGAAGGGTTAGAAATGGGCATAATACTTTTATAGAAAGATTTAACCGAGAAAGTCCCAAAAGGTACGGTTCCTCAATCCAAAGCCTTTTATCCTCCTCATTCCTTTTAATGTAACAACCCTCAAGAAGGGCCCGCAGGCTAGAGACCAATTCTACCTCCCACTCAAAAAATGATCTTCTAAACCTAGTAGGGCCCACATCTAAAGTAATGAGTTGTACACACTAGGAGTCTATATGGAGGGGCTGGCAGAAAAGACAAATTACCCACATGTATGCTAACTAAATTCCTTACACTAGTCAATGATGTATTAGGAGGACCAGCTGTCAAAAGCTACTACTATTCTCAAAACGCTCGAGACAAGCTGAGTTCATCTCATTTTTAAAACACCATAGTGCAAATATCAGTAGTATCCTATCCGTATACAAACTCTCGTGACAACGTAAGTGAGATAGAAAATCTTCGTTTTACAAGTCCCATCAAATAGTCCAATTTGTGGTTGTGGAAGTTTTTTCCCGACAGGTCATATTTTTCCTAGGGAAACTATATAGAGGGGCTGGCAGAAAAGACAATTGCCCAAAACCCAGTAGGGCACACATCTAAAGTAAGGAGCTGTACACTAGTGGAGTCTATACAGAGGGGCTGGCAGAAAAGACAATTGCCCACATGTATGCTAATTGTTGGGGTTCCACGCAAAAGCAAATAGTCCCATATCGGATAAGTGAAATGGATGGGGATGGCCCGGCTCTGTTTGGTTGCCTGGTTGTTTTTGGTGGGAAAAAAAAAGTCCTAGAAGTATCCCGCTAAAATAAAAATCCTATGTTTGGTTGATCAGACTATGGTAGGAAAAAAAATTCCTTTGTTTGGTTGCTTGAACTGTTGGGAAGAAAAAAATTCTTCTCAAGCTTATTTTTGTTCCTAGGATTATTTTGGGATGGGATGAAAAGGCTATCATTACAAGAGTGGGATTAAAAAATTCACCACACAAGGAAGCATTACAAGAGTGGGATTAAAGAAATTCTAGTGCTAAAAGGCAACCAAACATGGGATGGGACCAAAATTTTGCTAAAACTTCCTAGGACAAAAATTTAACTGGCAACCAAACGGAGCCGCGTTAAATTTTTAGAAAAATACCCTTGTCTTCTTTGTGAATTTTTAGAAAATGCCATCATCTCTGTGGCCTGCTCTGGTGGCCGCGTTAAATTCTAGATCGATTCTCTAATGGCTGATTGACCACATTTTTCCTGTCGGAGTCTCTTCTATTCCCCGTATTAGTCTTGAGTCGAATTGCACAACTGTTGAGATAATTTTTCCATTCACTTGAAAATTAAGCTCTAATTAGGGGTATTTTTGTCATCTCATTAGAATAATTTTTCATGATAATTGCCCCTTCTTCTTCTTCTTTTTTGAAACCACATCAGTTTTTCTTTCTTTCTTAATTTACCTATTTTCTAATTAAAATATGGGATTTTCTAAGCTCCATCGCAGAAGGCTTTTCGTGGCTCGTCTGTTGCAATTCAGACCATGCACCTCGTGAATGGAGACAGACCAGCCGCTAGAAGCCTTCTGTGATGGACGCTAGCAATTCCCTATTTATTGTAACTTCATGAAAGAGACTCCTAGAAACGCTTAGTAAATGTAAAAATAGATTGCCAGTAAAAATTTTGTCCTAGGAAGTTTTAGTAAAATTTTGGTCCTATCCCATGTTTGGTTGCCTTTTAGTACTAGAATTTCTTTAATCCCACTCTTGTAATGATTGCTTGTGTGGTGATTTTTTTTAATCCCACTCTTGTAATGATTGCCTTTTCATCCCATCCCAAAATAATCCCAGGAACCAAAAATATGCTTGAGAAGAATTTTTTTCATCCCAACAGTTCAAGCAACCAAACAAAGATTTTTTTTTTCCCACCATAGTCCGATCAACCAAACATGGGATTTTTATTTTAGCGAGATACTTCTAGGACCTTTCTTTTTCCCACCAATCTCCTTGGATTTTTTTTTTCTCCCACATAAATCCCAAGAACCAAAAAAACCCCATCAAAATGACCTACTTAACTAAAGTCTAGTTTTAGCAATCAAAATATGACGTAAATGACATGAAGTCAATAGGGGGATTGTGAAATCCAAATCACATGGTATGCGTCTCTCGTCTTGAAAAATTTCCATGGGCCTATGTCAGAGATTTGAGACCACTAATTGAGGGTAATTAAATTCCACCACCAGTTTCTTAACCTTCTAAATCTAGAGGCAATTATTGTGGTAGAGCTACACGGATGCACTGGTTAATTAGCACCTCTCAATTCTTGTACTAATTGCACATCTTGGACTTTTCATTAGTTCGTACCAGATACTTACAGCATATCAACATCTGGGATCCCAAAATCATGGTGAAACATCTGTGAGTACGTCCTCAAGTTAGACGGTGCATATCAAGATTCAAGAACACCCAATTTGTAGATCACGGAGAGATTTATTTTTATCTTAAGTTTAGTTGAGTTCCATGGGTCTGAAGGACCATGGAAATGACGTGGTGAAACTAAATGAAAGGGAAACATTGAATAAAAAACTGTCCTGTCCTGGGAGAGAGAAAGGACTAACCTGATTTTATGTTAAAAACTCAACCAAATTTTTCCAAAAAGGACCAACACTAGAGGACCCATTTGGACTGTCAATCCGTCATCGGATTCCAACTGCATTAGGGCACTGAAAATTCAGAATTAAATGAATGATAGATGCAGTTGAGTGATGTACATCTAATGGGGCGCCCTTGCAATTTAGCATTCCTCCCCTAATTCAAGGCCACAAGCCCAAGTGGCGGGATATTTAATCACCAATTTTATAAAATATACTATTTTGATGAAGTCTTCCCATTTTAAAGTTTTTATGTACTTTCTAAAAATAACACACTATAAACATCTCCCCTGTTTCAAATCATGTTTTTAGAGTCAAAGTACGAAAAAGTTTTTCAAAATATTTTGACAAGAGAGAAAACGAATGGGTGTTTCTCTTGGTTCGTGACCTTTGCTTTCAAGACTCATGAATGGAAAGTTCAATGTCCAAAGTACACTTCATGAATGTTCAATACCATTCAAGAAGTGAAAAAACACAATCAAAAGGACATGGGTTTGAAATTTTGAAGGGATGTTTCCAAATGGTGTTTCTACTTGAAGGGACACAAGTTCTCCATAAATAGAGTGAAAACATCCAGATTTAAAGGTACTCAATTTTGAGAAAGCCATGGATCTTTTAGTCTCTTGATTCTCTCTTGTAATTTTCCCAACAAAGTGTTTCCTACTTGTGTTTTAGAAACTCTGTCAAGTGTTTGTTATTCTAGAGAAACAAACACTTGGGTCTCACATACTTGTCAAATCTAAGGGTGATTCTCGGTTTGGTGCCGTTAGTACAAAACGTCATCAAGCAAATTGGTTTGGAACTAGCTTCATTATATCTTGGAGGCGAATTCGTGGACCCCCTTGCACAGATTTGGTGTGGGGCGAATATCATCCTAAGGAAAGAGACTACGCGCCTTGAAGCATCTCATTTTTCTTCTTCTTCTCATATCCACGAATGAAAATTTTTCTCCAACAATCTTTAGACGATATTCGGAGATCTTCAATATTTCAAGGAGGCAAGTAAATGTGAAGAATACAATGATATGCTTTAAATTCATTACATGCATTTGATTTCATAACGAAAGGTACGCTTTCCTTTAATTTAAATTTGTTTTCGAATTATTATAAGTTATGAATCATGTTTGATTCATTCTACCGGCGAGAAAACGGCAAGAAAATCGCATTAAAAGTGATTGAAATAGGGTTTGTGAAAACTTGAATTTTGAGTAGCGCCATCAATTCACAAGTTTGATCGATGATTAAATGGCATAGACACGTTGTTCGTGTTCTCACGATTCCAACACAACAAACGGTTCGTCGATCCGATGTCTGGATTGCGTTTGGCGGCTACTTAAAGATCAAAAAATCACTTTTGGAGGAGTTTTAGACATCGCAGGAAAACGGTTGCTCCGACAGGTAGGAATCCATCGTGGTTGTGTAGTTCGTCGAGAGACGGGTTCAATGGCGTATTCTGCGCCTCAATCGGACGTCAAACGAAGCCACAATGATAAATCGAAATTTGTGTGTTTTTCAGATTTTTTTTTCTGCAATTTTTTCACTGTTTTTACGAAGATGATGAACAGTGTCGGACTTTCGCGGGCCAAACCGGGCCGTGCGGGCCCGATAAGGATCCAGTATGGATCCACGACCATTTTGAGGCCCACCAGACCAGTTGGCCCAACCCGGCCCAGACCGATCCACCTACTTGTATGGGCCAGGTCTGCCCAATTTTAAGTATTTTTGGCCCATATAAGATTGCTTCCAGGGGTTTTGGACTCCTCTGAACCCGATTTTGAAAATTATAGTGTAATTTTTAAACTTCTGATTTTATAAATTTGGATTTTAGTCAAAATTCTTGGGTTGTGGACTAGGTTAGACCAGTTCTTAAGGTTTTGGGCCGTTCTAAACCCATTTGTACCGTCGATTTTGACGTTTGAGCACTGTTTAATAAACTTATAGTGTATTTTCAAGTCTTTTGACTTTAAAAGTTGGATTTTGGGTGAGAGTAAGACCAATTCTGGGGGTTTTGGACTCTTCCAAATCCATTTGTGAGGGTTTCAAATGCTTTTGAAACCTCTTTGATCGACCTATAGTGCATTTTATATGACTTATGCCCATGTTAAGTGGTTTTTGAGTTTTTATTCATTTCAAAAGACCCTATGTGAATGCCCTAAGTGTTGTAATGCACTGTTATGATGAAATGGGAGTTGATTAACATGTTATTAATCAATCATTTTGATGTAAAGCCTCACTATGTTTTCTTTTGATGCAAAAACCCTTGGTGGTTTCCATCTTGAGTTGGAAAACTCTAGAAGATTGAATCTCATGCCATTAAGATAGGCTTGAGGACTCGGGTTTTGCTAATGGGGCCATAATAATCAGTGATTGTTTTGAACAAACCTGTGAGTAGCTAAAGTCATAGAATGCATTGGTTTATCTTGTTGGCATGGTTGCTTTGTTTGAAAGTAATTACTTCAATAAAAGTAACTATTGTATAGTTGATTTGTGTATATTTTGCAAACCCCTATGACAATGATCTTTGGTCTATCATGGAACCTGAAATTGGTTTTATATACACATGTTTATGCATGTATATGATTTGTTCATCAATTTTAGTTGACAAAGGAGACTTTGGATTATATCTTCTTCTATTAGTCTTTGTCGGAATGAACAATTCAAGTGAAAACTCTAATCCTATCCGGAAAACAGAATCACTTAGGGTTAGTGGTTAAATTAACTATGTCACATATTGTGGCACCTTATGAATTATGAAACCACATTCGATTGCGTCTGTTTGTCCAAGAGCAACACTCAACCCAACGGATGCCCCACAGTGATACACCAGTGCCTCTTCAAAATCATGGTATCGTGTTTTCTAAAGTGGAAATCAATTGTGCATCGTGGCACGGCCCAACGGACAGCCCACGATAGCACGTATGATATCTAATTAGAAACATACTTATGTATTATCATGATTTTATACATTTTAGTCATTCTTTCAGTTGGATTGATTGAAATCGTGGAATTAGTTAATTAAACTCCATTTGAGGTCTGAATAGGTATTATTAAAGTGAGCATGTTTGGAACTGCAAGTCTGTGTCTGTGACATTAAAATTGTTGGTAACTTAGTGTCTTTTCTAGATACTGATTATGTTGAGTACTTTAGTGGGTCAGAACCTTAGCATATAAAAGAGTAGATCCGCATAGTTCAAGACTACAAAAGGCTAGACTACACATCATTGAATGACATGCCCACTAAACCCACATCTAAAATATGCTTATGAATAATGGGAGTTCAATGTTAGTATAAGTCTACTAGTAATGAAAGAGCTCCATTTCTGGATGCAAATCGAGATATTTTTAAGACTCGAAAATGCAAAGGAGTTCTTGAATGTAGTTTGTGAATATTTTTAAGATAATTGGAAACACTTGTAAATACCCTTATGATGTGTTTTGATAACCTTAAAGTGTATTAACCAAAGTAGTAGTTTTGAGCACATTATGAAAGGTTTTGGATTCAGAACCTTGGTTGTGCTTACTTTAACCCACTTGGTTATTCTAAAAGGGCAACATTAAGCAAAGTGGTCAAAAGGATTTTTGGCTAAGGCAACATTCAGAATCCTATAGATGAGATAACTTAGCAGTGTCAATTTAGAGAGATTGAACTTAGTATCAAGTGTCATCCTAATGTATGATAGATGGCACATAAAGTATAGATACCCTATGTTTGTAATGGCTAGAAAGGTAAGGTAACATCCTATATTATGATTCCTATTTAGTAAGTACTCTAGAAAAGGTTGGTGGATAGAGTAAGGAATTACTATTCACATTTAGAATTATATGTGAGTGATAAATTGATCTTTGATACTAATATGGATAATATGATCAAAGTATTTTTATCATCAAAATTTGATCGGAAAGACAAGGTGTTACATATGTTATCTTGGGTATTAAAAATTGTGAGAAAGAGTAACAGTCGTGTTATGTCTTAATATATATATTAAAAAAAAAAACCCAAAGGTTCAATGATTTGAACGTACACCTAATTTTGGTTCAAACCCAAAATTGGAAAGTAGAAGAATTATTTTTCAGTCTAAGTAAAACTATGTTATTGATAGTTTTTGTATGGTTTGATAGCTTTTAGACCTGGTAAAACAAATACATTATGTAAACTTGTATGTTTACCAGAAGTTTAGTTCAAGTCCATTAATATGTATAGATTTTCAAATGACTAAAAAGAATATTGAACTATAGAAATGTCTATAGTTGGTCTCTTGTAATGATAAAAGGATATGAAATTGCCAGTTAGATGACTGACATACATGAATGAGTGAATGATATGCACTAATGGTAGGGGTATATCTCCCAGGTCTCTACAAGCAAGGATGAATAATTGATTCTATGGCGCTAGAATCCAATGCATTGGGCTTTTAGGATGAAGAGGAAAATTGGCTAAGGAATTCATTATTGAAAATTCCAGTTTGAGATAAGCCAATGTTGTTTAAATTTCAGCAGTGGTTTCTTACACTATTGTAGGCCTATAACCAAGTGGTAAGTCAGGATATATGTGACTTAAGGTGGTTATGTAAGGCAGTTACTCACAGATGGTGAAGTAACAGATGGTTATACCAATTAAAACCAAAATTTGATTGAAAGATCTCGCGAGATAGAAGCTGGTTAAATGCTATAAAGGGATGGGTTAAAGCCATTAACCAATTATCACCAATGATGGAAACTCGACTCAACGCTTGAAGAAACATCATGTCTTGAGTTCAATGAGCCCAAGTACATCATTCGGAGTGATTGCAAGCACTATAATATTATCTAAATGCCATCTCAAGGGAAAGTGCTTGGTACCTGTAATGTGTAACGGAGGAGGGTGAGCAATCGGCTCTTAGTAGGCTTGTAACAGGATGTTATGGTGCTATAATTACAGGGGCACTCTAAAGCCTACCTATGTGAGTGTGAAGGTGGTGCCGCCTTTTATGAGACTTGGCTAGTCTCTAGAGTACTACATGAAACCGAGATACAGACACAAAGCCAGTACACGCGTCGGCTTAGAAGAATCACCTAAGGAGAAGTATTTCTTATGTGTGAAACGTGTCCGGTTGGCCGTTTAGAATAGCTAGTTCAAAGACACGTCTACTATGTAATTATGGTCAACTTTGATGTGTTCTCACTAAGTAAAGGTTCAAATCGAAAGATACATTTATTTACGTGTAAGAAATCCAAATATGATGAGATAATTTCTTTGATTTTGAAAATGGTGGGGGATTGTTGGATTTTGATTTTCAAATCATGTTTTTAGAGTCAAAGTACGAAAAAAAAATTTAAAATATTTTGACAAGAGAGAAAACGAATGGGTGTTTCTCTTGGTTCGTGACCTTTGCTTTCAAAAGTCATGAATGAAAAGTTCAATGTCCAAAGGACACTTATGTAGACACCCCATTTTGACCGTGCCCTAAACATTCCAATTTTGTGTAAAACCCTATCAAATCAACTAGGTAAGGTCTCAAACTTCACCCTAGGCTAGCTTAGGGTCCCAGCTAGGTATCTGTAAAATTTTGTCGAATTCTGAGCGCATTTGCTTAGCGAACGAGATGGGAGAGTGTTCGCAGTGTAATCAGAAAAGGGGGGTGAATTATTCTAAAAGGGGGCTGTCCAAGTAAGCTGATAGGGGTGGAAAATTTTCATTTTCCTCTTATATAAGAGCAGCTCGCTCGTTTGAAAAGGGAGGAATAAATTCCAGATCTGAGAATTTCGCCGAGAAAAAATCCCAAAATCCTAACTCCCTTCTCCTTCTTCTCCGGCCTCATTCCGTCTTCTCCGGCCGCATTTCTTCATCAGCAAGGTTTTTCGATTTCAGCCGATTCACCTCCTCCGGCAACACTCCAGCTCCGGCCGGCATCAATTTCACAGTTGTTTTGCTCCTCTACTAGCTTCAGATCTAATTTCGATCTAACCCTTGCCAAGCTTCAAAAACCATAGATTCAACCTTTAAACCCTAACTCTATCCGTTTTCCATTTCCGGCTAAGATCCGATCGGATTCCGCAAAGAGGTATAAATATACAGAGAGAGAGAGAGAGGGTTTGGCCGGGAGAATCATCTTCTCCAGCGTATCCTTGCCGGAATACGATTATTTTCTTCAGCCTCCGGTTATCTTCCCCACCAGATCCGAAGTGAGAAAGTGGTTTTAGAGAAAGAAAGAAAAGGGGAGAGGCACAAGGAGCAGCAGATCTGAGAAAGAGAGAGAGCAGAGGAGAAAATTTCCCAAACCCTTATCTTCTTCTCCGGCGAATCCGAGTTCCGGCCGACCCTCATCCCTTCCGATCATTTGTCGTAGCTCCGGCCGGCGAGCTCACCTTTTCCGATCGTCTTCTCCGGGAGATTTGCGCTGGATCTCTGACTTCCAGATCTGATTTTTTCTTTTATAAAAACCTTAGATATAAACTCTCACTTCCGATCAACCCTAGATCTCATCGATCTTCACCTTTCCCGATCAATTTTCCGGCAGATCCCAAGCTCCGGCCGGTCACTTTCTCTTTTTACCTTGATAAAAAAAATTGTTGAAACCCTACTTTTTGTCTCTTCTTCGGCCAATTTCCGGTGAGTTCCCCGGCTGATTCGTTATCTCCGGCAAGATTTCGATCACCTTGTTGCTGGCAATTGAAGGTTTGATTGTTGCAAAGAGCTCAGATCCAAAGAGTATAAAGGATTTTCCGAAGGCTAGCATAAGAGAGGTTCTCAAATTTTTAATAGTCTTCTCATCGAAGTAAGTTTTCTTTAAGATTTTCATTATTCCGAATTTCTTAACCCTGTTAAATGATAGGATACTTACTTGTGCTTTGTATTTTTTTAAAAAATTTTTGTGGTTTCTAAAAGTTAGATCTTTATTCTTTGGTAGAGTTAGTATTATATATATCTCATATCTGTGAGCATTTTACTGTGGATGTGCATTATAGTCAATTTTATAAGATTCTCTATGTTTGAGTTTTTCTAAGTGTCATTTAGTTATTATATGTATTGTAATATTTCATATTATTTTGTTATCTAAAAAAAAAAAAAAAGAGAAGAGAGGAGAGTGAGATAAGAGATTAGTGAAATCAGGGAGGAGTAAGCCCTATCTCAAACACCCCTTCATGGAATTTGAGCTCAGCACATTTTGCTTCACCTTACAGTTTTTTTTTTATTATCAAAATCTTAACCCTTGTTTCATTCACATCTGGTCCTTTCATTGTTTACTTGCCTCTTGAAAAATTAAAGGTTAGAAAGAGGAGAAGGTCTCTTTGGAGCTGATTTTTAAATATATTTGAAGATGTTTTGTTGAGCATAATTCGGCCCCACTATTTGCACAAATCTGCTTATATTTCACTCTCACAGTTTTTACATTTGAATCTGCACAAGTTGATGCCCTGTTATGTATTAAAATTTGTACAAATTGAAAATATCATTTAATGTGTTTCTATAATCTATTGGAAATTCACTACTTCTCTTTTATACTAAGCTTTGAGTTAGGTTTTGAAGACGGTAATAAATGGATTGTTCAGGTGAGATTATCTCAAAGCTTATTATACTTGTCTCTCTTTTATTTAAATGAATTGTTTAATAGGAAGAAGGAGATCAGATGACTACTCTATTCGATATTATCGACATGGGTACTGTCTGATCTCAAGGCGGGATTAGAAATATTATCATGTGTATATGATATCAGATGATTACTTTGGCATCATCTGATTTCATTGGAGTCCCCGTATTGGGGTTTGTGGTTGGTTTAGAAGTGTTTGATATTGTTTTATTTTTACTTTATTAGGCTATCCAGCGGCTGGTCTGGACTAATTAATGTTGTTTATCATTTTATGATTGCTTTAGATTGTGTATTGTTTTTTTATTGAAAATTCTTCTTTGTTTAGCACTTGATTTATTTTTATAAAAATAGAGTGAAATTTGCAATTATCTGGCAGTTTTTTTTCTTCTCTCTTTGATAGACTAACACAGTCTTATAGATTGTTGTTAATTTTCTTTAGATATTAGAATCCCCTTTTCTTGTAGGGCGATGAAGGCGCTAGCCCAAGCCTATCTCTAGGGGACTTGCACAGTCCAAATAGCATTCTATTTTCTCAAAAGACTTGCCTAGTCTTTTAGATCCAAATCTTTGGAGACAGGCATTGTCTCATTAATGAATCAACCTGAGTTAACCTCTAGAAGACTACCTCTAGTCTCATAGGTCTTAAACCCTCCTTTTTGTGTGTTGTTTGGTTTTGGGAGAACACCCTACCCGGCTTGGCAACATACCCCTTACCCTTATGGGTATTGGGTTGCACATTTGTTGCACCCTAGGGCTAGGTAGCTGTCCGGCCCGGCTGGGTGTTTTACCTTTGCCAAATATGCACAAGGTCTCTTTTTCCTTGTTAGTATTTTCTCTATCCTACCTCTGTGTCTAAGAGACTTACCTAGTCTCATTTTCTTGCTAAACCTCCTCTTTGCGCATCATTTGGTTTTGGGAGAACATCCTACTCGGCTTGGCAACATACCCCTTACCCTTATGGGTATTGGGTTGCACATTTGTTGCACCCTAGGGCTAGGTAGCTGTCCGGCCCGGCTGGATGTTTTACCTTTGCTAAATATGCGCAAGGTCTCTTTTTCCTTGTTACTTGTGAGTTTTATCTTAGCTTGATAGTCTCACTATCACCCTTCTTTATCTCCTTTTCTTTTAGGAGACAGGCTTTGTCTCATTAGCACCTCCTTCTTAAAATCCTATTTTCGGAGTCAGTCCTATCATCATAGGGGTTAAGATTCTATTCTACCTCTTATCAAATCATGTGTTTTTCTATCCACTCTCGCAAGGTATAGGATGCTGTCCAACCCTTGCAGAGTTGTGTTTCTGTTCTTTTCCCCCGCAAAGTATAGGATGCTGTCCAACCTTTGCGGGATATTCAGGAGTCTGTCCCCTTATGATGATAGGATTTGTCCCCCTTGACTCAAAAAACACTATAAAACAACCAAAATATCAAAAACATCTGAAAAACCAAAAATCTCAAAAATCTTGAGTCATTAGGAGTAGTTAGGAAATCTGTTTCGAACTACGTTGGCTTGATCCTCTTCCACGAGGTACGTAGTGCAGCTTGAGATTCTTATCTCAGGTCCAGCCAAACCTTTGTAAATAAATCATTTACCCATTTTAAGAAAAAATACCAAAAATCTTCAAAACCTTGTTTTCAACAAGATCTTCCTCTAGAGTTAGTAGTTTGTCCTAGATAAAGAGTTTTAGAGTTTTGAGTTTGTCTTTGATGTGTTGTGTGGTTTGTTTGTGTTTGTGTTAGAGTTAGGAGTTTGTCCTAGAGTTATAGGAGCGCCTCCGTCCAGTCAGTTGGCGATTCATATCGCCGACTGATGATTAAGTCTTGGATATGCTAGTGATCCCATTGTTTCCCTTAGGGCGTACAGCCTAGCTACACATAGATTATAGGAACCACCTGCATTAGCTTAGGGCTAACTTGCATTTAGTTAGGGCATATAGGGTGTCCTAAAATCTACAATCCATTGGAATTTAAATAATCACACAAGAAACTTTAAGAATTAGTCTGGTCTTTTAGATCGAGTCTAGGATAGAGGTTTAGATGTCTTAGGCATCATAGCTTAGAATAGGTGCGAAGAACTACGTTGCCTTGATTCTCGTGGAGGCGGGGATACGTAGGCTTCTTTGGATGAACATCAGATCATCTAAAGACTCGGGCCTAGGTATAGATTAGAGTTTTAGGGTTGTATGGTATTGAGTCATTTTCTATGTTTTGCAGTGTTTTCTTACTTTATTGCGCAGACCTTATACTTTTTTGGTGTGTCATGTATGTGTTTGTTCATCAGAACTTAGACACCAATTTAGGTTTGACATTCATAACCTAGTTATTCTCAGGTGACACTTTTATTTATTTTATGTGTGTTTATTATTCCTCCGAGACATGCATGATTAGATAGACGTCTTCTTGGAGATATTCGTTCCCATTTCATATGACTTTCGCCCAAAACTCTTCAAAATTATTAAATAAATGGCATAAGAGACCAGGTGTTTGCACTTGGGCGGATGAGGTGCTCTTTAGACCTTCCGAATTCGTAACCAGGCACGAACCTTATTTTATATCTCTGGTTATCCGTTGCAACAGAGCATAGTATGGGATCCAAGGCCCATTTGCCTTTTTTCCTTGGATGGCGACTCTTCTTTGTTTAAGGTACGCCTCGAATCTGGGCTAGTCCCCGAATCGAGAGGTATCTCACCTTTTGTATCGCCACTCATGCTGTGAGAGGCATTCTTCTTTCGAGAGTTCCTTGGTAGAGCTCTCCATTCACGTGGATGATCCATAGAGACTCTGCGCGTGGGGGCACGTCCCTCACCGCACCCTCTCTCGGATCGGGGTCCACAGGCTGGCGACTCTGCTGGGGATTTCTTTCAAGATATTGCCTAACTCTGTTAAAATGCCATTTGTTATTAATTTTGAAGAATTTTGGGCGAAAGTCATTATAAATGAGAATTCAATCGCTTAGAATCCAGGGGCACCAAATAGGTGTTTAAAACAAGGGATTCACACACTGCACAGCATACATCATTTTGTTCTTTATTTTCTTTTATTGATTTTTATTTTTATTGGCTCCACGGGATAGATATAATGCGTGCCTCATGGGATATCACTATCCAGATGGCGCTATTGTATCTATTTCCAAGCTATGCGCCAGTGCTGCAGTCGTAAACACTCGGTGTACTTGTGTTTACAGCAGCCGGTGAGCAATGAAGCATACTGTATATAACACTCGGTGTACTTGTGTTATATACTTAAAGTATGGATCATATGCATAGTACCTGATTGAGTCCGGAGCTCTACTTTCCTTTTACATATATTATGTACATGAGTATATTTGCTAACCTAGTAAAAACCCAATTAGGACTTGCTTGTACTAATATATGTATTTTATTCATATAGGAGCGAACATGTGTTACTTACACATGTTGGAACCTAGATTTAGGAACCTTGTCCTATGTATAGATTATTGTAACTCACCTTATGTGGTTACAATGCGGTCCTAGTACACTCACATGTCTGTCTTGAGTCAAGTATCTTGACTCTGTTTGGATATATTTAGGGCTGGTGCCCCTGGTTAGGATATATATGTGTGTATATATATATATATATATGTATATTTTGATTGTTAGATTAGGGTTCTCCTCTCTCCCTTTAGTTAGGGATCCTTATTCATTTCAGTGGGTTATCTCCACTTATTATCCAGTCTCAGATCTAGTCTATGACTCTTATTTGTCCATTATCATCGTCATGATCTGTTATTCGATCTTTCGGTTATTAGATTAAACCCTGTGTCACATAGTTTTTAGCTATGGTCGAGTTTTCACCCTATTATCTTTTTCTAGTGACACTGTCATTTTGAGGTATTGGTATTCTTTTTAAGAGTGCTGCACTACTGTTTCTTTTTACCCATATACCCTTTGTAGCACCGTTATGCTGTCAAATTTTACCTAGAACCTTTTTTGTGTATGACAGTTATTCTATAAAGTTGGTTAGATCATGAGTTTACTTTACCCTGACCTCCCTATGTAGCTGTTATGCTGCCGAATTTTCTCCAAATACCTTGGGTTTGGTCGGTATCCTTTTAGACTTGTTGACAAACTCTATGTGCTGATCTTACCATATCTCTTTGCATAGATGTTATGCTGTCAGATTTTATCTATGAGAGGATATATTCGTATCATCTTTTGTCTCAACTTGCATATGAGATTTTCATTTGATTACCCTATATTGAACTATAGTGTTTGTCAATTCCATGGCGGGAGTCTGACCTTGTTGACTTCACTCATTTTCAGTACCTATTTCTATTCAACCCTCACTTGTTCTACGCGGTTCTTACTAAATGGCTGAATCTGAGGAAACACAAATGGAGATATTGGACATGATGAAGACTCTCGTCCTACGGGTAGCAAATATGAAAGAAGAGTTGACCCGTTTGAAGGCTCAAGAAAAGGAGAAGGCACCCATGATTTCTGAGAATCTGCCTATTTTAAACTCTCATCTGATTACAAGCCTGGACCAGTCTGAGAAGTCATCAGTGCATAATGTTGATAATGGACCACATATCAAGGAGAAATTTTGTGAATATAAGACCAAGTTAGACAAAGGAAAATCATTACTAGAAGAGCTTGGGATATCGGATTGCGATGGTGAAAATAAGAGGGTTCAGAACAAAAAGAAGTTTGACCTTAATGACTATGTCCTTTTTCCAGATGTTATCCTCCCTCCTGAGTTTGAAGTTCCTAAGTTTGACATGTATGACGGGATGGGATGCCCGAGGAGTCATTTAAGGTCATATATTCCTGTATTAGAAATGAAAGGCCTATCTCCAGAGCAGATAGCCAAGTTGTTTTCACTCTCTTTAACTGGTGAAGCTAAGAAATGGTTTTTCACTTTAAACTTGAGGGATATCACAAGTTTGAAAGATTTAGTGGACAGGTTTCTTGATCGGTTCTCTTATGGAAATGTAGAGGAAGTCATCCATTATGAGCAAAGGTCATCCAAAGAGAAACCAGATGGAATGAAATCCTTTATTGCTGAAAAGGAAATGAATTATAGTAGAACCTCCCTTCAACCTTTAAAGAGACCTTTTGTTCAAAAAGAAAAACCAGCCAAGGAGTTGAAAAGAAAATTTTCAAAATTACCTTGTACACAAGCAGCAGCTCTCAAGAAGTTGGTTAGAATGGGAAAGTTAACCTTACCACCGTGTTCAAATCTGTTGAAAAACTCAGAGAAGCAGAATGATGGTAAATGCTATTGTTTGTACCACCAATGTCTTAGCCATAGTACCAATTATTGTGTTGCACTGAAGCACAAGATCCAAGACTTGATAGATGAGGATCTCCATATTCTACATGAGCTCAATACTTATCAGAGACCTCTGAGACGGGATGTGTATGTTTTGAAGTCAGATGAGGATGATGGATTCATTCAGCCTCTCGCAAAACCAGTTATTTCTACCTCCCACTTTCCAGGGTCAAGTGAACCGAAGCATGTTCCATATATTCTGAGAATCGAAGATGATGATCCTGTTCAGCTGTCTGCAAAGCCAACTGTTATTGCTCATACTCCGGTACCGAGTGGCAAACTAGCTGTGAAAGGAAAAGAGTTAGTGTTTGAGATTCCGGAAAGTTCTGTCATGACTAAGGAGACTTCAGGGAGATCAAAGGGTGGAGATCAATACAAGCCAGGTCATCCGGATTTTGTAGGATTACCCTTTCCGAGATTCTTACTCCGAGATCGGACTCAGTAGTTGTCATTATCATGGAGGAAGGCGTGCTACTCATGAACATCAGTGCTATTGTCTCAGTTCAAGTGTCATGTTTCAAATGTCATGTGTCAAGTGTCATATTTCAAGATTTATTTTTCGTCAAGTGTATACTAGCTCTCGTGTTGAGAGTTAGTGCGTCTTGTAGTGTCAATAAAAAGAATGTCATGTTTGTCAATCTTGTTCATTCAAGAGTTTGTTGTTTCTGTTCTTTGTCAAGTCCAATGTAGAGCCCATTGAGGCGCGTCAAAAAAAAAAGAAGAGAAAAAGAGTGTTACCATTGTATATACAGTTTTCAATTCAATAAAGTTGTTCATTTTATATCTTTGATGTTCTATGATTCACTCTTAGATCTAATGTTTAAAATAACTAAAGACACCCTTTTCGGATGAGAATGCAGACGAAATTCCCCTCGAGATCTGAAAGATGGTCAAACGAGAGGAAGAGCGTCGAGCATAGCCACTCAAAGAAGAAATCAAAGCTGTTGATAGTGGTATTGAAATCCGAAACTCGGGAAAGACTGATTGGCAAAACTTTATCTCCCGAGGAAAGCGAGGAATTGATAAACCTATTTAGAGGGGTTTGAGGTAGTCTTGCTTGATCCTATAAGGATAAACCAAGTGAGCGCCCTGTTGTTGTGAAAAGCAAGATTTCATCGGCTTAGATATCAATCGAAAAGCAAAAATTCAAGAGAGTGAGGCATCAGACATCCAGTCGAGCTGATGAGAAATTTAGCGAAGACTTTCAGAAAATGAAGTCATCAATTCAAGCCTGAAAAGAGCACTTGAGCTACATATTTTCAATGAGATTCCGAGATGGAATACTTCAAGAGTAAGGACATTCCTAATGTCTAAAAAGAAAGAAAGAGACAGAAGGAGAAAGGAATGTGTCCATAAGACAACATCTTGGAAGAATCAAAGACCCAAGTGATGGAGTCTATGAGATAGATTGAATGTCAGAATTGTCTCTAACATTTAGAGACTATTGAGAGCAGTATAATCTTGAGCATGAGTTCAATATTCGAGAAGCGCACAAGTTTAAGTGGAGCACCATAGTTGAAGTCTTGCTTGCAAATACCGCCAGACTCTAAAAAAAAAAAAATTTCAAAGTCTTGAACCTTAAACATTCAAAAGCTTGTACATCAAAACACCAGGAGGCCATCCTTGGACGTTTGAGCCTTTATAGCCAAAACCCCAATGTTTAAAAATCCTTTTGTGAGCCCTTTGAGCCAATATTTTAAAACCAAATAATTCTTTCAACCACATTATAAACCAGGGGCATTTTATGCACCTGAACTACGTCATGACCTGATCCCCAACTCTTCGGGGGTACGTAGGCAACCTGATCAACTCAGGTTCGGTCAAAACCTTGAGGGTAAAAGCTAAATCATTCCCCTTCCAAAATTTTGAAGCTAAAAAGCTAAACCATTCTTTGTTAAACCCCAAAGCGAACTACGCGGATCTGATCCTCCATTTTTGGGGTATGATGAATACATTTATGTGTGAATCTTAGCTAAGAAATCATGCATATATTTAATGTTTAGTGCGATGCTACTTAAAGTATTTTCCTTGTTTGTGGTATGCAGGGCTATTTATGGAGTTTGCGAAAAATGGAGCTAAGGAAAAGAAATTTCAAAGAAAATTTAAAGTTTGGGAAATTCTTAGCCAAATCCAAGTGTGGGATGCAACGAACGGTTAAGATCCTCGTATAGCATCGATTCACATAAAACTAATTTGCATTGTGGCACATAAATTGGGTGGTTCTAATCAGTCCACGAAAATGATTTTTTTTGGGCCACAATTACTCTATGTCATTACCCCTCATTTGAGCGGTTTGGATCAATTTACAGAGATAATTTGAGGAGTACGAGTTATACATATTGCAGCCCATTAAAAATGGATGGCTCGGATTGCACATCGAGAATGATTGGCCCATCTATGTGCAGTTTATAAATTGGAAAGCTTGGATCGTCCTAAAGAGATGGTTTGGAGCGTGTCGTCACTTTCCATTATGATCCATTAATTTTGAACGGTTAGGATCAGCCCATGAAAACGATTTCCAGGACATAATTCATTTTATGTTATGATCCAATTAATTGAATGGCTCGGATTGATCTATGAAAGTAATTTAGAGGAGGGGGCGTTGTTAAGTGATTGGATGGCTTAGATCAATAGTAATATGGGCATCAAGGTGCAGGCATATTAAATGGACGGTTTGATCATCCTATGGTTGGGCTCATTCATTTTTTTTGGGGTCTACCAACGGTTCCTTTTGGGGAAAAGGGGGGCAAATTGGGAACGTTTTGTCTTCTTCTAAAAGCATGAACTCACGTATGGTGTGGCTTTTGGAAAACCATGCAAATGCAAGGTGACGTATCACTCTTGGCACACATATATATGTATGTAGAAAGGACAGTAAGGAGAAGCTTGAATTCTATGGTGATATAAGTGGGGCCCATTTTTTATTTAGAAATTAAACTATTCCATGGAATTTGACCATGGTGTAGATTTAACACAATAATGCCACTATCAATTTGCAGGATCTGCATAAGAAGGGAACCAATTTCGTGGGTCAAATAATTGAGAATCGGCAATATAGGTGGTCCCCACATGGTGGACGGTTTGCATGGAGCAGGAATTTGCTGCTGTTTTTGGTAGGACATTTTAAATGATAGGATTCCAGCCATGTGTTATTTCTATATAGAGACAAGTGGGGATGATGTTATTACTTTTTATTCACCTTTGGGATGACACATGGTACGTTATAATTAGACACTCCAGTGGATGAATTATACTTTGGTGAGATTACTTTAGACTATTACTAATTCGGTGAGGGATGCTGCCATTCTGAGCATGACAAGGCTGAATCTCCATAGGCAATAACTCATTGGTTGGACAAGTATAGTTGCTATATTTTTGAAGGTCCATAAGATGTTCGGTTAGTATGCAAGGCTGTTGTTGCTATTTCTAATTTTTGGGACAGAACATAGCAAGATTTTCCTTCATTCCATTGGCACGAACGAATTCCCATTTCTTTCTAGTTACGGCAAGTGATGCACTTGACAGGAAAGAGTGCAAGAAAAACTAGCAACTTTCTCTATTATGAACAGCAAGATTCGGTACATTGGGACATTCCTCTATGTTTTTTTTTTATCTCTTTCTCTCTCTCTCACTCCCTTCTCTCTTACATATTCTCCCTATGCCCTCTTGTTAAAAAAAAGTTCTCTTGCTCTCCCATGCTTTCCTCACTCTATTTTCTCTTTTTCTCTCCACTACTCTCAAGCTCTCTCCCTTAGGTTTTCTTGTTCTTTCTTTTTCTTTTTCTTTTCAACTCTCAATCCAAGGCATCATCATCCACCATTCAAACTCAAGGTGACATTAAAGCTTGAAGGAGGAAGATGCAACCAAAGTTGGAGGAGAAAAAGACTAAGTTCTATTTAATTTTTGTTATTTATTTTAAGTTCAATTTGATGTAATTTTGTTTCAATTCAAGTTATGAAGAAGTAATTAGTTTTTGTTTAATTTTCTTTCAAGTTCTATATGGCAATTCTTCTCCCATCTATCTCGTATATTTTTGTTTTTCTTCCCTTGTTCATGAGTAACTAAATCCTATTTACTTAGGGTTTAGTTGAAACCATGGGGAAGGAGAAATATTTATAATTAAATCAATCTACTCAATTGAAAAAAATTGTGTAGGAGTTTGTGTTTGGAAAATCCCAATCCTTCATGCCATTGGCTTTCCCCTTTCGTATGAATGATTGTTGATTAACAAATATAAAGTTCTATATAATCAATGTAAATTGGAGAGTGGATTTGATTAATTACTTATAAGGAATGACATCCCTTTGATCTTATTCTTTATTAACTACTTAATCGAATTTTCAACCCAATTCAAGAGTTGTTTTAATTAATCAATTTTATCCAAACCCATGGTGGATTCTAACCCTAAGTAATCTTTTATATTGATTTTTGGGTTTTTACACTATTCCAAATTACTTTCGCAATTTTTCAATTAACTTAGGCCTTTAAAATTTTAGTTTTCTAATTAGATTAGATAAGTAGTTAATAAAGATCATGAGAATTTTGGTACACTTTGCCTAAATTAAGATTTCCAAATCAAAATCGTAGTTGAATTTGACTCTTAGATTGAATAGAATACACGCTTATATATAGTGTTGGCTCCGAGGTCTAAGTCCACGGAAATCCTGAGTCCATTCCAGGCAACATTATATCATAGCTAGTATTCTAATCGGTAAAAGAATAGGATTGACAACTAGATTTCTCTTCCTTGAGTTCGACCCGTATTTACACGATCCGTGCACTTGCGGTTATTTAATATTTCAATCAAGTTTTTGGCGCCGCTGCCGGGGAAGAGAGTTGCATTAGAATCTTAATTATTCGAAGTGTTAGATTAGTAGTTATTTTTAGTTTAGTTATATTTTTGGTTTCTTGCCTATCCATCTCTCTTACTTGGTTTTCTTGTGTTTATGAGTGAAGGTTGGGTGCGGAACTCGGCCAATCGACTAGAAAGATCAAACCGGTTTGAGACGGCGGAAGACATCGCACCAAATCCAAATCAAGTAGTCATGGCGGAAGAACAAGAGACGCCCAAGAGTTTGCGCGATCGCTTCTATCCGGCCCGAACCGCGCAACCTTCTTGCATTAGATTGCCGATTGCGCAGGGCAATAATTTTGAGCTAAAATCGCAATTTATTTCTTTGCTTCCTCGTTTTCATGGCCTCCCTTCGGAGGATGCGTATTTATTTTTGCGTGAGTTTGAAGATGTATGTGCTTTGATTAAGTTGCAACAACTTACCGATGATGCGGTAAAGTTGCGGTTTATTACGTTTTCACTCAAGGATGGAGCCAAAAAGTGGCTCTATGGCTTACCAACGAACTCCATCACTACTTGGGAGGAGTTCGCCGTCGCTTTCCTAAAAAAGTTTTTTCCATTACATAAAACTAATAAGCTTAGGAACGATATTTTACAATTCAAACAAAAGCCATTAGAGTCATTTTCTAAGTTTATGGAGAGGTTGAAAGACCTACTCCAAGAGTGTCCTCACCATGGAATTGATTTGTGGCACTTATGCCAAATTGTTTATGAGGGCATAGATTACCAAACAAAGCAACTTCTTGAATCCATGTGTCCTAACGGTTTTACATCTTTCACGGATGAGGCCGCGGCATGGAACTTCTTACTTGATTTGGCAGAAAAAACAAGAGAGTGGGAATCCACTCAAGACGGTGAGAGAGCCACTTCAAGTAAGGGATTTCTAATAGAGGGTGCCGTGGCAAAAGAGGCCCATCTTGATAGCCTAATCAAAAGGCTAGAAGCCATAGTTGTCAAAGGACCTTCACAGGTCCATCAAATTGCACATAGTGTTCCTATGTGCAATTGGTGTCAAGCCACGGACCATGTCATGGAAGAGTGCTCAACTCTTGCTAAATTTGGTAATTCTAATGACAATGCAAGTGCCATGTTTTTAAATAATCCATATAGTAGCACTTATAATCCGGGATGGAGGAATCATCCTAACTTTTCTTGGAATCAAGGGAATTATCAAGGAGGGCCATCAAATTTCCAAGGTCAAGGCCAATTTGTCCAACCTAGGCCCACCTTCCCTTCTATGCATGTTCGACCACCCCTAACCACACCTCCACCTTTTCAAAACCCAATTTTAAATAATGTTTCAAATCAGCAACCACCGGGTTTTCAAAAACAAGGGGAGTCGGCACGCATAGCTTCCTTAGAAAAGAGCATAGAACTTCTCACTAGCACTTTCATGACAAGCCAACACAATATGGAGAAGCAAATCTCCCAACTTGCCATGGCTTTGCATGAAAGGGAAAAGGGGAAGATGCCAAGTCAACCCGTTCCTAATCCAAGGAACGTGAATATGAATGTGAATCAACAGGTACCGCAAAATCAGTTGAATGTCATTCAACCAATTCTGCCGCTGCAAGAGCCCTCCAATGAATGTAATGTCGTATATGCTTTAAGGAGTGGTAAAGATTACCACAATGAGGAGGTCAGATCTGAACCTTCTATAGATCCACAAGATACATCCAAAGAGGTAGGAAAAGACTCCCCTGCAACAGGGTCGATTGTGGAACCCAAACAGGTAAGTGAAGAGCAGGCAGTTTCTCCACCTGCAAAGGAGTATGTGCCTAAAGCTCCTTTTCCGAGGAGACTTGCTAATAATAAAAAGGTGGATGCCATGGATAAAATATTAAATGTGTTTAAACAAGTGCAAATTAATATTCCTTTATTAGATGCGATTTCCCAAGTCCCTACTTATGCCAAAGTGTTGAAAGATTTGTGCACACAAAAGCGCACAACTAATGTGCCCAAGAAGGCTTTCTTGGCCGCAAATATAAGTTCCATTTTATCTCAACAGATGGTGGCTAAGTATAAGGACCCGGGATGTCCCACTATTTCTTGCACTATTGGTAACACTAAAATTGAGCATGCTCTTTTAGATTTGGGTGCTAGTGTGAACCTCTTGCCATTTTCTGTATATATGCAATTAGGACTAGGAGACCTCAAACCAACCACCGTCACTCTCCAATTGGCGGATAGATCCATAAAGACACCTAAAGGGATGGTTGAGGATGTGTTAATTAAAGTAGGAGATTTTCTTTTTCCAGTCGATTTTATCGTGTTAGATACGGAACCTGTTGCTAATATCAAGGATCAAATCCCTATCATTCTTGGGAGGCCTTTCCTTGCTACTAGCAATGCTCTCATTAACTGTAGAAATGGCCTAATGAAACTCTCCTTTGGTAATACTTCAGTAGATTTTAATGTTTTTAGATTAGGTAAGCAACCTAATTTTCATGAAGATATTAATATGTTGCATGCCTTTCCTGAAGATGTTATGACTAATTTTGAAATCAACTTTGATGCAGGTTATCAAGAATGCTTGGATGCACTAGGAGATGATGGAGGAGATGATTTCTTTTCCAAAGCTTTTGCCATTCAAAACGTAGAGCCGGTGGGACCACTAGCCACATCGCTTCCAAAGCTTTCCATTGAAGAGGCCCCACAGCTAGACTTGAAGCCGCTTCCCTCTACTTTACGTTATGCTTTTCTTGGTGATAATTGTACTTTGCCTGTAATAATTGCTGCGGATCTAACCTCCACTCAAGAGGAGGAACTCATTAAATTGCTAAAAGATAACAAGGAAGCCATAGGTTGGACAATGGCCGACATCAAAGGAATTAGCCCTTCGATTGTGCAACACCACATCAACCTCATTGAGGGTTCCAAACCTTCAAGGGAACCTCAAAGAAGGGCTAATCCTGTGATGAAGGAAGCCATCCAAAAAGAAATTTTAAAATGGTTAGATAACGGGATCATATATCCCATATCGGATAGCCAATGGGTGAGTCCCGTTCAAGTAGTGCCTAAGAAGTCGGGAGTCACAGTTATACAATCCGCCACCAAGGAACTCATTCCTACTCGTATTCAAACGGGGTGGCGGGTTTGTATTGACTACCGAAAGCTTAATGCCGCTACTTGGAAGGATCACTTTCCTTTGCCTTTTATTGATCAAATGTTAGAAAGGTTAGCGGGTCGTGAGTATTATTGCTTTCTTGATGGATATTCCGGTTATAACCAAATTCCCATAGCTCCTGAAGATCAAGAGAAAACGACCTTCACGTGCCCCTTTGGAACGTTTGCTTATAGACGCATGCCTTTTGGGTTATGTAATGCACCGGCAACTTTCCAAAGATGCATGATGAGTATCTTTTCTGACATGGTGGAGACCTTCTTAGAGGTTTTTATGGATGATTTTTCTATTCATGGCTCCACCTATGCCGAATGTTTACATCACTTAAAATTGGTCTTAGAAAGGAGTAGAGAAAAGAATCTTGTCCTCAATTGGGAAAAGTGTCATTTTATGGTAAAAGAGGGCATCGTTCTAGGACATGTGATTTCTAAAGAGGGAATTAAGGTTGATAGAGCCAAGGTGGATCTCATTGTCCATCTTCCACCGCCCAAAAGTGTGAAGGATATTCGATCATTTTTAGGCCATGCGGGCTTTTACCGGCGTTTTATAAAAGATTTTTCTAAAAATGCTAGGCCTCTAACCAACTTGTTAGCAAAAGATCAAAAATTTGAGTTTTCCAAAGAATGCTTCGATTCTTTTAAGTGTTTAAAAAATGAGTTAACTACGGCTCCCATCATTCAAGCACCAAATTGGGCCGAACCGTTTGAAATTATGTGTGATGCTTCTGACTTTGCCATAGGAGCCGTTTTGGGCCAAAGATTCAATAAATTACCGCATGTCATCTATTATGCAAGTAGGACTCTCAATGATGCACAACTCAACTACACCACTACGGAAAAAGAATTTCTAGCGGTTGTGTTTGCATTAGAAAAATTTAGGTCCTACTTGATTGGATCGCATGTGATAATTTATACCGACCATTCGGCAATCAAGTATCTCGTTGGAAAGAAGGATGCTAAAGCTCGCCTCATTCGGTGGGTTTTACTTCTTCAGGAGTTTGATTTGGAGATTAGAGATAAAAAGGGTACGGAAAACTTGGTTGCCGATCACTTGTCTAGACTTCCTAATGCAAAGAATGACGAAGGTCCAATTAATGAAAACTTCCCTGATGAGCAATTGTTTGCTATTTCTAGTGAGCCATGGTATGCAGATATTGTGAATTACTTGGTTACAGGTGCTACACCGGATCATTGGTCCAACCAAGACAAATACCGGTTTCACTCACAGGTAAAGTATTTCTTTTGGGATGATCCCTATTTGTTCAAAACTTGTTCGGATCAAATTGTCCGACGATGTGTGTCCGATCATGAGCACCAATCGATTCTATCTTTTTGCCATGATCAAGCCTGTGGTGGGCACTTTAGTGCAAAGAAAACTGCGCACAAAGTTTTACAGTGTGGTTTCTATTGGCCAAGTCTTTTTAGGGATGCTTTTGATTTTTGTAAGGCATGTAGATCTTGTCAGTCATTAGGTAGAGTTACTAAGCGAAATATGATGCCCCTCAACCCAATCTTAGTAGTAGAAATCTTCGATGTGTGGGGTATTGATTTTATGGGTCCGTTTCCAAATTCATTTGGGAATTTGTATATTTTACTTGCAGTAGATTATGTTTCAAAGTGGATTGAAGCAATTGCTTGCAAAACCAATGACCACAAGGTGGTGGTCAAGTTTTTGAAAGAAAACATCCTCTCGCGCTTTGGTACTCCTCGTGCGATCATTAGTGATAGGGGTAAACACTTTTGTAATAGACCTTTTGAAGCTCTTATGAAGAAATATGGTATTACTCATAAGTTGTCTACACCTTATCACCCACAAACGAGTGGCCAAGTGGAGGTTTCAAATAGGCAAATTAAGCAAATTTTAGAAAAGACAGTGAATCCAAACCGCAAAGATTGGTCCATTAGATTAGTGGATGCCTTGTGGGCTCATAGGACGGCATTCAAGACTGATCTTGGTCAGTCTCCTTACCGCCTTGTGTATGGCAAAGCTTGTCACCTCCCGGTTGAATTGGAACATAAAGCTTTTTGGGCTATTAAGAAACTAAACTTTGATTTGTCTTCTGCAGGTGTTCAAAGGCGATTACAACTTTCTGAATTGGAGGAGTTGCGCAATGAAGCGTACGAGAATGCAAAGATCTATAAAGAGAAGACAAAAGCTTTTCATGACAAACATATTTTGAGAAAATCGTTTCAAGAGGGCGAAAAAGTGCTTCTCTACAATTCCAGATTGCATATCTTTCCAGGTAAGTTAAGGTCCCGTTGGGATGGACCATACATTGTGCATAAAGTTTTCTCCCATGGTGCAGTTGAGGTTCTAAATCCAAGCAATGGTGAGCTTTTTAAAGTTAATGGTCAACGTTTAAAGCCGTTTATTGAGTTGTCACAGCCGAATATGGAAGAAGTCATGGATCTCCATGAACCTTCCTATTCCAATTCTACTTAAGAAAATACGGTACGTACCCTCCTTTCTATTTTTAGTCCTCATATTTTTCTTTCTATTTTTAATGCATTGAGGGCAATGCATAATTCAAGTATGGGGGGGTAGCTTTTAGAAACTTTCCTTTTCTAGTCTTTTCTATAAGTTAAAGTTAGAAATTTTCTTTTCGTTTTGTTTTTGGTAATTTTTCAAATTAGAAAGAACTTGGTATTCTTAAAAAGAAAGTTGTTTTTCTATTTTAAGAAAGAAAGTTAGTGGATATTTTAATTTTGGAATTTGAAAAATTAGAAAGAATACTTTCCTTTCTTAGTTTTGTTTTCTTTTGGAATCTTTCTTTTAAAAGGATTTGAATAAGAAATAGAAATAGAAATTTACTTTTTATATGGTATGGTTAAAAAGGAAAGAAAGGTTGAAACAAAAGAAAGAAAGAATTATTTTTAGAAAGTTTGCTTCTTGATTATAGTTTTGATTTGTAGCCTTTTTGACTTGAGCTATTAAGTCTGAAGGGTTTTTATGCCTAGTTCCTTAAAGCCAACTGGCTTGAGAGCAACTGACTGAAAACTCCATACATGGGTCAATTAGAAAGCTTAATAAATCAAAGCATTGCACGTAATCAAAGGTAAAGTTTGAACTCATATGCATCAATGTCTATGACATATGCAAATCAAAGATTAGTCAGACACTGCTTAGTAGCCTGGGTGTCTGGTGCATGCCCTGCATGTCATTCACGCCAAAAGCAGTAGAGGATTACAAAAAAAAAATAATGAGTTCTATTCTTAGAAAGTATGGGAAAAGTGAAAAGTGTGGTGGACCATATAAATTTGTAATTTTTCTATTAAGTTTCAAATTCAAATTTCTTTTATGGTATGATTACATTAGAGGCAAGTTTAAGGGAGCAAAGTAGGACAAATTCAAAAGAGGATTCCTTGATTAAAATATTTTTCTAATTTTTCCAACTTGGGATATGATGCAAAGTTTAAGTATGAGGGTATTCTTGTTCTTCTATTTTGAGACATTTCTCAAAGAAAAATGATTAGAAATTTTTGACTTTATTCTATAGTAAGATTTGAAAAGAAAAGTTCATTTTTAGAATTTTGTGTGTATATTCACTGCAAACACTCACGAGACACAACTCGTCCACTAGGGTAACTTAGGGGTTTAAAGGATTGTTGCACGTGCTAAGTGCAATCGTGATTCCTACGAAAGTGAGTTTGGATTTTATTTTGCTTCTATTCTTCTTTTTCTTTTTTCTTAGTTGCTTGAGGACAAGCAAAGCTCAAGTATGGGGGAATCTGATGAATACATTTATGTGTGAATCTTAGCTAAGAAATCATGCATATATTTAATGTTTAGTGCGATGCTACTTAAAGTATTTTCCTTGTTTGTGGTATGCAGGGCTATTTATGGAGTTTGCGAAAAATGGAGCTAAGGAAAAGAAATTTCAAAGAAAATTTAAAGTTTGGGAAATTCTTAGCCAAATCCAAGTGTGGGATGCAACGAACGGTTAAGATCCTCGTATAGCATCGATTCACATAAAACTAATTTGCATTGTGGCACATAAATTGGGTGGTTCTAATCAGTCCACGAAAATGATTTTTTTTGGGCCACAATTACTCTATGTCATTACCCCTCATTTGAGCGGTTTGGATCAATTTACAGAGATAATTTGAGGAGTACGAGTTATACATATTGCAGCCCATTAAAAATGGATGGCTCGGATTGCACATCGAGAATGATTGGCCCATCTATGTGCAGTTTATAAATTGGAAAGCTTGGATCGTCCTAAAGAGATGGTTTGGAGCGTGTCGTCACTTTCCATTATGATCCATTAATTTTGAACGGTTAGGATCAGCCCATGAAAACGATTTCCAGGACATAATTCATTTTATGTTATGATCCAATTAATTGAATGGCTCGGATTGATCTATGAAAGTAATTTAGAGGAGGGGGCGTTGTTAAGTGATTGGATGGCTTAGATCAATAGTAATATGGGCATCAAGGTGCAGGCTTATTAAATGGACGGTTTGATCATCCTATGGTTGGGCTCATTCATTTTTTTTGGGGTCTACCAACGGTTCCTTTTGGGGAAAAGGGGGGCAAATTGGGAACGTTTTGTCTTCTTCTAAAAGCATGAACTCACGTATGGTGTGGCTTTTGGAAAACCATGCAAATGCAAGGTGACGTATCACTCTTGGCACACATATATATGTATGTAGAAAGGACAGTAAGGAGAAGCTTGAATTCTATGGTGATATAAGTGGGGCCCATTTTTTATTTAGAAATTAAACTATTCCATGGAATTTGACCATGGTGTAGATTTAACACAATAATGCCACTATCAATTTGCAGGATCTGCATAAGAAGGGAACCAATTTCGTGGGTCAAATAATTGAGAATCGGCAATATAGGTGGTCCCCACATGGTGGACGGTTTGCATGGAGCAGGAATTTGCTGCTGTTTTTGGTAGGACATTTTAAATGATAGGATTCCAGCCATGTGTTATTTCTATATAGAGACAAGTGGGGATGATGTTATTACTTTTTATTCACCTTTGGGATGACACATGGTACGTTATAATTAGACACTCCAGTGGATGAATTATACTTTGGTGAGATTACTTTAGACTATTACTAATTCGGTGAGGGATGCTGCCATTCTGAGCATGACAAGGCTGAATCTCCATAGGCAATAACTCATTGGTTGGACAAGTATAGTTGCTATATTTTTGAAGGTCCATAAGATGTTCGGTTAGTATGCAAGGCTGTTGTTGCTATTTCTAATTTTTGGGACAGAACATAGCAAGATTTTCCTTCATTCCATTGGCACGAACGAATTCCCATTTCTTTCTAGTTACGGCAAGTGATGCACTTGACAGGAAAGAGTGCAAGAAAAACTAGTAACTTTCTCTATTATGAACAGCAAGATTCGGTACATTGGGACATTCCTCTATGTTTTTTTTTTATCTCTTTCTCTCTCTCTCACTCCCTTCTCTCTTACATATTCTCCCTATGCCCTCTTGTTAAAAAAAAGTTCTCTTGCTCTCCCATGCTTTCCTCACTCTATTTTCTCTTTTTCTCTCCACTACTCTCAAGCTCTCTC
Source organism: Tasmannia lanceolata (assembly GCF_043159265.1). NCBI lineage: Eukaryota > Viridiplantae > Streptophyta > Magnoliopsida > Canellales > Winteraceae > Tasmannia > Tasmannia lanceolata. The sequence goes on from NW_027518693.1 coordinate 9,972,923, forward strand.
CCTTAGGTTTTCTTGTTCTTTCTTTTTCTTTTTCTTTTCAACTCTCAATCCAAGGCATCATCATCCACCATTCAAACTCAAGGTGACATTAAAGCTTGAAGGAGGAAGATGCAACCAAAGTTGGAGGAGAAAAAGACTAAGTTCTATTTAATTTTTGTTATTTATTTTAAGTTCAATTTGATGTAATTTTGTTTCAATTCAAGTTATGAAGAAGTAATTAGTTTTTGTTTAATTTTCTTTCAAGTTCTATATGGCAATTCTTCTCCCATCTATCTCGTATATTTTTGTTTTTCTTCCCTTGTTCATGAGTAACTAAATCCTATTTACTTAGGGTTTAGTTGAAACCATGGGGAAGGAGAAATATTTATAATTAAATCAATCTACTCAATTGAAAAAAATTGTGTAGGAGTTTGTGTTTGGAAAATCCCAATCATTCATGCCATTGGCTTTCCCCTTTCGTATGAATGATTGTTGATTAACAAATATAAAGTTCTATATAATCAATGTAAATTGGAGAGTGGATTTGATTAATTACTTATAAGGAATGACATCCCTTTGATCTTATTCTTTATTAACTACTTAATCGAATTTTCAACCCAATTCAAGAGTTGTTTTAATTAATCAATTTTATCCAAACCCATGGTGGATTCTAACCCTAAGTAATCTTTTATATTGATTTTTGGGTTTTTACACTATTCCAAATTACTTTCGCAATTTTTCAATTAACTTAGGCCTTTAAAATTTTAGTTTTCTAATTAGATTAGATAAGTAGTTAATAAAGATCATGAGAATTTTGGTACACTTTGCCTAAATTAAGATTTCCAAATCAAAATCGTAGTTGAATTTGACTCTTAGATTGAATAGAATACACGCTTATATATAGTGTTGGCTCCGAGGTCTAAGTCCACGGAAATCCTGAGTCCATTCCAGGCAACATTATATCATAGCTAGTATTCTAATCGGTAAAAGAATAGGATTGACAACTAGATTTCTCTTCCTTGAGTTCGACCCGTATTTACACGATCCGTGCACTTGCGGTTATTTAATATTTCAATCAGGGTACGTAGGTAGTCTGGCAAGACCAGATTCGGTCCAAATCGTTTGAACTTTTGATATCTAACCCTTTTTGAACCCGAGCCTACCTATAAAGTTCCTCTGGTGAAACGAGCAAAGGTTCAAGGCAATTGAAAAACAAAAACAGAAAGAAATGAAAAGAGCGAGAGTCTGAAGACTCACTAGGTTGAAAACCCGAAAGGGCGGCCTAAAGTCATGCGTTTGCTAAGTCAACAACCAAAAGGGTTGGCTTATGCGAAAGTGAGGGTAGCGGTCTGATGGGTTAAAAATTGAAGAGGCAATCCAGTTAGGGGCGAAGACTTCCCAAAAAGTGAGCTGATAAGACATGGAAGGAGTTCCTCGATTATGGAGAACTCTGGCGTTTGAATAGTGTGAGAATTCCAGGCAAAAGCTGAGGCAAATGGTTTGCTAGACCAGAAACCAGGAATGCTATAATCATGAGTTCCCACCAGAGGAAACTCGAAGAGATGAAGAAGCAATCACTGCACAGGGCAGGATCTTGGAATCCAAGTAGTGTCAGTGAGATTTACTTTGACTCCTTTCTAAACTAGGGGCATTAAAACTGAGCAATCCAAAGGGGTAATAACCATGACAGAATTCCTGATGGAGGAAATTAGAACTTCTTGACATGGTTTTTCGAAATTATTTTGAGAGTGGCTAACTTTACTATAAAAAAAAAACACATTAGGTTTAAGGGTGAATCAAAAGTGGGTCAAGTCCCTTGAATAATGTACATCTTCTTTGATAGAGTCTGGGAAGTCTGTTCCTCATTCTTATCCATTTTCCTTTCAAGGTCTAAAGTTGTCTGGCACTGGAAGAATGAGTGTATACCTTCCAAAAAAAAAAAAAAACTCAGAATAGACCCTGGTTTAGGTACCAGAGAAAAGCGAGAAATATCTTGTTCAGAATTGTTGAAGATGTCAAGTTCCAACCAGTGAGTGGTGGAAAGAACCTCAAATAATGGTCAATGAAAAGAGAAGTTTTCGGGCTTAGCCATCATCCTATTTTGATTCCAAAGAAAAAACACATGCAAACCCAAATTTTCCAACCTATCCTGGTTCTACTTTCCTTGGGACTCTTGTCATGGAAGTACAATACACTAGGGGCATCTTTTATGACTTGCGTCATAAAAGATATCGAGCACACAAAGGCAATCAGTGCAAATGTTTATAACAAATTGAGATAAGAGAGATATGAACACGTCTTAAGCCAATTCTTCTAAACTCCTTAGACGAGTCCACTCTCCTGAAGAGTCAATTTCCCAAGAAAAATCAATTTCCTCAGTGGAGTCTAGAATTTGCTCCCCAACCTTCAAACCTCAGCATAATGCTTTTTACCTGTTAAAGAATGGTCAATACCTGGAATTTTCTTCAAGTTTCTTGAGTTTTATCTTCAGCAAAGATCATGCATTTTCAATCATTCTTGGCGAAGAATGACTTATTCACCTTGTGAAATCGATCAAAGTTAGTCATTTCTTCAATCATTTCAATGAATTTTCCTTTCATTTTAAAAAATATTTCTGCCTTTGGCTCCGTGATTTGGAGTTTGGTCATTTCTTTCACCATTTGAAAGATTTTAAAAGCTGTTTTCGCCAATTGCTCCGCAATTTGGAGTTTGGTCATTTCTTTCACCATTTGAAAGATTTTAAAAGCTGTTTTTGCCAATGGCTCCGCGATTTGGAGTTTGGTCATTTCTTTCACCATTTGAAAGATTTTAAAAGCTGTTTTCGCCAATTGTTCCGCAATTTGGAGTTTGGTCATTTCTTTCACCATTTGAAAGATTTTAAAAGATGTTTTTGCCAATGGCTCCGCGATTTGGAGTTTGGTCATTTCTTTCACCATTTGAAAGATTTTAAAAGCTGTTTTTGCCAATGGCTCCGCGATTTGGAGTTTGGTCATTTCTTTCACCATTTGAAAGATTTTAAAAGCTGTTTTCGCCAATTGTTCCGCAATTTGGAGTTTGGTCATTTCTTTCACCATTTGAAAGATTTTAAAAGCTATTTTTGCCAATGGCTCCGCAATTTGGAGTTTGGTCATTTCTTTCACCATTTGAAAGATTTTAAAAGCTGTTTTTGCCAATGGCTCCGCGATTTGGAGTTTGGTCATTTCTTTCACCATTTGAAAGATTTTAAAAGCTGTTTTCGCCAATGGCTCCGCGATTTGGAGTTTGGTCATTTCTTTCACCATTTGAAAGATTTTAAAAGCTGTTTTCGCCAATGGCTCCGCGATTTGGAGTTTGGTCTTTTCTTTCACTATTTGAAAGATTTTAAAAGCTGTTTTCGCCAATGGCTCCGCGATTTGGAGTTTGGTCATTTCTTTCACCATTTGAAAGATTTTAAAAGCTGTTTTCGCCAATGGCTCCGCAATTTAGAGTTTGGTCTTTTCTTTCACCATTTGAAAGATTTTAAAAGCTGTTTTCGCCAATGGCTCCGCGATTTGGAGTTTGGTCTTTTCTTTCACCATTTGAAAGATTTTAAAAGCTGTTTTCACCAATGGCTCCGTGATTTGGAGTTTGGTCATTTCTTTCACCATTTGAAAGATTTTTAAAGTTGTTTTCGCCAATGGCTCCGCGATTTGGAGTTTGGTCATTTCTTTCACCATTTGAAAGATTTTAAAAGCTGTTTTCGCCAATGGCTCCGCGATTTGGAGTTTGGTCATTTCTTTCACCATTTGAAAGATTTAAAAAAAAAAAAATGTTTTCGAGGTATTCAAGTCCGTTTTCACACGGCATTCAAAGGTATTCAAGTCCGTTTTCACACGGCATTCAAGGTATTCAAGTCCGTTTTCACACGGCATTCAAGTATTTCAAGTCCGTTTTCACACGGCATTCAAGTATTTCAAGTCCGTTTTCACACGGCATTCAAGGTATTCAAGTCCGTTTCACACGGCATTCAAGGTATTCAAGTCCGTTTTCACACGGCATTCAAGTATTTCAAGTCCGTTTTCACACGGCATTCAAGTATTTCAAGTCCGTTTTCACACGGCATTCAAAGGTATTCAAGTCCGTTTTCACACGGCATTCAAAGGTATTCAAGTCCGTTTTCACACGGCATTCAAGTATTTCAAGTCCGTTTTCACACGGCATTCAAAGGTATTCAAGTCCGTTTTCACACGGCATTCAAGTATTTCAAGTCCGTTTTCACACGGCATTCAAAGGTATTCAAGACCGTTTTCACACGGCATCCAGATTCATTTTTTCTTCAAATTTCAAGATCATTCATAATCAAATCTATCCTTTAATATTTTGCAAGAGAGGCTATCTCGTCAATATGTACTGAGTTAAGAGTTGGAGAGAGGCTATCTCACCAGCGTTTGCAGAGTCAGAGTCCGGCGAAAGGCTATTTCACCGTATTATCTTTGTAAATATCATTTTCAAAAATAAAAATAAAAATTTGATTTGCTTCCTTTTTCGGGTCGGCCAAAATGGTTTGTCTGTTTAACTTTGACATTCGCGTGACAAGCACGCTCTGCCAAAGAGGGGCATCTGTAGACACCCCATTTTGACCGTGCCCTAAACATTCCAATTTTGTGTAAAACCCTATCAAATCAACTAGGTAAGGTCTCAAACTTCACCCTAGGCTAGCTTAGGGTCCCAGCTAGGTATCTGTAAAATTTTGTCGAATTCTGAGCGCATTTGCTTAGCGAACGAGATGGGAGAGTGTCCGCAGTGTAATCAGAAAAGGGGGGTGAATTATTCTAAAAGGGGGCTGTCCAAGTAAGCTGATAGGGGTGGAAAATTTTCATTTTCCTCTTATATAAGAGCAGCTCGCTCGTTTGAAAAGGGAGGAATAAATTCCAGATCTGAGAATTTCGCCGAGAAAAAATCCCAAAATCCTAACTCCCTTCTCCTTCTTCTCCGGCCTCATTCCGTCTTCTCCGGCCGCATTTCTTCATCAGCAAGGTTTTTCGATTTCAGCTGTAGACACCCCATTTTGACCGGACCCAAGTTTGCTATGCTTGGGCGAAATCCCGTTCAATCATTTCCGCCATGTTTCGCACTTTTCCGTTAAGTGTTGAGAGAGATTATTCCCAAGAATCCGAACAAGAGAGAATTTGGATCCGATTGATGGGCCCGTCTTGAGCATTTGTTTAGATTTGGATCAAACAGGGTGGCCCGCACATTGTTTTAGTGAAAAATGAGTTTTGAACCTACTTCGATCCAACACCTAAAGATGATCATCAAGAGAACGGTCAAGATCTCAGAGAAGTCGTTTTAACAACCAATTTTGTTTCGATCATCAGGTTGAGTTACTCGGATCAGCCCATTGAAATGATTTAGGAGGACACAACCTACTTAGGTAGGGGACCCATCAATTGGATGGTCTGGATCGTCATAGAGGAATGATTTAAGGGGGCACAACCAATTTACATTGCGACCCACCATTTGAACGGTCAAGATCATCAATTGTCGCCCATCAAATGGACGGTTCGGATCATCAAATGGGAATGATTTAAAAATGGGGTAACATATTCACATTTTGATCTATTGGATGGCTTGGATCAGCCCATAGGATTGATTAGCGGAGCACAAATTAAATCACATTGTCGCCCATCAAATGAACGGTTCCGATCATACTTTGGAGTGGGGCATATGATTTTATGCACAATTGGGAATTTGGTCACATATGGGACCCATTTGGGTTATCTTTTACCTACTCAAAAGAACTTTAAAAAACATGCATGGGGCCACACACATGTCAAAATTCAATGTCCACAATGGTGGCCACCTACCATGGAATATGTCCACAATGGTGGCCACCTACCATGGAATAAGTCCACAATGGTGGCCACCACCCTCCCATTCCTTTGCTATAAATGGTTCAATGAGGGTGAGTAAGAGAGGAAGAACTCATTTCTCTTCTATCATGTGTTCTAACAAAGTTGCTATGAGGGGTTGAAAAGAAAAAAAAAGAAAAGAAACAAGAAAAGAAGAAAAAGAAACAAAAAAGAAGCAAAAAGAGAAAGAAAGCGGAAGCGATCGCACGGAGGCGGAATTTTCGAGTTTTTCGGCTCTCGGATTCGGCGAGGATTTCGATCACAGGTAGGTACACCGTTCTCGGAATTGTTTAGAATTATTTGGTATATTTTCGGATTTTTGTATGATTTTTAACGAAGAAAACTAAAAGATATACTAAACAGATTCCAAAAATAATGAAATTTCGTGGGAAAATAATATGATAATGATACATTCTACCATGAATTTGTGAGCATTTTTGGATTTTGTTTGGTATATTATTTTACGCATTCTTTGAAAATTATCAGATTTTGGGAGAATTGTTACTGATGTCAAATCACAGATTCAATTCTCCAAATTTTTACAGTAGTCTTAAATTCTATACTTCTTGCTTCTGTAAAAGTTTCAAGTGATTTTGATCTTGTTTCATATGAGCTGTAGTCTTAATTCATAATCTGGTTTGATATTTGAAAAATCCGAAACTGATAGTAAATAGTTTTCTAAATTCATGAAAATCTCACAGCATGCTATTTTCACTTATATCTTACTACTGTAGAAATTTCATGGAATTTAGATTTCTATTTCTAGTAGTTTCTGTGTTATTTTTGCAATCTGGTCAATTAATTTTTAAATCCAAATTAAATATGAGTTTAATGTAATAATCTATAAAAATATTCCAGTAAGTTACATCTCATCATATCTTGTTGCTGGAGAAGTTTCAACTCATTTTGAGTTCGTTTGCAACAGCTTCACTTGTAAAATCACTCATATGGTTAAAAATTGGTAAAATCCATTAAAAAAATAAAAATTAAGTGAAAATCATCTTAAAATCTCTAAAGCACCTTCATCTTTGTGTGTGTTTGGGAGACCCGCCCGGTCTCATTCTCTCGTTAGTCCTCTTTGTGCGCCGTTTGGTTTTGGAAGAACGCCCTACTCGGCTTGGCTTCATACCCCTACCCTTATGGGTATTGGGTTGCACATTTGTTGCACCCTAGGGCTAGGTAGCTGTCCGGCCCGGCTGGGTGTTTTACCTCTGCCAAATGTGCAAATTCGTGTTTCATTTTCTTTTAGAGAGTCTTTGACTCATCTATCCTTTAGTTGGTGTTATTGGAGTCTTTGACTCATGTTTCCATTTCTTTTAGAGAGTCTTTGACTCATTCGTTCTTTTGTTGTACTACTAGGAAGTCTTTGACTCATTGGTTCTTCTGTTGGCGTTATTTGGGAGTCTTTGACTCATTCCTCCTCTAAGTTGTAGTATTAGAGAGTCTCTGACTCATTTGTTCCCCTCTTTAGTGTTGTTAGTTCGGAGTTTCTCATTTAGAGTTGTTGATTACTTCGCTTTTGATTAGAGGCTAACTCAGTCTTATTAGAGCTTTGCTTGCTTAGGATCTTGGACCATTTTCTCTCTTCTTGGGACGCTATCTTTCTTGTTGTGGTTTGTCTCTTTGAGATGCTAGTTGCTTATTCGGGGTTCCCCCTTTTGCTTTAGGGCTTTGCCCTAGTTTGTGGTATTACTTGCGTGTTCCCTTTAAGATTAAAAATATTTTAAGGTCCTGAGCATTGGAAAAGCTATAAAATCCAAAAACATTAGAAATTTAAAACTCAAAAAACATTTGAAAACATCAAAAACCTTAAAAAAAATCTAAAGTGTTGAGTGTTTCTTTTAGAAGCGTATTAGGCGAGTTCGATTTTCGAACTACGTTGGCTTGATCCTCTTCCGAGGTACGTAGTGCAGCTTGGGATTTACATCCCAAGTCCAGCCAAACTTTTTTTGTAAATAAACGTTTTAAACCTTCTTCAAAAACCTTTAAAATATTGTTTTCAAAAGACCTTCCTCTAGAGTTAGGAGTTTCTCCTCGATAGAGAATTTTAGAGTTAGGGTTTTTCTTTTGATAGGTTGTTTGATTGATTGTTTGCTGTGTGCTTGTTTTAGAGTTAGAGGTCTGTCCTAGAGTTATAGGAGCGCCTCCGTCCGGTCAGTCGGCGATCCATATCGCCAAGTGATGACTAGAGTAGGATACGCTAGTCCACCCTTGGTTTTCCTTAGGAAATACAGCCTAGTCACACATAGGTTGTAAGAACCACCTGCATTAGCTTAGGGCTAATCTGCATTTAGTTAGGGCATATAGGGTGTCATAAAATCCACAATTCACTGAAATTTAAATAATCGTACAAGAAACTTTAATAACCGGTTCGGTCTTTTAGATCGAGTCTAGGATAGAAGTCTAGGTGTCTTAGGCATCCTAGCTTAGAATAGGCGCGAAGAACTACGTTGCCTTGATTCTCGTGGAGGCGGGGATACGTAGGCTTCTTTGGATGAATACCAGATCATCTGGGGACTCGGGCTAATCACTTTTAAAACTGTTGAAACAATCAAATCACTTAGGATTTTCCATGAAATTAGAATTTTAGGAGAACTTTCACTTAGATTGAATCCAAACCAATTAAGAAATCAAGATACACATTTAGGATTCACATTGAAATTAGATCATAGGATGCATGTCACATAGATAGCACATTAACAGAGAGTTGAATGAGCCATTAAAAATGAATTTAAAAGAGTTAACTTTTGGAATTGAAGACCGATTATCGGGCAGGAATGGTGCATGTGGTGGATAAATCCCCATACCTTCCATTCTTGTAACCAGGTAGCGAGTCTAGATTTCTGGTTAATTATGGGTCCTAGATCCCACATCTAGGTGGCGACTCTGTCAGTCTCTTTTGTGTGGAATTCGGATTGCCTTAGTGATCCCAAGTTCACATAAAAGATGAATTAAAATTAATAATAAAAGGCACACGCCAATCGCGTGGGTACGAGAGACCAAGAGAAGAGAGCGCGGCGGCTCGCGCCCCACGCCCCTCTCGCGGGATCGGGTCCCACAGACTGGCGACTCTGCTGGGGACCACCTAACTTCATTACAATTCCAAAGGATAACTCATTTGAATCTATTTTAACTGGCTCATGAAAACTCTATCTCTTTTATGCTTGTTAGATTAGTTTGTATGCTTTATTTTCTCATCACATTTACTCAAACTTAATCTAACAAAACCTGAAGGCATCATAGATTGCGCGAACTTATTGCACACACTTACATCACTTGCATCTAAACCCTTGCATCTCACATGCACACACGTCCCATTTTAGGAACCCGGAGTGTTATCTAGCATGGTTGACTGGGATTTCATCACCTGGTGCCTCTGTGCTAGAGAAGCATTCCACCCTTAGCCTAGTACCTTTATGGTACGTAAACGGATCTCTTGTTCACGTACTGATACGCCGGACACTGGTACAGTATATCGAACATGGATTCGCGCTAAGGGAACTCTTGGCCTTACCCCTAGATTAACCCACACATGCATGTAATATACGAACACATGTGCATCACGTGTGTGAGCCTAGTTTAGGATATCTTACCCAATTGTGTGTGTGAGCCTAGTTTAGGATATCCTACCCATTTGTGTCTAGATTAGGCCCATTTGTGTCTAGATTAGGCCGTAGTCCATCTTCCAATGGCTACGATCGGTCCTAGGTACACAAACAAAGTCATGAGTCGAGATCCTCTCTCCACTCCGCTAGATTAGGGTTAGGGTTGATGCCTTCAGGTAACACTGATAAAATGTGCGAAGATTAAAAAACTTTTCCTTTGGGGTTAGGATGTAAATCATATTCATTTCCAAAGATCTCATAGGATTAGTCATTCATGATCCATCCGTTGAAAGCAATCTTATGCTATCTCATCTCATATTGATCGTACAGTTGTTGATATCCATCATTCAGATTTTAGATCTGGTCTTTGACCCTACTTTTGTCATTCTTATGGCAATGGTCTATTATCTGAGCCATTGATTTTTCATTGATCCATGTTTACCTATCATATATCTTTTACCCTTGGATCATATCGAAATCATTAATGGGAAAGTTTGATCTTACCTGTATTCTTTGAGTGCTTGATCATTGCTGAGATCGAAATTTATTTTGATTAGGGATGTTTATCGTTCCTGACTCTTTCATTCCCAAAAAGAAGAGCAGTTATACTCAAATGAGACTTCAAGGTGTGGATTGAGAATTCATTGAAACCCTGTTGATGTAGGTCATAATATCACTGTCTATTTTGCTTTAACCTTCATAGACAGTATCTCTTTGATTTTCAGAATAAAATACCCTGTGGTGTGTTTCAAGATTACTCATATCTCTATTTGTTCAGAATCTTTATCCCATGACTATTGATCTAGTGTGTGCTTCCAAGTCAAGAGTCTATGTTTAGCGAAAGACCATTTTTTCTAAAGACTGACTATTTCTAATCATACTTGATCCAGGCAGTCTATTGTTTTACCCACATTGTCAACATAAGCCTTTTGTTGCCCCATTTAACCTAGACCTTGTGGAGTTGCCTTTTCTGGGATTTCTACTCCCGGATTGAACTTTATAGTTATCATTATCATGAGGAAAGGTGTATCACCTATAAGCTTTCAGTACCAGTTCACTACCTTGGAATAAGTGTCCTGTGTTTTTAGATTTGTCTTTCATTGAGCGTACATCAACTTTCTTCTTTCTAAGTTGAAAAAGTTCAGTTATGTTGATGTTAAAAAAAGAAAAGAAAATGTGTCATGTCAATCAGTCTTTCTCGTTCAGAGTCGGTGTTTAGCTTTTTGATTAAATTCAATGTAGAGCCTACTGAGGCGCGTTCAAAGTCATCTATGTACTTCAAAATAAAGCATTTGAGTCTGTATCTTCAATTTTTTATGATTCACTCTTGGATTAAATGTTTAAAACAACTACAAGACCCCCTTCTCGGATGAGAATGCAGACGAAATTCCCCTCGAGATTTGAAAGATGGTCAAACGAGAGGAAGAGCGTCGAGCATAGCCACTTGAAGAAGAAATCGAAGCCATTGATAGTGGTATCGAAATTCGAAACTCGGGAGAAATGGATTGGAAAAACTTTATCTCCTAAGGAGCGCAAAGAATTGATAAACCTGTTTAGAGGGGTTTGAGGTAGTCTTGCTTGATCCTATAAGGATAAACCAGGGGAATGCCCTGTCGTTGAACAAAGCAAGACTTCATCTGCTTTAGACATCCAGTTGAAGAGTAAAATTTTAAAGAGATAAGCATCAGACATCCTGTGGAGCTGATGAAATACTGAGAGAAGATTTTCGGACAAGGAGTTGTGGAATCTTGAGCATAAATCCAAGATCTTTGAGATGAGAGTGGAGCACAGTGGTTGAAGTTTTGCCAGAAAACCGCCAGACTCCTCGATAAAAAAAAAAAATTCTAAGTCTTTGAACCTCAGCATTCAAGAGCTTGTACATCATATACATCAGGAGGCCATCATTGGACATTTGAGCCTTAATAGCCAAAATCTTAAAATCCTTTTGAGAACCCTTTGGGCCAACAATTTAAAGCCAATGTTTCTTTTCAAACACATTATAAATCCGGGGCATTTATGCACCCGAACTACGTCGGACCTGATCCCCATTTCTTCAGGGGTACGTAGGCAACTTGATTAATTCAGGTTCGGTCAAACCTTGGGATAAAATCCCTTTTCAAAATTTTGAAGCTAAATGCTAAACCATTCTTTGAAAAATCCTTAAGCGAACTACGCGGACCTGATCCTCCATTTTTGGGGTACGTAGGTAGTCTGGCTAGACCAGATTCGGTCTAAATCCTTAGAAACTTAGGTATTCAACCCTTTTGAACCCAAGCCCACCTAGAAAGTCCTTCTGGTGAAACAAGTAAAGGTTCGAGGCGAATGAAAAGAAAAACAGAAAGAAAAGAATGAGAGTCTGAAGACCCGCTAGGTTGAAAACCCGAAAGGGCGGCCTAGAGAAAGGTGAAAGTCGTTTTTCTTGCTAAGTCAACAAGCAAAATGATTGACTTATCAGAAGGTAAGGGTAGTGGTATGCTGGATTGAAAACTTGAAGAGACAATCTAGTCAGAGGCAAATACTTCCCATGAAAAGTTGAGTTGAATAGAAGCAGAAGGAGTTCCTCAGTTACGTAGAATTCCTAAGTTTGAGTACAAGCAAAAATTGAGATAAGTAGTCTTTTAGACTGAAAGCTTGGAAAGCAAAAGTTGAGATAAGTGGTCTTTTAGACTGAAAACTTGGAAGACATTAATTTTGACTTCTTCCGAAAAGACAAATCAAGGAGACCGAGAAGCAACCTCTATAGGGCAGGATCCTGGAATCCGAATAGTGTCAGCAAGGCTTACTTTGACACCTTTTTAAACTAGGGGCATTAAAACCGAGCAATCCGAAGGGGTATAACCATGACGGATGTCCTGATGGAGGAAACTAGAGCCTTTTGGCATGGTTTTTGAGACTACTCTAAGAGTGGCTGACCTTACCATTTAAAAATAACACATTTGATTTAAGAGTGAATCAAAATTTAGTCAAGTCCCATGAATATTGTAAGTCTTCTTTGAAAGAGTCCTTAGGAGTCTGTTCCTTGTTTCTCATTGTTTTCTTTTAGAATCAAAAGTGTTTGGCACTGGAGAGAATGGGTGTACACCTTCCGAAATGTAAAGAAAAATCTAGAGTAGATCCTGGTTTAAGAATCAAAGAAGGGCAAGAGATTTGTTATTCAGACCTGCCTGAAACATCAAAGCCTCAAGCACTGAGCAAAATGAAGAACTCTTACGTTCAGCCTTTGTGAAGGTGGTCTTACCATTATACCAAAGAATTCTGCTTTCTTAAAACCTTGTCATGGAAGCACATCATACTAGGGGCATCTTTTATGACTTGCGTCATAAAAGATATTACACAATGATAACTGAGATATCCATTCTTAGCAAATAGAAACCAGAGAAGCTTGAACATACTCTTTGAGTTGAATTCCTTGATCAAGTTGTTTCTTTTGGAGTCAAAGTTTCATAAACTTCAATTCCCAGCGGGGTATATAATCTACTCCTGCATCCTTCAAACCTCATTAGAATGCTTTTCATCTGTTAAAGAGAGTCAGCACCTAAAAATCTCATCAATCTACTTGAGTTTTGCTTTCAGCAAAGATCATGCACTCCCATTTATTCTCGGCAGGAGATAGCTATGCTATCAATGAACTCGATATAAGATCGATAAAAATTTTGTGTTGATTTGAGACTCTTTGAGTAGTTAAGGCCCTTTGGGTGTTACAGACTCTTCGGGTAATTGAGACTCTCTGAGTATAAATGTTTTGATTTGTTTTGAGACTCTTTGAGTAGTTGAGACCCTTTGAGTGTTACAGACTCTTCGGGTAGTTGAGACTCTTTGAGTATAAACGTTTTTGTGTTAATTTGAGACTCTTTGAGTAGTTGAGACCCTTTGAGTGTTACAGACTCTTCGGGTAGTTGAGACTCTTTGAGTATAAATGTTTTTATGTTGTAATTTGAGACTCTTTGAGTAGTTGAGACCCTTTGAGTGTTACAGACTCTTCGGGAAGTTGAGACTCTTTGAGTATAAATGTTTTTTTGGTGTATTTAAGACTCTTTGAGTAGTTGAGACCCTTTGAGTGTTACAGACTCTTCGGGTAGTTGAGACTCTTTGAGTATAAATGTTTTTGTGTTGGTTTGAGACTCTTTGAGTAGTTGAGACCCTTTGAGTGTTACAGACTCTTCGGGTAGTTGAGACTCTTTGAGTATAAATATTTTCGTGTCGGTTTGAGACTCTTTGAGTAGTTAAGACCCTTTGAGTGTTACAGACTCTTCGGGTAGTTGAGACTTTTTGAGTATAAAGGTTTTTTGTGTGTATTTGAGACTCTTTGAGTAGTTGAGACCCTTTGAGTGTTACAGACTCTTCGGGTAGTTGAGACTCTTTGAGTATAAATGTTTTTGTGTTGATTTGAGACTCTTTGAGTAGTTGAGACCCTTTGAGTGTTATAGACTCTTCGGGTAGTTGAGACTCCTTGAGTATAAATGTTTTATGTTGGTTTGAGACTCTTTGAGTAGTTGAGACCCTTTGAGTGTTACAGACTCTTCGGGTAGTTGAGACTCTTTGAGTATAAATAGTTTCTTTGATGTGTTTGAGACTCTTTGAGTAGTTGAGACCCTTTGAGTGTTACAGACTCTTCGGGTAGTTGAGGCTCTTTGAGTATAAAGGTTTCTCTATGTAGTTGAGACTCTTTCGAGTATAAAGGTTTTTGCATGTGTTTGAGACTCTTTGAGTAGTTGAGACCCTTTGAGTGTTACAGACTCTTCGGGTGGTTGAGGCTCTTTGAGTATAAAGATTTCTATGTGTTTGAAGCTCTCTGAGTGTTTGATTTGAGACTCTATGAGTGTTACATACTCTTTGAGTAATTTGATTTGATATTCTTTGAAGGATTGATTTACGTCTGCATCGATAGTGGTCTGCTTTCTTTGAGGTAATTTTATTGGGTTCGTTTTCTTAAAAGCTTTGTTTTAACAGAGTATGTTTGTGTTTGCTTTAATAGAGTATTTGCGTATTGATTTAAACAGTTGAGTCATGAGTATTAGGGAGAGACTATCTCTTTGAGTTGTCGTTGCCGAGTTAAGAGTCGGTGAGAGGCTATCTCCCTATTGTTGGTAGAGTTTTATCTCTGTGAATATCGTTTTAAAACTGAAAACCCAAAAATTTGCTTTGCTTTCGGGTCAGTCAAAATGTGTCGTCTGTTCAGCTTTGCCATTCGCGTGTTACACACGTTTTGCCAAAGAGGGGCATCTGTAGACACCCCATTTTGACCGGACCCAAGTTCGCTATGCTTGGGCGAAATCCCGTTCAATCATTTCCGCCATGTTTCGCACTTTTCCGTTAAGTGTTGAGAGAGATTATTCCCAAGAATCCGAACAAGAGAGAATTTGGATCCGATTGATGGGCCCGTCTTGAGCATTTGTTTAGATTTGGATCAAACAGGGTGGCCCGCACATTGTTTTAGTGAAAAATGAGTTTTGAACCTACTTCGATCCAACACCTAAAGATGATCATCAAGAGAACGGTCAAGATCTCAGAGAAGTCGTTTTAACAACCAATTTTGTTTCGATCATCAGGTTGAGTTACTCGGATCAGCCCATTGAAATGATTTAGGAGGACACAACCTACTTAGGTAGGGGACCCATCAATTGGATGGTCTGGATCGTCATAGAGGAATGATTTAAGGGGGCACAACCAATTTACATTGCGACCCACCATTTGAACGGTCAAGATCATCAATTGTCGCCCATCAAATGGACGGTTCGGATCATCAAATGGGAATGATTTAAAAATGGGGTAACATATTCACATTTTGATCTATTGGATGGCTTGGATCAGCCCATAGGATTGATTAGCGGAGCACAAATTAAATCACATTGTCGCCCATCAAATGAACGGTTCCGATCATACTTTGGAGTGGGGCATATGATTTTATGCACAATTGGGAATTTGGTCACATATGGGACCCATTTGGGTTATCTTTTACCTACTCAAAAGAACTTTAAAAAACATGCATGGGGCCACACACATGTCAAAATTCAATGTCCACAATGGTGGCCACCTACCATGGAATATGTCCACAATGGTGGCCACCTACCATGGAATAAGTCCACAATGGTGGCCACCACCCTCCCATTCCTTTGCTATAAATGGTTCAATGAGGGTGAGTAAGAGAGGAAGAACTCATTTCTCTTCTATCATGTGTTCTAACAAAGTTGCTATGAGGGGTTGAAAAGAAAAAAAAAGAAAAGAAACAAGAAAAGAAGAAAAAGAAACAAAAAAGAAGCAAAAAGAGAAAGAAAGCGGAAGCGATCGCACGGAGGCGGAATTTTCGAGTTTTTCGGCTCTCGGATTCGGCGAGGATTTCGATCACAGGTAGGTACACCGTTCTCGGAATTGTTTAGAATTATTTGGTATATTTTCGGATTTTTGTATGATTTTTAACGAAGAAAACTAAAAGATATACTAAACAGATTCCAAAAATAATGAAATTTCGTGGGAAAATAATATGATAATGATACATTCTACCATGAATTTGTGAGCATTTTTGGATTTTGTTTGGTATATTATTTTACGCATTCTTTGAAAATTATCAGATTTTGGGAGAATTGTTACTGATGTCAAATCACAGATTCAATTCTCCAAATTTTTACAGTAGTCTTAAATTCTATACTTCTTGCTTCTGTAAAAGTTTCAAGTGATTTTGATCTTGTTTCATATGAGCTGTAGTCTTAATTCATAATCTGGTTTGATATTTGAAAAATCCGAAACTGATAGTAAATAGTTTTCTAAATTCATGAAAATCTCACAGCATGCTATTTTCACTTATATCTTACTACTGTAGAAATTTCATGGAATTTAGATTTCTATTTCTAGTAGTTTCTGTGTTATTTTTGCAATCTGGTCAATTAATTTTTAAATCCAAATTAAATATGAGTTTAATGTAATAATCTATAAAAATATTCCAGTAAGTTACATCTCATCATATCTTGTTGCTGGAGAAGTTTCAACTCATTTTGAGTTCGTTTGCAACAGCTTCACTTGTAAAATCACTCATATGGTTAAAAATTGGTAAAATCCATTAAAAAAATAAAAATTAAGTGAAAATCATCTTAAAATCTCTAAAGCACCTTCATCTTTGTGTGTGTTTGGGAGACCCGCCCGGTCTCATTCTCTCGTTAGTCCTCTTTGTGCGCCGTTTGGTTTTGGAAGAACGCCCTACTCGGCTTGGCTTCATACCCCTACCCTTATGGGTATTGGGTTGCACATTTGTTGCACCCTAGGGCTAGGTAGCTGTCCGGCCCGGCTGGGTGTTTTACCTCTGCCAAATGTGCAAATTCGTGTTTCATTTTCTTTTAGAGAGTCTTTGACTCATCTATCCTTTAGTTGGTGTTATTGGAGTCTTTGACTCATGTTTCCATTTCTTTTAGAGAGTCTTTGACTCATTCGTTCTTTTGTTGTACTACTAGGAAGTCTTTGACTCATTGGTTCTTCTGTTGGCGTTATTTGGGAGTCTTTGACTCATTCCTCCTCTAAGTTGTAGTATTAGAGAGTCTCTGACTCATTTGTTCCCCTCTTTAGTGTTGTTAGTTCGGAGTTTCTCATTTAGAGTTGTTGATTACTTCGCTTTTGATTAGAGGCTAACTCAGTCTTATTAGAGCTTTGCTTGCTTAGGATCTTGGACCATTTTCTCTCTTCTTGGGACGCTATCTTTCTTGTTGTGGTTTGTCTCTTTGAGATGCTAGTTGCTTATTCGGGGTTCCCCCTTTTGCTTTAGGGCTTTGCCCTAGTTTGTGGTATTACTTGCGTGTTCCCTTTAAGATTAAAAATATTTTAAGGTCCTGAGCATTGGAAAAGCTATAAAATCCAAAAACATTAGAAATTTAAAACTCAAAAAACATTTGAAAACATCAAAAACCTTAAAAAAAATCTAAAGTGTTGAGTGTTTCTTTTAGAAGCGTATTAGGCGAGTTCGATTTTCGAACTACGTTGGCTTGATCCTCTTCCGAGGTACGTAGTGCAGCTTGGGATTTACATCCCAAGTCCAGCCAAACTTTTTTTGTAAATAAACGTTTTAAACCTTCTTCAAAAACCTTTAAAATATTGTTTTCAAAAGACCTTCCTCTAGAGTTAGGAGTTTCTCCTCGATAGAGAATTTTAGAGTTAGGGTTTTTCTTTTGATAGGTTGTTTGATTGATTGTTTGCTGTGTGCTTGTTTTAGAGTTAGAGGTCTGTCCTAGAGTTATAGGAGCGCCTCCGTCCGGTCAGTCGGCGATCCATATCGCCAAGTGATGACTAGAGTAGGATACGCTAGTCCACCCTTGGTTTTCCTTAGGAAATACAGTCTAGTCACACATAGGTTGTAAGAACCACCTGCATTAGCTTAGGGCTAATCTGCATTTAGTTAGGGCATATAGGGTGTCATAAAATCCACAATTCACTGAAATTTAAATAATCGTACAAGAAACTTTAATAACCGGTTCGGTCTTTTAGATCGAGTCTAGGATAGAAGTCTAGGTGTCTTAGGCATCCTAGCTTAGAATAGGCGCGAAGAACTACGTTGCCTTGATTCTCGTGGAGGCGGGGATACGTAGGCTTCTTTGGATGAATACCAGATCATCTGGGGACTCGGGCTAATCACTTTTAAAACTGTTGAAACAATCAAATCACTTAGGATTTTCCATGAAATTAGAATTTTAGGAGAACTTTCACTTAGATTGAATCCAAACCAATTAAGAAATCAAGATACACATTTAGGATTCACATTGAAATTAGATCATAGGATGCATGTCACATAGATAGCACATTAACAGAGAGTTGAATGAGCCATTAAAAATGAATTTAAAAGAGTTAACTTTTGGAATTGAAGACCGATTATCGGGCAGGAATGGTGCATGTGGTGGATAAATCCCCATACCTTCCATTCTTGTAACCAGGTAGCGAGTCTAGATTTCTGGTTAATTATGGGTCCTAGATCCCACATCTAGGTGGCGACTCTGTCAGTCTCTTTTGTGTGGAATTCGGATTGCCTTAGTGATCCCAAGTTCACATAAAAGATGAATTAAAATTAATAATAAAAGGCACACGCCAATCGCGTGGGTACGAGAGACCAAGAGAAGAGAGCGCGGCGGCTCGCGCCCCACACCCCTCTCGCGGGATCGGGTCCCACATCAGCCGATTCACCTCCTCCGGCAACACTCCAGCTCCGGCCGGCATCAATTTCACAGTTGTTTTGCTCCTCTACTAGCTTCAGATCTAATTTCGATCTAACCCTTGCCAAGCTTCAAAAACCATAGATTCAACCTTTAAACCCTAACTCTATCCGTTTTCCATTTCCGGCTAAGATCCGATCGGATTCCGCAAAGAGGTATAAATATACAGAGAGAGAGAGAGGGTTTGGCCGGGAGAATCATCTTCTCCAGCGTATCCTTGCCGGAATACGATTATTTTCTTCAGCCTCCGGTTAT
Organism: Tasmannia lanceolata; assembly: GCF_043159265.1. NCBI lineage: Eukaryota > Viridiplantae > Streptophyta > Magnoliopsida > Canellales > Winteraceae > Tasmannia > Tasmannia lanceolata. The sequence continues at coordinate 9,991,817 of NW_027518693.1, forward strand.
CTTCCCCACCAGATCCGAAGTGAGAAAGTGGTTTTAGAGAAAGAAAGAAAAGGGGAGAGGCACAAGGAGCAGCAGATCTGAGAAAGAGAGAGAGCAGAGGAGAAAATTTCCCAAACCCTTATCTTCTTCTCCGGCGAATCCGAGTTCCGGCCGACCCTCATCCCTTCCGATCATTTGTTGTAGCTCCGGCCGGCGAGCTCACCTTTTCCGATCGTCTTCTCCGGGAGATTTGCGCTGGATCTCTGACTTCCAGATCTGATTTTTTCTTTTATAAAAACCTTAGATATAAACTCTCACTTCCGATCAACCCTAGATCTCATCGATCTTCACCTTTCCCGATCAATTTTCCGGCAGATCGAGAGCACCTCATCCGCCCAAGTGCAAACACCTGGTCTCTTATGCCATTTATTTAATAATTTTGAAGAGTTTTGGGCGAAAGTCATATGAAATGGGAACGAATATCTCCAAGAAGACGTCTATCTAATCATGCATGTCTCGGAGGAATAATAAACACACATAAAAGAAATAAAAGTGTCACCTGAGAATAACTAGGTTATGAATGTCAAACCTAAATTGGTGTCTAAGTTCTGATGAACAAACACATGCATGACACACCAAAAAAGTATAAGGTCTGCGCAATAAAGTAAGAAAACACTGCAAAACATAGAAAATGACTCAATACCATACAACCCTAAAACTCTAATCTATACCTAGGCCCGAGTCTTTAGATGATCTGATGTTCATCCAAAGAAGCCTACGTATCCCCGCCTTCACGAGAATCAAGGCAACGTAGTTCTTCGCACCTATTCTAAGCTATGATGCCTAAGACATCTAAACCTCTATCCTAGACTCGATCTAAAAGACCAGACTAATTCTTAAAGTTTCTTGTGTGATTATTTAAATTCCAATGGATTGTAGATTTTAGGACACCCTATATGCCCTAACTAAATGCAAGTTAGCCCTAAGCTAATGCAGGTGGTTCCTATAATCTATGTGTAGCTAGGCTGTACGCCCTAAGGGAAACAATGGGATCACTAGCATATCCAAGACTTAATCATCAGTCGGCGATATGAATCGCCAACTGACTGGACGGAGGCGCTCCTATAACTCTAGGACAAACTCCTAACTCTAACACAAACACAAACAAACCACACAACACATCAAAGACAAACTCAAAACTCTAAAACTCTTTATCTAGGACAAACTACTAACTCTAGAGGAAGATCTTGTTGAAAACAAGGTTTTGAAGATTTTTGGTATTTTTTCTTAAAATGGGTAAATGATTTATTTACAAAGGTTTGGCTGGACCTGAGATAAGAATCTCAAGCTGCACTACGTACCTCGTGGAAGAGGATCAAGCCAACGTAGTTCGAAACAGATTTCCTAACTACTCCTAATGACTCAAGATTTTTGAGATTTTTGGTTTTTCAGATGTTTTTGATATTTTGGTTGTTTTATAGTGTTTTTTGAGTCAAGGGGGACAAATCCTATCATCATAAGGGGACAGACTCCTGAATATCCCGCAAAGGTTGGACAGCATCCTATACTTTGCGGGGGAAAAGAACAGAAACACAACTCTGCAAGGGTTGGACAGCATCCTATACCTTGCGAGAGTGGATAGAAAAACACATGATTTGATAAGAGGTAGAATAGAATCTTAACCCCTATGATGATAGGACTGACTCCGAAAATAGGATTCTAAGAAGGAGGTGCTAATGAGACAAAGCCTGTCTCCTAAAAGAAAAAGAGATAAAGAAGGGTGATAGTGAGACTATCAAGCTAAGATAAAACTCACAAGTAACAAGGAAAAAGAGACCTTGCGCATATTTAGCAAAGGTAAAACATCCAGCCGGGCCGGACAGCTACCTAGCCCTAGGGTGCAACAAATGTGCAACCCAATACCCATAAGGGTAAGGGGTATGTTGCCAAGCCGAGTAGGATGTTCTCCCAAAACCAAATGATGCGCAAAGAGGAGGTTTAGCAAGAAAATGAGACTAGGTAAGTCTCTTAGACACAGAGGTAGGATAGAGAAAATACTAACAAGGAAAAAGAGACCTTGTGCATATTTGGCAAAGGTAAAACACCCAGCCGGGCCGGACAGCTACCTAGCCCTAGGGTGCAACAAATGTGCAACCCAATACCCATAAGGGTAAGGGGTATGTTGCCAAGCCGGGTAGGGTGTTCTCCCAAAACCAAACAACACACAAAAAGGAGGGTTTAAGACCTATGAGACTAGAGGTAGTCTTCTAGAGGTTAACTCAGGTTGATTCATTAACAAGTCTCACAAAATCTGATAATTTTCAAAGAAAGCATTAAATAATATACCAAATAAACTCCAAAAATCCTTAAAAATTCATGGTAAAATGAATCAGTACCATATTAATTTCCCACGAAATTGCATTAAATTTGGAATCTGTTTGGTATATAATTTAATTTTTCTTCGTCAAAAGATATTTTTTTGAAGAGTTTTCTATTTTTAAAACACAATTTGTGGAAAAAATTCGGAAAAATACAGAAATATTTTGAGAAAAATGCACCTACCTGTGGTGAAGATCTTGCCGCCGCCGATCCGATCCGCCGTCTTTCGCTTTCTCTTAGAGGGAAGGATTGGGAGGTGATTGGGAGAGATAATGGAAGAAGAATATAGGGAAAGGGATTTGAGGGAGTGATTGGAAGAGATAATGGAAGAGAAAAAGATAATGGAAGATAAATCTCTCCTTTTTCTCCTCCTTTTTTATGGATGGGAAGGAAGATATATATAGGGAGAGAAAGAGAGAGAGAGATGTGTTGGTGGAGAGCTCATCATGTTGTCCCTCTTAGTGGAGAATCCATCATCATTCTTCTTAGTGGAGGGCCCATCATGTTTCTTAGTGGAGAATCCATCATCATTCTTCTTAGTGGAGGGCCTATCATGTTTCTTAGTGGAGAATCCATCATCATTCTTCTTAGTGGAGGGCCCATCATGTTTCTTAGTGGAGAATCCATCATTATTGTTCTTAGTGGAGGGCCCATCATGTTTCTTTAGTGGAGAATCCATCATTATTGTTCTTCATAAGAGGCCTCACAAGAGGCCCTACTGAGGCCCCACAATGTGGGCCCCACAATGTGGGCCCTCGGTTGATTCGAATTTTAAACAAATGTTCAATGCGGGCCCACCAAACGGGTCTAAATTCTCCCTCGCTTGGATTCTTATGAATAATCTCTCTCAACCTCTCACGGAAAAATGCGAAACATGGCGGAAATGATCGGATGGGGTTTCTCCCAAGCATAGCGAACTTGGGTCCGGTCAAAATGGGGTGTCTACAGATGCCCCTCTTTGGCAGAGCGTGTGTAACACGCGAATGGCAAAGCTGAACAGACGACACATTTTGACTGACCCGAAACCAAAACAAAGCAAATTTTTGGGTTTTCAGTTTTAAAACGATATTCACAAAGATAAAACTCTACTAACAATAGGGAGATAGTCTCTCACCGACTCTTAACTCGGCAACTAAGACATCTCAAAGAGATAGTCTCTCCCTAATACTCATGACTCGACTAATTAATAAAAAACGAACGAACGATTACAAAAACACAAATATTTTTTCTTTTTCTTTTTTTTTATATATATCAGGCTAAGCCAAAGTAAACATAACAATTGCTCCAAGAGCACCAACCAAAGAAACAAGTTAATCACTTCAATCACTCAAAGAGCTTCCATTTTCTTTTTTAATTTTTTAGAAACCACATTGCAATTTGTCCAAGACAAGTATAATTCGAAACACTCAAAGAGTTTTTTTTTTTTTTTTTTTTTTTTTTTTTTTTTTAAATCATGCCGATCAGTCAAAGACTCGACCAATTACTAGGGTAATCGAATATTCGAGCTAAACTCAAACTTCTAATACCCGAGGCGAGACTAAGTCTCAAGCCTAGCGATAGTTATACAGATCATTGCTGAAAATAAATCTGTGTAACTACCGAGTAACTCTGACTCCTCTCTTTCAAGGTAGCGAATCACTCCGGATCACGCGGTTCTGCTAAACAGTTCCACGTAAATCCAAATTCGTAGGTCCTGCTAAACAGTCCCCTACAAACCTCTTCGCAGATACACATGACTCCTAACACGTTAGGAAGCTGCACATTGCGGAACGATGATTAGGTAAGTTACCACTTGACATTACATTACTAATCATCTGGGTACTAAATACCCGAGGCGAGACTGAGTCTCAAGCCTAGCGATAGTTATACAGATCATTGATGAAAATAAATCTGTTTAACTATCCGAGTAATTCTGACTCCTCTCTTTCAAGGTAGCGAATCACTCCGGATCACGCGGTTCTGCTAAACAGTTCCACATAAATCCAAATTCGTAGGTCCTGCTAAACAGTCCCCTACAAACCTCTTCGCAGATACACATGACTCCTAACACGTTAGGAAGCTGCACATTGCGGGACGATGATTAGGTAAGTCACCACTTGACATTACACTACTAATCATCTGGGTACTAAGTACCAGAGGCGAGACTAAGTCTCAAGCCTAGCGATAGTTATACAGATCATTACTGAAAATAAATCTGTTTAACTATCCGAGTAACTCTGACTCCTCTCTTTCAAGGTAGCGAATCACTCCGGATCACGCGGTTCTGCTAAACAGTTCCACATAAACCCAAATTCGTAGGTCCTGCTAAACAGTCCCCTACAAACCTCTTCGCAGATACACATGACTCCTAACTCGTTAAGAAGCTGCACATTGCGGAACGATGATTAGGTAAGTCACTACTTGACATTACACTACTAATCATCGGGGTACTAAATACCCGGGAGAAGGAAGAAAAGACCAATCCGTGTAACACAGGATCGGAAATATTTTCCTTATTAAAACATTTCAAAAAGACCAAACCGTGTAACACAGGTTCGATAATTTCCATCTCTATTAAAATCTTTCAAAAGGACCAAACCGTGTAACACAGGTTCGGTAATTTCTATCTCTGTTAAAAACTTTCAAAACGACCAAACTGTGTAACACAGGTTCGGTAATTTGAAACTCTGTTAAAATCTTTCAAAAAGACCAAACCGCGTAACGCAAGTTCGGTAATTTCAAACTCTGTTAAAATCTTTCAAAAGGAATGAAGAATTTACCATCTTTGATCAATTTCACTAATGGGCCAGTCATCTCTTACCAAGAATAACTAGGAGCGCATGATCTTTGCTGAAAGCAAAACTCAAATAGATTGATGAGATTTTCAGGTGCTGACTCTCTTTAACAGGTGAGAAGCACTCTGATGAGGTTTGAAGGATGCAGGAGTAGATTTTATACTCCGCTGGGAATTAAAGTTTCTGAAACTGACTCCAAAAGAAACAATTGGATCAAGGAATTCAACTCAAAGAGTATGTTCAAGCTTCTCTGGTTTCTATTTGCTAAGAATAGATATCCCAGTTATCATTGTGTAATATCTTTTATGACGCAAGTCATAAAAGATGCCCCTAGTATGATGTGCTTCCATGACAAAGTCTTAAGAAGGCAGAACCAAGGTAAGTAGAAAAAATTTGAGTTTGCATGGGTTCTTTCTTTGGTATAGTGGTAAAACCAACTCTACAAAGGCTGAACGTAAGAATTCTTCATTTTGCTCAGTGTTTGAGGCTTTGATGTTTCAGGCAGGTCAGAATAAAAAATCTCTTGCCCTTCTTTGATTCTTAAACCAGGATCTACTTTGAATTTTCTTTTCACTTTGGAAGGTATACACCCATTCTCTCCAGTGCCAAACACTTTTGATTCTAAAAGAAAACAATGATAAACAAGGAACAGACTCCTGAAGACTCTTTCAAAGAAGACTTACAATATTCAAATGATTTGACTAAATTTTGATTCACTCTTAAATCAAATGTATCATTTTTTAATGGTAAGGTCAGCCACTCTCAGAGTAGTCTAAAAAACTATGTCAAGATGGCCTAATTTCCTCCATCGGGATCTCCGTCATGGTTATTACCCCTTTCGGATTGCTCGGTCTTAATGCCCCTAGTTTAAAAAGGTGTCAAAATAAGTCTCGCTGACACTACTCGGATTCCAGGATTCTGCCCTGTGCAGAGGTGGCTTCTCCGTCTCCCTGATTTCTCTCTTCAAAAGAAGTCATAACTTTTGCTTTCCAAGCTTTCAGTCTGAAAGACCACTTATCTCAACTTTTGCTTGCACCCAAACTTGGGAATTCTACGTAACTGAGGAACTCTTTCTGCTTCTATTCAACTCAACTTTTCATGAGAAGTATTTGCCTCTGACTAGATTGTCTCTTCAACTTTTCTATCCAGCAGACCACTACCCTTATTTTCTGATAAGTCAATCCCTTTGCTTGTTGACTTAGCAAGAAAAACAACTTTCACCTTTCTCTAAGTCGCCCTTTCGAGTTTTCAACCTAGCGGGTCTTCAGACTCTCATTCTTTTCTTTCTGTTTTTCTTTTCATTCGCCTCGAACCTTTGCTTGTTTCACCAGAAGGGCTTTCTAGGTGGGCTTTGGTTCAAAAGGGTTGAATACCTAAGGTTCTAAGGATTTGGACCGAATCTGGTCTAGCCAGACTACCTACGTACCCCAAAGATGGAGGATCAGATCCGCGTAGTTCGCTTTGGGGTTTTTCAAAGAATGGTTTAGCATTTAGCTTCAAAATTTGAAAGAGATTTTATTCCATGGTTTGACCGAACTTGAATTAATCAAGTTGCCTACGTACCCCTGAAGAGGTGGGGATCAGGTCCGACGTAGTTCGGGTGCATAAATGCCCCGGGTTTATAATGTGTTTGAAAAGAAGTTGTTTTAATTTTGCTTTTGGCCCAAAGGGTTTACAAATGGATTTTAAAACATTAGGATTTTGGCTATAAAAGTTCAAACGATCAAGGATGGCCTCCTGATGTATTTGATGTACAAGCCCTTTTGTTTAAGGTTCAAAAAAAAAAATTTTTTTTTTTTTGAGGAGTCTGGTGGTTTTCTGGCAAAACTTCAACCACTGTGCTCCACTCCCGTCTCAAAGATCTTGAATTTATGCTCAAGATTCCACAACTCTGTTTGAAAATCTTCTCTCAATATCTCATCAGCTCCACAGGATGCCTGACGCTTATCTCTTTAAAATTTTATTCCTCAACTGGATGTCTAAAGCAGATGAAGTCTTGCTTTGATCAACGACAGGGCATTCCCCTGGTTTATCCTTATAGGATCAAGCAAAACTACCTCAAACCCCTCTAAACAGGTTTATCAATTCTTTGCGCTCCTTAGGAGATAAAGTTTTTCCAATCCATCCATCCCGAGTTTCGGATTTCGATACCACTATCAATGGCTTTAATTTCTTCTTTAAGTGGCTATGCTCGACGCTCTTCCTCTCGTTCGACCATCTTTCAGATCTCGAGGTGAATTTCGTCTGCATTCTCATCCGAGAAGGGGGTCTTTAGTTGTTTAAACATTAGATCTAAGAGTGAATCATAGAGTATCAAAGATACGAAATCAACAATTTTATTGAATTGAGGACTGTAAGTACATTGATGATTTTTGACACACCTCAATGGGCTCTTCAACAGTTCTGATAGAAAACAGAATACTGACTCTGTATAAGAAAGATTGACAGACATGACTTCATTTTTTTTTTTTTTTAACATCTACGTAACTGAACTTTTTCAACTTAGAGAGAAGAAAGTTGATGTACACTCAATGAAAGACAAATCTAAAGATACAGGACACTTCTTCAAAGGTAGTGAACTGACACTGAAAGCTTATAGGTGATACACCTTTCCTCATGATAATGATAACTATAAAGTTCAATCCCGGAGTAGAAATCACAGAAAAGGCAACTCCACAAGGTCTAGGTTAAATGGGGCAACAAAAGGCTTATGTTGACAATGTGGGTAAAACAATAGACTGCCTGGATCAAGTATGATTAGAAATAGTCAGTCTTTAGAAAAAATGGTCTTTCGCTAAACATAGACTCTTGACTTGGAAGCACACACACTAGATCAATAGTCATGGGATAAAGATTCTGAACAAACAGAGAAAAGAGTAATCTTGAAATACACCAAAGCGTATTTTATTCTAAAAATCAAAGAAATATTGTCTATGAAGGTCAAAGCGAAATAGACAGTGATATTATGACCTACATCAACAGGGTTTCAATGAATTCTCAATCCACACCTTGAAGTCTCATTTGAGTATAACTGCTCTTCTTTTTGGGAATGAAAGAGTCAGGAACGATAAACATCCATAATCAAAATAAATTTCGATCTCAGCAATGATCATGCACTCAAAGAATACAGGTAAGATCAAACTTTTCCATTAATGATTTCGATATGATCCAAGGGTAAAAGATATATGATAGGTAAACATGGATCAAAAAATCAATGGCTCAGATAATAGACCATGGCCATAAGAATGACAAAAGTAGGGTCAAAGACCAGATCTAAAATCTGAATGATGAATATCAACAACTGTACGATCAATATGAGATGAAATGATAGACCATGGTCATAAGGACAGCAAACGAGCTATCGGCCAGATCTCAAGACAAACAGGTTGACAAATAAGGATCTAATCCTACTAAATGATGTATACATGAGAATCAAGACAAGGCAGACTGACTCCAAAGGATAGCAATCATGCTTAACATACTTTTGGATAAAATCCAGCAGCATAACGGCTATACGAGGAGGTCAAGGTCCAGACTAAGTAAACTGACTCTAAAGAGTAGCCGTCATGCTCAAAATGTTCTGGATAAAATCCGGCAGCATAACGACTATACAAGGGATCACCCTAGCTCAATCGAAAGGTATGAATAACGGTTACTAGAGAAGGGTGATCAACAGATGGACTAACCAAAGGTGAGAATATACAACAATGGGTCAAACCCTATAATCAACAGATCAAGGGCTAAACTCGGCCAAGGTAATGACGGTCAAAATCCACTGACTAGATCTAGATCTAAATTCGGAATGGATATAACCGACTGAAAGGAATAAGGAATCTCTGACTAAGAGGAGAACCATAATATACATAATCAGTATATATAAGTAAATACACATACACACAAATCCTAACCAGGGGCACCAGCCCTAATTCTAATCTAACGGAGTCAAGGAAGTCTCGACTCAAGACAGACTGGTGAGTGTACTAGGACAGTGTTGTAGCAATGTAAAAATGAGCTACCCTAGTCTACAAATGGGGCAAAGCTCCTCTAGGCTCCACATGTGTAAGCAACAGATGTTCGACCCTATATGAATGCAATATACACACGGGTACTCCCTAGTTGGGCTTCACTAGGTCAGTAAGTATATATATAATAGGGCTCCGGACTCAATCTAATGGGTACTATGCGTATGAAACATACTTAATATGCTGCAGCGCTGGCGCATAGCTTGGAAATAGATTCAACAGTACCATCAGGATGTAATAACATCCCAGTCAGGCACGCATTGAATCTATCCCATGGAGCCAATAATGAAAAACAATGAAAAATAATAAAAAAAATAAAAAATATGACAATGCATGATGTGCAGTGTGTGAATCCTTTGTTTTAATTACGCACCTACCTGGTGCCCCTGGATTCTAACGATAGAGTTCCCATTTAAAATGATTTTAGCTCAAATTTCTCCAAAGTTAATAAAAATGGCATTTTTAAAGAGTTAGGCAATGTTTCAAGAACTCCCCAGCAGAGTCGCCAGCCTGTAGACCCCGATCCGGAGAGGACGGGTGCGGCGAGGGACGCGAGGTCCCCACAGCAATCCTCTAAGATCTCCACAATGTGAAGGAGAGCTCTGCCAAGGAACTCTCGAAACGGATGCCACCCTCACAGCATAGCACGAGTGGCGATACAAAACGAATGAGATACATCCTGATCAGGAGCCAGGGCTCGAAACCGAGATGTACCTAAAAAGAACTCAGAGTCGCCATCCATGGATAGGCCATGGAACCCTAAAATCAAATCCTCTGTGCAATGGATAACCAGAAATATATATGGGTTCGTGCCTGGTTACGAATGGGGAAGGTCTGAGAGCACCCACAATTCGCCCGAGTGCAAGCACTTGGTCTCTTATGCCATTTTCATTAACTCCAAAGAAGTTTGGGTAAAAATCATATGAAATGGGAACAATCCTCAGGAATCGTCTACCTAAGCATGCATTTCCTGAGAATGAAGAAATAAACACATAAAATGAAAATGTGTCACCTAAGCAAAGCTAGGTTATGGGTGACATGCCTAACTCTAATGCAAGACTGGACTCGGACCAGAATGGCCATCCATCCTAGCTGCACTACGTATCCCGGCCTCGGGAAGAATCGGAGCCCACGTAGTTCGATGCCCTATTCAAAATTATGATGCCTAAGACACCTAGACCTCTATCCTAGACTCGATCTAAAAGACCGGACTAGTTATTAAAGCTTCTTGAACTATTATTTAAATTCCAATGAATGGTGGATTTTAGGACATCCTATATGCCCTAACTAAATGCAGATTGATTAGCCTTAAGCTAATGCAGGTGGTTCCTACAATCCTATGTGTAACTAGGCCGTGCAACCTAATGAAAACCACGGGATGACTATATGCCTAGTCTAGCCATCGGTTCGACTAAATGTCTAACCGATCGACTCGAGGCCTCCTAACTCTAGGGACACTCACACGACAGGACATACCATATCAATACAAATCAAGACAAACTCCTAACTCTAGAACACAACCTAAACAGCTAGGACATACTCCTAACTCTAGAGGAAGATCTTTTTGAAAATGGTTTGAATATTTTTGTAACTTTGAAAGATTTAAAATTTTTATTTTTAAAGGTTTGGCTGGACTTGGGATGTGGATCCCAAGCTGCACTACGTACCTCGTGGAAGAGGATCAAGCCAACGTAGTTCGAAACGAACTCTCTAACTATCAAACACTTACAGCAAATCAATTATTTTTTATGTTTTCACCCTTTTGGCCAAAGACCGGAGGGAATATACAAAACAACATCCTAGGGACAAACCCTAGGGTGTACAGGAGAAACTTTGCTCTAATAATACTATTATAAGAGCAAATGAGTCAAAGACTCTCTAATGACAGTAACTGAAGAATAAATGAGTCAAAGACTCTCTAATAAAAGCGACTAAAGGATAAACGAGTCAAAGACTCTCTAATAAGAGCAACTGATAACACTGAAATAAGATAACGAAGTCAAAGACTCTCTAATAATACTGCAAATGAAACAGATGAGTCAAAGACTCTCTAAAAACGGAAACACGAGTCAAAGACTCCAATGACACCAACTAAAAGATAAATGAGTCAAAGACTCTCTAAAGGAAAAGAAACACGAGTCAAAGACTCCACTCACACCAACTAAAGGATTAATGAGTCAAAGATTCTCTAAAAGAGATGAAAACACGAGTCAAAGACTCCACTAACACCAACTAAAGGATATATGAGTCAAAGACTCTCTAAAGGAAAAGAAACACGAGTCAAAGACTCTACTGACAACAACTAAAGGATAAATGAGTCAAAGACTCTCTAAAAGAGATGAAAACACGAGTCAAAGACTCCACTAACACCAACTAAAGGATATATGAGTCAAAGACTCTCTAAAGGAAAAGAAACACGAGTCAAAGACTCCACTAACACCAACTAAAGGATAAATGAGTCAAAGACTCTCTAAAAGAGATGAAAACACGAGTCAAAGACTCCACTAACACCAACTAAAGGATATATGAGTCAAAGACTCCCTAAAAGAAAAGGAATACGAGTCAAAGACTCTAATAACACCAACTAAAGACAGATGAGTCAAAAGACTCTCTAAAAGAGATGGAAACGCGATCGAATCATATAATAGAAGATTGAAAATCTGTGATCAAGATGAGATGAGATAGCATAAGATTGCTTTCAACGGATGGATCATGAATGACTAATCCTATGAGATCTTTGGAAATGAATGGGATTTACATCCTAACCCCAAAGGAAAAGTTTTTTAATCTTCACACATTTTATCAGTGTTACCTGAAGGCATCAACCCTAACCCTAATCTAGCGGAGTGGAGAGAGGATCTCGACTCATGACTTTGTTTGTGTACCTAGGACCGATCGTAGCCATTGGAAGATGGACTACGGCCTAATCTAGACACAAATGGGTAGGATATCCTAAACTAGGCTCACACACGTGATGCACATGTGTTCGTATACTACATGCATGTGTGGGTTAATCTAGGGGTAAGGCCAAGAGTTCCCTTAGCGCGAATCCGTGTTCGATATACTGTACCAGTGTCCGGCGTATCAGTACGTGAACAAGAGATCCGTTTACGTACCATAAAGGTACTAGGCTAAGGGTGGAATGCTTCTCTAACACAGAGGCACCAGGTGATGAAATCCCAGTCAACCATGCTAGATAACACTCCGGGTTCCTAAAATGGGACGTGTGTGCATGTGAGATGCAGGGGTTTAGATGAAAGTGATGTAAGTGTGTGCAATAAGTTCGCGCAATCTATGATGCCTTCAGGTTTTGTTAGATTAAGTTTGAGTAAATGTGATTTTATCAATGGATTTTATCAATTTTAATTTCGAATTTCGAATGTTGAAAATCACTTGGTAGTAATTAATTTCAAATTTTCAATGGATTGTATCAATTTTAAGCATATGAATGATTTTACAAGTGAAATTATTGCAAACGAATTCGAAATGAGTTGAAATTTCTACAGCAGCAAGATGGGAATGTATGTAGCTTAATAGATGAGTTTTGCAGATTTTTACATTAAATTCATATTTAATCTTGATTTAACAATTAAATGACCAGATTGCCAAATTAACACAGAAACTACAAGAAATAGACATATAAATTCTATGAAATTTCTACAGAAATAAGATATCAATAAAGTGAGCATGCGGTGAGAATTTCATAAATTATAAAGACTATTTACTACCGATTTCGGATTTTACAATTTTCAGACCAGATTAAGAATTAACACTACATCCCATATGAAAACAGATCCAAATCACTCGAAAATTTTACAGTAACAAGAAATATGGAAGATAAGACTACTGTAAAAAGTTTAAGAATTTTAAGGGTGATTTGATGTCAGTAACAAGTCTCACAAAATCTGATAATTTTCAAAGAAAGCATTAAATAATATACCAAATAAACTCCAAAAATCCTTAAAAATTCATGGTAAAATGAATCAGTACCATATTAATTTCCCACGAAATTGCATTAAATTTGGAATCTGTTTGGTATATAATTTAATTTTTCTTCGTCAAAAGATGTTTTTTTGAAGAGTTTTCTATTTTTAAAACACAATTTGCGGAAAAAATCAGAAAAATTCGGAAAAATACAGAAATATTTTGAGAAAAATGCACCTACCTGTGGTGAAGATCTTGCCGCCGCCGATCCGATCCGCCGTCTTTCGCTTTCTCTTAGAGGGAAGGATTGGGAGGTGATTGGGAGAGATAATGGAAGAAGAATATAGGGAAAGGGATTTGAGGGAGTGATTGGAAGAGATAATGGAAGAGAAAAAGATAATGGAAGATAAATCTCTCCTTTTTCTCCTCCTTTTTTATGGATGGGAAGGAAGATATATATAGGGAGAGAAAGAGAGAGAGAGAGATGTGTTGGTGGAGAGCTCATCATGTTGTCCCTCTTAGTGGAGAATCCATCATCATTCTTCTTAGTGGAGGGCCCATCATGTTTCTTAGTGGAGAATCCATCATCATTCTTCTTAGTGGAGGGCCCATCATGTTTCTTAGTGGAGAATCCATCATCATTCTTCTTAGTGGAGGGCCCATCATGTTTCTTAGTGGAGAATCCATCATCATTCTTCTTAGTGGAGGGCCCATCATGTTTCTTAGTGGAGAATCCATCATTATTGTTCTTAGTGGAGGGCCCATCATGTTTCTTTAGTGGAGAATCCATCATTATTGTTCTTCATAAGAGGCCTCACAAGAGGCCCTACTGAGGCCCCACAATGTGGGCCCCACAATGTGGGCCCTCGGTTGATTCGAATTTTAAACAAATGTTCAATGCGGGCCCACCAAACGGGTCTAAATTCTCCCTCGCTTGGATTCTTATGAATAATCTCTCTCAACCTCTCACGGAAAAATGCGAAACATGGCGGAAATGATCGGATGGGGTTTCTCCCAAGCATAGCGAACTTGGGTCCGGTCAAAATGGGGTGTCTACACACATTAAATGATATTTTCAATTTGTACAAATTTTAATACATAACAGGGCATCAACTTGTGCAGATTCAAATGTAAAAACTGTGAGAGTGAAATATAAGCAGATTTGTGCAAATAGTGGGGCCGAATTATGCTCAACAAAACATCTTCAAATATATTTAAAAATCAGCTCCAAAGAGACCTTCTCCTCTTTCTAACCTTTAATTTTTCAAGAGGCAAGTAAACAATGAAAGGACCAGATGTGAATGAAACAAGGGTTAAGATTTTGATAATAAAAAAAAAACTGTAAGGTGAAGCAAAATGTGCTGAGCTCAAATTCCATGAAGGGGTGTTTGAGATAGGGCTTACTCCTCCCTGATTTCACTAATCTCTTATCTCACTCTCCTCTCTTCTCTTTTTTTTTTTTTTTAGATAACAAAATAATATGAAATATTACAATACATATAATAACTAAATGACACTTAGAAAAACTCAAACATAGATAATCTTATAAAATTGACTATAATGCACATCCACAGTAAAATGCTCACAGATATGAGATATATATAATACTAACTCTACCAAAGAATAAAGATCTAACTTTTAGAAACCACAAAAATTTTTTAAAAAAATACAAAGCACAAGTAAGTATCCTATCATTTAACAGGGTTAAGAAATTCGGAATAATGAAAATCTTAAAGAAAACTTACTTCGATGAGAAGACTATTAAAAATTTGAGAACCTCTCTTATGCTAGCCTTCGGAAAATCCTTTATACTCTTTGGATCTGAGCTCTTTGCAACAATCAAACCTTCAATTGCCAGCAACAAGGTGATCGAAATCTTGCCGGAGATAACGAATCAGCCGGGGAACTCACCGGAAATTGGCCGAAGAAGAGACAAAAAGTAGGGTTTCAACAATTTTTTTTATCAAGGTAAAAAGAGAAAGTGACCGGCCGGAGCTTGGGATCTGCCGGAAAATTGATCGGGAAAGGTGAAGATCGATGAGATCTAGGGTTGATCGGAAGTGAGAGTTTATATCTAAGGTTTTTATAAAAGAAAAAATCAGATCTGGAAGTCAGAGATCCAGCGCAAATCTCCCGGAGAAGACGATCGGAAAAGGTGAGCTCGCCGGCCGGAGCTACGACAAATGATCGGAAGGGATGAGGGTCGGCCGGAACTCGGATTCGCCGGAGAAGAAGATAAGGGTTTGGGAAATTTTCTCCTCTGCTCTCTCTCTTTCTCAGATCTGCTGCTCCTTGTGCCTCTCCCCTTTTCTTTCTTTCTCTAAAACCACTTTCTCACTTCGGATCTGGTGGGGAAGATAACCGGAGGCTGAAGAAAATAATCGTATTCCGGCAAGGATCCGCTGGAGAAGATGATTCTCCCGGCCAAACCCTCTCTCTCTCTCTGTATATTTATACCTCTTTGCGGAATCCGATCGGATCTTAGCCGGAAATGGAAAACGGATAGAGTTAGGGTTTAAAGGTTGAATCTATGGTTTTTGAAGCTTGGCAAGGGTTAGATCGAAATTAGATCTGAAGCTAGTAGAGGAGCAAAACAACTGTGAAATTGATGCCGGCCGGAGCTGGAGTGTTGTCGGAGGAGGTGAATCGGCTGAAATCGAAAAACCTTGCTGATGAAGAAATGCGGCCGGAGAAGACGGAATGAGGCCGGAGAAGAAGGAGAAGGGAGTTAGGATTTTGGGATTTTTTCTCGGCGAAATTCTCAGATCTGGAATTTATTCCTCCCTTTTCAAACGAGCGAGCTGCTCTTATATAAGAGGAAAATGAAAATTTTCCACCCCTATCAGCTTACTTGGACAGCCCCCTTTTAGAATAATTCACCCCCCTTTTCTGATTACACTGCGGACACTCTCCCATCTCGTTCGCTAAGCAAATGCGCTCAGAATTCGACAAAATTTTACAGATACCTAGCTGGGACCCTAAGCTAGCCTAGGGTGAAGTTTGAGACCTTACCTAGTTGATTTGATAGGGTTTTACACAAAATTGGAATGTTTAGGGCACGGTCAAAATGGGGTGTCTACAACTTATTACCATTCAAGAAGTGAAAAGACACAATCAAAAGGACATGTGTTTGAAATTTTGAAGGGATGTTTCCAAAGGGTGTTTCTACTTGAAGGGACACAAGTTCTCTATAAATAGAGTGAAAACATCCAGAAATAAAGGTACTCAATTTTGAGAAAGCCATGGATCTTTTCGTCTCTTGATTCTCTCTTGTAATTTTTCCAACAAAATGTTTTCTACTTGTGTTTTAGAAAAATCTGTCAAGTGTTTGTTATTCTAGATAAACAAATATTTGGGTCTCACATACTTGTCAAATCTAAGGGTGATTCTCGATTTGGTGCCGTTAGTGCAAAACGTCATGAAGCAAATTGGTTTGAAACCAGCTTCATTCTATCTTGGAGGCGAATTCGTGGACCCCCTTGCACAGATTTGGTGGGGGCGAATATCGTTTTAAGGAAAGCAACTACGCGCCTTGAAGCATCTCATTTTTCTTCTTCTTCTCATATCCACGAATGAAGAAATTTCACCAACATCCCCCTGTTTATTTCAAGTACCCATGTGTTGGTAGCCTCTTCCAAGAATTATTTTCCCTTACCTTTCTCTTTCCTATTCACAAGACATCATTTCAAGAACAGTAATAAAGGCAAGCATCGTCTCCACGTACTATAAACATCTCCTCCTCTCTACTCTATGCCTGTAGGATACAAAGATGTAAACTCACGCAGCCTGACAGCCTTGCTAAACACATGTTTGCCTTGATCAGAGAGAACATATGAATGACTTTTGCACATTCACTATGGTGTATTTAATGAAATTGAAAGGACGCATTTTGCAAAATATTAAGTTAAAAGGAATGTATTAAAATATTTTGCAAAAAATAAACAAATGTTAAAATAAAATTAGTAATAATTAACATATGAATACACATGTCATGTCCCGACCCAACCTAGTCCCCCAAGTTGGTGCGGCCATAATTTGGGAGAGTCAAAGAAGTTTTGATCGACTTCAAGGCATAATGGGGTCGACTAAGGGAGTCTACAATGACGGAGAGGAGTCTTGAAACTATGTATTAATTAAATTTTGTTGATTGGAAGATTCATCACATCTTTCGTGATGGAAATAGATGTGCAGACTGGTTTGTGAACAAAGGTGTCATCTCCTTTGGCCATTTTGATGTACCCCCTCCAAGGAGAAATATTAGTTTATTTCAATTTTGTTTCGGCAGATTGCTTATTTATATGAGTTTATGGTTCCCCTTTTGGTTCGTTTGTGGGACGTCGCTTCATGTTTGTGTGGGGCTTCATCTCCTTGATGGCCCTACTTATGTAGGTCGTTGTTGTTCTTGTAATCTTGTATTATTGTTCTTACATCCAATAAAGAATTCTTTAATTTTTGGAAGCAATAGGGTGGGCCTTACATCATTCCTATTAGCAAATGTTGACCACCATGCTCTACTAGTATGGAATCTCCATCATTCAGTGAAGCATACACTACCAAGATTAAAGATCTCACCCTTCGGTATGGAAGGCCAATATTGATTGAATCATCTTAATTTGGAATGCCATCCATAACAGTCCAAGCAATATACAACAGTCAAGACCTCCTCGCTTGATATAATGATATAGATGTCCACCGTTGATTGAAGATCTCTCCCCCTAAAATGGTCCATGCAATGTAGAAGGTCAACTCAATATGCAAACCATCCATCACCATGCCATCATATGGTCATGGAATGGCACTCAAGGTGTCACGAACCTGAATCGGTTCGTAACGTGATTGATCTTCTTAGAGGGAAGATCAGCCTCCTGATCTACTTTGAGGGAAGGATCAATCCTCCTTTGTGCAAAAAGACACAATTTATAATATGATTTCTTCATTTATTTCTATCACATAAGATAAACATAAAAAGATCTGGAAAGATCTTATTATAAGAATAGAAATAGCTAATTAGAGACTATCCTAATCTAACCTAACTACTAAATATATTAGATCTGGTCAGATCCAATCATATTCTCTAAAATAGCATATTAATTTATTCCACAACAAGTGACTCCCATTTAAGCACGTAACATTCCACTCCAGCCTTGTCCTCTAGGTTGGAGATTGCATACCAATGGGTGAAAAATCATATCTTGAGCATTTTTCGAAAGTATTTTTCCGTCTTCCTCCTTTTTTTCTTCTCTTTGTCTTGCGGTTTGTCGTCATCAATGGTTGAGACAACTCCATTTTCAAAACGATCTCATCACGGCATTCATCAAAGCCCATTCTTTGTATTTTTCTGGAATGATTTGGATGTTGACGCATTGATGGCTGTGGGTCAAGTGTGCAAACGTGCCGTGCCGACCAAATGAGCCCCGGATAGGCCCACAGGCCGGGCCGGGCCGGGTACGGCACGTCACGGAAGGGTTCATGGGCCGTGACGTGCCGGGCCGAAATCCTCGAGGCTAGGCACGGCCCGCGGCCAACCGTGTCGTGTCGTGCCGGCTCATGTTTTATTTTTATTTTGAAAATATATGTTTTGGACGAAAATACCCCCCGTTTGAAACAACTTTTGGGGCGTATTTTCGGGTTTTTAAAAAAAAATACATTTTAAAAAGGGGGAACCGGGCTCACGGCCGGCACGGCACGCCTTACAGTAGCTATCCGTCAGGCCCGTTTGCCAGCTTGAGTTGTGGGCGAGAATTTTTTCAATGGCGTTGGATAATTTGTGAGCAACGACACTCTTCGGCGGCGAACTTTCTTCTGTGGCTTTTTTGCCTTTTCTTTTTGCTGATTTTTTTCTCTCTTCCTCTTTTCTCCTCTTTTTCTATTTCGCCGTTTATTTTTTATCGTGCAAGACTTCTCGAATGTCACTCTGATTTTGTTCAAGCCTTCTGTAAAACACTGATGTACTTCCATCAATTCCAAAACAAGAGCTTTGATCTTCTGAAAATCTTCGCGCATCAAATATGAAGACGTAGCCATGGTTGTTACGAGGCTGAATCGGTTCGTAACGTGATTGATCTTCTTAGAGGGAAGAGCAGTCTCTTGATCCACTTTGAGGAAAGAATCAATCCTCCTTTGTGCAAAAAGATACAATTTCTAATATGATTTCTTCATTGATTTCTATTACAATAGCATGTGCTTATATAAAGCACTCAAAGATAAACATAGAATGATCTGGAAAGATCTTATTATAAGAATAGAAATAGCTAATTAAAGACTATCCTAATCTAATCTAACTACTAAATATATCAGATCTGGTAAGATCCCAACTTATTCTCTAAAATAGCATATTAATTTATTCCCAACAAGTGGGTCCCGTTTAAGCATGTAACAGGGATTAATGCATGATTTAAGACATCTTCCCTTTTCTTGTATTATTCTCCTCGATCTCATTCTTTATGTAAAGAAATTCAAAAACATGTAATGTTATATCCATATAATGAATGCACACATGGCATCCCAGATATGAAGAAAACCCGGGCAACATTTTTCATTGTGTACTTTCATCTCTTGTTTGGTTTTAATTTCCTGGGTCCAGTTTTGGGCTTGTATCCGTTGGCCCAGTTGGGTTTTTCCAAGGCTCTATTTCTTTCATAAAATGGGCTTATGTTGTAGGGGATTATGGGGAATGCTAAACTGAGGGGCGCCCTTGCAAAAATCAGATGAACGGCGCTCCTATTTGTTGCTATTACTGATATGCATTTATTGCTCTTTGACTTTTACAATTTTCGGTAATATTATAACTTATAATTTATAAATGCCCTTTCATCTTATTCTTGCAAGGGCGCCCTTCAATCTAGCGTTCCTCATATTGTAGAGTGCATCTCCCACGAGGGAAAAACTTAGAAGCACTAGTATTGTTCTCAGGGTAAGCCTTTAGGGCCTCTTTGTATAATTTTGCATGAAAGCTTATGGGGAATGATATTTTTAGCACCTTTTCAACAGTGAGAATTAGGAAGGAACAAGCAAAAGAGAGGGGAATATTATTTTCCTAGGCCTTGATCGGATTGCAGGAAAAACATTTCTTGAAGAAAAAATTTCCCTACTATATGTTTCTTTTGACATAAAATGGGTGAAAAACAAATTTAAGCCAACTTTTTCACTTAAAATGGGGCATAAAATTTGTTTTATTATTTTTTTCTGAATTGATGGTATTTTATTAGATAAGAGAGGCCAAGACCAAGATGGTCATGGGCACAAGAAGGATACAAAAAAGAAAAGACACGACTATGATAATAAAACTCAAGGTGGTAAGAAATAAAAAATCTCTAAATCCACTCTAGATATTCCCATCCGAGCTAGCTTGTCCGCCTCTCCATTCGCTAACCTCCTTACGTGAATAAAACGAACTACGTGGCCTTCCACTCGATCAAAAATCTCATCTATGAACTTTGAACATCTCCATGGGATAGGAGATCTCTTGTCCAACCATCTAATTACATTGAGGGGAGTCACCCTCCACAATAAGGTTATCTGCTGCCAACAATCTAATACCTAAAGAACCGCTCCTACTTCCACCTCATTGGAATCCTTAAATACGATAGAACTAGAAAATGCCCACTTGGTAGCACCAATTTCAACTCTAAGGACTCGTCCATACCTTTTATACCAAGATGGTCATATACATAAAATTCGTTTTATGCCCATTTTACGTTGAAAGAAACAGAGCCTAGAGACAAATGATAAATTTTAGGGATATACAAATTAAAGGTACTTGAAAATAAAACTTGAAGTGCAGAAGTAACTTTTTACACATGTAAAAGCATGAAATTTCAGTCCTTTTCCAAACTTTTCCAAAAAATCCTGCATTCCCAACAGAGCCTATGATTATATGAAAATGGTTTTGAAGTTGAATATAATTTACTAGCAAATTAACAGTTAAAAAGCAAATATAAGAAACAATCCACATTTTTTTAACTGGCAAAAATCAATCTACTGATTGGATGCTTAAGAACTTATTAGGGTGAGTTTATGAGAACACATTAGAACTCTTGAATGTAAATTGAAAAGCCCAAAGACATACGCAAAGACTCGATCGTATGGACATGTAAAATACAGGATTCCAATCCTAGCAGGGAAAGGAGGGAAACGGATACTCATTTTAAAGTGAGTAGTATGGACCCTGCCCCACAATTGAATGGTTTGGATTGCAAATTGCCGCGTGGATGGCCAAGATGGCAAGATCATGAGTAATTTTTATGCCATTGATTTTTGTATGCACCAATCTTGCAAAAGAGGTGAGTCTATGTTCGGCATCATACCTAGACCCACAAGGTTGTACCATGATAGCCCATCAGACCAACTGTCCCAAGGACCAAGCACATATGCGATGTGTGCATTGGATCACTGTCATATTTGCTCATTAAGACCAGATTTTCTCACTTGTTGGTCTCTTTTATGATTTTATAAAAATAATCATATTTTTTCATGAGCGTAGATCTTCCTAATAGCTCTCGTTTTTATTAACTCAGAATTTATCTAAGAACCCAAAGCGGCACCCTCAGTTTATTAACGAAAGAAGAGAGATATAAGACGAGGGAATGTCACCTTGCCTCTAAAACCCAATAAAGATAAATATTACTATTTAATGCTAATGTAATGGGAGATGCTTTTTTCAACCCCAACCCCCCCCCCCCCCCCCCACCCCAACGTGATTTGATGTCAAAAAGTGTTAGTCATTTGGGTTGGGGGGCTAAAAATCATCTCCCGGTAAAGAAGCTGATAGCGAACAGGTAACAGTGGGAAAGGAGACCCATTACTGTGAAGAGGGGTTTGACATTCAGCAAAAGCAGGGAGGAAGAAACAGAGCGAGCAGAATGCAAAAATAAACCTATATGGATGGGGGATTACTTCAGTAAATAAGGACTAGTTAGCTGATGGTAATTAGGCTGTTAAACCAGGTAGTTAGGCTTATGTAGTTGTACTTTGTGATCAAAGAAAGGCATCAAGTTAGTTACAAATGATGTCAACACAACAAATTATGTTAGGGTCTGTTCAGTTGCGCGCAGGAAACGGAAAGGAAAATGAAATGCCATGGCAGAAGGAAATGAAAAGGAAAAGAAACTGCTAAGAAAGCAGTAGGAGTGCTCGTTCAGTTTCTAAGAAACGGAAAAGAAACAGTAAAGAAACAACAATATGAAAGGGGGTTTCACACAAGATCTGAAACGGGTTTAAAAAAATAAGCTCAAAAATCAAAACATATGAAAGAGGGTTTCACTTAAACCCTAATCCGAACCATCATATAAACCCCTAATCATATTTAAGAACTTTGAAAAAATTAGAAAGCCAAAGGGAAATCTAATCAAATCAAAGCAGATTAGGGGTTTTTGCAATGGCAGATAAAGAAATAGAAAAAGATTCAAATTTGCATTTTCTAAAAAAGAGTTTCAGGTAGTGCCAATATCTGAAATTGAAAACCCCTAAAAAATGTTGATAAATCCCCACTAAAATGTGCATGAAACCCATTCTTCTTTCCCATCTGAAACTGATGAGAAAACTCCTAAAAATGGCGATAAAACACCAATAAAACAGAAAAAATAAAAAATAAAAAAAGGAAAGAGGAGAGAGGGACGAGGTAAGAAGCTTACCTCTCAAGGAAAGTGGAGTGGAGATCGGAAAACCACCGCATTGGAGAAGATGGCAGCAGTTTTGCTCTCCACAGACCAAAGATGATGACGAAGATATGAGGGTTTAGGGCTCTTTGTATTCTCAAAACCAAAAAAAGAGGACGCGACTTGCTTTTTTTCTGCTTTCCCTAGTGAGAATCCGTGACAAATCCGACTATTTTTGACGGATTGTAAAGGGCGGAAAGTGAGTTGCCACGTGGGATTCTGCGGATTCCACTTCAGATTGGCGCTTTCCTTATCCCGTCAACTAAATGACCATTTTAGCGCTTTCCGAGGAAAAAAGAGCCCGTGCCCGTTTTCCGTTTCCTTTCCTCAAAATAAGCGCAACTGAACAGACCCTTAGTGACTTCCTTTTAAAAGCGACAGTCACATGGGAACTGATATGATGAATTAAAAAGCTTTCTTTTCTTCTTTCTAATTCCTTCAACTCTATCTTCTCTCTTCTTCAGTTCAGAGAAAGACTGAACTTTCTGATCTGAGGGCGAAACATTGGTGCTTTCATTGAGCCTCCTCTTCCTCTTGATTTGCGATCTCTTTCTTGATTTGCGATTTCTTTCTTGATTTGCAACCTTCATCCCTGTTACAAGCAATGTCTTTAGCTCGAATTTACGAATAAAAGTATGAAGACATGCGGAAACTATGGAGAGTTTCTAGGGTACTTTTAAGGGATTTGGGGAATTTTTTTTCAAACTGATCTCCCAAAGGTATTTTGCACTATTTTGAAGGGTTTTGTACATTTTAGAATTGTGTAAAACCTATGCTTTAAACATTGGATAACTAAATATTTGGAGGCTCAAATCTTCTAGGGTTGCTTTTGAAATAATTATTCTTTTGGTCTTTTGACTTACTCAAGAGATGGTTTGACTCATTTAAGAAAACACAATTGATCACCATCGACACGCACAACATCTGACTAATCTGAGGTCAGGCAGAACAAAATGAGGTCACTGTAATACATCTAATCCTACTGGAGAGATTGGTTCGTTCTATTTTTACCAAGTTATGCTACTCAAAGTGGTGGTCTTGCTTGCACGCACATGGCTACTGAACGTGATTCTTAATTGTGTATTAGTGTAGACATCCAATTAGTGTAGATAATTGGATACACATAATAAATAAACTAATGTTTGGCAATCCTCTGGATTTGTCAGAGATTTAGTCTCAGTTTTCTTCGGTCTCTGAGTTTGTAATTTTTTTTTTGCGTGCTTGTATTGTTTCGTTTGTTCTCCCATGGATCTCCTTGTACTTTTAGTTTTGCTTTTGTTAATGCAATTACAGTTAAAAAAAAACTAGGAAGGGAAATTAACCAGATAACCACCTCATTAGCAATAGCTGTTAATAGATTATCATTGTAGTTTCGTGTTGTAATCCCTCTAACCCCCATATGATTATTAATGTACTTTGCGGACCAGGATGTTTTCATTTACAGCTTTGAACTTTGTTAAAAAAAAATCTTAGATTTTGCTTTTTGATTTTTTCTTTACCCTCAAGAACTACATTATCTACGTCGGGCTTAGGCTCCAGAGTTCTGAGAGTTTGTTTCTGATTGATAAAACAAACAGATACAGAGCCGTCATGAGTGCAAACTACAGAGGTGCTGTTGGGGGCCTTGGGGCTATGGCAGTTTACAACATAACTAAGCGTCAGAGCTTGGACCACATACGACAATGGCTGGAAGAACTGCGTAGCCATGCCGACAAAAACATTGTGATAATACTGATAGGGAACAAAACCGATCTTGAAAACCAGCGGGCCGTGCCCACTGAAGATGCCAAAGAATTCGCGGAGAAGGAAGGGCTGTTCTTTTTAGAAAAATCAGCATTGGACGCTAGTATCGTCGAGACTGCCTTCTTGACCGTGTTGACTGAGATTTTCAACATTGTCAACAGAAAGAACCTTGTTGCTGGGGAAAATCAAAGCAACAACAATGTGGGATCATTGACGGGGAAGAAGATTCTGGTCCCAGGGCCGGCACAAGTGATCCCAGCAAAGAACAGCATGTGTTGTAGGTCTTGATTTGGTTTTGGAGGGTGTGATTTGGTTTTGCTGGGTATTTTGTATATTCTGATCATAGTTTCAATTTCGTGTTTAGGGTAAATATCCAAGAATGTGATCAAACACGGTAGGGAATGGTGAAATTGAGCTAAAATTGATTTTATTTGCTTGCTTATAATACCTTAAAATCGCAAATTAGTAACTTTCTGCCTCTATGAAATTGCTAATGTTACTATGACCGGTTTCTCTCTCAGCCTTCTAGTGCAGAGAATACCTTCTACTGCAGTCCTTCAGATGATATCCGATATGCACATGGTGATGAACCTTCTTTTGACGTCTGTCGTTCCTGAGCAAGAAATAATGATACCCATTGTATAGGCAGATCTAGATATAGATGAAGTCAAAGTAGTCTTATTCCATAGCCGTTTTCCCCATTTCTTCATTAATCATATGATTAGTATTGATTGTTCATCCATGCCGTTTTCCATTTTTCTTTTAAGTTTAACAATACAGACAAGGGCAGGCATTTAATTCTATCTTCCCTGGAAAGCAAGTGAACACCAGAACTCTGTCTTGTCAAGGAAAAAAGAGGCTGTTTTCCAGGGATTTGCTTTCCAGGGAACGCAAGTGAACAGAGCCTTAAAGAGTAATGCTAAGGCGGCACTACTTTTTCTCTTTGGTTTTCCTCTTTAATGAGTTACCTTCTCTCTCATTTGGATCCTATTTATTTTTCATAAGAGGAATTATATGGCACGGGCACTGGCCCAAAAAAAAACAGTGGGGCCCACATTTTTTGGGTGATCCAAACCATTCATTTGTTGGGCCTTGATGTAGATAAGGTAGACCAAGAAAACTTCTACATAAGATGTTCTTAACCCTTCGATTTGTGGAAGTTTAAAATGGATGGCACAGTATAAAACCTTCCAAAGATCAGAGGGTTAGTATTATCCTATGGAGAAGATTTTCTAAGACCAACTTATCTACATCAGGGTCCAACAAATGAACGGTTTGGATCGCCCAAAAAATGTGGGCCCACTGTTTTGGGTTGGGGGTGCATGTGCATGCCCAAGCGGGAACCAATGCACCATAAAATTTCTCATTATAAATCAATTTGACTGTCAATCCATACCGTTGCTTCTTTATTTTCTTACTGCCCATTTCACAACCACAATTTGGGAGCAAAGGAAAACACTTTGAAAACGGGATTTCGCTTTGGAAATAAAAAAAAAGGCGTCACATGAGGGTTGCTTTTACCATTTTCAGAGTGTATTTATTGCCAGCCCCTCTGCACTGATTTATAGCCAGCTGGAATCACATGGCGTTAAATTGGCCATGTGCGCACTTGCTCCATTGGGTCACCAAAAATTTCTGGCCATTATGTGGAAATTTAGGGAAGTGATAAATCCGCCCCTTTTGATTACTTGGGACACCTAGAAGCAGTGTATCAATGAGTGCAAAGGGGCTGATGTACTTCACATCGGAAGGATTCAATGGGGTTGATAGCCACATTAACTGCTGCTGGGTGTCCCAAGTGATCAAAGGGGGCGGATATATCACTTCCATTTTATTGTGTAGGGGTATTTGAGTCATTTAAATCTAGAAGCAAAGTCAGCCATGACGAATATGGGCATCTTTTTAAAGAGTTTTTATACGGTGGCCAAGGGCTAGGTGGTTTGGCAAACCACCTGCCCTTGGATTTTGATATGGTCAAAACACCTTTTTTCGAGTGTTTTGACCAGATCAAAATCCAATGGGCAGGCGGTTTGCCACCTACCCTTGTGATTTTGACCGCCGGACATCATATAATTTCTCCATTTTAAATAATGCCCATCTCCAACATCTTTTTAAATGAGGGGAAGACTCAAAGTATAAAAGATTAAATAATGCCCAATGAAAGCACCATTTTCAAACTGATCTCCCAAAGGTATTTTGACATATTTTGAATTTTTCCTCTAGTTAGAAGTTAGAAGTTAGAAGTTAGAAGATTGGTAAGTCTTATTTTGCGGGAATATCCTAGCTCTATTTTTTTTAGAATAAAAAAAAAGCAAATATTGATAATCTAGTCTGGAATATTCAAATTTTCATAGATTCCAGCTTTTAATACGTCAAATCTAATCAAAGAAGGCCAATATACTGTTGTGAAAAATGGACCACTATGGGCAATAATCAGTATTTATTATTTGGGAAAAATACACTTAGACCCCCTTTGGTTAAAAAGTTACAAGGAGACCCCCTGTGGTTTCATTGCGTTTTTTAAACTGGACGGAGCTGACGGCGTGGGGAAAACACCAAAATGCCCTCATCTTCCCCAACTGAAAATTAGGGTTTTCATACTTGAAAACTAAAAATTGGGGTTTGATTCAAACTCTTGTTGATTTATCAACATAAACCCTCCATTTAGGAGTTTTATTTGTCTTCATTAACATCATTATAATGATTTGCACAAAAACATAATGTTTTAGGGCTTTATTTTTTGTTTTTATCAAAGTTTTCTTCTTGAAATGTGGGTTTGATGTAGCCATGGGGTGGGGTTCGATTGTCTATGGTGGAGGTGACGACGGTGGCCAGAGATGGCGAATGCAGCGGTGGCCAAAGGTGACGATGACAGCGGTCGCCAGAGGGGTGACGGCGGCGGTGGAAAATGGCGTAAACCTAATCCCTCTGCAAATGAGGGTGTTTTTATCCTCAAAATATTAACCATGGTTAGTTTTAGTCTTTCCGTCAGGTTAAACTGACGGACAGTTGACGGAGGGGGTGTACTTGTCACGTTTTGAAACCACAGAGGGTCTACTTGTAACTTTTTAAACTTTTGGGGTCAAGTTGAATGTGTCAGAAACCACTGGGGGTCTTAGTGTATTTTTCCCTTATTATTTTGCTTTTCAAATGTTTTTTGTTGTGTGGGTCTCTGTACTACCTTGCTTCTATATGAAAAAATCCCAATGTTTAGCAAAGAAATACATAATTAGTCCTTGATTAGGAACCAAAAAAAAGGTTCAAAAATCCAATTACTTAGCACCTGCTAAAGCATCCAAGAGTGTAGACTTCCTGTTAGAGAAATAATTCTGTATCTGTTGGAAAGAAAAAGCAGTAACCAGTTTGCTTCAAGGCGCGAAATCGCTTTCCTTAAGACAGATTTCGCCCCCACTAGAAGTGTGCAAAGGGGATCCGTGAACTGCCTCCAAGATACAATGAAGCCAGTAGGAATGTCCTACTAATTTGACGACGCTATGCACAAGCGGAGTCAAATCCGAAATGCCCTTAGAATCTTACAAGCCTGAGAGAATCTGTCTAATTTCTGTTACTGCAGTATAACAGTAATTAGATAAACAATAAGAAAATAGTTTAGTAAAACGAATTTTGGTGGGAGCAAGAAAGAGAGTATAATGCACTAGAAGTCTTAAGAATTTATCCAGAAATGGGTAAATTCGATTGTACTTTGAAATGGTTGGGTTCTGCAACTTTTATAGAGCCGCCAATAAAGCGCCACTATGCGCCCTATAGCCCATTGCCCACGCCGCGCGTGCGTGTGCGCGTGCGCGTGCGCGAACGGTGCAACAACGGTGCGTTGCACCGTCCCGCGGGTCCAACCATGGGTTCAACCCAATGTGCAATCAAACAAGTAATAGAAAAGTGTAGTGCTTTATAAGCCCTTCTCTTTCTTTTCTCTCATCCGATTTGGGACTATCTTTTCAACTACATTACACTATTCTCTTTCTCTTGCAAAAAGCAACTATTTCCAAAGAAAAGTTTTTCTTTTTCCAAAACACACTTAAAGAAAATATTTTCCAAAAATTGTTTTGACCAAAAACACTTGATTTTGAAAAATCTTTAACACTTCCCACAACCAGAAGGACCCATGATGGCCAAGACCTCACCAAGCTGAGCATAGCCTGTGATACCCTCAAGAATCACACTGCTCCCGGATTTTCCGTTCATGGCCTTCACCCAAAGATTGTCCCACGTTAATGAAACACCATTCGCCTTCACTTGTACTGTTCTCCAGATGTCTGATTCTACCTGTAATGATCTTAATGAAGGTGCAATAGAAATGGGTATAGAGAAACTTGTGTTAATTTAGGAGGATGAGGATGAGGAGGAGGAGGAGGTGAACCTGTGCTAAAAGGGAATAAGCCTTCAACACTGGACATTTCTTCTTCAGAATCAAAACTATTTATCGCCAAGTCATCTTTTCTTGTTGCTTCCAAGGGTTCATGACTAGGTGATCTTGTTGGGGTTGGGTTGGTGTCCATCTAAGAACCTTACTAGGTGAAGCCTTGTAGAGAGAGAGAGAGAGAGAGAGAGAGAGAGAGAGAGAGAGAGAGAGAGAGAGAGAGAGAGAGAGAGAGAGAGAGAGAGAGAGATGCTCTTGCAGGATTTACAGGCCTGCTAATAGTGATTATTTAATGGAGAAAATTAGTGCAGTATTATATAGGTGCACCTATTACTAATAAATTATGGAGCAGCATTTATCATAAGAGGCTACTTTTGTTCCATTACCTCGAGGTACGCACGTGCACTATATGATTTCATGTTATTATATAGAGGAATGATAGACTGGAGGGCGCCCTGGCAAAAAACCACCTACAAGGGCAACGTCATTGGTCAATCTCAACAAAGTGCATTTATCGTTTCTTTTGGCTGTAAGGAAATTTTTTTCCCTCGATCAAACAGCGTCTCCAAGTGAAGATGAAGGTGAAGTTGCTATAGCTTTTAAGGCCGAGTTCTACCTAGGGGTGCAACTCGGGTTGGGTTCAACCCGAAAAAGAGTCGGGTCGGGTCGGGTTGAGTTTTCCCAACCCGGGTTGAGTTCGGGTTGGGTTCTAGTTGAGGGTTTAGGCAACCTGACCGGAGTTCAACCCGACAGTTTTTTATGAATTTTTTTTCTAAACTTAAAAATTTGGGTTGGATCGGATTGAACTTGGGTCGGGTCGGGTTGGAAAAAAGGCCTCGTCGGGTCAAACCTCGTCGGGTTGAAAATTGGGTCAGGTCGACTTCAGGTTGGAAAAAAGGGTTATTCAAGTTGGGTCGGGTTGGCCTCAACCCGACCCGTCCTAAGTTGCACCCCTAGTTCTAACCAGGTCTCAACAACTTTCTCCATGATTGTGGATCATCGCTTTCTTATTTTCTAACTATTCATTTAGGGGCACAAATCAAATAGTCGGGATCGTTTGTTCTCCGTGATTTTTGGGTCATGGCCCAATGATCTATTTTCTAAAGATACATGGCAATTATCGTATAAAACATGGAATTGATTGAAGAGTACACGATAATTGGACTTTACATGCTGGATTAACACTAGTCCCTAAAGCAGTATTAAAGGAACAAAGGGTACTTCAAACAATTTAAGCATGTGAAGGGGTAGATAAGTGGTCCATGACTTGAACTTGAATGGCTTGCTTGGAAGGGGCAGATTGTAAAGCCCTTATCATCGGCTTAACCCTTTCAATTCCCTTTATAATACCCAAAAACATTAGTCTATATAGAACCACCATCCCTGCCAAGATAGCCAGATCAACCCATTTGGAGTAAACCATCTCAACTTGCCAGATATTTCTCAGAATTTCATCACCAGTAATGGTGTGTGGTCCTCCTGCTTGATTGCTAGGGAAAGTAAGTCCCAAGTACTCATTCTTGTAGAATCCTTGGTTAGCATACTTGTGGAAGGCAATGTAGTACATTGGGTATCTCCAAAATGGCTTGGGGAGATTGTTTGGCAATTGGAAGAAGCCACCACTCAGTATCATCAGCCCTTGGATTCCGGCACCGGTGATTATACCCATGAGAAAGTTCGGTACAATGCTTGCGACCATCATCATCAAGCTCTCGACTAACATCATACATACAAATAACACCAAAGCAAAGTATGTGAAGTGTTCGACCGATCTCTGAAGGCCGACAAGGTAGTAGGCCACGGCGCCTGGGATCACAGAGACTAGAAACAAGAAGGGAATAGCAGAAAATGTGTTTCCAATAACAAATACACTGACACCGTAATGCCCATTTAGTCTCTCTCGTCCAAAGATCTGCAATTAAAGTTGGCCAAAGGAAAAAAAAGATGTATAAATGATTAGCGTGACAATCAATTTTGTTTTTGAAATGGTGGAATTTTATTAAAGGAAGAAAGAAAGATCATGACTGAGCATGTCATGGGAGTCAAAGAATACCAAGATATGAAAAATGTAACAGAATGAACGGTCCTGTGACCGTTGGAATGAAACGGTGTGAAGGGAATTGTGAAAAACCATGAGTGAAAGGCCATGAAGGCCAAAGGACATGTAGGGTTCTATAAAAACCCAATTGTTCCCTTAATTGTTCATTCAATTGATTGAGATCATTCCTGCCATTGTCACACAAAAGAATTTCTTATTGGAAGAAATTTCAAAGCACTCCCTCTTCACCATTTTCTCATCTCAGAACATTTCTCTAATATTCATTCATCTTTTCATTAGAAAATCTCTCTATAAGCCATCAAAAAAAAGGTACAAGAATAACAGTAGTCAAGGTGGTAAGAAATTTGTTATGATCCTACATGGGGGCCTGTCACCATGTCACTTGTTCGAGTCATGGAAGGGACAACATGTGTAAAGGTCTACTTACAACAAAGTCCAGAAGTGAAAGCCGCCACTGAGTAAGTCACCGAGGACATCGGATGCGAAAGCATGGTGGAATGTTACGATCCTCGGTGGGAGCCTTCCTAGGTATGAGACTAAGTGGGACCCAACCAGGTATGGGCCGGGACAAGTTTAAAGGGCCTTTCCTAACGGATTCCAACAGCTCTTGAGATTTTCGCTTATTGGTTAGGTACCAAACAAAATCATTAAACTATTTCTCAATAATTATTAAAGATTTCTATAGATACATAGAAATTTTTATTTGGTTCAAGAAATGATCATCCCATAAAATTCATTAGTATTTTTATTTCTATAGATGCATAGATATTTTTCTATGTTCTCCTGTTTTGTGGAATAAAAGTTCATATATCGTTCTTTAATCAAGAAAGTTATAATTTTAAAAATTATGAGATCTTAACCATAGATTATTCTCATCTTCTGGTTTCCTCAACTGAAAACCATGATTTTTAATTTTTGAAAATACTACAATGAAGTTTACTAAATTCATCTAACCTTCATATCCTCTACAAAAGATGGGAATCCGCCAATCGTCATGAATGTCAAGAATGAAGATATAAATATGAGCATTGACCCTCTCTCCTGAAAAAATAAAAACCAATCAAAACTATATGAGCTAACATATTCATCCTTGTTTTCTTGAGTTGTAGGTGATTTTCTATAGCATGATATAATATGCTTGAGTTTTCATTTCAAGGGGATTAAGTTTTCAAAACTTTTAGATGTGGAACTAAAATTTAGACGTAAAAACAAGTTTTCTTAAAGCATAAGTAAAATACCAAAATACTCATAATGACTGTTTAGAAAACGAAACCAAAATAAGGATCATTTGGTGAATCATTTTCTAAAAATTTAAAAAACTTCTATCATTATATCTTTGTAAACTAGAAACATAAAACAAATGCCTTAATAAATCCCACCTGAATTGACCCAAAACTGTAGCCAATGTTAGTGTATATGGTGCCAATGCACAGAGATATTGCGACGTAAATTGCAAGACGTAGCCAATAGTAGCCTAGATCCCTGTACATGTTCACAAAGGATCTTTTGGTGAGGACAACGCATTGAGTAAGGAAACTAGCTTGGATTTCCTTCATCTCCAAAGATCCTCCTTCCTACAAATCAAATGGGCCCTTGTAAGCATGTCATTAGCATAAATATAATTAGACCAAAGTCATAAAAAATTGTCTAAAACAGCGATGAACTTGTTCGACCAAGCCAAGTCTAGGAAAACCTTAGCCGGGTCGACTTGCTTAGGCATCAACAAGTTATGAATTGACCCATGGGCTTTTAGAATACTAGTAGGTTCAACTACAGGGCTTACCATTTTACATATCTCAACTACCCATCTTGATACTTGTTGATAAGTGATGGATGACTTGTATGACTTCACAAGAATGTCAATTGCTTTAGTAGCCGTTTTGGTCCCTATCCCTTGCTCAATGTCCTAATAAAAAAACCAAGGATTTGAATAGGATTTCTTTCAGAGATGATAAGAGCTGCTAAAACATAAATATGTGAAAGAAAAAAGCCTCCTTCTCACCTGATCGAAGTCTTTGTTGATTGTTCTAAGGTAGTGATCACAAGGGCTCCTCAGTAATGGGCATGGAAAGCCATTCAATGCAAAAAACTACAGCAAATCAAATCCAAAGCATCCGGAATTAGTTCATTTATGCTCATTTGCAGTCAAAGCAGGGCCGAAATAAATTGTTGCTCGACGTAAAACAAAATTTACACCCATTTTTTGTTGAAGTATAAATGAATAAATAACGCCAACTCTTACAACTTATGTTTTCTGAGTAATTGGTTGTTTCATGTGGTATCAGAGCTAGGTTCAAAACCCAACAACTCCTGGGGATTAAAATCCACACGTACAGCTTACCCAAAGGAAGAGGGATCACATGTGAGGGGGGAGTGTTGAAGTATAAATGATTAAATAAAACCAACTCTAAATTGGAGTATAGGTCACATTTTCTACTTAAAAAATAGGGAAAAATACACTTAGACCCCCTGTGGTTTCTGACACATTCAACTTGACTCCAAAAGTTTAAAAAGTTACAAATAGACCCCCTGTGGTTTCAAAACCTGACAAGTACACCTCCTCCGTCAACTGTCCGTCAGTTTAACTTGACGGAAAGACTAAAACTAACCATGGTTAATATTTTGAGGACAGAAACACCCTCATTTGCAGAGGAATTAGGATTATGCCATTTTCCACCGCCGCCGTCGCCCCTCCGGCAACCGCCGTCATCGCCACCTTTGGCCACCGTCGCATTCGCCATCTCTGGCCACCGTCGTCACCTCCACCACAGACAATTGAACCCCACCCCATGGCTACATCAAACCCACATTTCAAGAAAAAAACTTTGATAAAAACAAAAACTAAAGCCCTAAAACATTAGGTTTTTGTACAAATCATTATAATGATGTTAATGAAGACAAATAAAACTCCTAAATGGAGGGTTTATGTTGATAAATCAATAAGGGTTTGAATCAAACCCCAATTTTTAGTTTTCAAGTATGAAACCCTAATTTTCAGTTGGGAGGGCATTTTGGTCTTTTCCCCCACGCCGTCAGCTCTGTCTAGTTAAAAAACCCAATGAAACCACAGGGGGTCTACTTGTAACTTTTTAAACTTTTGGGGTTAAGTTGAATGTGTCAGAAACCACAGGGAGTCTAAGTGTATTTTTCCCTAAAAAATATGTATAAAATTAGTTTACTCCCATTTTACGTCGAAAGATGCCTTTGATTAACTAACTAGAACAAATATATGGGTTTCAAAGATTATATATATATATATATATATATATATATATATATATATATATATATATATAATGGAATAAGATTGTGCACTCGACCGCACCAAGCTTAGGTGCGGTCGAGGGCCCAAAACTCATGTGGGCCCACATTGTTAGGATGATCCAAAGCATTTATTTGCAAGGCCCTTACATAGATAGGGTGTGTACAAAAAATCAGCTCCATAGGATCAGCCTAACCCATCCAAAAGTGGAGGGCAAAATGGACAGACATCATTTGCCACAAATCTGCCCATTTTTGCCCTCCACTTTTGGAGGGGTTAGGATGATCCAATGGAGCTGATTTTTTGTACACACCTTATCTATGATGGAGCCTTACAAATGAATGGTTTTGATCACCACAAAAAATGTGGGACCCATGTGTTTGGGCCCTCGACCGCATATAACCTTATATGCGGTCGACCGCACACTCCTTTTCCTCATATATATATATATATATATATATATGAGAAAAGTGTTCCTGCGCAGCTGCGCAGGTAGTTACCTGCGCATAGTGGCTTAAAAAGCCGCCGATTGGTCGCTTTTTGTGGACCCCGCAAAGGTGGTCCCGCCATACGAACCAATCGGTGGCTTTTTAAGCCCCAAATGCGCAGGTAACTCCCTGCGCAGCTGCACAGGAACACTTTTCTCTCTATATATATATATATATATATATATATATATATATATATATATATATATATATATAGGGGAAAGTGATTGTGAGCGGCCCCTCTTATAAGCTTATATGAGGTGACTGCTAAAAACATGGTGGGCCCACATTTTTGGGGTGATCCGAGCCGGTCATTTGATAGGCCCTGACGTAGATAGGGGGTGCCCAAAAACTCAGCTCCATAGGATCATCCCAACCCTACTAACTGTGGAGGTGAAAGAGGGGGAAATGGGTGGGTATAAATTTGCCCACTTACCCGTCCATTTTTCCCTCTTTCACCTTCACAGTACGAAGGGTTGGGATGATCCTATGGAGCTGATATTTTGGGCACCCCTTATCTACGTCAGGGCCTATCAAATGACCGGTTCGGATCACCCCAAAAATGTGTGCCCACCATGTTTTTAGCGGTCACCTCATATAAGCTAATATGAGGGGCCGCTCACAATCACTTTCCCCATATATATATATATATATATTAGGGGTGCAAGTTTGGCCTTGTGAGCCCTGAGCCCGAACAGGGTCAGGGTTGGAAAATCTGACCCTGAGGGCGGGTTTGGGCACATTTTTTTGGCCCTGACTTAGGGTTGGGTCGGGTTCAGGGTTGATACCCCGGGCCGACCCGACCCCCTTTACACTTTACCCCGGCCCACCCTGACCGACCCGACCTTGTTTACACTTTACCTGCGGCCCACCCTTGAGCCTTTCTGTTTTTCATTTCTCCATATATTGGGTTTTTGGTTATGTATTTATCACCAAAAATCATATATCAATTAGAATAATAGATTGTGTGGAAGTATTTTGATTTTTGACAATAAAACAAACCGAAAACATGTATAATTGCCCGGCTCAGTCAGACCCAAGCAGGGCCGGCCCGGCCCAATTTGGGCCAATCAGGGCGGGCAAGGGTTGGGCTGAACCCTGTAGGGCAGGCATTGGGTTGAGGATTTTGGGCCCTGACTCAGGGTCAGGGCGGGTCTGGGCTAAGATAATTGCTGCTAGGGTTGGGCTAGGGTTTTGCAAAATCCGACCCAACCCGACCCTGTTGCAGCCCTAATATATATATATATATATATATATATATATATATATATATATATATATATATATATATATATATATATGAGAAAAGTGTAGCTACACATACGTGTAGCTAACTTAGCTACACCGACGGCTTAAAATACAGTGGGCCCCACATTGTTTGGGTAATGAAAACCATTCATTTGATGGGCCCTCACATAGATAGGGTGTGCCCAAAAAATCAGCTCCATAGGATCATCCCAACCCTACGATTTGTGGAGGCAAAAATGGACGTGTAAAAACCTTCACAAATCTGTTCATTTTTGCCTCCACAGTTTGAAGGGTTGGGATCATCCAATGGAGCTGATTTTTTGGGCACACCCTATCAATGTGAGGGCCTATCAAATGAATGGTTTGGATCGCCCAAACAATGTGGGCCCATTGTATTTAAGCAATAAGTGTAGCTAAGTTAGCTACACGTATGTGTAGCTTCACTTAACTCTATATATATATATATATATATGAGGAAAAGGATTGTACGCTCGACCGTACCTAAAGTTAGGTACGGTAGAGTGCCAAATCACATGGGTCCCCCATTTTTGGTGGGCATCTGAACCATTCATTTGCAAGGCCCCATCATAGATAGGGTGCATACCAAAAATCAGCATCATTGAATCATCCTAACCCCTCCAAAACTGGAGGCCAAAATGGGCAGATTTGTGGACAAACATTGTCTGTCCATTTTGGTCTCCACAAATGGATGGGTTAGGATGATCCTATGGAGATGATTTTTTATATGCACCCTATCTATGATGGGGCCTTGCAAATGAATGGTATAGATGCTCACCAAAAATGTGGGACCCATGTGATTTGGCACTCTACCGTACCTAACTTTAGGTACGGTATAGCGTACAATCTTATTCCTCTATATATATATATATATATATATATATATATATATATATATATATATATATATATATAACAACTCTAATGATTGATTTATGTATCAATTACCTCGTTGGCCGCTGAAGCAGGGCCAAAATAAACTGCTCGACCGGAAGAGAGAAGGCAAAGATTATGGAAGAGCTCAAACACCTCACTACAAGGCTGATGGATGGATGCAATGACAGTTCTTCTATGGTGCTGTGCGAGGCCCACAATTTTACTCATGACATGGTATGATGCTGCACTATCGAGCCCACTTGTGGGCTCATCTAAGAAAAGAAGCTTTGGGCGTGTTAAGATCTCTATGCAAATGCTCAGCCTCCTCTTTTGTCCCCCACTAAGTCCTTTTGAGTCCCACCCTCCTATTCTAGTATTCGCCGCATCTTGCAACCCCATCTCGTTTATTGTCATCTCTGCTCTCTCCTTCTTCTCAGATTTCGACATTGAGTTAGGAAGCTTGAGCTGGGCGGAGTAGTAGACAGCTTCTTTAACAGTTAGCGTCGTCATTAGAGCATCATCTTGAGTAACATAAGCCTGAATTAATGAAAAAAAAACTTGCAAAAGATAGTTAGTGAAAACATGATATAGGATTAAGGATTATAAGTTGAATCGTTGTGTCAGCCACTCTGACTAAAACTCTACCAACGTATTAACTATAAGAATTTTTAAATTAGTTGTATCAATCATCCATGGCCTACTCGGAAAAAGTCTCATGATGGTATACTTTGTCTATCATTCAATTCCATAAGGTATTTGTATTGAATGATATTACTATATATGTATTTATACATCTCTGGTAATCTATATCAAACATTGCATCTGAGAATAAGCTAAATTGAATGATGTACTAACCGAGGTTCCAAATGCCAGTGTTTGCTTTCGACCGTTGATAAGGATCTCTCCCGATTGCCTAGTGTTTGAGCCCAATCTACCTGCAAATTAATGGTTGCTAATGTGAAACTCATGCATTGAATAAAGCCAAAATTGTGTAGAAAATCTTGGCAAAATGAAATAATTCTATTGGGACCAATCAATTAAAAAAAATCCACCTTATGGGAGATATATTAGATATCACTACATTAAATACTATTCTATTGATGTCAATATATCCTATTGCTTAGAAATTAGTCCTTTATTAAAAACAATCTGTCACAAAAATCCAATTATATTTACCTACGAATGCATCCAAGAGTGTAGACTTGCCACAACCAGAAGGACCCATAATGGCTAAGACCTCACCAGGCTGAGCATAGCCTGTGAGCCCTTGAAGGAGACCGCGATTCCCTGAATTACCGTTTGAAACCGTCACCCATAAGTCCTCCCATGTCAAGAAAACACCGTACTCGTCCGAACCAGGCGCAATTGTGTCCCACTTATTGTGCCCCTTCTCTTCATGGCTTGGCATACTCACACATTCCACCTCTATTGAGCTCCTCATTTCGATATTGCCATGTGATGGCGGTAATGATGGCGTGTTACAGATGGAGCTAATAGAAGGAGAAGCCATGCTAACTTGAGTAAAAACTAGCAAGCAACTTGAGAAAGAGAGAGAGAGAGAGAGAGACTTGAAGGACAAAATATGGTAGAATTTAAAGACATTTGAAATGGCCTTGCTACCAAAATATCATGAAATGTGTAAAACGTTTTCGGTCATAATTAAGCCATAAAGGGGTGAAATACATGTATGATGTTGTGTACTTGTGTGGGATTTGTGGCTGTAGGGTGTGGACTTGAAATCATTTTAGAGAATTGAACAAGGGAGCTGTTTACATTTTCACCTTTATGTGAGTACGTTCTAAGCAGCGTCACTTTCAATATAAAGATTGATGGAACAGAGGTTGAACAAGAAGAAGGTTCACATGTGGGAGTGTTAGACTAGTTGATGTTATTTCTTTGGAATGTTGTGAACCCCCCTTGAAATGATTTGGGAAACCTTATTAAAAACACAGCAAGCCACATGAGATACAAAACAAAAGAAGCAAACACAAGATTTAGGTGGTACATCACTACATCATGGTATGTGACAATGTGCAAATACTTATATTTGCCTTTGGATGAACCACCAAATGACTGTAGAAAGCCAAGAACACTCTCTCCTATCCACTTTCTCTTATTAGGAAAAAGAACACGGAAAATATTATCCTTTTAATACATGTGTGTTTAGTCGAACTTCAAGACTGCTATGCTCTCTTTAGGACCCGCCTGTTTGGTTGGAAGAAAAGGTCTTTCCACATAGAAAGTGCTTTCCTAAAAAAATCCTATCCTTTCCTATATTTTCTAGAAAACTACTTAAACTGTTTGGTTCAATTAATATGAAAAGCAGAACTCTTTCAAGAGAAGTATTTCTCTCATTTGGATGCTTATTATATGGAAAAAGAAAATGAATACTTCACTTATACTCATTGCTATACTATGGTCTCTGAGGCTCACATATATGGTACAATGTTTTATGTTAGTGGGGTCCTACATCGATGGAGATCTAATGCCCAAAACCCAGTAGGGCCCACATGTAAAGTAAGGAATTGTACACTAGTGGAGTCCATATAGAGGGGCGGGCAGAAAAGACAATTACCCACATGTATGCTAATTGTTGGGGTTCCAAGCAAAAGCTAATAGTCCCATATCGGATAAGTGAAATGGATGGGAATGGGCACCCTCCCTCAAATGGCTAGCTTTTAGGGGTGAGTTCTACCGGGTTAAATTCCTTACCCTAATCAATGATGTATTAAGAGGACCTATTGGTCAAAAAATAATGGGTCCCACATATAATTATTGATTTTATACTAGTGAGGCCAATATAGAGGGGCCTAATGGCAAAAATAGAAATAAAAAACGGCGAATATTTTTAGAATTGGATATTAGTTGCGGCCCACATAGACGATGGAGGATCCAACAACAAAAAAAATCTAAGGCTACTGAGATTCCCAGTACCATGTTTTGATAATGAGACGAATTCACCTTGTCTTTTATTATTTAACCAGCTGTCAAAAGCTACTACACAAGCTGAGTTCATCTCATTTTTAAAACACCGTAGTGCAAAATACCAGTAGTATCCAATCCATATACAAACTCTCGTGACAACGTTAGTGAGATAGAAATTCTTCGTTTTACAAGTCCCATCAAATAGTCCAATTTGTGGTTGTGGAAGTTTTTTCCCGACAGGTCATATTTTTCCTAGGGAGTCTATATAGAGGGCTGGCAGAAAAGACAATTGCCGAAAACCCAGTAGGGCACACATCTAAGGTAAGGAGTGGAGTCTATATAGAGGGGCCGGCAGAAAAGACAATTACCCACATGTATGCTAATTGTTGGGGTTCCACGCAAAAGCAAATAGTCTCATATCGGATAAGTGAAATGGATGGGAATGGGCACCCTCCCTCAAATGGCTAGCTTTTAGGGGTAAGTTCTACCGGGTTAAATTCCTTACCCTAATCAATGATGTATTAAGAGGACCTATTGGTCAAAAAATAATGGGTCCCACATATAATTATTGATTTTATACTAGTGAGGCCAATATAGAGGGGCCTAATGGCAAAAATAGAAATAAAAAAGGGCGAATATTTTTAGAATTGGATATTAGTTGCGGCCCACATAGACGATGGAGGATCCAACAAAAAAAAAAATCTAAGGCTACTGAGATTCCCAGTACCAGGTTTTGATAATGAGACGAATTCACCTTGTCTTTTATTATTTAACTAGCTGTCAAAAGCTACTACACAAGCTGAGTTCATCTCATTTTTAAAACACCGTAGTGCAAATATCAGTAGTATCCTATCCGTAGACAAACTCTCGTGACAACGTTAGTGAGATAGAAATTCTTCGTTTTACAAGTCCCATAAATAGTCCAATTTGTGGTTGTCGTAGTTCTTTCCCGACAGGTCATATTTTTCCTACCACATCACTTTTCCAGTCTTCAATTCAAATTGAATGCGTCCTCCCTACATGACAAATGACTCATTTCGTCCTAATTCAGATTTTTGTCTTTACCAATTTAAAATTTCCCATGTTTTCCAAAGAAATTGCAACCCGTTTCGACCGTAGAATGGAAAAATTATCTCAACAGTTGTGTCAAGACTGATACAGGAAATAGAAGAGAGTCCGACCGGAAAAATGAGGTGAATCAGCCATTAGAGAACCGATCTAGAATATAAATCGGCCACCTGAGCAGGCCACAGAGATGATGGCATTTTCCTAAAAATTCACAAAGAAGACAAGGGTTTTTGTGTCTTTCCAAATATTTTAATGACCTACTTAACTAAAGTCTAGTTTTAGCAATCAAAATATGACGTAAATGACCTGATGTCAATAGGGGGATTGTGAAATCCAAATCACATGGTATGCGTCTCTCATCTTGAAAATTTTCCATGGGCCTATGTCAGAGATTTTAGTAGACCTGGCAAACACAACCCGTGCCCGCGGGTCGACCCGACCCACCCGCAAATTTGCGGGCACGGGTCTGAGTTTTAGTGACCCGTCAAAACTAACCCGCGGGTGACCCAACCCGCAAAAACACTGATCGGGTCGGGTCAACCCGCGGGTCACTTGGCTTTTTTAAGAGTGGTGATTTTGTTATGCTAATCTAGTTAGATGGCATTTTTTTTCTAATGCAAAGGATGGTGATTTTGTAATGCTAATCTATTTTTTAAGGGTTTGATGTCTGAATAGGTTATGGCTAGCACCATAGGTTGATCCCAACCCTCCGATTTGAATGTTAGAGGGTCGATCACTTGATCTAACCCTCTATAGATCGGAGGGTTAGGATCAACCTATTGAAATAATTTTTGGGGCAACACCTATTTTGCCTGTGGGCCATCTAATGGACGGTTTGGATCATCACACGGTGCCGGCCATACCGCTCTCATCAAAATCCAGTGATAACATTTTCCAAAATAAACAACTGTTTGGATCATCCCACCTAAATTCTAACCCGCAAAAATGTAGGTCAATTCCTGACCCGACCCGTGTGACCCGCACCCGCATCACCCACTGGTTGACGTGGCCTGACCCACCCGTTTGCCAGGTCTAGATTTGAGACCAATAATTGAGTGTAATTAAATTCCACCACCGGCACCTCTCAATTCTTGTACTAGTTGCACATCTTGGACTTTTCATTAGTTCGTACCAGATACTTACAGCATATCAACATCTGGGATCCCAAAATCTATGATACTGTAAAAGATAAGAAGTACAAAAAGAGTTTGCTTCCTTATCCTCCCCCTCAAAATTCTTTAATTTTTGGAAGCAATAGGGTGGGCCCTACATCATTCCTATTAGCAAGTGTTGACCACCATGCTCTACTAGTATGGAATCTCCATCATTCAGTGAAGCATACACTACCAAGATTAAAGATCTCACCCCTCGGTATGGAAGGCCAATATTGATTGAATCATCTTAATATGAATGCCATCCATAACAGTCAAGCAATATACAACGGTCAAGACCTCCTCGCTTGATATAATGACATAGATGTCCACCATTGATTGAAGATCTCTCCCCCTAAAATGGTCCTTGCAATGTAGAAGGTCAACTCAATATACAAACCATCCATCACCATGCCATCATATGGTCATGGAATGGCACTAAAGGTGCTTTTTTTTTTTGAAATGGTAGAATGATTTCATTAGATAAGGGAGCGGGCCGAGGAGGGCCACTCCCGAAAGTACACGAGAAACAATAAAAATAAAGACACAAAAAAACTCTCAAGGAGGGAGGAAGTCAAACCACTCCAATGTGTACTCAAGGTGTTACAAACCTGAATCGGTTCGTAACATGATTGATCTTCTTAGAGGGAAGATCAGCCTCTTGATCTACTTTGAGGGAAAGATCAATCATCCTTTGTGCAAAAAGACATAATGTCTAAAATGATTTCTTCATTGATTTCTATTACAATAGCATGTGCCTATATAAAGCACTCAAAGATAAACATAAAAAGATCTGGAAAGATCTTATTATAAGAATAGAAATAGCTAATTAGAGACTATCTTAATCTAACCTAACTACTAAATATATCAGATCTGGTAAGATCCAATCTTATTCTCTAAAATAGCATATTAATTTATTCCACAACAAGTGGGTCCCGTTTAAGCACGTAACATTCCACCCCAGCCTTGTCCTCTAGGTTGGAGATTGCAAACCAATGGGTGAAAAATCATATCTTGAGCATTTTCCGAAAGTCTTTTTCTGTCTTCCTCCTTTTCTTCTTCTCTTTGTCTTGTGGTTTGTCGTTATCAATGGTTGAAACAACTCCGTTTTCAAAACGATCTCATCACGGCCTTCTTTATATTTTTCTGGAATGATTTGGATGTTGACGCATTGATGGCTGTGGGCGAGAATTTTTTCAATGGCGTTGGATAATTTGTGAAGAACGACAATCTTCGGCTGCAAACTTTCTTTTGTGGCTTTTTTGCCTTTTCTTTTATCTGATTTTTTTCTCTCTTCCTCTTTTCTCCTCTTTTTCTATTTCGCCGTTTATTTTTTATCGTGCAAGGCTTCTCGAATGCCACGTTGATTTAGTTCAAGCCTTCTGTAAAACGCTGATGTACTTCCATCAATTCCAAAATAAGAGCTTTGATCTTCTGAAAATCTTCGCGTATCAACACCTATTAATGCATGATTGAAGACATCTTCCCTTTTCTTGTATTATTCTCCTCGATCTCATTCTTTATGTAAAGAAATTCAAAAACATGTAATGTTATATCCATATAATGAATGCACAAATGGCATCCCGGATATGAAGAAAACCCGGGCAACATTTTTCATTGTGTACTTTCATCTCTTGTTTGGTTTTAATTTCCTGGGTCCAGTTTTGGGCTTGTATCCGTTGGCCCAGTTGGGTTTTTCCAAGGCTCTATTTCTTTCATAAAATGGGCTTATGTTGTAGGGGATTCTGGGGAATGCTAAACTGAGGGGCGCCCTTGCAAAAATCAGATGAACGGCGCTCCTTTTTGTTGCTATTACTGATATATGCATTTATTGCTCTTTGACTTTTACAATTTTCGGTAATATTATAACTTATAAATGCCCTTTGGTGATAGCAAGCAAATGGGGGTGCCCTTTCATCTTATTCCTGCAATGGCGCCCTTCAATCTAGCGTTCCTCATATTGTAGAGTGCATCTCTCACGAGGGAAGAACTTAGAAGCTCTAGTATTGTTCTCAGGGTAAGCCTTTAGGGCCTCTTTGTATAATTTTGCATGAAAGCTTATGGGGAATGATATTTTTAGCACCTTTTCAACAGGTGAGAATTAGGAAGGAACAAGTAAAAGAGAGGGGAATATT
Source organism: Tasmannia lanceolata (assembly GCF_043159265.1). Lineage (NCBI taxonomy): Eukaryota > Viridiplantae > Streptophyta > Magnoliopsida > Canellales > Winteraceae > Tasmannia > Tasmannia lanceolata. The sequence goes on from NW_027518693.1 coordinate 10,035,902, forward strand.
ATTTTCCTAGGCCTTGATCGGATTGCAGGAAAAACATTTCTTGAAGAAAAATTTTCCCTACTATATGTTTCTTTTGACATAAAATGGGTGAAAAACAAATTTTATGCCAACTTTTTCACTTAAAATGGGGCATAAAATTTGTTTTATTATTTTTTTCTGAATTGATGGTATTTTATTAGATAAGAGAAGCCAAGACCAAGATGGTCATGGGCACAAGAAGGATACAAAAAAGAAAAAACACGACTATGATAATAAAACTCAAGGTGGTAAGAAATCAAAAATCTCTAAATCCACTCTAGATATTCCCATCCGAGTTAGCTTGTCCGCCTCTCCATTTGCTGACCTCCTTACGTGAATAAAACAAACTACGTGGCCTTCCACTCGATCAAAAATCTCATCTATGAACTTTGAACATCTCCATGGGAGAGGAGATCTCTTGTCCAACCATCTAATTACATTGAGGGGAGTCACCCTCCACAATAAGTTTATCTGCTGCCAACAATCTAATACCTAAAGAACCGCTCCTACTTCCACCTCATTGGAATCCTTAAATATGATAGCACTAGCAAATGCTCACTTGGTAGCACCATTTTCATCTCTAAGGACTCGTCAATACCTTAAAGCTGATATAACAAGATGGTCATATACATAAAATTCGTTTATGCCCATTTCACGTTGAAACATAGAGTAGGGAAAGTTTTTCCAGACTTTTTTCAAACTTTTTTCACATTGAGGGAAGTGCAGAAGTAACTTTTTTCACATGTAAAAGCATGAAATTTCAGGAAAAAAATCCTTTTCCAAACTTTTCCAAAAAACCCTGCAATCCCAACAGAGCCTATGATTATATGAAAATGGTTTTGAAGTTGAATATAATTTACCAATAAATTAACAGTTAAAAAGCAAATATAAGAAACAATCCACATTTTTTTAACCGGCAAAAATCTATCTAGTGATTGGATGCTTAAGAACTTATTAGGGTGAGTTTATGAGGACACATTAGAACTCTTGAATGTAAATTGAAAAGCCCAAAGACTCGATCGTATGGATATGTAAAATACAGGATTTCGAATCCTAGCAGGGAAAGGACGGAAACGGATACCCATTTTAAAGTGAGTAATATGGACCCTGCCCCACAATTGAATGGTTTGGATTGCAAATTGCCACGTGGATGGCCAAGATGGCAAGATCATGAGTAATTGTTATGCTATTGATTTTTGTATGCACCAATCTTGCAAAAGAGGTGAGTCTATGTTCGGCATCATACCTAGACCCACAAGGTTGTACCATGATAGCCCATCAGACCAACTGTCCCATGTACCAAGCACATATGCGATGTGTGCATTGGATCACTGTCATATTTGCTCATTAAGACCAGATTTTCTCACTTGTTGGTTTCTTTTATGATTTTATAAAAATAATCATATTTCTTCATGAGCGTAGATCTTCCTAATAGCTCTCATTTTTTTAACTCAGAATTTATCTAAGAACCCAAAGCGTCCCCCTCAGTTTATTAACGAAAGAAGAGAGATATCAGACGAGGGAATGTCACCTTGCCTCTAAAACCCAATAAAGATAAATATTACTATTTAATGCTAATGTAATGGGAGATTATTATTTTCAAACCACCCCCCCACCCCCCCTCTCTCTCAACCTGATTTGATGTCAAAAAGCATTAAAGTCATTTGGGTTGAGGGGCTAAAATCATCTTCCGGTAAGGAAGCCCCAAATATCCACAACGAGAAGACCGTCTAGCCAACGAGGGGAGATCCATCCAATTGTTATAAGATCGATTACTTCTAGATAAACATGTGTCATTAGCTAAGGAATTAGCTACATTGTTACCTTCAAGAAACAAATGAGAAATGAGGGATTAAGATAAAGAAAAGCGATCCATAATGTCATTCCAAAAATAGAAGGATTATTATATCTTTGTTGTCGATATATAGCTAATGCTCTAAGGATGAAGACAAACCTACCTACTTTTGTCGTAAGCATTTTATAGCTCAAAATGTTTTGGCGGCCTGTGACTTTGACTTAAAATTCACGTATATCCTAGCCGGATGGGAGGGTTCGGCTTCCGACTCGAGAGTGTTAGAGGATGCATTAACAAGGGCTGACAAGATTCCACTTATTCGAGGTACATTGTATATGACATAGTTACATTCTAGTAAACAAGTTCCCACTTATTACTAGTTGCTGATATAGAATATTTTTTTTTGTAGGAAAGTTTTACCTCGCCGATGGCAGGTACCCTCTCTTACGACATTTCATTACCCCGCATCGTAAGACCGCATACCACCTGAGTGAGTGGAGTGGGCGGCGTCCACGGACTAGTAATGAGTTGTTCAATCATAGACACTCGTCCTGTCGAAATGTCATTGAGCGCACATTTGGCGTCTTGAAGAAGCGTTTCAATATTCTTAATGAAGAACCAATGTACAGTATCGAGAAGCAGATTGACATCTTCTTAGCATGTTGTTGCATCCATAATCAGATTCGACGTTTAATGCCTAATGATTCAATACTAGAAGATGTGGACAACTTTCTAGCTAGACAACTCTTACTACAAACTGTGGAAGATGAGGACATACCACGAGATCCTCCTGAATCAAGGGATGATGACAAAAGAGCAGGAGAGGAAATTAGAAACATGCTTACCACATAGATGTGGAATGATTTCAGTAGACATCATTGACGTTATATGACTCTTTTACTGGTTATATGACTCTTTTACTGTTTCGAGTAACTTTATTATGTTCTGATGGTTGTATGTGTGTTTATTAGTGTGATGGATTAAAATTTTGAAGGAATATAGTAGCTAGTTGTTTTGGATGATGTATGCTGTGTCTTTTGATGGTTGTATGTGTATTTATTCAAGTTGTTATACATCTCAGGTTGTTATATGGATGTATGACTCCTAACGAACATATATGTGTATATTGAATCAGAATGACAAGTGCGCCACAAACCTCACAGAAGAGGGGGAAGAATATCATTTGGAATGGCCAAATGGACAAGGTGGTCGTAGATACCCTTCTAGTTCAAATCGCAGAGGGGTACAAAATCCCAAATGGTTTTAAGGATCATGCTTATGTAGCTGCGGCCACTGCAATGAATGCATTTTTCAATCTCCAACTCAATAAGGAGCACATAAAAAACCGCATCAAGACTATGAAAGAAACATACAAGAGTGTTTGCATCATCCTAAGTAGAAACGGTTTTGGTTGGGACAATGAGACCAAAATGGTCACCTGCGAGAGAGAGGTCTACGATGACTACGTCGCTGTAAGAAACACTTCCTCTCAAGATACAATCTTCTTATAGTAATATCATATCCAATATCTTCTTATTTTTTATGCTCCTTCTCACAGGCTCATCCAAAACATAAGAAACACTTCACTACCCATCATGTTTTGTATGACGATATGTGCAAAATCTTTGGAAACGAGTTCGCGAAAGGGGCCGAGGCTAGGACGCGTGAGAATCCAAGCATAGCAAGTTCGCAGCCAGTCAGTCTTGATGACATTGGGGATGACTTTGCAGATGACCATACCCCCATGTCTCACCACCAACCATCTCCAGAAGCAGATCCTACTAATGGTGGTAGTGAGACATCTCCCTTAGGACGGGGTGGTACCAGACGACAGAGGACTCGTCAGGGTGGGGCACATTTGGATAGTATGTCGCGTATCTCAACAAGCATGGACAAGGTTGCCGATGCCCTCACAGGTGATCGTCCCCCTGCTTACCTTGCACAGCTTCGCGAAGCTGTTAGAGGGGTTGGGGGTTTTTCGCAGGATATCTTGTTGAGGACCACGAAGTACCTCACAATAAATCCATCTCATGCGCATATTTTCATCATGTACGAGGAGGATGAGAGAAGGTCGTACATCCGAAGGAAGATGGCTCGTTTCATCAGGCAACAGATGGATGATTGAGGGTGGTTATGGTAGTAGTTACTATTATATGAACTTTACAGTCTTTGTTTTATTTTGGATGGTCGTTATTTATTTTGGATGTTGGTAGCTATGGTGGTAGCTTTTAATTTGGATGTTGGTAGCTATGGTGGTAGCTTTTAATTTGGATGTTAGTAGTTATGGCGGTAGTTATTATTATCTGTATGGGATCTTTGACATTTGGATGGCGGTAGTTATTATTATCTGTATGGGATCTTTGACATTTGGATGGCGGTTTATGGCAGACGGTGCATATTTTCTATTTTGACATTTGGATGATGCTTTGATATTTTTTCATCGAAAATATGTTGTCTTTTTGTTAGGTGAGTATGGGGAAGCAGAAGTACTATGCTGTCTTTAATGGCAGGAGGCCTATGATTTACTACAGTTTGCCAGAGTGCCATGAGCAAGTTGACAAATTTAGCGGAGCATGCTACCGCTCATTTGGGACGTTGGCAGAGGTTCAGTCACAGCTAGACGCATATTTGGAGAGAGCCAGGTATCGGAGCAGCGAAAGGGTTGAGGAGGTAGAGGAGTTGCGAAATGAAAGGGCAAAGGTGGTGCCACAGAGGGTGTTACCATGGGTTTCCCTCTTTCTTGTTGGTTCCATTATATTGCTTTTAAAATCTGCTTCTTAAGTTTTTTTTAGTATTTTTTTGTATTAGTGGACTATTTGGTAGGCTTAGGGGGCATAACTTGCTTTTTCTCCTCAAATTTCGCATCAGACGCTTTTCTCTCAATGCGTAAGCATGGACTAAAACCAAACCTGCACTCATGGAATCAGATTTTATATAAATTCAATAGCTCTGGATTGATTTCTCAGGTATGGGTTGTGTATGCTGAAATGCAATGTGTTTCCCAATGTTTTTACTTACAATGTGTTAATTCATGCTTTATGCAAAGTGGGTAGGTTGAGAATGGCTTTAGATTTGCTTAGAACTGTAGAAACTGATACTGTGAGTTATAATACTGTCATTTGGGGGTTTTGTGAGGAAGGTATGGTCGAATCGGCGGTTGGGTTTCTGTCAGAAATGGTTAAAAATGGCATTTGTTTTGTTACAATTAGTTGTAATATCTTTTTTTTTGAAAAGGACAATTAGTTGTAATATGTTGATTAAGGGGTTCTGTCAAAAAGGGTTGTTACGGGACGCTGAATGGGGGATGGGGCTGTTGAATTGTGGGGGTATTAGTTGCGATCTTATCGGTTTTAATACATTGATTGATGGGTATTGTAAACATGGGAAGATGAGTGATGCTCTTGCGTTGATGGAGGTTATGAAGGACAGTCTTTCGCCTGATAAGATCGCAGATAAATTTATGATCTGCTTTTGTTGTGCAATGGTTGCCTTCTTGAATGCATATGCATAGCCTTGTAGATAAATTTCAGCACTGCTTTGGTATTTTCAACAAATTAAGGTACTTATTAACAATATTTTGTTTTGAACCTTTCTTTATATTGTGATTGCAGACGTGGGAGTATTTTGACATTTAATGTGGTGAAAATAAGTAGGGAAATTCTTTATGTGGTGTGTAAATCAGTAATAAATGTGTTTTGTTGTGATACTTTTTGAATGTTTAGCTTGGATTGTGTCGATCTGAAGCCAATGCTCATGTGGTGTTGTAAATCAGTAATAAGAAAACAGACACTAATGCAGTTACATGTTTTGCTTTTGCTAGAATGTGCTCTCGGTCAAGTTGGATTCACTTTCTGGAAATGATGCAAAATACAGTAGTGCTGTTAACATTTTCTTTTTCTTTTTTTTAATGTCAGTTGGTATTCACAATTGAATCCATATCATAATTGGTATTGCCAATTGAAGTAAGGAGTGTCTTGTTAAAATTGGTTTCTGACTCTACCGCATGGATGGTTTTGAATTTTGACATTACCAGATGAGCCTATGAGCTCGTGATGCGATTAAGATTGCGGAGCTGATGCTAGGATGGTGCAGGGAAAACCTGTACTTGAGATGTCATGAATTCAACTTCAATTGGCTTAAAGGGGGGACTCACAATCTTAAACGAGGGCCTGAGTTTGCTCAGGACATTAATTGTCTTTGATTACCAGTACACTTCAATACAATAAACAACCGCCCAAGTGATTCCAGTGAGAGATTCAAGTGATGGATATCACTGTACGGTGGTGTGTTAATCCATGCCTCAAGCTCTTGGGCAGGAACTGGGGGAGAGGCAGATTCAACTTCAGTTTGTTAACAAGTTTCAGTTTCGGTGGGAATTTACGAATTTACCTACTCAAGCTAAGAATCTCTTTAACAATTCAAGATATGCTAGTGCTGGGTGTCCACAGTCACAGATAATCCATGTGCCAAATAGCAGCTTCGAGAAGATCGAGCAATCCAAATATTTACTACTTTTTTAATTCTGGATCTTTATATTGTGGAGTTCAACAATAGTACAAAATACACATGGGATGATCCTAACCGGAGGATGGATGGTTTAAAATTCATACTTGTCTTTTCTGTGATTAGAGAAGAATTGCCTTATTTTCCCATTTCGAAGAAAAGAGAGCAAAATAAAAAACAAAGGTAAAATGATGTTACTATTCTGTTTTAACTTTTAACCTTATTAGGCATTCGAACGGATGGTTAGGATTGTCCAATAGGTACAACTTTGTTACTATGGCCCATCCAATAGTGAAACCCATCAGTTTAGTAGTGAGCTCGGATCGGACTATCTTAACCGTCCAATTAATTGCCTTAATAGACGACTGCTAGAAAAGTATGGGACCCATTATACCCACACAAATTTCATAGGATTTGTTAGGTCATCAAAATTGTCATAAAAACGTGCATTTTTTGCCTAGAGAGAATCACATTTTTGCATTTTTACCTATCTTAAATTCGTTCGTTTGCAAAACAAGATTAGAGCACAAGGGTAGAATGGATATTTCCACTTCTTTTAACATTTCTACATTTTTAACATTTTTGCATTTTTACCTATCCCATAGAAAATGATATTTCCACTTCTTTTAACATTTATGTGATGTTTCTTTTCCGTTTTCCTGGCAACTGAATGCACATTCATGTTGTTTCTTTACTGTTTCTTTTCCGTTTCCTGACAACTAAATGCGCACTCTTAGCAGTTTCTTTTCCTTTCCGTTTCCTTTCCGTTTCCTTCTGCCACGTCATTTCCGTTTCCTTTCCGTTTCCTGCACGCAACTGAACGGGCCCTCAAGGAAAAAAGATGTTGTTTTCCAGGGATTTGCTTTCCAGGGAACACAAGTGAACAGAGCCTTATAGAGTAATGCTAAGGTGGCACTACTTTTTCTCTTTGGTTTTCCTCTTTAATGAGTTACCTTCTCCCTCATCTGGATCCTATTTATTTCTCATAAGAGGAATTATATGGCACGGGCACTGGCCCTAAAAAAAACAGTGGGGCCCACATTTTTTGGGTGATCCAAACCATTCATTTGTTGGGCCTTGATGTAGATAAGGTGGACCAAGAAAACTTCTACATAGGATGTTCGTAACCCTTCGATTTGTGGAAGTTTAAAATGGACGGCACAGTATAAAAACTTCCACAGATCAGAGGGTTAGTATTATCCTATGGAGAAGATTTTCTGGGACCAACTTATCTACATCAGGGTCCAACAAATGAACGGTTTGGATCGCCCAAAAAAATGTGGGCCCACTGTTTTGGGTTGGGGGTGCATGTGCATGCCCAAGCGGGAATCAATGCACCATAAAATTTCTCATTTGAAATCAATTTGACTGTCAATCCAGACCGTTGCTTCTTTATTTTCTCACTGCCCATTTCACAACCACAATTTGAGAGCGAAATTGGAGCCAAGGAAAACACTTTGAAAACTGGATTTCGCTTTGGAAATTTGAAAACAGGCGTCACATGACAGTTGATTTTACCATTTTGAGAGTGTATTTATTGCCAGCCCCTCTGCACTGATTTATAGCCAGCTGGAATCACATGGCGTTAAATTGGCCATGTGCGCACTTGCTCCATTGGGTCACCAAATATTTCTGGCCATTATGTGGAAATTTAGGGAAGTGATAAATCCGCCCCTTGTGATTACTTGGGACACCTAGAAGCAGTGTATCAATGAGTGCAAAGGGGCTGATGTACTTCACATCGGAAGGATTCAATGGGGTTGATAGCTACATTAACTGCTGCTGGGTGTCCCAAGTGATCAGAGGGCGCGGATATATCACTTCCATTTTATTGTGTAGGGGTATTTTAGTCATTTAAATCTAGAAGCAAAGTCAGCCATGACGAATATGGGCATCTTTTTAAAGAGTTTTTATATGGTGACCAAGGGCTAGGTGACAAACCACTGCCCCTTGGATTTTGAGTGTTTTGACCAAATCAAAATCCAAGGGCAGGTGGTTTGCCACCTGGCCCTTGTGATTTTGACGGTCGGGCATCATATAGTTTCTCCTTTTGTAAATAATGCCCATCTCCAGCAGCTTAAGCTTTCGGAGTAATCGGTTGTTTTGACATATTTTGACTTTTTCCTCTAGTTAGAAGATTGGTAAGTCTTATTTTGCGGGAGTATCCTAGCTCTTTTTTTTTTAGAATAAAATAAGCAAATATTGATAATCTAGTCTAGAAAATTCAAATTTTCATAGATTCCAGCTTTTAATACGTCAAATCTAATCAAAGAAGGCCAATATACTGTTGTGAAAAATGGACCACTATGGGCAATAATCAGTATTTATTTTTTGTATCTAATCAAAGAAGGCCAATATACTGTTGTGAAAAATGGACCACTATGGGCAATAATCAGTATTTATTATTTGGGAAAATACACTTAGACCTCCTGTGGTTTCTGACACATTAAACTTAACCCCAAAAGTTTAAAAAGTTACAAGTAGACCCCCTGTGGTTTCATTGGGTTTTTTTAACTTGACGGAGCTTACGGCGTGGGGGAAAAGACCAAAATGCCCTCATCTTCCCCAACTGAAAACTAGGGTTTTCATACTTGAAAACTAAAAATTTGGGTTCGACTCAAACCCTTGTTGATTTATCAACATAAACCCTCCATTTAAGAGTTTTATTTGTCTTCATTAACTTCATTATAATGATTTGCGCAAAAACCTAATGTTTTAGGGCTTTATTTTTTGTTTTTATCAAAGTTTTTTTCTTGAAATTTCGGGTTTGATGTAGCCATGGGGTGGGATTCGATTGTCTGTGGTGGAGGTGACGACGGTGGCCAGAGATGGCGAATGCGGCGGTGGCCAAAAGTGGCGATGACGGCTGTGGCCGGAGGGGCGACGGCGGCGGTGAAATATCGTATAACCCTAATCCCTCTGCAAATGAGGGTGTTTCTGTCCTCAAAATATTAACCATGGTTAGTTTTAGTCTTTCCGTCAGGTTAAACTGACGGACAGTTGACGGAGGGGGTGTACTTGTCACATTTTGAAACCACAGGGGGTCTACTTGTAACTTTTTAAATTTTTGGGGTCAAGTTGAATGTGTCAGAAACCACAGTAACTTTTCAAATGCTTTTTGTTGTGTGGGTCTCTGTACTACCTTGCTTCTATATGAAAAAAATCCAATGTTTAGCAAAGAAATACATAATTAGTCCTTGATTAGGAACCAAAAAAAGGTTCAAAAATCCAATTACTTAGTATCTGCCAAAGCATCCAAGAGTGTAGACTTCCCACAACCAGAAGGACCCATGATGGCCAAGACCTCACCAGGCTGAGCATAGCCTGTGATACCCTCAAGAATCACACGGCTCCCAGATTTTCCGTTCATGGCCTTCACCCAAAAATTGTCCCACGTTAATGAAACACCATTCGCCGTCACTTGTACTGATCTCCCGATGTCTGATTCTACCTGTAATGATCTTAATGAAGGTGCAATAGAAATGGGTATAGAGAAACTTGTGTTAATTTAGGAGGATGAGGAGGAGGAGGAGGTGAACCTTGTTGCTTCCAAGGGTTCATGACTAGGTGATCTTGTTGGTGTTGGGTTGGGTGTCAATCTAAGAACCTTACTAGGTGAAGCCATGTAGAGAGAGAGAGAGAGACAGAGAGAGAGAGATGCTGTTGCAGGATTTACAGGCCTGCTAATAAATTATATAGGTGTACCTACTACTAATATATTATGGAGCAGCATTTGTCATAAGAGGCTACTTTTGTTCCATTCCCTCGAGGTACGCACGTGCACTATATGATTTCATGTTATTATATAGAGGAATGAATCGAATGATAGACTGGAGTAGGGCTGGCAACGGGGTGGGTCGGGGCCGGATGTTGGGGTCCCCTACCCCTTCCCCTCTGCGAGGAATTCCCCCCCTCCCCTTCCCCTCCCCTCTGCAGGGATGGTGGGGAATCCCCCTCCCCACGGGGAATATCTAATCCCCTTCCCCTCCTCGTATCCTTCGGGGACAAAATCCCATCCCCGCCCCGCCCCAACATCACCCCCTCTTTAGTCATTGATACACTAATGCTGGGTGTCCCTAATCAACTTGATGCAATTTCAATATATAAAAATGTTATAAACTAACAATCGATAGGCTAGCTGTTAATTAAATTAGCAAGAGATTGGTATAAGGAGTTTGTCTTCTCTTCTTTATATATTGATTGAAATGCTGGGCAGCAACGAACGTCCAGATTTCACTTGTTTGCAGTGTTTTTTTACTTGAAGCTTTAATAAGAGATGGCAGATCCATATTCGGTATTTGTGTGTGGACGATGGATGGATGGACCCATTAGACCGACAGTATCTGTTGTTGGATGATGGGATTTCCACACATTGCTAATTGGATTCGATCCAACTTCAATTTTAGATCAAGTGGTATCATAGCCTGCCACTTAGAGTACCCAACATCCAAACCCCATTTTGGATCATTAATTTTGGGAAATGTTATGAGCACTACTGTATTCTGATGATCGCACTCCTGACTTTATTAAAAGTAAGGTATGGCCCGCACCATAGGATGATCCAAACCGTCCATTAGATGGTGCACACCCTAAATAGGTTGCGCCCAAAAAATCATTTCCTTAGGTTGATCCTAACCCTCCGATCTGTAGAGGTACTGAATGATCCTATTCCTCTATAGATCGGAGGGTTACGATCAACCTATGGAAATAATTTTTGGGGCACAACCTATTTAGGGTGTGCCCCATCTAATGGATGGTTTGGATCATCGTATGGTGCGGGCCATACCATACTTTTAATAATAAAATGCAATTTATTTTGGCTACCGATGTTGGCACTACGATTTTTTGATAATTGCATACACTCACTCACTCAACTTGTCTTTATTATTTCAACATCTGTCAAAAGGTTATTATAGTTCCCAAAATGCTCTCAGAAGCTAATTAAAAGGAAAATACAAGCTAAGTCTATGTTTGGGGGAATCTTGTAGCCGATCCACAGAGTTTCTAGTGGTTTTCCTAAAAAAAAAACACTTAAAAATATTTTAAAAAATGGCATTGATTAACGGGGCGAGGCGGGGCGGGGAGGGGTGGGGAGGGGACAACTCCATCCCCTTCCCCTCCCCGCACCGGGGAATTTTTAAAATCCCCTTCCCCTTACCCTTCCCCTCTCAAATCGGAGAATCCCCTCCCCAAACGGGGCGGATCCTCGCTTTTTCGGGTGAAATTGCCAGCCCTAGACTGGAGGGCACCATTGCAAAAAACCACCTACAAGGGCAACGTCATTGGTCAATCTCAACAAAGTGCATTTACCGTTTCTTTTGGCTATAAGGAAATTTTTTCCTTGATAAATTAGCGTCTCCAAGTGAAGATGAATGTGTAGTTGCTATAGCTTTTAAGGCCGAGTTCTACCTAGGGGTGCAACTCGGGTTGGGTTCAACCCGAAAAAGAGTCGGGTCGGGTCGGGTTGAGTTTTCCCAACCCGGGTTGAGTTCGGGTTGGGTTCTAGTTGACGGTTTAGGCAACCTGACCAGAGTTCAACCCGACAGTTTTTTAAGAATTTTTTTTCTAAACTTAAAATTTTGGGTTGGAAAAAAGTCCTCGTCGGGTTGAAAATTGGATCAGGTCGACTTCAGGTTGGAAAAAAGGGTTATTCAAGTTGGGTCGGGTTGGCCTCAACCCGACCCGTCCTCAGTTGCACCCCTAGTTCTAACCAGGTCTCAACAACTTTCTCCATGATTGTGGATCATCGCTTTCTTATTTTCTAGCTATTCATTTAGGGGCACAAATCAAATAGTCGGGATCGTTTGTTCTCCGTGATTTTTGGGTCATGGCCCAGTGATCTATTTTCTAAAGATACATGGCAATTATCGTATAAAACATGTAATTGATTGAAGAGTACACGATAATTGGACTTTACATGCTGGATTAACACTAGTCCCTAAAGCAGTATTAAAGGAACAAAGGGTACTTCAAACAATTTAAGCATGTGAAGGGGTAGATAAGTGGTCCATGACTTGAACTTGAATGGCTTGCTTGGAAGGGGCAGATTGTAAAGCCCTTATCATCGGCTTAACCCTTTCAATTCCCTTTATAATACCCAAAAACATTAGTCTATATAGAACCACCATCCCTGCCAAGATAGCCAGATCAACCCATTTGGAGTAAACCATCTCAACTTGCCAAATATTTCTCAGAATTTCATCACCAGTAATGGTGTGTGGTCCTCCTGCTTGATTGCTAGGGAAAGTAAGTCCCAAGTACTCATTCTTGTAGAATCCTTGGTTAGCATACTTGTGGAAGGCAATGTAGTACATTGGGTATCTCCAAAATGGCTTGGGGAGATTGTTTGGCAATTGGAAGAAGCCACCACTCAGTATCATCAGCCCTTGGATTCCGGCACCGGTGATTATACCCATGAGAAAGTTCGGTACAATGCTTGCGACCATCATCATCAAGCTCTCGACTAACATCATACATACAAATAACACCAAAGCAAAGTATGTGAAGTGTTCGACCGATCTCTGAAGGCCGACAAGGTAGTAGGCCACGGCGCCTGGGATCACAGAGACTAGAAACAAGAAGGGAATAGCAGAAAATGTGTTTCCAATAACAAATACACTGACACCGTAATGCCCATTTAGTCTCTCTCGTCCAAAGATCTACAATTAAAGTTGGCCAAAGGAAAAAAAGATGTGTAAATGATTAGTGTGACAATCAATTTTGTTTTTGAAATGGTGGAATTTTATTAAAGGAAGAAAGAAAGATCATGACCGAGCATGTCATGGGAGTCAGAGAATACCAAGATATGAAAAATGTAACAGAATGAACGGTTCTGTGACCGTTGGAATGAAACGGTGTGAAGGGAATTGTGAAAAACCATGAGTGAAAGGCCATGAAGGCCAAAGGACATGTAGGGTTCTATAAAAACCCAATTGTTCCCTTAATTGTTCATTCGATTGATTGAGATCATTCCTGCCATTGTCACACAAAAGAATTTCTTATTGGAAGAAATTTCAAAGCACTACCTCTTCACCATTTTCTCATCTCATAACATTTCTCTAATATTCATTCAACTTTTCATTTGAAAATCTCTCTGTAAGCCATCAAAAAAAAGGTACAAGAATAACAGTAATCAAGGTGGTAAGAAATTTGTTATGTTCCTACGTGGGGGCCTGTCACCATGTCACTTGTTCGAGTCATGGAAGGGACAACATGTGGAAAGGTCTACTTAAAAAAAAGTCCAGAAGTGAAAGCCGCCACTGAGTAAGTCACCGAGGACATCGGATGCGAAAGCATGGTGGAATGTTACGATCCTCGGTGGGAGCCTTCCTAGGTATGAGACTAAGTGGGACCCAACCAGGTATGGGCCGGGACAAGTTTAAAGGGCCTTTCCTAACGGATTCCAACAGCTCTTGAGATTTTCGCTTATTGGTTAGGTACCAAACAAAATCATTAAACTATTTCTCAATAATTATTAAAGATTTCTATAGATACATAGAAATTTTTATTTGGTTCAAGAAATGATCATCCCATAAAATTCATTAGTATTAGACATAGTGAAGTTCATTGGTATTTTTATATGCTCTCCTCTTTTGTAGAATAAAAGTTCATATATAGTTCTTTAATCAAGAAAATTATACTTTTAAGAATTATGAGATCTTAACCATAGATTACTCTCATCTTCTGGTTTTCTCAACTGAAAACCATGATTTTTAATTTTTGAAAATACTACAATGAAGTTTACTAAATTCATCTAACCTTCATATCCTCTACAAAAGATGGGAATCCGCCAATCGTCATGAATGTCAAGAATGAAGATATAAATATGAGCATTGACCCTCTCTCCTGAAAAAATAAAAACCAATCAAAATTATATGAGCTAACATATTCATCCTTGTTTTCTTGAGTTGTAGGTGATTTTCTATAGCATGATATAATATGCTTGAGTTTTCATTTCAAGGGGATTAAGTTTTCAAAACTTTCAGATGTGGAACAAAAATTTAGACGTAAAAACAAGTTTTCTTAAAGCACAAGTAAAATACCAAAATACTCATTAATGACTCTTTAGAAAACGAAACCAAAATAAGGGTCATTTGGTGAATCATTTTCTAAAAATTTGAAAAACTTCTATCATGATATCTTTGTAAACTAGAAACATAAAATAAATGCCTTAATAAATCCCACCTGAATTGACCCAAAACTGTAGCCAATGTTAGTGTATATGGTGCCAATGCACAAAGATATTCCTAAGTAAATTGCAAGACGTAGCCAATAGTAGCCTAGGTCCCTGTACATGTTCACAAAGGATCTTTTGGTGAGGACAACGCATTGAGTAAGGAAACTAGCTTGGCTTTCCTTCATCTCCAAAGATCCTCCTTCCTACAAATCAAATGGGCCCTTGTAAGCATGTCATTAGCACAAATATAATTAGACCAAAGTCATAAAAAGTTGTCTAAAGCAGCGATGAACTTGTTCGACCAAGCCAAGTCTAGGAAAACCTTAGCGGCCGGGTCGACTTGCTTACCCATCAACAAGTTTTGAATTGAGTTTTGGGCTTTTAGAATACTTGTATGTTCAACTACAGGGCTTACCATTTTACATATCTCAGCTACCCATCTTGATACTTGTTGATGAGTGATGGATGACTTGTATGACTTCACAAGAATGTCAATTGCTTCAGTAGCCGTTTTGGTCCCTATCCCTTGCTCAATGTCCTAATAAAAAAAACCAAGGATTTGAATAGGATTTCTTTAAGAGATGATAAGAGCTACTAAAACATAAATATGTGAAAGAAAAAAGCCTCCTTCTCACCTGATCGAAGTCTTTGTTGATTGTTCTAAGGTAGTGATCACAAGGGCTCCTCAGTAATGGGCATGGGAACCCATTCAATGCAAAAAACTACAGCAAATCAAATCCAAAGCATCCTTAATTAGTTCATTTATGCTCATTTGCAGTCAAAGCAGGGCCGAAATAAATTGCTGCTCGACGTAAAACAAAATTTACACCCATATTTTGTTGAAGTATAAATGAATAAATAACGCCAACTCTTACAACTTAAGTTTTCTGAGTAATTGGTTGTTTCATGTGGTATCAGAGCTAGGTTCAAAACCCAACAACTCCTTGGTATTAAAATCCACAGGTACAACTTACCCAAAGGAAGAGGGATCACATGTGAGGGGGAGTGTTGAAGTATAAATGATTAAATAAGACCAACTCTAAATTGGAGTATAGGTCACATTTTCTACTTAAAAAATAGGGAAAAATACACTTAGACCCCCTGTGGTTTCTGACACATTCAACTTGACCCCGAAAGTTTAAAAAGTTACAAGTAGACCCCCTGTGGTTTCAAAACGTGACAAGTACACCTCCTCAGTCAACTGCCCGTCAGTTTAACTTGACGGAAAGACTAAAACTAACCATGGTTAATATTTTGAGGACAGAAACACCCTCATTTGCAGAGGAATTAGGATTACGCCATTTTCCACCGCCGTCGTCACCCCTCTGGCCACTGCCGTCATCGCCGCCGCCGCATTCGCCATCTCTGGCCACCGTCGTCACCTCCACCACAAACAATCGAACCCCACCCCATGGCTACATCAAACTCACATTTCAAGAAAAAAACTTTGATAAAAACAAAAAATAAAGCCCTAAAACATTAGGTTTTTGTGCAAATCATTATAATGATGTTAATGAAGACAAATAAAACTCCTAAATGGAGGGTTTAGGTTGATAAATCAACAAGGGTTTGAATCAAACCCCAATTTTTAGTTTTCAAGTATGAAAACCCTAATTTTCAGTTGGGGAAGATGAGGGCATTTTGGTCTTTTCCCCCACGCCGTCAGCTCCGTCTAGTTAAAAAAAAACCAATGAAACCACAAGGGGTCTACTTGTAACTTTTTAAACTTTTGGGGTTAAGTTGAATGTGTCAGAAACCACAGGGGGTCTAAGTGTATTTTTCCCTAAAAATATGTATAAAATTAGTTTACTCCCATTTTACGTCGAAAGATGCTTTTGATTAACTAATTAGAACAAATATATGGGTGTCAATGATATATATATATATATATATTCTGAGTGCAAGTTTGGCCCTGTGAGCCCTGACCTGCCCTGAGCCCGAACAGGGTCAGGGTTAGAAAATCGGACCCTGAGGGCGGGTTTGGGCACATTTTTTTGGCCCTGACTTAGGGTTGGGTCGAGTTCAGGGTTGATATCCCGGGCTGACCCGACCCCCTTTACACTTTACCCCGGCCCACCCTGACCGACCCGACCTTGTTTACACTTTACCCGTGGCCCACCCTTGAGCCTTTCTGTTTTTCATTTCTCCATATATTGGGTTTTGGTTATGTGTTTATCACCAAAAATCATATATCAATTAGAATTTTAGATTGTGTGGAAGCATTTTGATTTTTGACAATAAAACAAACTGAAAACATGTATAATTGCCCGGCTCGGTCCGACCCAAGCAGGGTCGGCCCGGCCAGGCCCAATTTGGGCCAATCAGGGCGGGCAAGGGTTGGGCTGAACCCTGTAGGGCAGGCATTGGGTTGAGGATTTTCGGCCCTGACTCAAGGTCAGGGCGGGTCAGGGCTAAGATAATTGATGCTAGGGTTGGGCTAGGGTTTTGCAAAATCCGACCCAACCCAACCCTGTTGCAGCCCTAATATATATATAACAACTCTAATGATTGATTTATGTATCAATTACCTCGTTGGCCTCTGAAGCAGGGCCAAAATAAACTGCTCGACCGGAAGAGAGAAGGCAAAGATTATGGAAGAGCTCAAACACCTCACTACAAGGCTGATGGATGGATGCAATGACAGTTCTTCTATGGTGCTGTGCGAGGCCCACAATTTTACTCATGACATGGTATGATGCTGCACTATCAAGCCCACTTGTGGGCTCATCTAAGAAAAGAAGCTTTGGGCGTGTTAAGATCTCTATGCAAATGCTCAGCCTCCTCTTTTGTCCCCCACTAAGTCCTTTTGAGTCCCACCCTCCTATTCTAGTATTCGCCGCATCTTGCAACCCCATCTCGCTTATTGTCATCTCTGCTCTCTCCTTCTTCTCAGATTTCGACATTGAGTTAGGAAGCTTGAGCTGGGCGGAGTAGTATACAGCTTCTTTAACAGTTAGCGTCGTCATTAGAGCATCATCTTGAGTAACATAGGCCTGAATTAATGAAAAAAAAAACCCCTTGGTTAAAACTTGCAAAAGATAGTGAAAACATGATATAGGGTTAAGAATTATAAGTTGAATCGTTGTGTCAGCCACTCTGACTAAAACTCCGCCAACGTATTAAAAAAAAGAGTCAACTCAGATGATTCAATGATTGATGTGGTTAGCTTTTCATTAGCTCGGAAGGGAAAAACTCGGACTCAGACGAGAACTTGGCGAAGTAAAATTCGAGTCAACTTGGGTGGGTCAATAATTAACTATAAGAATTTTTAAATTAGTTGTATCAATCATCCATGGCCTACTCGGAAAAAGTCTCAGGATGGTATACTTTGTCTATCATTCAATTCCATAAGGTAGCTGTATTGAATGATATTACCATATATGTATTTATACATCTATTCAAACATTGCATCTGAGAATAAGCTAAATTGAATGATGTACTAACCGAGGTTCCAAATGCCAGTGTTTGCTTTCGACCATTGATAAGGATCTCTCCCGATTGCCTAGTGTTTGAGCCCAATCTACCTGCAAATTATGGTTGCTAATGTGAAACTCATGCATTGAATAAAGCCAAAATTGTGTAGAAAATCTTGGCAAAAAGAAATAAGTCTATTGGGACCAATCAATTACAAAAAATCCACCTTATGGGAGATATATTAGATATCACTACTAGACCTGGCAAGAATTGACCCGGACCCACGGTTTGACCTGGCCCACCCATAATTTCCGGGTCCTGGTCAATATTTTGTGACCCGTTTCTAAGTTTACCCGTGGGTCAACCTGGCCCGTTAAAACTTGGCGGGTCCGGTTAGCGGGTCCAACCGGACCCGCGGTGCCGTAGAAGTGAAAACAAAGTAGTTTTTCAGTAATTGTCATATTTTCAGACCTATTCTTTGTAGTTTTTTCTGTAATTGTCATATAAATGTACCTTTTTAGGTACTTTTTTCCATAATTTTGCTACTTTACAGCACTTTTTTCGTGATTTTCCTCCAAAGCTTTAGTTCCTCATGATTATTATTGCTAGCTTCTTTTGGTAATTATTTTGAGGGTCATTTTGAAATTTTCAGGATCATTTTTACCCATAAGAATCTTTAGTAACAATCATCAGTATGACATCATTTAATGGCCGTTTGGAATTTGATCCTGGAAAAAATTTATAAAAAAGGGGAGTGATAAATCGACTCCTCAAATTGATAAATCGACTCCCCATGTGTCTTTCTCTCTCCTCTAGGTTACAGAGAGAAAGAGCAGAGAGATAGACACATGGGGAGCCAATTTATCCATTTGGGGAGTCGATTTATCACTGCCCTATAAAAAATTCAGGACTACTTGATTTAAGAATTTTTAGGAATTGTTTGGATGCCCAAATCCCAGTTAGTACAGGGATTGTTTAGCGAGGATGAGGCGCCATACTGGAAGTCTCTTTTTCAAGGGAGACTTTTTCCAAGAATAATTTTCCCTAAACCAGACAGTGCCATGTTTTGATAAAAAAAAAAACATGGTACTGATATAACTGGGATTTGCAGTACCATGTTTTGATAATTGCAGTACCATGTTTTGATCATTAAGAAGATAAACTTGCCATGTCTTTTTTTTATTTAATCAACTATAAAGGCTATTATAACTCTCAAAAAGCTCTCGGCAGCCAATGAAATTTTCAGGGTCATTTTGACCCGGCCCGTTTGACCCGGACCCGGACCCGTACAGCTGGGTCAAGCCCGGCCCGCCAGTTTGCCAAGTCTAATCACTACATTAAATACTATTCTATTGATGTCAATATATCCTATTGCTTAGAAATTAGTCCTAGGGCTGCAACAGGGTAGGGTTGGGTCGGGTTTTTCAAAACCCAAGCCCAACCCTGGATCCCATTATCTCGGCCCTGACCCACCCTGACCCTGAGTCAGGGCCGAAAAACCTCAACCCATTGCCCGCCCTGATTGGCCTTGATTAGGCAGGGCCGGGCCGGGCTGGCCCTAATTGACCCTAGTGCAAATACCTGTTAAGAGTGCCAAAAATAAAGCAACCACTTATCATATAAAACAAAATGATCAATAAACAGAGAAAGAGAACAAAATTAGACAATATGAATTCAACAACATGACGGGCAACAGAGACAATTAATAATAATAATCTAAAGAAACATCAAGCCAAGATAATAGAAAACATTAGCAAAAGAAACATGCACAGATGGTTCAATTCTATAATAGAAAACTTAGGGTCGGGCCGGGTCAAGGTGACCCGGGGCATTAACCCAGAACCCGGCCCGACCTGAGTCAAGGTCTAAAAAAATGAACCCTGACCCGCCCTCAGGATTGGAAAATTCAGCCCAGACCCTGTTCGGGCTCAGGGCAGGTCAGGGCTGGCAGGGCCAAACTTGCACCCCAAATTAGTCCTTTATTAAGAACAATCTGTCACAAAAATCCAATTATATTTACCTACGAATGCATCCAAGAGTGTAGACTTGCCACAACCAGAAGGACCCATAATGGCTAAGACCTCACCAGGCTGAGCATAGCCTGTGAGCCCTTGAAGGAGACCTCGATTCCCTGCATTACCGTTTGAAACTGTCACCCATAAGTCCTCCCATGTCAAGAAAACACCATACTCGTCCAAACCAGGCCCAAGTGTGCCCCACTTATGGTGCCCCTTCTCTTCATGGCTTGGCATACTCACACATTCCACCTCTATTGAGCTCCTCATTTCGATATTGCCGTGTGATGGCGCTAATGATGGCGTGTTACAGATGGAGCTAATAGAAGGAGAAGCCATGCTAACTTGAGTAAAAACTAGCAAGCAACTTGTGAGAGAGAGAGAGAGAGAGAGAGAGAGAGAGAGAGAGAGAGAGAGAGGAGGATGACTTGAAGGACAAAATATGGTAGAATTTAAAGAAATTTGAAATGGCCTTGCTACCAAAATATCATGAAATATGTAACACGTTTTCGGTCATAATTAAGCCATAAAGGTGTGAAATACATGTATGATGTCGTGTACTTGTCTGGGATTTGTGGCTGTAGGGTGTGGAGTTGAAATCTCTCTAGAGAATTGAACAAGGGAGCTGTTTACATTTTCACCTTGATGTGAGTACGTTCTAAGCAGTGTCACCTTCAATATAAAGATTGATGGAACAGAAGTAGAACAAGAAGGAGGTTCACATGTGGGAGTGATAGATTAGTTGATGTTATTTCTTTGGAACGTTGTGAACCCCCCTTGAAATGATTTGGGAAACCTGATTAAAAACACAGCAAGCCACATGAGATACAAAACAAAAGAAGCAAACACAAGATTTAGGTGGTACATCATGGTATGTGACAATGTGGAAATACTTATATTTTGCCTTGGATGAACCACCAAATGACTGTAGAAAGCCAAGAACACTCTCTCCAATCCACTTTCTCTTATTAGGAAAAAGAACACGGAAATGGATGGGGACGAGTTATAAGGGAATGGGCACCCTCCCTCTAATAGCTAGCTTTTAGGGGTGAGTTCTACCAAGTTAAATTCCTTACACTAATCAATGATGTATTAGGAGGACCTATTGGTCAAAAAATAATGGGTCCCACATATAATTATTGATTTTATACAAGTGAGGCCAATATAGAGGGGCCAAAAAAAAATGGCGATCCAAAATATATACTGTAAGATACCGAATGGGCAAAAAAAGCTGATTATTGATTTTATACAAGTGAAAAATGCTTGCACGAGTTCACTGTTCCCAAAAATGCAAAACTCATGATTTTCAAACACAATTTGTACATTTTTATCTTTTTTTGCTCACAATTATCTTTAGCACTGCCAATCTATTTTTACATTTACTAGCCTTAATATAAGCGTTTCTAGGAGTCTCTTTCATGAAGTTACAATAAATAGGGAATTGCTAGCATCTATCGCCGGAAGGCTTTTCGCGGCTGGTCTGTCTCCATTCACTAGGTGCATGGTCTGAATTGCGACAGACCAGCCGCGAAAAGCCTTCTGCGATGGAGCTTAGCAAATCCCATATTTTAATTAGAAAATAAGTATATTAAGAAAGAAAAAAAAAAACTGATGTGGTTTGAAAAAAAAAAGGGGGCAATTATCATGAAAAATTATTCTAACGAGATGACAAAAATACCCCTAATTAGAGCTTAATTTTCAAGTGAATGGAAAAATTATCTCAACAGTTGTGTCAAGACTAATACGGGCAATAGAAGAGAGTCTGACCGGAAAATGAGGTGAATCAGCCATTAGAGAATCGATCTAGAATTTAATGCGGCCACCTGAGCAGGCCACAGAGATGATGGCATTTTCCTAAAAATTCACAAAGAAGACGATGATGTCAGAGATTTGAGAGCAATAATTGAGTGTAATTAAATTCCACCACCAGCACCTCTCAATTCTTGTACTAGTTTCACATCTTGGACTTTTCATTAGTTCCTACCAGATACTTACAGCATATCAACATCTGGGATCCCAAAATCATGGTGAAATGCCGCTATTACAATATGTTACAATTCTACGATACTGTTAAAGATAAGAAGTAAAAAAAGAGTTTTGCTTCCTTATCCTCCCCCTCAAATTAAATGAATGATACTGACAGCATACCAACATCGGAGTAGTTGGTTGGTGCGGCCATTACTTCCCATCTAAAGGCAATTATTGTGGTAGAGCTACACGGATGCACAGGTTAATTAGCACCTCTCAATTCTCGTACTCTTGGGCTTTTCATTAGTTCGTACCAGATACTTATAGCATACCGACATCTGGGATCCGAAAATCATGGTGAAATATCAACACGTTCCCATCTCACTTTTCAATATGGGACCTCACAAAATAAATAGGATGGAAGATTTTTCGTGGTTCTACATAGGGCTGCAACTCGAGCCGGGGTAAAACCCGACCCGCATTGACCCTACCCAAAAATAGCCTGGGTTGGATTTAGGTTTCATGGGTTTCGAGTCGAGCCGGGTTGAGCATTCAAAAGCCCGCATGAATCTCAGGTCGAGCCGGGTTTGAAGGGACCCGACCCGACCCGAGTTACATAAGTTATTGTATGTACATTTTTTTCTATTGTTAGTTAAAAGTTAAAAGTGAAAACCCACACACCCACTGTTATTGTATGTGAGTGTAATTTCTGCTTCTATGAGTTGAGTTGATTCAAGTGTTTGATTCAGCATTGTTTGATTGTAATTACAACATTGTTTGATTACAGCATTGTTTGATTCAACTGTAATGTGAGTGTAATTACATCATTGTTTGATTCAAGTGTAATGTGAGTGTAATTTCTGCTTCTATGAGTTGAGTTGCCTTGCCAAACAAGATTTTTCATTAAAAAATTGCGTCAACGTGAAAAAACCCCGACCCGGCCCGAGATATTTCTCGGGTAGGGTTGGGTTCTCCAAAACCCGACCTGCCCGACCCGAGTTGCAGCCCTAGTTCTACACCTACTTCATCACTTGATCTTTAATTTATATTGAATTAGTATTTCAAAAGATGCTGACAAGGGCCAGAACGTGGCCAAAGCAAATCTTAGTTGACATGCGGAGTACTTGGTTGGTGCGGCCATAACTTGGGAGAGTTAAAGAAGTTTTGATCGACTTCAAGGCATAATGGAGTCGACCAAGGGGAGTCTACAATGCCGGAGAGGAGTCTTGAAACTATGTATTAATTAAATTTTGTTGATTGGAAGATTCGTCACATCTTTCATGATGGAGTCTTGAAACTAAGTATTAATTAAATTTTGTTCATTGGAAGATTCGTCACAACTTTCGTGATGGAAATAGATGTGCAGACTGGTTTGTGAACAAAGGTGTCATCTCCTTTGGCCATTTTGCTATACCCCTCCAAGGATAAATATTAGTTTCTTGCAGAAAATGCGTCTAGCTTATTTCAATTTTCTTTCGGCAGATTGCTTATTTATATGAGTTTATGTTCCCTCTTTTGGTTCGTTTGTGGGACGTCTCTTCATGTTTGCGTGGGGCTTCATCTCCTTGATGGCCCTACTTATGTAGGTCGTTGTTGTTGTTCTTGTAATCTTGTATTATTGTTCTTACATCCAATAAAGAATTCTTTAATTTTTAGAAGCAATAGAGGAGGGAGGGGGGGGGGGCTACATCATTTCTATTAGCAAGTGTTGACCACCATGCTCTACTAGCATGGAATCTCCATCATTCATTGAAGCATACACTACTAAGATTAAAGATCTCACCCCTCGGTATGGAAGGCCAATATTGATTGAATCATCTAAATATGGAATGCCATCCATAACAGTCCAAACAATATACAACGGTCAAGACCTCTTCGCTTGATATAATGATATAGATGTCCACCATTGATTGAAGATCTCTCCCCCTAAGATGGAATCCAATCCATGCAATGTAGAAGGTCAACTCAATATGCAAACCATCCATCACCATGCCATCCATCACCATGCCATCATATGGTCTGGCACTCAAGGTGTTACGAACCTGAATCGGTTTGTAACGTGATTGATCTTCTTAGAGGGAAGATCAGCCTCTTGATCTACTTCGAGGGAAGGATCAATCCTCCTTTGTGCAAAAAAACACACTTTCTAATATGATTTCTTCATTGATTTTTATTACAATAGCATGTGTCTATATAAAGCACTCAAAGATAAACATAAAAAGATCTGGAAAGATCTTATTATAAGAATAGAAATAGCTAATTAGAGACTATCATAATCTAACCTAACTACTAAATATATCAGATCTAGTAAGATCCAATCTTATTCTCTAAAATAGTATATTAATTTATTCCACAACAACTGGGTCCCGTTTAAGCACGTAACATTCCACCCCAGCCTTGTCCTCTAGGTTGGAGATTGCATACCAATGGGTGAAAATCATATCTTGAGCATTTTCCAAAAGTTTTTTTCCGTCTTCCTCCTTTTCTTCTTCTCTTTGTCTTGCAGTTTGTCATCATCAATGGTTGAGACAACTCCATTTTCAAAACGATCTCATCACAGCATGTTAGAAAATTGATGTACAAATTTGTAATTTAGGATTCGAGAATACCTTATAACAAATTAACCTCACAACTTGAAGACAGAGATCAATAATACTATTTTCTGCCATAATAATCTGTAAAGAAAAAGAGAAATCGTTAGATCACTTATCAAATTGAGGCACGAAGAATCTTCGCTGTCCTTAAGGCAAATCTCGCCCCCACTATGACAAATCAACGGTGCAGATGGGCGTCTCAGCGTATGCCTCCAGGATACAACAACTCTCGCTCCAGGGGTGTGCACTCACACAGCCCGGATGCCTAAGAACTCGCTTATATTTGCCAAAAGCCTTGAGCAGAAAACCAGAGAGAAAACCAGAGAAGAGAAAGAGCAGAAGTAGAATCCGTCAAGGATATCTTTCTGTTTTCTCTAAAACCAATTTTATAGAAAGGTAAGCGACACGTTAGGGTGAAACGTCGCACTCTTTTAGTGCGTGAGAGACATTTTCCAAACGGTAACTAAACCACGATTAAGGAATCTCAAACGGTAAAAACGAGTTAAAACAAAAATAAATAAATTCTTGATCGTTAAAAGAAAAAAATAAATAATAGAAAAAGAAAAGCCTTAAGTCCACGCGCGCGGCCGGGCGACGCGCGCGTGTGGTAAGATCAAAAGCCCACCGGACCCAAGTGGGCAATCCGTGCGCGTAGGATCCCCATGACCTCTTGCTCATTCACAAGGCTAAGAAAGTGAAAGTATATATATGGCCACTCTCATCCTCTCACACATCCCATCTAGGACTAAAGTTTTCTCATGACTTTAGTCTTTTTGGAGGGAAGTCCAAAAGTATACATATAATGACTCAAAACACCACATTGTAAGTTTGAATTACACAAAGACTTTTTTCACATAAAAAGTCAACACGGCATTCATCAAAGCCCCTTCTTTGTATTTTTCTAGAATGATCTGGATGCTGACGCACTGATGGCTGTGGGCGAGAACTTTTTCAATGGCGTTGGATAATTTGTGAGGAACGACACTCTTCGGCGGCGAACTTTCTTTTGTGGCTTTTTTGCCTTTTCCTTTCGCTGATTGTTTTCTCTCTTCCTCTTTTCTCCTCTTTTTCTATTTCCCCGTTTACTTTTTATCATACAAGACTTCTCAAATGCCACCCTGATTTTGTTCAAGCCTTATGTAAAACGCTAATGTACTTCCATCAATTCCAAAACAAGAGCTTTGATCTTCTGAAAATCTTCGCGCATCAAATCTGAAGACGTAGCCATGGTTGTTACGAACCTGAATCGGTTCGTAACGTGATTAATCTTCTTAGAGGGAAGAGCAGCCTCTTGATCCACTTCGAGAGAATGATCAATCCTGCTTTGTGCAAAAAGACACAATTTCTAATAGGGCTGCAACTCGAGCCGGGTAAAACCCGACCCGCATCAACCCGACCCGAAAATAGCCTGGGTCGGGTTCAGGTTTCATGGGTTTCGGGTCGAGCCGGGTTCAGCATTCAAAAGCCCGCATGAATCTCGGGTCGAGCCGGGTTTGAAGGGGCCCGACCCGACCCGACCCGAGTTACATAAGTTATAGTATGTATATTTTTTTCTATTGTTAGTTAAAAGTTAAAGGGATAATTACATTTACACCCCCTCTAGTTTCTGACACATCCACTTCCACCCCTATAGTTTAAAACGTGACAAATACACCCTTGTAGTTTCAATTTGTTTAAGGTAGGCCCCCTCAGCGGAAGGTTCGTCCATAGATTGAAGGGTTAGGATGATTCGATGGAGCTGATTTTTTGGGCACACCCTAACTATGTCAAGACCCATCAAATGAACGCTTTGGATCATCCAAACAATGTGGGCCCACATTATTTGGATGATTTTTTGGTAGTGTTTGGATTCGGGTAGGGGCCCACATTATTTGGATGATCCAAAGCGTTCATTTGATGGGTCTTGACATAGATATGGTGTGCCCAAAAAATCAGCTCCATCGGATCATCCTAACCCTTCAATCTATGGACGAACCTTCAGCTGAGGGGGTAAACCTTAAACAAATTGAAACTACAGGGGTGTATTTGTCACGTTTTAAACTATAGGGGTGGAAGTGGATGTGTCAGAAACTAGAGGGGGTGTAAATGTAATTATCCCAAAGTTAAAAGTGAAAACCCACGCACCCACTGTTACTGTATGTGAGTGTAATTTCTGCTTCTATGAGTTGAGTTGATTCAAGTGTTTGATTCAGCATTGTTTGATTGTAATTACAACATTGTTTGATTACAGCATTGTTTGATTCAAGTGTGATGTGAGTGTAATTACATCATTGTTTGATTCAAGTGTAATGTGAGTGTAATTTCTGCTTCTATGAGTTGAGTTGCCTTGCCAAACAAGAATTTTCCTTAAAAATTTGCGTCAACGTGAAAAAACCCGACCCGACCCGAACCGACCCGAGATTTATCATGGGTAGGGCCGGGTTTGGGAATCGTGGGTTTTCCGAAAAAAAACCCGACTCGACCCGACCCGAGATATTTCTCGGGTAGGGTTGGGTTCTCCAAAACCCGACCCGCCCGACCCGAGTTGCAGCCCTAATTTCTAATATGATTTCTTCATTGATTTCTATCACAATAGCATGTGCTTATATAAAGCACTCAAAGATAAACATAAAAAGATCCGGAAAGATCTTATCATATATATATATATATGTAAAGAAGAATCCTACAAGCTATGGCACGTGGCAACACCTCCTCTATCCTGCCATTGTATCCCGTTTTTTGTCAAAGAAGTTCAATAAGTATTCAATTTTTATTGTCCATAATTTCAATACGTTTTTGGAAATGTATGCCTCTTCCTTTCCAAACGGATACAACCATTGATTTCCTTTTTAACAAAGATTCATTTCCAATCCCCTTTCAGAGAGTTTCCTTCTACTTTTATTCTCACACCAAATAGAATTTGATTTAAATGGGAAATGTTACCCATTTATGGCTGAGTACCAACTAACCAAGGAATTAATGGGAATCTGCCAAGAAAAAAACCTCTCCATTTATGGCTCTATGGCATTATTATTGCCTTAAAAAAATTCATTTCATCCCAGGATCCCATTGGAACCGTCAGCATTTATTTGTAAAGAACTCCTTTGCTATTCCTTATTCAATTCATTTCCTAACGCATACAAACATTTTTATATAAATATTTCCTTTCTTACAGACGCATGCAAACCCAGCCATTCTTTCATACCCTCGGTGTGCCCTCCATTGTAGTAGAATACTGAGGCAGAACATATGGAGCAATTTTTGTTGTCACACCGCTGTCAGATGCAATCACAGTAGCTAAATGTGATGGTTCTCTTTCCTGGAATAGCCCATGAGACAGACGGTTTACGAAAGGGGAGGAGGAAAGCTAGATGAATTCGGGAATGACGAGCACGGATGGGGAACGACCAAGGCTCTCGAATGCTTTTCTATCTACAAATTATATCCGGGCACAAGAGTCCATAGCTTCTGCTATTTGTTTTTAGTGATGATTTTATCTGTATGGCACTTCTCTCTATTTGTCGACAAACATGTAAATGTTGACTGTAATGCAAGATACCTCCAATCCATTTTTTTTACATGCTAAACACACTGGCATCCTTTCTTATTTTAATGAAAATGCCAGCCAAATAGTGTGTTGCGGGGAATCTCAAGAGGGCATCGGTTTATCTTTAACCCTTCGTGTAATGTAATCTCCTCACACGAGTCCTCTCAATTCTCTCCCTCTGACCCTCCTTGCCTCTCTCCCATGAGTTGATAGACCAATATTTCATGGAAAAAAAAACTTTCACAACTTGACAGAAAGTAGTGAAAATGCAGTGATTTTCTGGGAAAGACAAGGGAATATGAGCATGGGCATTTGTTTGTGAAATTAAACATACAATGCATTCGAAGTGTAACGTGAGTCCCATACAAGGGCATGTGTGTGTGATGTTTTTTTAGAGGACTTCAAAATAGTTCAAATTTAAGAGTTTTTATATGGTGCAAGCCCTTATAGTGCCTTTTTTAAAAATAGTACTGTATGGACCATATCATAAATGCCCTTTGGTGATAGCAAACAAATGGGGGTGCCCTTTCATCTTATTCTTGCAAGGGCGCCCTTCAATCTAGCGTTCCTCATATTGTAGAGTGCATCTCTCACGAGGGAAGAACTTACAAGCTCTAGTATTGTTCTCAGGGTAACCCTTTAGGGCCTCTTTGTATAATTTTGCATGAAAGCTTATGGGGAATGATATTTTTAGCACCTTTTCAACAGTGAGAATTAGGAAAGAACAAGCAAAAGAGGGGGGAATATTATTTTCCTAGGCCTTGATCGGATTGCAGGAAAAACATTTCTTGAAGAAAAACTTTCCCTACTATATGTTTCTTTTGACATAAAATGGGTGTAAAACAAATCTTACGCCAACTTTTTCACTTAAAATGGGGCATAAAATTTGTTTTATTATTTTTTTCAGAATTGATGGTATTATATTAGATAAGAGAAGCCAAGACCAAGAAGGTCATGGGCACAAGAAGGATACAAAAAAGAAAAGGGATAATTACATTTACACCCCCTCTAGTTTCTGACACATTCACTTCCACCCCTATAGTTTAAAACGTGACAAATACACCCCTGTAGTTTCAATTTGTTTAAGGTTTGCCCCCTCAGCTGAAGGTTCGTCCATAGATTAAAGGGTTAGGATGATCCGATGGAGCTGATTTTTTGGGCACACCCTATCTATGTCAGGACCCATCAAATGAACGCTTTGGATCATCCAAATAATGTGGGCCCATACCCGAATCCAAACACTACCAAAAAATCATCCAAATAATGTGGGCCCACATTGTTTGGATGATCCAAAGCGTTCATTTGATGGGTCCTGACATAGATAGGGTGTGCCCAAAAAATCAGCTCCATCGGATCATCCTAACCCTTCAATCTATGGACGAACCTTCAGCTGAGGGGGCAAACCTTAAACAAATTGAAACTACAAACCTTAAACAAATTGAAACTAAAGGGGTGTATTTGTCACGTTTTAAACTATAGGGGTGGAAGTGGATGTGTCAGAAACTAGAGGGGGTGTAAATGTAATTATCCCAAAAGAAAAAACACGGCTATGATAATAAAACTCAATATTACAGTAGGATTTCCTTATTTCCTTTTTTCTATTATGATGATTTATGTTTTCAAATTTTGCTTTCCGTAATTTCTATATAATGTAGATGCCGTATGACTTTTGAGCAAGGAATAATCAAAATTTGTGCAGTTTGCATATTGGAAGTCGAGTTTCCTCGAATTTAGCTCACCCTTTCTCATCTTCTTTTCTATTTTCTTTTCTGATAGAACAGTGTTATGTCAGTGAGAAAGTAAATACTACTTTTGCATTAGAATCCTTTGAGAAAGTAAATACCACTTTTGGATTGGAATCAGGTTTAGGCTTAATCTAATGGCTCAAGGATATTTGCTTAGGAGAAGCAGCCTTTGGATGAAAGTGAATTTGTCCAATCCCCATGTTCTCATTAATACTACCTTATTTAGAAGGGTTGTGCATCAAAGGGAGGTCTTTGATCCAACTGATGATGCTTCTAATAATCTACTAAAAATTGAGAAACATTCCTTCCATATGATGTCTACTTCTTTCTTTCTATATTTCCCATGCGGTAAAAATAGAAAGATTAATGGTAACTCCATAATGAAACATTTTAGTTTTAGAAAGGCCAAATCAATGGAGATATGCCGTATCATTTTACCAGAGAACACAGAACAGAGAGCGAATGCTATCCGTACTTTTCGTTCTCATTTTATATTCACGCTTCCCTCGCGCTCTGATCTCGCTTTCCCACAGTGACTTCTCCTAAAACCCCATCTTCTCTCTCTTCTTTTCTATTTGTCTCACTGGATCTGATTCTCTTTGTAGCAGAGCTTTCATGGCGAGCGGAGGAGGGTACGGAGACAGCCAAAAGATCGACTATGTCTTTAAGATCGTTCTCATCGGAGACTCGGCCGTGGGAAAATCTCAGATCCTCGCTCGTTTTTCTCGCAACGAGTTCAATTTGGATTCCAAGGCCACTATTGGTGTTGAGTTCCAGACTCGAACCCTAGTAATTCAGCACAAGAGTATCAAGGCTCAGATCTGGGACACTGCTGGACAAGAAAGGTAAAAGAACTACATATCCTCTGTATCTCTCTCGTTCTTCTCTTTTCTGTAAACTTTAGAGCCCGATCTAGGGTTTCTCAGTTTTTGCTGCTTTATTTTTCTTTGATTCTGATGAATTCGTTTGTGGAGTGATGATTTCTAGATTAGGTTATTCTGATAGTCCTGATGATGATGGAATTATGATTGATCTTTATCTCTGTTATATTATTTTCTTTTTCTTATGATCGATCTTTATTTCTGTTAGATTCTTTTTCTTTTTCCTTTTCATTTGGTAGGAATTCCTGTTGGATTCTTTGATGCATTTTCTGAGTAGAGTCGGATCTCGGAGAAGATATTTGTGACATTTTTAAGATCTTTCATTTGATGACAATGTTAACTCAGTTGGAGGATAGTATGTTCCCTTACCTTTTTGTGATTTGAGGATGGTAATTGAACAACACAGCGAATAATGGGAACTGGTGTAGAAGATTTTGTTTAATTTGATAGATGAAATTGAAAATCATATGTTGTGTAGATAGATACATTTATGACATTGTGTGCATTTTACATCCGATCCATTGTTTGAAACAAGATGTTGCTCATCACCCAAGGCAATTTGGCAAGAACTTTCCTTGGATCATTTGGCGGTGTTAGAGCTGCAGCTTTATCTTGGTTAATGTTTTCATGTTGTAGGATTTAATTGTAGTAGGCATCCACATTTGTAATCACGTGTCTTGCAATCTTAAATTTGTCTAGCAATAGAGGTTACAATTGGTTTTCGAAGGGATTTTTTTACATGTCTGAAGTTTTTTTTTTTTTTTTTTTTTTTTTTGGGTGTGCTTTGAACTTTCGAAATCTTTGCGGTTATGTTAGACTGGACATTTCAGTGTAATTCCTGAGAATTATTCTAATGCTATGGGTATATTCATTACTTCCAAAGCAACCAGAGTTGTTACTTTTGAATGGGTCACAATACGGCATTGGCACTTAAGAATTGAGGTCTTTAGCACATGTTCAAAGTCAAACCCACTTGAACTTGTCGAGGTAACATAGGCTTCTTGACTTTGAAGAAACACATCAATACCCAAAATAAAGTAGGGGGACTCTGGTTTTCTGTTGGTATCTTATATGCTCAATCTTGTAGCGATACTCACCTTCTTGCATTTGGTTGAGGGGTTCTTGAGTTGGGATTAACTTACTCTTTATTTGAAGACTCACAGCCTAGGTTAAGGCCTAGTACCCAAGATAATGACACTGATCACAATGGATCGATCTTCGACACCATAGGGGGTTCAAAATCAAGTTGCGGGTTGGAACGTGTCAGGGACCAACCCTGCCCGACAAAAAATGGTCCCTAATAATGTCTGTAAACCTCTTATATGATCCTTAGCATACTTGATTAATCAGGTTATAATGCCTGGGTAATTGACAAGCAATATGATAGATTTTCAAAGTACTATGCTTTTGGAAATAAGGAAATTGAATGGAAGTTTGAAAGATCTAATTCACGCTAGATTTTCAAATTAATATGATTTTGAAAAGGTACTGACGTATGTTAACTAAACTAAGCTATATTAGATCATGCAGATTGAAAGAAGCTAATCTAAAACATGAAAGAACATTAAACTATTGCGAAGAAACTAACTACATCCTAAGCATGCAAGATTAAAATACTTAAACGAAGATAACATTAAAATAAAACATGAAAATGCTCACTTAACTGGAGGAAGAAAGGGTGAGGACGTGTTCTTACCTCATTCTTCTAGTTGTAGAAGCTTCATGAACTTGAACTTGGAGGAGTCCCTTCAAAGCTCTTGAGTCTTCTTTGAGAGAAAAATCGTATGTCTCTCTTGTAGTTCTTGATGCATGTCCAGGTTGCTTAGGAGGTTCTATTTCAATGACACCATCATTTAATCACTCTTGGATCTGGTCTTTAAGAACCCAACTCGTAAGGGGGGAGAAGGCTAAGTAAGCCAAACTGACGAGAGAGAAAGGCTTCGACTCCTTTTTCTTGAATAGGGCCCTAGTTACACTTTTACAGAGTAGAGAGCTTGGGAATTTATGTGTCTAAACATTTTGGGACTAAAATTTGTGCATAGGCTAGTTTGAGAAATTTTGAAAGTAGTTTGAAAATGTTTGAATTGTAGAAATGGGTTTTAGGCAGGAGAACTTGATTTTTAGTGGAATTTGAATGGATAGAAATCAAAGTTAGGATATTGAATGAGTTTGGACCTTCCTAGAGGTTTATTTTATCAGTAATGGATGTTTAGAAAGAATTCCAATTAGAAACAAAGGCTTTGAAGGTGGTTTGGAGAGTTTCTAAGTTTGATATTCCGCAACTTACTGGCTCTGGCATCGATCGACATGTCATTTCAATGATCGATGGCCCATGTTGTCAATTGATAGTTTTGGTTATCAAAAGTGCATAAAATCTAGGGCACTTTTAAGGGATTTAGGGAATTTTTTCAAACTGATCTCCCAAAGGTATTTTGCACTATTTTGAAGGGTTTTGTACATTTTAGAATGGCGTAAAACCTATGCTTTAAACATGGGATAACTAAATATTTGGAGGTTCAAATCTTCTAGGGTTGCTTTTGAAATAATTATTCTTTTGGTCTTTTGACTCAAGAGATGATCTGACTCATTTAAGAAAACACAATTGTTCATCATAACATCTGACTAATCTTAGGTCAGGCAGAACAAAATGAGGTCACTATTCATCTAATCCTACTGGTGAGATTGGTTCGATCTATTTATACCAAATTATGCTACTCAAAGTGGTGGTCTTGCTTACACGCACATGGCTACTGAATGTGATTCTTAATTGCTTATCAGTGTATTAGTGACATTATCAAACTATTTTAAACTACTAATGCTTTCTTCTTATTTTATATATATATATATATATATATATATATATATATATATGAGAATAGAGTTCCTAAGGTGTCACCTCATATAGCTTATATATATATATATATATATATATTAGAAAACGGTTCCTACACATATGTGTAGAGAGTTCTTTACACACTAGCTTAAAATACAGTGGGGGCCCACATTGTTTGGGTGATCCAAGCCATCCATTTTAAAGGCCCTCACATAGATAGGGTGTCTACAAAAAATCAGATCCATAGGATCATCCCAACCCTACGATTTGTGGAGGTAAAATGGATGTCTTTAAACCTTCACAAATTAGTCAATTTTTTGCCTCCACAGTTCGAATGGTTAGGATGATCCTATGGATCTGATTTTTTGTGGACACCCTATCTATGTGAGGGCCTTAAAAATGAATGGTTTGGATCACCCAAATAATGTGGCCCCCACTGTATTTTAAGCTAGTGTGTAGATAACTTATCTACACATATGTGTAGGAACCGTTTTCTCTCTCTCTCTCTCTCTCTCTCTCTCTCTCTCTCTCTCTCTCTCTCTCTCTATATATATATATATATATATATATATATAGAGAGAGAGAGAGGGGTTCCTGCGCTCGAGCACAGAAACAGGGGTGGGCCACATTTTTTTTTTTTTTTTTTTGGGGGGGGGGGGGGGGTTAGATCCAAAGCATTCATTTGATGGGCCCTAGGGTGTCCATCAAAAATCAGCTCCATTGGATCACCATAGGGTGTCCATTTGTGGGGTGGAAAAATGGGCAGAATAGTTAAGATTTTCCTTGACCACATTATCTTTGAGGGTTACTCACTCAGTTTTGTTAGATGGGTGAGATGGTTTTGCCTACTCAGGGAGATTTGTGGACGCAATTGAAGACAATTGCAATGTGACTGATGGTCATGGTATTGAGATTAGACATGTTTGGCAATCCTCTAACTGTGAAGCAGATAGGCTTGCTCCTTCCGGATTTGTTAGAGATGTAGTCTCAGTTTTCTTCGTCCCTGTGGATCCTCGGTCTTTGATTTTATAATTTTTTTGCTTGCTCCTTGTTTTTTTCAATGTTCTCTCACCAATCTCCTTGTATTTTCCGTTTTGCTTTTGTTTTTCTTCGTTGTTAATGCAATTAAAATTAAAAAAGACTCAGAAGGGAAATTAACCAGATAACCACCTGATTAGCAATACCTGTTTATAGATTATCTTGTAGTTAGTGTTGTAATCCCTCTTAACCCCGTATGATTATTACTGTCACACACAGACCAGGATCTTTTCATTTACAACTTGGTAAAAACTTTTTCTTAGATTTTGCTTTATGATTTTTTCATTAGCCTCTAGAACTATATTACCTACATCATGTTTAAGCTCCAGAGTTCTGAGAGTTTGTTTCTGATTGATATAACAAGCAGATACAGAGCCGTCACAAGCGCATACTACAGAGGTGCAGTTGGAGCTATGTTAGTTTACGACATAACTAAGCGTCAGAGCTTCGACCACATACCACGATGGCTGGAAGAACTGCGAAGCCATGCCGACAAAAACATCGTGATTATACTGATAGGAAACAAAACTGATCTCGAAAACCAGCGTGCGGTGCCCACCGAAGATGCAAAAGAATTCGCAGAGAAAGAAGGGCTGTTCTTTTTAGAGACATCAGCATTGGAAGCTACTAATGTGGAGACCGCCTTCTTGACCGTGTTGACTGAGATTTTCAACATCGTGAACAGAAAGAACCTTGCCGCTGGGGAGGATCAAGGCAAGAGCAATGTAGGATCATTGACAGGGAAGAAGATTCTGGTCCCAGGGCCGGCACAAGTAATCCCAGCAAAGAACAGCATGTGTTGTAGGTCTTGATTTGGTTTTGGGGGGTGTGATTTGGTTCTGCTTGGTTTTGCTGGGTTTTTTTTTTTTGCCTCTGTATATTTTGATCTTAGTTTCAATTTCGTGTTTAGGGTAAATATCCAAGAAATGTGATCAAACACGGTGGGGAATGGCGAAATTGAGCTAAAATTGATTTTATTTGCTTGCTTATAATACCGTTAAATCACAAATCAGTAACTTTCGGCGTCTATGAAATTTAGTGCAGAGAATACCTTCTGGTCTCCATGTTTTTAATGGTCTCCATTATCATTATTTTTTATTCAAATTTAGATTTAGGGAAAAATTTAAAAATTAAAAAAAAAGAGAGAAAGTGATTTCCTGCAGGTTCCCATCTTCTTCCTCCATACTTTCTTCTTCAACAGCAGGCTGATGAGCTTATATAAATAAATCTATCCAAATTTCAGAAACAATATTCTTTGATATCTTAGACCCATGTTTGGAAGCCATGAACATATTTTTCCATGGAATATTAGTTTATCTAGAGGTGGTAGGAGAGGAAGAGAATTGAGAGGGCATGGGTGAGAGTAGAGAGTGAGAAGTGAATGAAAAAAGAGAGAAGAAAAACTATACTAGAGCTTTATTTTTCCTATTTTCAGCCGCTTAGCACGTCCTGCTCCTGCCACTCTCTCAACCTCTACCGCACCATGTGGAAAACAATATTCCCTGTAAAAATAGTTCATGGTTGCCATGCATGGCTTGAGGCTCTGTTTTGATTGCAAAAGTTTGAAGGAAAAGTTTGGAATGGAAAAATATTTGTAGAAGTCTGATTTTACACAAAAAAAAATGATCAAGTTGAACCAACTCTATTCAATTTCCTTCAATTTATGATATATCCCTCTAAACAAACCATAATCATATCATTTCCCTTGGACCCTGTTCGTTTCAGATTGTGACAACCGATGGTGAGGGCCCCAACTGATTATCGGCCCATAATTTATGAAACAGGGCCTAAATCATGGAAGAAAAATATTACACTTCAGAATTGTTTTTCGTGCAATCCAAACATGGCCTAAGGTTCCAAGACGGCTTTGCTGAGAATGGTTGTGTTCAAATATGACTCAGTTCTTCAATCATATCTCTCTCTCTCTCTCTCTCTCTCTCTCTCTCTCAGTGTGTGATTTGTGTCCCTTCTCTTCATCTAATTTGTTTCTGCTTCTTACCTATTACTCCCATTTATTCTCCACACAAAAAGGGATTCAAGTTTATCATAAAACATCCTACTGCATCGCGAACTTAAAAATACACTAATAATATAGAAAGATCCAATTCAAAAATTACAAAAATCCTTTCAATCCCTCTTGATAATTTCTGAAACTAATCTATTCATACTTACCTCAACCAACCAGTAAGTTCTCATCTGTTTCAAATTCTTTAAGGGATCCAGTATCCTTCGCGTTCCCATCTCCAACATCCAGCTCAGAGTTATCCTGTCGATTTTCCTGCCGTAAAGTACATTTTCCCCTCCCCAGACGAATAGAAAGTCTTTCAAGCATTTCTTGACTGTCCACCTCCGAGAGCATAAGACTCAAGCTGCTCTTACCTTTCCAGCATCCAACAGCAATTGTCGAAGAATCTACCACAATGGCATCTGAGGTTGGTGGGTCTTCTGCAGAGAACGATAAGGTGAAAATGTGTCCAAGTCCCATAAAACATGATTGGCCATATCTGGACTGGAATCCAACAAGAGACTATCAGGTATGAGAACCTCACCTTTATTCAACAGAACAACGCAACAACCCAACAATAAGTTTGATGCCTTTTCGCTCAAGGAAGAGTCACAAAAATCTCCAAATTTGATGTGCCGGTATCGCAAGAGATGCTCAAAATCAACTATGGATGCAGATAATATCTGTTTGCTGATGTAGGGGAGCAGCAATGGCAGTCCTTCAGATGATATCCGATATGCACATGGTGATGAACCTTCTTTTGACGTCTGTCGTTCCTGAAATGAAGTACAAAGCAAGAAATAATGATACCCTTTGTATAGGCAGATCTAGATATAGATGATCAGAAGTCAAAGTAGTCCTATTCCATAGTCATTTCCCCCATTTTTGAGCAACATTGGAGAGTTTTCCAGTGGGTATTTTTTCATTAATCATATGATTAGTAGTGATTGTCATCCATGCCGTTTTCCATTTGTTTTTTTAAGTTTAACAATACAGACAAGGGCAGGCATTTAATAGTGGCTAGAAAGTTATCAATTGATAGTTTGGCTATCAAAAGTCCATCAGCATCCACGTTCCAGAGTTATATACAAAGGGGACTGATATCCGCACGGCCATGTTTTGATAATAAGAAGAATCACCCTATTTTAAACTTTTTTAACCAGCTGTCGAAAGTTATAACAATTCCCCAAAAACTCTCGGCAGCCAATTAGAGAAGAGTAAAGGTGAGTCGGCCCATTATAAAAACATAGCCACGCAGATAACAGTCACCGACATATATTCATAAAAAGGTAAAAGTATTTCAAGTATCTAGAAACGGGTACACATGTACGGGCACACGCACACGGACACACCAGCCCTTTTCTAGAAGTAAATAGTGGAAGCCTACAATGGATGAGTACATCAAATTCAAGAAATTAACAACTTTTTATGAGTTGTGGATTTAGGCAACACTGCCCAACACTTTCCTAAGCAAGTGAACGATAAGTTAAAAAAAATAGCAAAAGAGAAACTTACAAAAACTTTCAGCCCAAGTGAAGTGATCTTCAGTCGCTGCCCAACTTGGAAATTTAGTTTGAGAACATCCTTAACAGATTTCGATATATAGTAAATTCTCTTCACATGGTGGACATCGCTGTTCCTTGTCACTAGGTGACCGTCAAATGGAAAAAATTCACTGATACCATAGAATGACCTAATGCTATTGACTGTGGCATCATCTCTGAAAAATACAACAGGGTCAACTCCTCTCCACTTGCCTTGAATCTGTAACTTTCTTTTTTCTACCTTCCCACGCTCCTGGTCGCTCTCCCTGTTATCACATGCTTTGGTTTCCTCAAAAGTATTGTCTTTAGCAGAAAGCTCATGGGAGTCTACTTCAACAGGAACTTCCATGGGTATTATAGACGGTCTATCTAGTAAATTCACATCAGAAGCTTCTTCAGCTTGGACTAAGTGGTGGTCCAGGGCCTCCAGGCAACCTTTAGATGGACTTATCTCTGAAATACTTGTATCTTGAACTATATTGTCTGATCGTTTCTCGGGCAATACATGTCTCCTATGAGAGGAGGAGCTATTAAGACTAATAGGATTCTCCAAAACAGCTGCAGGAAAAAATTAGTCACATGATTAGAACCACTCTTACTCTGGCAAATATTAAGAAAAACAAATATGTGCCTATGTCACAAATATCGTTCTCGGGAATTTCTTGGCAAGAGAAAATCTCGGGATGTATTAATTTTTTTTATTTTTTTCAAGATTATATGGGAAAAAACAATAAAAATAAAATTATTAAAAATATATAAACATATAAATTTAAGAAAAAATATAAAATACGAATCACTCATGTTATGATCTTATACATCCTAGGTCTCTTCGTTCCGTCATCTGGCTGACTCCTTCATGCATGCTCCACTTGGCTCGGGGGGATATAGCTCAGTTGGTAGAGCTCCGCTCTTGCAATTGGGTCGTTGGGGTTCAAAAAGTCATTGGCTTATCTTATTATTAATCAACGATTTCTTATATCGATATTTTATGATAAAAATGAAAACATTGCTACATTTTTTAAATCTCGGGATTATTTCGGGATTTTGTCATTGTATCAAAATGTCGCATTAAAAACACAATATTTTGAAAAAATCAGAGATATTTGTGACATACATGGCCACTGTGTATTATGATAAACAACTGGAAATAGAAGTTACCCTGCAAAGGAGAAAGCTTGTGAAGAACAGCAATGAAAAAGGATCCACTGTTTTGATCATGAGGCAGTATCCTCATGCAGCGTTCAAGTGGAAAACTTGATGCTTCCTCTTTGGAATCAGTGACCAAATCCTTTGGTGATGTATGCTCTTTGGGGGTTCCCGTCAATTCAGTCTCAGCTTCAGAAATGCTACTTGGAGTCACATGATTTTCTACATTGCCACCATTCTGATGTCTCTCATCCAAGGTGCTGGCATTTCCTATCTTACCGCCATTGCCAGGTGTATCTATATCCTCTTGTAGACTATCAGAGGTTTCCTCTGCTTCGCAGCTTTGACCAGAAGGAAACATGCTTCGCAAAATTCCCCCCTTCCTGTTTGTTGGAAGGTCTTTGTAAGAAGCTAACCAGAGGCCCTTATCTCGAACCTGCCACATTAACATGTGAGGGAATAAAAATAGATGCATCAGAAAAAAAAAAGGAAAGAAAAGAAAAGTTAAGGTGAATAGGCAGTGAAGATGCTCCTATGAATGTTTAATCAGCAGAAGCACTTTCAAAGGGCTTTTAAAGGGCTTTAGGCAACATTCTTAATAGCAGAGTAATTATTCGCAGGAGACCCACATCCAAAGAGTACTCTAAAGGGCTTTTGAGTTACATTCTTAACGGTACGAGTAGAATAAAAAAAAACTAAAAAAGTAGTGTCAGCCCATGGAAACATGAGGTGTCAGCATGAATTTCAGGAAACCTGAAATACCCAGCAATATCTAAATAAAGATATTTGTTACATGTTAAGTATAATATATGTATCCAAATAAATAGAGATGTGTTAAGATTTTTTCAAACATAAGAGCTTTCAGTGACTAAATGAAATCTAAGATCCATGAAGAGGAATGAGATGTCCTGATAAAAGAGAAATAGAAATGCAATAAGATCAGAGTTTCAAAAAATGGACTCTGTCGAGAACACAGCCAGGGTAGAAAGGAATCGACTCAAGTGCGTTGGTGATTGATGCAGTCAATTTTTCACTAAATAGGGCAACTTAAAGGAGTTTTGGTTGACTTGGTACGGTAAAACTCAGACTCGGACCAGAACTCACCCAAGGTAAAAGGGATTCGACTTGGGCAAAGCAGTGATTGACTCGGGGAGTTTTTAAATAGTGGTTGAGATCACATAAATACTACCAAGAAAAAGAAGAAATATGGGAAATATGGGAAATCCTGATGTATGAGCCCCCATAGCTCCAATAATGTGATATGCCTCAAGTAAGCAATTCAGGAAGTATGTGCATGCATACATTTAATAAGACTCCAACTGTGCAAAAACTTAAGAACTGATGGCCTACTTCCTGTCACATATATTAACTGTGTGTGTGTGTATTAGAGAAATATCCACATATAACCAATCATATGAGTAGCTTACCTTCCATTTTCTAAGACCTGGGCGACGCACCAACTGGGGAAGCTCAGCAGAGACATCTAGAAGCTCGACAGACCCCTCACCTCTTCGAAGAATCTGAAAAGAGGACAGATGAACATAGAACACAAAAAGAAATGTTACAAAGATTGTGTATCTGAAACCAAGAAGAGTAGAAACAACACCCAAACATAAAGTCCATACATAAATGCAAGTGAGAAAGATGCGAACTATTAAAAAAAGTGAGATGCGAGAAACTTTATACATAGGCTCAAGCCTCCAAAGCAACTATAAGTCTCAAAGAAACATCAGATAATCAAATAGTTATTTTCAGTCTCCGATACGCAACAAGACAGACCAATAGGATAAAATGAATATAATATTGGAAGTGTTCGCTTAGTGTTTTGAGTTTAGAGGGAGGATAGCAACAAATATTAGTTAAAGAAGAGTTAATAATAAATGGTATTTCACTTGACACGGTACAATAATGTTTCGACGCGCCCACGATAATTCTGGCAGTTCTGACGGTACGTTTACAAGTGTCGAAAGGAGTGTCAATATGTGTCAACACACGTGGCTGATGAAAATTCCAAGTGTCAGCTCAATCATAGCCTCTATGCAATGCAACATACTTTAAGATACCTTTTCGGTATAAAATTACAAAACAAGCACGGGGATTTATTTGACCAACTACACAAATACCGAATACAGCCTCCAAAAGCAAGATGAACGACCTATACTCATTGGATTCACAAGGCTAAAGAATTAACTCGATTGAACAGCGTGCTCTCACTAAGGTCATGTTTATTCCTAGCCCAACCAAAGAATAAAGATGGAATTGAATGTTTAGAGAGTAACTGGTTATTCACGAACTACTACACTTAATTGCAAAAGCAAGCAAAAATAACCAAAGGTGAAAGAACAATTTTGTAAATTCAAATTAACAAAGTACAATAGTTTATACACACACACACACACACACACACAAAATGAATGTATTGGACAGAAATTATCCCTGGTTGTTTGTAAAATAAGTAATTTTAACATGGTTTTTTTGTCATTATTATATAGGCAAGTTATAATGACAAAATTTCCGTTACAAATCTTGTTTTAATTACCCCTATTTTGAGTTAAATATATAGAAATTGCCACTCTTTCCCCCTCTCTCCCCCTCCGACATGTCCATTGTGGGACGAGTAAATCACCCCGCCAAATCGAGTTGGTCAATTGTAGCAGAGGATAAGTTCGTGTGGAGTCCACGGTTCTGGAGGAGTTCACGGTTCTGGTGGGGTCCACAAGTATGCTGGAATGTGTGGTGTTGCCCTTGGAGAGCTGGTTGGGGTTTGAAAGGAGAAGGCTAGGCTTTAGATCCAATGAGGAGTTCGTGGTAGAAGAGGTGGTGGGGGGCACTCATCACTACCCTCTACTAGACCAGCAGTTGCGTCATGAACAATCTCAGCATCGTCTTCATCACCAGTAACCCCTAACCCCCACTGCCTCCATTTGCTCCCTGTCCACTTGTTGCCATCAAACACCATCATTCTCTTCCTCATCAAGATCCATCATCATCCTATATGGACTCAATCTGACGGTGTCGAAGACTCGGCCACCGTTGGGGCTAAACATCAAAAGGCTTCTCATCAACGAGCAGTATATCATGAGGGGTGGGGTCGGACACTTGTCATTGTTTGACATGTTGGATACGCTACAGTGCTGGCCGCATTGGGAGTGGCAGATGAGTTCAAGGCGTGTTTGCCTTATGCTCGTGAGATCTAGTATCATCTTCGTTAGGGTTTTGGTTAGGAGGGAGGGAGAGGGGAACGAAAGGAGATAAGAAGATGAAAGATTTAGGTTTTTTTTCACTTTATAATCGGGGTATTTTTGTCATTAAAGTAATGGCAATTTTGTAATTTATTACCGTTGCTCCAACTCAGCAAAGCAGGAGTAAGGTTGCGTATATCCAGCCCTCCTCAGACCCCGCAATGGCAGGAGCCTCGTGCACTGGTCCGCCCTTTTTTTTATTATGGTTGCTCCAAACGACAAAAAAAAGGCCATAAACCACAAATGTTCCATTATATAAGAGTATATTTGGAATGTGGTATTAATTCTGTTTAGATGAGCGTCTTGTTTTGATGATGTTTCATTTGTTTCGGTGTTTCATTCCAAAAAAGACGCTACGACAAGCGACAGGTGTAATTTTCTTAATAGTTAAAAATTAAAAGAAATGG
The DNA here is from genome assembly GCF_043159265.1 of Tasmannia lanceolata. Lineage (NCBI taxonomy): Eukaryota > Viridiplantae > Streptophyta > Magnoliopsida > Canellales > Winteraceae > Tasmannia > Tasmannia lanceolata. The sequence goes on from NW_027518693.1 coordinate 10,078,752, forward strand.
GTTGTACAAACGTGTGAAATGAGAGAGTTTGATGTATTTTTAACCTTCCCGTGACATCAAATGCCCTCAAATGACTATAAAACCAGCATTAAAAGGGAGTAAAAAAGGAAAATCCCAAAAAATGTATGGAAAAAAAAAACATTTTTGAATTACAAATGGAATGTACCTAAAGAGAATGAAACACAGAGCAGAAAATTTCTTTATGCATTCTATTCTATCTTCCATTCTAGAACTTCAAGACGAAACAGAACAAAATGGAATTCATAAACATAGATTTGGTCTAATTTATTTTTGTGAAGATTCTAACTTCAGAAGCACATGCAATAACGGGGAAGAGGTACAAGGCTAAGGGGTTAAGGGTGTATGGTACGAGGCTATATTGCTAAGGGGAAAGAGGCTTGCTTGGAAGAACTCTAAGGATGTGAATTTTAGTCTCCTGTTGTTCTCTTCCTTGATGCTTGAGGAGTGCTTCTATTTATAGAACTTGAATGCCATAATGGGTGGTTGGCATGGAAGGATTCTTCATTATTTGCTTTGATGCAGTGGTGGTGGAATATCACTTGATTGGCTCTTTTTCTATGGAAGTAATATCATTTGATTACCTATATACTATGTTGCATGGATTCGGACTCGAGTGTCAGAATCTGACACGGATTCGAGGTGTCGGGTTCGGCTAACCCAAAAAACAAGGATTCAGATTCGGCATTTTTTATTTAATTAATTAAAAAGTAAAATAAATTTTAAAATTAAAAAATATTTATATATGATGAAAAGAGACAATTTGAAAAGAGAAAGGCAACAACTTTGATTTGGAGGGACCTCCAATTTATGATACTACCACTCTAAATTAGCCATAATCATGTCTGTTTCCTCTAAATCGTGAAAAGAACAAAATTTTACAGGAAAAATATTTCCATCAGAACTGTTTTTCTTGCAATCCAAACAGGCCAGTTTCTTTGTATTTAGGGCCTTTTTGAATTGCAGAAATTTTCTGAAAATTTTTTAAACAAAAAATGTTTTCCAAAATTCCTTGCTTTTCCATTGTTAAAAACTCAACAACTATTAGAAATATTTTTCCCTTCCAGATTTTTTTCAGAAAATTCCTGCAATCTAAACAGAACAATTACTTTCAGTGTCTGTATTTAGGCCTCCTTGGATTGCAGTAATTTTCTGGAAAATTTGGAAAAATAAACTTTTTTTTCCAAAATGGCTTGTTGACACATTTTTTTAGCGTCCATCGCAGAAGGCATTTCACAGATGGCCTGTTTCATGTCAGAGCAGCCACATAGGCTCACTTTTCAGCAGAGTTTGTCTTCATGCATGAGGTGTCTGCTCTGACATGCAACAGGCCATCCGCGAAATGACGCTAGCAACCCCCCGCCCCGACACACGCACACACATATAAAAATAAGCAGACAAAAAGAACATAAGTAACAGGAGGATGTGTAGTTGGGATGATGCACATAGAAATGATTAATGAAGATAAGAGCTTCATTTCTCGTCGATATTAAATTACCTCAGCAACAACAGCCTCATTTTCAACTGGATTCATTGAGCAGGTTGAATAAATCATCCGCCCGCCCACTTTAAGCAATTCGATGCCTGCAAAGAACTATATCCCATCAGAATAAATTTGGGAGGGTGAGAAGAGTGATTACATCAATACGGGTCCCATATAAACTAATGAAAAGACCACTCTCAACTATCCATCAGTTTGCTTCGGTGAGGGCACTTTACCTAACTGGAGTCTAATGAAACAAAAGAGGCTTCAAGTTCGAATTCTAGAGATACAGCATAAAACTAACTCAGAGTTAAGTGGTCTAATCATTTTAAACAAAATGCTTGGATCTAGATTTTGGATAAAATTAAATTTAGATCCACAAAATATTGCTCAAATACGGAAATCACAAGATTGAGAACACAAGGAAGCATAGACAAGAATATGTAAAGGTACATTTTCTGTGTTCTATTGTCTCACATGTGAAATATTGAAGTGCACAATGACATTTTGGGCTATGGTTCAATTTAAGCAATGACTGAATATTACATCAAAGTATTTTAGTCCAAAAGGGTGACATCTTCAAAATCTTTCTGTAACACAGAGAAATTACTGGGGATAACCCAATGGAGAAGATGTATCCATATGCCCGACAAATTTGGATCTCGGACGAAAAGGTTGGCATATTCCGTAGAGAATAAGATGATTCAAGTTAGATATCAGTTCCAAACCATTAAATTAACAACATAATTGATAAACCAAATATCTGTCCGTAGTCCTTGGAACACTTTACCCAGCCTCACCATATCGAACGTATTAAGTAAGGATACCATGCCGATACAAGTACCAAGCACTTCATAGATATTTCTATTTGTTGAATTAACTTCCATGCTTCAAACATATAACATTTTTCTTGAATATGAGGATTCTTGTCTTTTCCTGAGAATGCAAGTTTTGGAGATAGTAAAATAGGTTGGCATTATGTCATTAAAAAAAAGGTTGGCATGTTTTGTAGAGAATAAGATGATTCAAGTCAGATGTCAGTTACAACCCGTTAAATTAGCAGCATAGTTGGTAAACCAAACATCAATCAGTAGTTCTTGGAACACTTTACCCGGCCTCACCACATCAATAAGTACCACGCCGATACTCGTATCAAGCACCTCATGGATACTTCTATTTGTTGAACTAACTATCTTGCTTCAAGCGTATAGCACTTTTCTCGAATAACTATCAGGATTCTTTATTTTTTTAGTGCTGCATATTTGCAATATAAGTTCTGAGAATGCGAGTTTCGTAGATTTTATAATCAATAAATTGTCAGCTACTGCTTTTTTTGGAACGGTACTCTGTTAAATTTAGTTAAATATTCAGTCAGTTGTCCATAAGGGTAAGTGTGTTAAGAAGTAGTAGGGTTGGAACAAGGTCATGTGGGAGTTGGTTTTAAGAGGAAACCCAAGAAGATGAGTTGGATCGTGTTCATTTTTTGCTTCTAGAGTTCGAGTTCCTTTGCATCTCTACACTTGAAAATGGTGAGAGGTTTGCATTTGGTATCCCAATGGTCTTTTTCCATATAGGCCTTTCTGGTGGCTCTTCTTATTGACTTAGATATAGTTTTCAAGTCTTCAATTATTGGTGGTGGTGGTGGTGTGTTGTCAGAAAACCATCTTTTTTAATCACAGCAAGATTGTATTCTCACTTGTTGGCAAATTTGTGTGTGTGTGTGTAGCCACGAAAAAAGCCTCTCTGCAAAGCAGGGGTAAGGCTGCGTACATCTAGCCCCCAAGACCCCGCAATGGCGGGAGCCTCGTGCACTAGGCCGCCCTTTATATATATATATATATATATATATATATAATTGTACGCTTGAGCGCACCAAGCTTAGGTGAGCTTGAGGGCCCAAAACTCATGTGGGCCCACATTGTTAGGATGATCCAAAGCATTCAATTGAAAGGCCCTTACATAGATAGGGTGTGTACAAAAAATCAACTCCATAGGATCATCCTAACCCATCCAAAAGTGGAGGGCAAAATGGACAGACACTGTTTGCCACAAATCTGCCCATTTTTTCCCTCCGCTTTTGGAGGGGTTAGGTTGATCCAATGGAGCTGATTTTTGGTACACACCCTATCTATGATGGGCCCTTGCAAATGAAAGGTTTAGATCACCACAAAAAATGTGGGACCCATGATGTTTGGGCCCTCAAGCTCACCTAAGCTTCGTGCGCCAAGCTTACACAATCATTTTCCTCGTATATAAAACAAATGGACATCATCTCATCAAGCTTGACAAAGATCAACAAAAGATATCATTTACTTAACAATTAACCTAAATTTCATAGTGTGGAAGTCACAATCAGGAGAAGCACAATATGAATATATAAACATAAGTGTGGATTTTCAATTAGAAAGCATTATGTGACTTTATACACCACAAAGAGACATTGCCAGAGAAACTCAAATTGCCCAAAGTTCTCCAAAACTTGTACCACGCATAGCAATCTGCACTTGGAGGCGATGAATCCCATTGCCCATTCCCACATTCCTGATTATAAATGTATAATATCAATGCCAAAAAATATCCAGTGAAATAATTTAAGGCAGAATGCCAATCCATAGATTTAAGTTTCGGTTTCGGCCTTGGCGAGGTCGAAACCGAAATTTCGGCCGAAATCCTGTAAAAAAAAGGTTTGATTTTTAATTTCAAAATTTCGGCCGAAATTTCAGAAAAATATTTTCAAAAAAAAAAAAAAAATTAATTTCCCCAAATTTCGGGCTTGATGAATTTCAGTATCTTGGCCGAAATTTAAAACCATGTGCCAATCAATATAATTATATAAAAGGGATTCGCTAGCGTCCATCGCAAAAGGCATTTCGCGAATGGTCTGTTGCATCTGACGGCAGACACCTCGTGAATGAAGACAAAACCTGTCAGATGCAGAGCCTGGGTGGCTGCTGTCAGATGCGACAGACTATCCGGGAAATGCCTTTTGCGATGGACGCTAGCAAATCCCTATATAAAAATATGTATACAGGTATCTACCATTTCCTCCAAATGTCGGGAGCCTTGCGAAGTGTACCATCTCCACTGCATGGAACATCACACAAAACACGATCAAATAGCAGTTGGTTTTCCCCTGGCTCCTTCGGTCCTTCTGATGGAGGGCTACCCAGTAACCCACCATCCATGCTACCCATTTTGGATGTCTCTGAGCAATTTTTATTCAAATGGCAACTGGGGAAATGTTGAGCTTCATGATTTGTTACTATCAAGTTCGCACTGCACATTCTCTTTGTTTGATGGATGAGAAGATTGCACCTTTGGACATCAACATCATTTGCTATAACCTGAAGAAATACAATAAAATGAGACCATGATTAGTCAGAACCGTATTGGGGTGAAAGAAAATCCACATCAATTATTACATAGAACCATTAGCAAAAGAAAGCTGATATTGCTATCCAATAAAATGTCAAGTTACAGTTCACGCAGAACATTACATCTCCAAGAAAATCGACTATATCAAGACTGAAAATAGGACAAAAATAGAAGAAAGCAAGAAAACAAAAGAACATTACCAATCCACTGGGTAATGATCCAGTTTCAGTTGATTGGTGTATTATCTCAAGTAATTGGAAGGTTTTTGAACCTGGAGCTGCACACACTGGATTAAAGTAGACAGAATCTAAGATGTATCATATATTTGTATAATAAATAATAATAATACATAAAGCATAATATAAAGTTCATTATGAAACTCATATATGAAATGCTAAAAAACACCAGAAAATTCACATGATTCTCATATAAAATGAATTTCTGAATTTACAACAGAGCTGCGCATAATATGAAGTTTGTTATGAAACTCATATGCGAAATGCTAAAAACACCAGAAAATTTACAAATTTCTTATACAAAATGAATTTCTGAATTTACAACGAAGCTGAGTAGATTTATACAGTCACTAACTCCCCTGGATGAAAGGGAAAATGTACTAGCCAAAACCAATAAACTTCTTTTCAGAAGGAGAAAATGTAGTCCACATGCTATCTATTTAGTCCTGCATACTCCCACCAAAGGAAATGATAGGACCCGACCATACTAAGCGTGTTCAACTAAACAGGGATGGGTGTCACTGTTTCGACCATAAAAGCCCATGAGAAGAAACAAAATGTAACCCCCCGAGACTATTGAACAGACATCATTGCAATAGTCTCTCCAACATGAGCTTCACAATGTCGTATCTACCTTACCAAGATGCAAATTAGACTTGTTTCTTCAAAAAGGGATATTAAATTGAGGTTTCAACTTAGTTATTGTGTTAGTAACAGAGATGATTAGGACTCTCAAGTCTCAATAGGGATAGGTGCCTTTAGTTACAGAGACGATTAGGACTCTCAAGTCGCTAAGTCCCTTGATTTCTTTCAGATGGTGATTAGGACTACCAATTCATTAAGACACAACTAGGTAACCAGTTGTATGGCCAAATGAATTACAATCTTTTTCATTTATTATATTTCTGAAAAAAAAGGTTAAGATTTCATGGAAAACTAGCCAATCAGTTGGAGAAAAAAAACTCATAATCTTGTAATGGTTACTGTACTAAAATGTGAAGTCATAACAAAAGACTCGTGGACCCAGCTATACTTCCCACCCTTATCAAGATGCCCAAACGGCTGATATATATTTTGAGAGGTTTCATTGGTTTCTTCGAAATGGATTATAACATTGCAGCCAAGATTCTTCAAATTATTGACGCAGCTCCAGCATGCTATTTTTAGTAATATAACCATGAATAAAATGCAAACTGCTATGTTTTGTCTTCAACTACAGTTAGAAAGCATCTATTTCATTTTCTGTATTTTGTGTAGATAGGTAACTATTTAAATTTATTATTTTTGAGACTTCAAAACATTTTCTGTCCCTCATGAAATGTAAGTGACATACCTGTATAACACAATGAGAATCTATAAAACTAACAGTTGGATACATAAGAGAATAGTTTTTCTTTTCTTCTTATTTATTCATCACAGTTTGCATTTGAACCTTGACATTAAAAAAAGAGAGAATTATGATAACATGTAAGAGCTAAGTAGAATTGAGCCAACTGCTGAATGCACAATTAGCTTACTCACTATCTAGTACAAAGTGATCCGGACGTACATCCAAGAACAGTGGAGGTACCTGCATCACCAGCAATTTTGCAGAAAATAAAAATTACCAATAAGACGCTAGAAGAAACAATGCAGTTACTATTCAAAAAAACAAAGAAACAATGCAATTATGAATATTTAAAGCCACATTCAATTGGATTATGGCACTAACAATGAACAGAAGTTTACAGTAAGAAATGTAAAATCAGCTAACATAAGATGAAGTTACGCACCATGCTAACAGCCTCCTGTCTTGTTATGTTCCCGATTTCATTCTCCAGCTTTAAAAACTCATGGAACCTGAAATTTATTAGACAAAATCATGAAAAAACAGTGTAATATAACCTGTTAAAATGTACTGTGTGCAAATTTATAACTTTTTGGTGAGAGACCTCTGCCCTCTAAGGTTCTGATATGTGTTGCGGGAATTATGGCATCAAGTAGTGAACCATATCTTTCAATTCAGAACCCCTCTGACACTTTTGGTCTTCAAATGACATTTGTAAAATTGAATGGTACAAATTATTTACTTTGGGCTCAATTTGTAAAACTATTTATGGGTGCTCGTGGCAAACTGAATTTTTGGCTGATACCCCTCAAAGAGATGATAAGACCAAGTATGAGGAATGTCTTCAGAAGGATTATCCGTTCACGAGTCATGACATTTCTATTGAATAGCACCGGAATCAACCGTTAGTGCTAATGTAATGCTTGTGAATACATCCATGTTTGGCAGGTTAAACGTGAGACGTATTCAATGGATCAAAATATATCTTGGGTCTATCAAATATATGTGAATATGTTCTTGTGCAAAAGGAGATAAATGTTTTAGTGAGTACTATTGCACTCTCAAAGGCATCCCAGAAGAGCTCAGTCCCTATCAGCCTCTCACCAATGATATTGAAATACCAAAAAAAAAAAAAAAAAAAAAGGGATGATTTCAGCTGGCAAAGTATTCTATCAGGGCTATATCCTAGCTTCCAGCCCATTCGGACTCGGATTCTACTCAACGACACTTCACCTTCACTTAGCAATGTATTTTTATTTTTTTAGTGCAGAGTGCTACTCTTCCATCCCAAACATCCTCTGTGTCCATTATTCAAGAGAGATCTACTTTAGTATCATGATTTCTAATGGATAACAATCCATCTTTCTCACTTTCACTCTTTCTCCCAATCAATTGCGAGAGTTCTGGTCATGAGAACGAGAATGTGGGAATCAAATTAAATGTCAGAGCTTATTCATAGGAGACTACCTAGCTTCAGAGACCACTTGTTGGGTTAATGTTTGTTGCGAAATGTGACGGCCTAAATGTTGAGCTCTTTGTGACCTTTCACCACGATTTTGAAACCATCCTAATCCTCTTAAAATTGTCTCTTCCATCTCTTTCTTGTATCCCGGTTTTGGGAAGATACAGAGAACATCATGTTGGGAGAAGGGAATGGTTTTAAAGGTTGTGCAGGAGGTGCTAGAGGCACTAGCACTGTGCAGGAGGTGCTAGAGGCACTAGCACTAGAAGTATAGGCAGTAGCTATGATGAGTACCATGGATCAGGTGAATACCAGAAATATACACATTGTAGCCGAAGCAACTATTCAGTTGAAAATGCTAGAATAAGTGGGGTAAAGTAGCAGAAGCAAATCAAGTGGTTTATACTAGCTATGGATCAGAAAATCCACATCATATGTTGTCAGACTCATATGCAATCAGCCACCTCTGGTGTAAATGGATCTGGGCCAATATCCTATGAGGAGTTTCAACTCCTTGTTACAGCAATTTCAGCAAGTCTCTATCGGACAGCCTATATCTACTGCCACATTAGCTCACTCAAGTACTATTGCATGTCCTCTCAGCAGTCTTCTCCTTGGGTTATTTACTTAAGAGCAATGCCCCCATAGGAATGGGAAGTTGACTCTATTTTCTACCCTGGATACATCTTGTTCTATGTCTATTGTTGTGCATATTGATGGGTCTTCTCTAACTGTTACTGGAAAGGGAAATGTTAGTCCACTTCATCTTTTTCTCTTTCTTTTGCGTATTTTGCACCTCAATTTCCATTTAGTCTTCTTTCCGTTAGCAAACTCACATATCTTCAATCTTCTTTTGAGTTGATGTCACCTTCTTTGAGGGTACAACTTATTTTTCTACAAAAGATTAGCATCTCGATGTAGACTTACTTGCACTCAGGGGAGCCTCCCTGCTTCTACCATTCCTATTTTTGTTCTTGTGGTCGCTAAAGGTATAACTATCAAAGAAAAGCGGGTCCCGCCTAAGACTAATACCTATATCGGCAGAGGCCTCCGGAAATATATCGGCTATCTCTGACATCACAACATGTAGCTCTCACACTGCCTACTGCACAATCATCTAATTCTTTTGCAAATACTTCCTCTTAGCTACCATTATCCATTGCATCACGTATAGGTACTCGGTCTTGCGCTCATCATCCTATTGCTAATTCTGTGTCCTTTCATCGATTGCCTCCCGTTTACTATTTCTTTGCCATATTTTCGTCTCCTATTACTATTCTAGGGTCATATCAACAAGCTATGATGCAATATGGGTGTAAAGGTGTCACGGATGAGGAGATGACAGCCATTTTTTAAAATAATACTTGGCGGTTAACATATGTGTATCAGTGTATGGCATTAAATATCATCTTGATGGTATCGTGGAGCGCTTGAAGGGTATTGGTGTCGATTATACAAAAAAAGTGGAGTGTGGTGAGATCATTCCTCTATTTGTTTCAAGCAAAAATTAAGTTTCAACACTGAAAGTCTCAGCAATGATCACAACTCACATTTGATTGACAAGTTGTGCATGTCCCAGGGAATAGTTCAACTTATGCAGCGGGGGTTAGAAATATTCATCTAACACGTGATTATGCTACACCTCATTAAGGTTCTTCTACCATTCATTCTATTTTTTGTTTCAAGGTATAGTTAAAGAATCTTTCTCCCACATATTGTCTCTCCTCTGCTCTCATCTTTTATTAATACCAGACAATTGAATCAAATTTCATCACTCCAAGCCCTCAACTTGGATTTTCATACGCATTAGCTCCTATAACACTTAGTGCAATAACATAGAAAAAGAAAATAAGACAATTTAAAATTTAATTTGTTTTTAAGGTATGAATTAGGGCTTGAATTTGTGCACCAATTACCTCTCAAGAGTTTGGTTTTTCCGAAGCTGCATCCTAGAAAAATTTAAATGCCAAGCAAGATTGTCTGGATACCAAGGCAAAGGTCTAATAGCTTCGACTTCACTTGCATTAGTGACCTGTTAACAATGTAAAACAATCAGAGCCCAATTATAAAGAACTGCACAGAGAACTCACAGTTACAGTGACAATGGTAGAACAAAGATTTACCTCAGCCTCAAGAGATTTCATAAAATCATTTTGTAACTGCAATCGGATGTCCTGAAAAAACTGCCCACTACATGATAAAGAAAATGAAAAAGATATCACCATGATAGGAATCGCTATAATGAACTCATAGTAACTCAACAAGAGAATTGGCAATGCTTTGCTCAAATACATCTTCACAATAACACAACATAACACATAACACCAAGACATTTGATTACCAGAAAGATATGCAAAGAAAGCAAATCAGTATATTGAATCTTGTCTTGTCACTCTCAAGAGCCACAACAAACAGATATTTCCATCAAAAACAGTTCAAGAATCAAATTATGTTGAACTCCAAAAATTATTGGCTCTGACCAGTCATCAGCGACTCGTATCAAATCAGACTCGAGAAGGTCCATCTTCTTCACTCAAGTAAATGCAGACACACGAAGAGGTGCCACAACAATAGAGAAATTGAGGAGGGCCTTCTACTTGCACTTCAGCATATACTGTCAATGAACTCTTCTCCTATCACAAAAGAGAGTGACACTTCAAAATTTACCAAACCATGTGCACCAGGGGCCATTCCTTCTAAGCTCTCCCGCAGGGGAAGAGAGAACCAAACAAACATTGATTTTTTGATGAAACAAGACCAATACTAGTTATTCCCACCCTCCCAAGGAGGGGCACTTGATTGATCATGAGAAACGTCCACTTCTTCCCCCTTATGCTATGGGGTCATGAGAGAGAGAGACGATATTTGCACCTCCAAATTCAATAACGTCCCTGTCTTCAACTTATACTTTTCTAGTTAGCTGCTAGGGGTAGTTACAAATTCCCAAAAACTATCAACATAGAATAAGAAAAGTGATTAACAAAGTGAGGAGCGCCATTAACAAAATATAAAAGTGCAGATGTATACATGTATGTGTATCAGATTAAACTTTTTTCTTTTAACTTTATCAAGATAGAAAACACAGTTCCTTAATGGTTCCCTATTCAATCAACTGCCCCATGTTTTATATAGACCAAATGAACTCAAATGTAGAAAGAACAGAAGATCAGTAGCAAGACAGAACTAGAAACTAACAACTCCACAACACTTACAATTTCAACCCAGTTGAACCCTAGCTAGTCATTGCCAGAATACCTGGAATTGATTCTAAATGCAGCAGGCAAAGGCTTCAGGAGCACTTGAAGAAATTGATCCCATTCTTCTTCAGGAACTATGCATTGTTCCTACAAAAACAAAGGTTTAAAGATGATGAAAATATAATGCAGAAATAGCGATCGAGTAAACAATTCCATAGGAACAAAAAAGCCTCAAAACCCACCAACGTAGGCTTTTAGGTCTTAGAGATTTTGGACCATCGAATTTTGGAATGAACAGTTCTCGTTCGATGAAATTCCAAGCAGAAAACTTCAAGTACATGAATATAAATTACAGAGAAAATGAGAGAGAGAGAGAGAGAGAGAGAGAGAGTACCTTGTAGTATTCTTCGAAAGCGGAGTTTTGGGTGGCGAAGGGCTGCCAGGGGGAGTGCTGAGAAGAAGGGTCGGTTCTGTTCTTCTTCCACACGTTCTCTCGGTTCTGTTGGAAGTCTCTGCGCTGCGTGCGACCGCGCTTCTTCCCCCCTTTTCCCCTGCCCATTCTCACAGAGAGAGACTAGGTTTTTGGGTTTATTATTTATAGGAGCTTGAGGTAGTGTTTGAAAACTAGTCCAGTCGAGACCTACTGAGTCGACTCGGACCTCAGAGAAAATTGGGTGAAAACGGCTTTGAGGATCTCCGGAAGTCTAGGGGTGCAACTTGGGTCGGGCTCAACCCGAACCCGACAGGTTCAACCCGATTTAATTTCAAGTTGGGTTAGGGGTGAGCCGGTGAGGCCTTGGCAACCCGATCCTGAACGGGACCGCCATCCTCTAATTTTATCTTGATATTCTTTAGGCTATTATATTTTTCTGTTTGGCCTTAGGTGAACCCGAACCCAACCCAACCTGATCCGATTTCGGGTTAATTAGATGAGTTGGGTTAGGGTTGAGAAATTTTGACTTTAGAGCAGGTTGGGTTAGGGTTGACCAACCTCACCCCTGGGTTGGGTTAGGGTTGATGGAATGTTATCTCAAGTTGGGTTAGGGTTGGCCTTATTTCTTTTGGATTTTTTAGAACTAATTCTGAGTCCAATAATACAATTGGCTATCAAAACCCAAAACAACACACGGCTTTAATTTTGAGTCCAATAATCGGTTTTGGACTCAAATTAAATGGGGGCTTAATTATCCAATGGATTGCCTTCAAACAAACGATTAAAAAGAAAAACAAATTAATAAACCATAATACACTAGTTGGAGACCCGTGGCGAGGAACAAAATATGCTTTAAAAATGTTTTAAAATTAGAAGAATTTCAGTCACTATATCAGAAAAAAGAAGGTAACACAAAAATTAGAAGAATTTCAATAATGGATTATTCCAAGTTGCCAAGCAGGTTATGACGATAGAAAACTTTAAAATGGACAACATAATTCCTGACTTCCATATCAATCACCATGAAACTCAAGTGAGCACGTATTTCTCTCGGGGCATGAGTGTTGGTGTAAACATATATGGTGCGTTGTGAAGGTTGATTTTCTATCAAACACCTTTAGACCCAAAAAAATCCCTCTAGATAAAAGGTAATTGTGACAAATATGATAAGAACGAATTAAAAAAAATACATAAAATAGAATATATAGAAAGTGGCTTTTGGTATTCCGATTTTTCGTAGATATTTACTTTTAAAATTATTCTTAGATATAGAATCCGACAACCCACACCTCCAAGAAAGAAAAATACAACCTTGAATAGCACAATCTTTGTACAATTCAACTCAAAAAGACATATACCATAATTGAATCTCACATACAAATATAAGAAATTATACACACAAACAGAGATAAGGAATTATAGTCTTAAAAAAGGAGATAAGAAATTAACCTCTGCACAATCAAATGTAGGCATAGCATCATTTTAAGAGAAGGAAACAAAACTGCTAAAATTCCACTTCTGCCGCTGCAATTAAAAAAAAAATCTATCGAAAAGACCCTCCAAGATAACATCTAATATGTGGACAGCTCGGAGCTAATGATATAAAAAAAAGTTTAGCAAGAACATACCTTTCAATCTTTCAGTAATAAAATCTGGGGTGAAATATTTATGGAAATAAATTAGGAGTGAAACATCATCTAAAGAAAAACGCGTTTTAAAAAGGGGATACAAAGGTGCCATGTAGGAAATTTAGAAGCCACGTAAACAGACTTGAGAGTTGTGTTCAAATCCCTTAATTAATGGGGCTGTTAAGAAGGGTAAATCCCTTAATTATAGGAAGTGGAAACGTTTATAACCAAAGGGTTTCTCCGAGTTGCCACGATGGAAATAAATAGCCACATAGACTTGGGGGAGGAAGGGGAGGGCTGCCACCTCAGCGGTGAACAGTAAACCTCATTCCTCTTTATGTTAGATAGAAGATATAGATATAGATATAGATTAGATTAGATTAGATTAGATTAGATGGCAAATATCCATTGATAAAAAACTAGGATTATTAAACCGTTCCTTGTCTTCATTTTAAGGTTTTTCATTATTTTTGCATAACTATCCAAGTTTTCCATTAACAAGAACTATTGCCCAAGTAAGATTCCACCATCATACATTAAGGCTTTTTGTGCACTCAAAAGAGATGAAATAAAAACTAGGGCAGCTTCTTCTTCGTCTTTAACTTAATTGTCATTAGCTGTTAAGAGTTTACAAACAGATGCTAACAGTTAATAAAACCAGCTAATTTATAGAGCTGTTGTGTGCCAATATCAGAACAAGGGAGTGCGAATATCATTTCCCAAAAGATAAGGCAAAGAGAATTTGTTGTGGATAACATAACATGGCCATCTCTGCTATCGCTATTGCTCTCCCCATCTCTCCCTTCTCTACACCTCCTTCAAGAGCACCATTTCTCTTCTCAAACCACCATAAAACATCATTCAACATCAAAATCCCAACCAAGTCCCTCTCCAGCACAAATAAAGACGAGAACCCCAGATTATCAAAGTTGTTTTCTTCTTCTTCAGAAATTCCCACAGAGGGTTTCAAAGTAGAAGAAAAAGAAGAGATTTCTAAGGCCCTTTTGATATGGAGGGCTATCAAATTGCCTATCTACTCTGTTGCCGTAATCCCTCTCACCGTACGTTGTTCTACCTTCACTTAGTACTGTTTAGTGTTTGAAAGTGTGGTTTCTTTTCAGAAATTTTACTTCTTTGGCCTCTTAGCTATGTTATTTTGGTACTTCTTAGTATTCTGACATTGAAATCTCAGTGTGGTTGTGTTTTGAAGATTTGGTGTAGACCCAAAACAGCAATTTTGGCACCAATTGCCATTTTGGATGTGCATCTTAACAAACCCAGAAGCATTTTTGCAATGGAGATGGGTATATTTGAAGTATAAGTCTCAACAAAATGGAGGGTTGGGATTGTTCGATACAGGAGATCCTTTTTTTCTCTGACCCATCTACTGTAGGGCGAGAACAACCCCGCTTCTACTTTGGTGGAGATCACCACATTATCCCTTCGAAAATTAGTAGACATGAATTGTAGTTGTAACTTGTAAGCATGCATATGCACATAAGTACATGTCTGAAAAGTTTCTAACCATTTAAGTATTCTTTCCAGTTTCACATCCTTCGACTAATTTTTGTGTTCTGCGTTCTACGTTTAACTCAAATTAAGTAGATATTCCCACCATCAGGATTGATGACTGAATTTTTGGACAATTTATTCTTCTTTTCTGGTCGATATTTTGCATTTTACTTATGTTGGGTCTGGGTCGAATCTGATTCATATTTTGGGGAAAACTCAACCTGACCGACCCTATTCAGCTTTCAACCCTTATTGGGATGGGTTATCTTACACTCTCCAGTAACAGGTAGGCAGTGCTGCAGCTTATTTACAGACTGGTATTTTCTTCACAAGGCGCTATCTCTTGCTCCTATCATCCTCAGTTCTCATCATTACTTGGCTCAATTTGAGGTGAGATGCATTGGTGTATTTAGCTACCTACGCCATATATGCTTTAATGTGTCCCTTAGATTTGTGTTTTAGTTGGATTCATGCTTTCTATACTCATCTGAAACTGTGTCAAGTTCTCAAAAGATGCTTATTTCTTATGGGCAGCAACGATGTTTACGATTTTGATACAGGGGCAGACAAGGACAAGAAAGAATCCGTAGTTAACTTAGTAGGCAGGTAAGCTTTGCTTCTCTCACACCAAAGCATGCTTGGCTTGCTTTATCCATGAATAGCATGCACTTAATAACTTTCTTGTTCTTGTGTGTATGTGAAGTCGTACAGTGACCCTTTCAGCTGCCAATGCATTACTTGCCATTGGATTCATGGGACTTATCTGGGCATCTGCCGGAGCAGGAGATATCCGCTGCATATCGCTATTGACTTGTGCGATCTTATGTGGTTATGTCTACCAGGTATGAATTTACTTCTAGTATTATCTATGTTATTTTTTAAATTATAGAAACATTGAAACCCAATATTCGGCTAACTAAACTACTTACAATTGGATCAGTCAGTTCTTAAATGGGATAAGAAGTATAGGATTAGAAATCTTGAATGCATGTCATGTGTTATTACTTCATTTATACATGGATTGATATGGGAAATCTGTGAGAGAAAAGTGAAACGAGGGAGTGTTTGAGATTGCCTGCATGCCTCAAAAGAAACAAGAACATAATGTTTTCTAAATATATGTTTCAGTGCCCCCCATTTAGATTGAGCTACCAAGGTTTGGGAGAACCCTTGTGTTTTGCGGCTTTCGGTCCATTTGCAACTACAGCATTCTATTTTTCTCAGAGCACAAAAAGGTTACAATAGTGTTTGAATTGCTTACTGTTACATTCCATATTTTGATTGGAATCCCCATCTGATCCAAGGTGTTGGCTCAATCAGTGTACCATATCGTCTTCCTCTTACTGGGGCGGTTCTATCTGCATCCGTCCTTGTTGGCCTCACAACTGCCCTGATTCTTTTTTGCAGCCATTTTCATCAGGTGCAATCTCTTATCCTGTCAGATTTGTTTATGACCTTATAATTGACAAAATGAAGGGTCTAACTTATTGAGCAAGAAACAACTCAGATTGATGGAGACCTAGCTGTTGGAAAGATGTCTCCTCTGGTAAAGAGCTCGAATCTAGACTAGTCGGTTTTTAAATCAACACTTCTGAAAAGTCTGTTGCTCGAAGAAAGTTCACCTCGGCACTCTCATTTCTCATACCCAGGTTAGGATGGGGACCAAAACAGGCTCTGAGGTGGTGAAATCTGCAATCCTGACACTCTACCTCCTACTAGTTCCCCTCGGCATATTGAAGGCTCTTCCTTTGACATGTATCGTAAGTTTCCGATGACCTGGGTAAATTTTATCTTTTAGTTTTGCTTCCTTTTTTCTTTGCTTCCTTTTTTCTTGTGTAAATTGTTTCACGGTGTATGTTCCAGTTTCTTTGTGCACTGACCCTGCCAATTGGGAAATTGGTTGTTAATTATGTTGAAGAAAATCATAATGTAAGTTGCGAGAAACCCAGATGGACGCCCCCACCTTGTTTTCATCTGTTTCTGAATTTGTTGTGGATTTTCTGGTTTTGACAATGTTCATATTTACAGGATAAAATCAAGATTTTCATGGCCAAGTATTATTGCGTGCGATTGCACTCTTTGTTCGGAGCGGCATTAGCAGCTGGGTTGGTGGCAGGTAGAACTGTGACCAAAGCAAACCTGCCAATGCTATTTCCCTCTTGATGTGCATGCGGAATTGATGAGTGCAGATTGAGGTAACAGAGAAAGTTTTGAGCTGTTGCTGTTTGGAAGCAAACACAGGACACATTAAACATTTGGTCATGGGAGCTTGTAGGATTGAAAACAGTCTGCCGGGAACAGATACAACTAATCGCAGTGAAACATGCTAAGCTGTTCTTCAACACTGACCGTTTCTACCTGTTTCTTTTATTTCCTACCCTCGATCGGAAATGATCAGTGATTTGCAACAAATTCTAGGAGCGAATCGTAGTCGCTCCACAACATTCGCTTCCACATGGTCTGAAAACGGGAAAGAGAAGCATTGAAGATCTTTGGTGCAGAAGTAAAAGTCATGCCTGATTTGAATTACCTTTGAACACATTGTTCAACTCATTTCATCCTTGCATTCACCATTAAACTATGAAACCAGCCAAATAAGAAGCTACTGCATTGTATTCAGACAACTCTTCACAATCTTTTGCCAGCATTTATGACAATAATCTAGGATGATTCTAGCCCTTTGATCTATGGCGGTGTCGGTGAGTTATGATCATCCTCCTGTGGAGAAGATTTTTGGTGCCACTCATTTTAAAACTAACACGGGTAGGACAGTTAGGATCATCCAATGGAGAAGATTTCCGGACCACTACAAAGAGCCAGAGATTTTGTTATTTTACAAAGGCATGAGGTCGATCAGGAGAGAGTTCCCACTAAATAGTTCAATATTACCAATACCAGGCATTCATCTCAAGAAAAACAGCCATAAAAATACATTCTGCACATTCGATCATGGATAAAAGGGGGAAATTCCTAATAAATATTGCAATTAAATATTGGATCTTATCTAAGAGTTAGATAGTAATTTTACCCATGGACCCATTATAAAATTATCTAAAAATTCACAAAAATATAAAGATAATTCTTAAATTTTTTGGAAAAAATAAAATAATGCTGGGTTCATGAAATTAATATTTGTTAAAAAATTTGTGGAAATTGATTTCAACAAAATCACTAAGTTCTAAACTTGATTTATTTCGACAAATTTGAGAAATAAATAAATCCCAAAGACTTTGCCATTCAATTTGCTAAACATATAAAAACAAATCACCCCATAAAAAAAACCTATCAAATAAAACAATTTATAATAGAATTAAAAAATGATGATTCTGAAATTCTAAAACTACAAACTTGAATCACGAAATATCAAATGAAATTCCAAATGCAACATGCCTCAACCACACAAGCTGTCAAATTGCTATAAAAGAAAATGAAGCAGCCGTAATGTTGATCAATGATCTTTAATTCACCATGAGACCAGCTATGATGTACCTAAGGGGTGGCAACGGTTTGGTTTGACCACCCCAAACCGAACCAAACCGAAATTTGAATCGGTTTGGTTCTACCGAACCGAAACCAAACCGAAATTTGAATTTTCGGTTCGGTTCGGCCAATTTCGCCACCCCTTACTCATAATCATTGGAAATCGGGAGCAACGGTTCAGTTTGAAATTTGAATCGGTTTGGTAGACCGAAATTTGAATAGCTCTGGTTTTACCAAACTGAAACCGAATTTTCGGTTCGGTTCGGTTTCGGTTGGATTGCCACCCCTAGATGTACCTAAACCCAAGCATCATCAATTACATAAAAAAAGAGGAGAAAAATAAAGTTCTACAGGCCCTGTGAATGGGAGTAATCTTTGCTTATGCACCCTCTTCACAACCAAAAAGTAACGGACAGAGATACGAATGGAGGTCAAAACATATCATCTTTCAGCTGTCCACTCATGATCCTCTTAGCGAATCTTATATGCCTGATCTAATTCCATTTCGGTCTATTTAACATGTTGGTATTCAATAATTATCTGGATGTTAAAGAATAAAAAAGAAAGAGTTCCAAGAATCACAATTTTCAGAATACACTTTGGGAGCACAACCCACAACCCGGGTCTCTCTAATGTCCAATTCTTTGAAAACACATTCATAAATGCAATGGCTATGTAATTGCATGCGGAAATTATAAAGAACAAATGTGCCATGAATCAAATACAAGAACAGCTTAACTGGAGTAAGTTTTGTAATAGCCCAGAAGACTTGCACTATAGTAAATTTATCTGCCAATGCAACCAAACTAGTTCTCAGTTTATAGCAATAAGAGACAATCAGGTGAATCAAGAATAATAACCCATGCCGCCTAAAGCAATCTGAGTTCTCCATTCCAGAATACATCATTATTTCAAATTGTCCTACATCTCCAGCTGTATTAATCAGTCAATCAAACATCAATCTTGGTTGCCAGCCTTGAGTCCAAAAACTGAAGGCCAGCAAGTCCTTCCTTCAGGACTTGCTCAAAGAATAAGTCAACAAGTCTAAAGCAATTATGAAACCACTCACATAAAAGACCTTCCCTTCTTGCTGAAAGATAAGTCAGCATAGATAGGTATATAGAAATATTGATGGATGGTTATTTCTTCTTTTTTGGCAGTTAAGCTAAGATCGAACTAGCAACTCAATAAATCACCATCCGATTGAGGGATGCTAAAATATGAACCAGAGTCACTTCCATTTCAGACTAAATCATGGTACAGAATTTTGCATGTGTTCATGTGTAAGTTGTATTCCCACTTCAATATTTATTCGAGTTTGATATCATCAGATATCCCCCCCATTGCTAAAATAACCCCATAGATACCTAATAGTGACAATCCATGTCACTGCTCACAAGTCATGTAACTTTATTCATATCTTCATGCAAAAGTACCTAAACCTATAAAACTTCAGTTTATCTTTCCATTCAGTTTGGAACAGATAGCCCTACAAATAGCATCAACATTTCATTCATAAAAGGATATGCTTCCTCTATTCAAACGCTAACAGAATCAAACGGGAGACCATCTTTCTCCGTTCATCTTAGAAAGCTATTCCCAATATCTCATCACCCTTGAAGAATAATATGTTTTAGTCTCAAATTTCAAAAGCACTCAATTTCAGTAGTACAGGAGACAAACTGCTGAAGCCAATAAGCTTTTGAAAGGTCTCCAAATATCTAGAGCCTATATCCATGTCATGAAGCCTGTCTATTTCATAAAGGAAAATGTTGTAAAAAATAAAAGTAGGCACTCTAACCAAGTGTTTCCACAAGCACCCTCCAAAAGTGTTCTAAATTTTACGAAATCCTTTCAATTGCCTGAACGGTGCAATCTCAGGTGCCCACTGAAGGTAATAACTCAGAGGAACCCATGGGCAACCTCACCTTAATAATAGGAGCCAGAACCCCTACCACTTAAATAGTCATCACTGAGGCCACGACTGGAGTACAGAGATGAATACGTACCAGCCCCCAACTGAAAAAAAATGAAAGAAAACAGAGTGAAGGAAACTCCTGTGAGGCACATAATTCGGAAATGACCCTGAGAAATAAAAAATAAATTGAGGACCATAGGTAAAGCTGAAGTCTAAAAGAACTCACGTCTTCTCCACTGGACATGTAATCCCTTCCATAGCTGGAGTATATTCCTCCCGCTTCACCCCTGCTCACTCCACCTGCAAAAATTTCACACGGTGAAGGTAGGCATGACCCAGTGCAACAACTCTTACCCAATCAGAACCAAGGCTTAAAATTTCGATTTCAGTACTGATTTCGGACTTCAGAAATTTCGACCGAAATTTGGTACTCTCGTTCGAAATTCCGGCCGAAATTTTGTAACGCTTTTTAAAATAAAAAATAAAAAATGCATTTTCTCGAAATTACCGAACCGAAATTACTGAAATTTCGGACAGAAATTCCGAAATTTCATAAATGGCGAAATTTCTAATTTCGCCAAATACCGGTTTCGGTTCCCTCCGAAATTTAAAACCATGATCAGAACGATTGAAACACAATGCTTGATACCTCGGCTGTACCCCATGCTCGATGTGCGACCTTCATACAACCCATGGGAGTGTCCAGCAGAATTCCGGCTGCCACCGTCATATGCTAGATGAGAATCACGTCCCAGCCTAATATCAATCACAAAAGTTAGCATAAAAGAGAACTCCTGAGGCCCAAGCCTAATATTAATCACAAAAGTTAGCCTAAAAATTGCAGCAGCATAAATAAATAAGCTCCTGAGGCCCAAGTTGATAAACCTCTCAGTTGCATAATATTCACTTTCACCATACTGTAAAGCAGCACTACTTCCTGCATAGTCAATGCGGGCTCTTGTCTGTCTACCCGCTGACTCAGCATACCGTGGATGAAGATCGTCCTATGAAAAGAGCAGAAGAATTATCATAATTAGAAAAATCTCAATAAAGGTGATGTCAAGAAACTGATAAGAAGCATCGAATCCATGGTTTTAAATTTTGGCAATTTCGGATTTCGCTTGGGACCAAAATCTGAAAATTTTGCATTTCGGTTTGGATTTCGACCAAAATTAAAAGTGTAAAAATTTTAGCTGAAATGACCGAAACTTGGAAACAAAAATCGAAATTTAAATCCATGATGGAATCGCAAATAAGTCACAAACCACAGCAGACTGAGGGCGCTTTGCGGCAGAGATAGAACTGTAATCACGGGTGTGGCCATCTCGGTAGCTAGAGGGTCGTTCCATACGTCGACCATAGCTTTCTTCTGCATAAAGAGCCGGTCTACGAGTAGCACTGCGGGAAACACTCCTGGGTGAACTTTCAACATACTCAGATCCACGAGATGTATAAGCATCTCTATAGGATGAACGTCTCTCTGTAGCAGATCTAGTAGCAAAATCAGATGCCCTAGGATATGGTTCGTCATGCCGAATATAATCCCTCTTTGAACTCACCTTTCCATAACCTGGAATTGTTGCCAATGTAACCCATAAAACAACATAAAACCTAACAAAAATGGCATAATATTAAGTATGTATACCAGGAGACCTCTGATCCAAGGATCTCTCCAGAGGAGGCAAGCGTTGTCGACTCCCGATCCTGTCAGGGACCACATCGGCAACCAGATGTCTATCTCTAGCACCAAGCGGCCGCTTAAAACCATCACCGAATGAGTAACGGTCTTGAAACCCTCGTCCACTGCGCCCTGAAGACCTCCAGGAGTCCACGTGAGATGCAATACCCCAGGAAGGCCTGCCACCTCGACCAACACCATGACCGATTGAGTAGCCACCCCGAGCATGCTTTCCTGATCTACCTCTCTGGCGTGGCCTTGACAGTCTTGCTCTAACTTTTACCTGCAAGTGAATGGGAGAAAATCCTAAGCCTCAAATTAATCGCAACTAGAATCATTCACACATATTCGGGGAGAAAGAATAGGGAAGGAACTGAAATTCTTGGACCAAAAAAGGGGGACCAGGTGATGATTAAACATGACAATTACTGAAATCTGCATGTGGGCCTCTCCATGTAGATGCAGAACAAAACTTGGGTTTGCTGCCCTTTTTTATGCTGATATTTGTGGTGCATTTCACTAGAGTATTGGAGGGCTTTAAGATGATTTGAAGGGCTTCTATTATGCATGATCATACAGCCTGCGACTCAAGAATTTAGGTTTAATATGAAGTTGGGCAGAAATTCAAGGGGAAACAAGAGTTCAAGATGATATCTGGATGCTCGAAGAGGAAATCAAGTTAGAATGGGCATCAGAAAGATTAAAATAAATGTTATGAAAGTTTTCTATGGAATTTCTAGCTGGAATATGTGACTGATTCTGGGTTTTAACGCATAAACGTAGGGTGTGTTCTTCACCATTTCTCTAGAGCGGGCGAAGCGGGAAGAAGAGAAATAGGTAGAGCGACTCCTCTTCGCTCCCAGAATTTCTGGCAAATCAGTGTAAATTTCCGCAGGAGAGTCCGAAATAAAAGAAAGGGGTCAGTGTTGAAGAACACCATTGTTTTTTTCTTTTTGAATGGTGTTTTTTGTTTTTTTTTTTGTTCATCGCAAAAAAATGCAGAAACGCGGAAGAGAAAAGGATAAAGAACGTTTTTTTTAATGATAAAGAAATTTATTAAAAAATTTTTTTATTAAAATAAGAAAGGATAAAGAATATAACCTTACTATTTTGTGTTAACTTCTGTGTGGAGAATTTCCAGTTCGCGATTACACTACCATTATATACAAAAGGGTAATTAAGGTTAGAATAACGTTGAACCTTGGAGCATGAGGAGTTGGTGTACATTAGACTACAAATATGAAAAGTCACTCCCTGCTTTCAGCAACATATGAATTTATGAAATCACTTTCTTAGTTACACAAATTTCTGAAATCATTTATTTTAGTTGCTCAAATATCAGAGCTATTTCTATTTATTTCAAGCTGTTAATTCATCTACCGTATTGTTACTACTGAAGGCACACTTGTTTGATCACCTATAAAGCGGAGTTTCAACTTTTAAAATCAAATTCAGAAATTCAGAAATTTCTGGTTATTTAGTTAATGAAACTTGAGATAAATCAGTCAGAGTCCCTATTTTCAAATTAGGAACCTGGATTGCATTAGTGTATTTAATAAAAACCTAAGCTACTGAAGATCAGAAACATCATAATTCTGTACATAGTATAAATTGAAAGTTGAAATAGGAACTAACCTTCTTTTCACCATCGCCCATTTCAGTATTATTAATACCTTCCACGCAAGCCACTGCAGCAACATGTGTATCAAAGGTTATAAAACCGAAATCTGTTCTCTTGGCAGCTGGCATGTTCCTTGCAAGTTCAATCTTTTCAATCTTCCCAAACTTTCTAAGATGCTCATTGACACGATCCTCATCCCAGGTGGCAGGTAATCCATCTATGAATACAGTTTTGACCTGAAATAGAAAACATGGAGCATTCCACAGAACTCTCAAGAACTCTTTCATATTATCAGACATTGCAGTCACTGGGCTTACAAGCACACGGATATGTTTTGCAAATTCACGATGCCAGAAAACATCAGATAGATGTTGAACAAAAAGAGGTATAAATATGTTTTCATGAACAGAAGCCAACAAAACTATTAATTATCAGTAATTTAAAGTAAAATCACTGTCGAGAGTTGAAACTGATAATTTTGTTAGAAAAACTAACAAAATGCAAGCTATTTCCACATACCTGGGCCATGATTTCATCATCTGGTTCGATGAAAGTGTCTGCAAAAGCAACCTTTGCGGTTCTCTCAGTCCCAAACACAACATCTCTTTTCTGCAAGCGCTTGCAGGCCTCCAAGGCATCCGAACGAGAAGGAAAATCAATAAAAGCAAACCCACGATTCATCCCTTCATTTTTAGTATCCTCTACCAATGTCAATTCTTCAAACGTATCGACCCCGTACTTTGCAAGCTTTTCCTTCAGCTGTAGATGAAACATATATCACCATTCAAAAAAAAAAAAACACACATATATCACGACATAAAGAAATGCTCTGAACAAGCTCGCTCAATCGACTTATATAGTTTCACAGTACTTACAACTTCCTTTGTCCACGTCTTGCATATGTTACCAACAAAGAGGGTGTCGCTATCCTGGCTCGGAGAAACTCCGCACTGCTTTCCATTAATCTGAAGAACGAATACAAACAGTGGTCACACAACTTACCCAACCAAAAACCCCTTGATATGAGGGACTGATTTGTAGTACATATACCTTGATTACGAATAGAAAAATACAACAATTTCTCAAATTTATTAGGTCAACTACCTATATCATCAAACAGAATCAAATGCAAAGGACTGAGGCAAATACCGTCGGATGCTTCAATTCGTTGACAGCACGCCTAGCTTGCTCAATTGTGGCGAACCGCAAAAAGCCAAACCCTTTGTTCTTCTGGGTCAATGGATTCTTCATCAATCGCACCTCGACGATCTCTCCAACCTCGCTAAACACCTTCCGTAGGTCTTCCTCCGTCACATATCGGTCCAGTCCCCCAACAAATATCTCAAATTCTTTCCGCTTCCTTCGCTCCCGCGCAAAGTTGTGCTGCTCTTCGTGTTCCCCATCCACAAGCTCATCTTCCTCCTCGACTTCCATCTCCACGTCCTCGATCATATCACCTTCCTCACGCACTTCATTGTCTTCCTCTTCCTCCCCTTCCACGTCCTCTTGTTGCTCTTCGTCTTGGCCGCCATTGCCGGCGTTTTCGTAATTTAAGTTTGCTCCAGCATCCTCTTCGGTTTCAGACGGTGGCTCGTTGTCATCAAGATCTAACCTTTCTGATCTGTCCACATCATGATAGACAGAAGCAGCATACTCCTCCACTGATATGTATGAAATAAAAAACCTAATTTAGAGAAAACACTCCAAGTCTAAAACATTTTCTTCTGATTTGAGCTAGGGTTTGTGCCAGAATCCAAAAGAAAGAGATTTCGGCTACACGAGCAGAATTGACATCGTGATGAGCGAAGCAACATACTCCTCCACTGATACGTATGAAATCAAAGCCCTGATTTAGAGAAAACACTCGAAATCTCCAACTTTTCTACTGATTTGAGCTGGGGTTTGTGTAAGAATCCTAAAGTAAGAGATTTCATTTACTTTGAGGAAACTTCAAGTTTACATAATACCCCTCTAAATTAACCATAATCATATCAATTTCCTCTAAATTGTTGAAAGATAAAATTTTCCGTCAGAAATAAGGCTGTTGCAATCCAAATAAGGGCAAAGTCTAAAACTTTTTCTTCTGATTTGAGCTAGGGTTTGTGTAAGAATCCTAAAGATAGAGATTTCAGCTACACTAGCAGAATCGGAACATAGAGAGAGAGAGAGAGAGAGAGAGAGAGAGAGGATTACCTTTGCGTGGGGGAGAGGGATCTTGGAGATCTGGAGGCGAGGGCGAGGCGTTCTTCTGTTCGAGATCTAGGGTTAGGGTTTCGAGTTCCTTTGGTTCTTCTTTGGGAGGAGGCTTTTTCTTTAGGGCCGGGGCTGTTGAAGGTCGCCTCACTGCTCGCGGCGGCATGTTGCAGAGAGAGAGAGAAATCTTGGGCAGGATTGCGCTCGCTAAAACCCTAGTTTGCTATTGGCACCCCTTCTTTTAGTACAGGCACCCTTTTATGTATGAGACTCGAAGGGGAGCGAAGTGAGACAAAGAAATCTAGGGCAGGATGCGCTCCTATCAAGATAAAGGCCCTAACGCTGCTATTGACACGCCCTTTTTTTAGCTATTTTGGCACCCCCTTGTCTATACGTGCAAAAGGGGCGATGAGCGAGAATCGCTTTCTAGAGAAGCGCAATAGAAACTTCATTGGGGGCCACCTATATGATATCGTGATGATCTTGACCCTTCATCATATAGAGAGCCCGTATCATATGATGACATCTGGGTTTGGCGGCGCCCACTAGATGAGCGGTTTAGATTATGTTTGCTTTATTTAGGTGGGCCCGGGTGAAGTTTCTCATGGTACCATTCCGCGTTGAAAAAAAGGCCTGTAACTTGAACGACTGAGTAGAGAAAGTTTAGATAAAGAAAATGGGGTGTCCGTACCAGTTTTAGTGCCCTCCTTTTAGTTAGTTACGTCCCTCTCCTTGGATTCCTTCCCGCTCTTTAACGAGAATGAGAAGTTGCTTTGCTGTTTCTTCGTTTGCCTTTTCTTATAGTTGCCGGAATTTTTTTTGGTTCCTGGGATTTTTGTGGAACAAAAGACTTCCTGGGAGATTGGTGGGAAAGAAAACTCCTTGGTGGTATCCGGGTAAAATAAAAATCCCATGTTTGATTGACCGGACTACGGTGGGTGCTTTGTTTGGTTGCTTGAACTGTTGGGAAGAATTAATTCTTCTGCAAGCTTATTTTTGGTTCCTGGGAGTATTTTTTTTCCTTTCTCGGGTTTCATGCGGGGTTATTTTGGTTCTTGGAATTATTTTGGGCCCACCAACCAAACGTGAGTTTCCTGTGGAAAATCCACAAAAGTCCCGACAGCTCCCTCTATACCCAGTTAAAAAAAGAGGCGAATATATCACTTCCCAATATTGTTTGGAAAATGTTATCAGAACTATGGTATTTTGATGATCACACTCCTCACTTTATTAAAAGTACAATATGGCCCGCACCATAGGCCAAACCGTCCATTAGATGGGCCTTGTGCCCCAAAAATTGTTTCCATAGGTTGATAACCCTCTAATATTCAGATCGGAGGGTTAGGATTAACCTATGGAAATGATTTTTGGGGCACAACCTATTTAGGCTGTGGCCCATCTAATGGACGGTTTGAATCATTCTATGGTGCATACCATACCGTACTTTTAATAGTGAAGAGTGCGAACATCAAAATTCAGTAGTGCTGATAACATTTCCCTATTGTTTGAATATAACCCCAGGCCCTATGTTTGCATTGCAATAAAAACATTTTTGAAGGAAAAAATTTCCTTCGAAAAGTTTTATCTTTCAATAATTTAGAAGGAAATGATATGATTGTGGTTAATTTAAAGGGATAATATTATAAATAGAAGGTCCCTCCAAGAGTCCAAGGCCCTGTCTGTTTGGGATTTTGAGAACCGATTGCAATTCCAAAACTGATTATTAGACCGATCAATATAACTTCGAGTAGGGTTGGTTAAAATAATTGTTTTTGGACTGGCAATCGGTTCTAAAAATCCAAAACAAACATAGCCCAAGTGAAAAATGAATAGAGTTGTGATTGTTGTTAATTTAGAGGGGTGATATTATAAATTGAAGGTCCCTCTAAGTAAGAATCGAATAGGGTTTCATTCAAGTTATTTTTTTTCTCGTGTAAATAAAGTACAAAATTAGAATGATAGACGCAGGGCCCTCTTTCCGTAAGGGCTAAAGAAGGGCCCTTGAATAGATCCACGTCGTTAAGTGAAACCGAATACAGTTTCTCAACCGACTTTAAAAATCAAGAGCCCTTCTTTGGCCCTTGCATCTATCATTCCTTGAAATTATAGATATATTTTTTCCTTTCCAAACTTTTCCAAAAAAAAAAAAAAAAAATCCATAGTTTTGACAGAAACTTGCAAACTACTAGTCAAATCTTATCTATTGATACTAAGCACCAACTTAGTTGATGCCTTTGCACTCTGCACCTATGGTGTATTCTTCCTGAGAGGATGGGTTAGGGTTAAGGCCTGCCTACAGCAACCCAATCCTGATTACGTAGTCCTATTTTTATAGTGATTTTATTGCAACCTGACTCCAAACCTAGTATCTGTTTTTTAAAATACATTTTTAGGGTTTCATCCCCGGGCCAACCTGAACCAACATGAAAAAAATGGATTAGACAGGTTGGGTTGAGAAAGGCAGATTCGGTTAGGATAACACTCCTCAACCCTAACAGGACCGAGTCCACCCCTAGGTAAGTGACATAATAGGGAAGCAGTTGGGAAAATAGATGGTTCAGGTTACAACAAAAAATAAATTCAGATTCGTGGTCTTTGACGGTTAGAATCAACCACGGAAAAGATTTTGCTCCATGGTCCACCCATATAAGGTTGCAACTTGGGTCAGGCTTCACCCAACGTGAAAATACACTGGGCCTGGTTCAGAAAACAGGTGTTGGGACGAGTTGGGTCAGTTTTTAGGTTGAAATCTCGGGTTGGATTTTCAGTAGGTAGCATAAACTGTCCCATGACATTTCAGCAAATAGAAAAATTCCAAATATAGATAACAGCTCAATATTGCAACATAACAAAATTCAACAACCGAATCCCAACACAAATAGAGAAGATCCTCAAAACATCCATACTTGCTTACGATAGAATAGAAGAAAAGTAAATATTACCTCGCATGGTAAAATCGATCTAGGCTGCCACAGATGGCTTAGAAGCAATAGAGAGTCTGGATCTCTTCTTTGCTAGGCTCTCACTACGGCGGTCTCGCTGCTCCTTGAGTCTGGTTGCAAGAAGCTTCTGATACTCAGCTGCCTCTGACTTCGCCTTCGCGATTCTCTTCTTCTTCTCTGCAATTCTCCCTCGTTTCCTTTGCAGGGTCAAGGGAGTGACTAGCCTCTGTATCTTTGGAGCTTTACTGCATTTCTTCCCTGTCAATGCCATATATGCTCCTCTGTTATTCAATAAAATTTGGGAGTTTCTAGCTGTTTTTTTCTTTCTAAATCAACAGTCAAGCAAAAGTTTTCTGTGAACGTCATTCTCCAAAAGCACCTAGAAAATGGGGTTTTTTTTTTTTTTAATAAACAAAATTAATATGTGCCTTGGTGAGGCAATCAAAACTCATATTTGAAATTATTAACAGACCCTTACGCGTTCACATATAAACACTATAGCCTATATTGCCATGCACATATTTGAAAAACGAGTCATTTTGCAGTAGAGACACACTTCCAGCAACAAACTAATGTTTTTAGAAATCAGATGAGGTACCCACCAGCTTTTGTTGTGAACGTTCGGCGATATGTGTTCACATACTTGCGAACATCGTCCTCCTTGGAGAGGTTAAAGAGTTTTCGGATCTTGGATGCCCTCTTTGGGCCTCTCATTCTTGGCTTCTCAGTGTCGGTCAATCCAGGAAGATCATTATCGCCCTTCTTCACAATGACCAGGTTCAGAACTGAAAGGTCAGGGCTGACAATACATCCGCGAACTGACTTCCTCCTCCGCTCCCCATTGCGTCTCCCATATCCACGAAAACAAGGTTGGCCTGCCAAAAAAAAAGAAAAAAAAGAGCATTCTATAGTAAAGGCTACATATAATATTAATAAAACCAAGGCCAACTGCCAAGAACTCCAATATTTGAAGGAATGGATGTAACCACGCAGAATTTTCAAACCCAGTGAAAGCTGTGCAAAGATTATTTAAAAAAAAGTTGCGCAGAGCATAATAGCATAATTCACTAATCACAAAGTAATTTCAACATTTTTTATCTACAAGAGAAGGATCTACAAACCTCTGCGCAGCAACAGACGAACACGGCCAGGAGTTAGTACTCCCTGCTTCATTG
The DNA here is from genome assembly GCF_043159265.1 of Tasmannia lanceolata. Taxonomy (NCBI): domain Eukaryota; kingdom Viridiplantae; phylum Streptophyta; class Magnoliopsida; order Canellales; family Winteraceae; genus Tasmannia; species Tasmannia lanceolata. The sequence goes on from NW_027518693.1 coordinate 10,108,430, forward strand.
GGAATCCTTGCTTGTCGCATCCACCCATGATTTTGAAGACATAACCCTTGAACTCCTGCAGAATACCCAAACTGTGAAGATCTCTCTCTTTTACAAAATTCTTAGGGTTAAAATTGTGTGGAAAAATCATACCTCGCCCAAAGCATCTCCAACGACCTCCTGTGAAATCTTCTTGTCATAGAATGCTCGTCTGTATGATTATAAATGAAATAAAGGGATGCTCAACTATTAATATAATTTTGCATAAAATGCTATGAAAAATGAAAGAGAATAATAGTACAGCAAATTGCTTGGATCACTGGGATAAAAGGAGTAAAAAACCTTCTTTTTTGTAGATAAAATCCAGCCTTAGCAAGTTTCATTTCACCACATTCAACAGCAGCTAAGCCAGGTTTCAACTTACAAGTACAAGTGACACGGATTTAAAATGACTAGGCAGTTGCACCCGCAGACCATTAAATTCAGGTCAAACAAATTCGATGACACGGGCTCTTAAAACATCATGTCAGACTCAAAACCACAACAGTGAAAACTTATCCACCACAAGCTAGACATCAAGTGTAAATTGTCAAATAAATACAAGATATATTTAACATCATCAATGGTCATAGTTGAGTTGAGTTGAATTGTCATCATCATCATTTTTATACGTAGTCTAGATTGACACAACAAAGGTTGAAGCATGGCTATTGAATCCATCAAAAGCAAACCCACACAAAAGGAAACTTTGGCTTTGGAATGTAACTACAGGGATCTTTAGCTGTAAGACATGAAACATTTTGATCCGGCATTGTAGCATTGTTGAGATGTAAGATCGATGAAACAACCACAATAAATGTTTATTGGTATGAAGAAACCGTATGGTAAAGACTATTAAAGGCATGAATCCAATCCCCAACCCCAACCCCAACGCCCCACGCCCACCCCAATGCCACAAATCACTGCTAAACCAGGACTCCCTTAACTAGAGCCAACAAATTCAACTCAATTATATAAAAGCCACACAGCGACTATTAGAAGACAACACAACTCAACTCAACTAATGAATCCTTTAGAAAATTTTCATGAACTATTAGAAGACAACATAGCTTTAAAATTAAACATACCCATGAAAGACACAACTCCAGATACTACCACAGGAAGATGCCTAGCCATTCAATTGCTTTGTTTTAAACAGAATATTCTATTGTGAAAGTCATTATAAAATGACCAACGTGTGACATCCCAACTTCCAAAATACCAGTAGATAATAACCCACAATTGCACAACTATATTAGAACTATCAACTTTAATCATGCCCTATGAGAAGCATGCATCTATCCCTACTCACGCCTTTAACCATGATACACCAACTTGATAATAACTCTACATATGAGTTTGATTTCTTTTTTATTTGATAGATAAAAATGGCAATTAATTACAATGTGTTTTACTTTTATCTTCGCAAGGTCTATAGGATCCAGTGACATGTAGATCACTATACATAAGAAAAATAAAATATAAAGATATTTGGGAATTGGGCTTTCGAGGTCAGTTCTATTTAATATTTTTATATTGGAGTTAAATCCACACAAATCATAGCTCCTCCATTTTAGCATCATATTCATGGACCTTTAGTGCTTTTTGTTAATTTCTAATGTTAAAAGATATGTAAATTTTTCTGGGTTATCTGTGAGAAACATCATAAACCCATGGATTCAGTATCACATATCTATGAATTGGATTAATGGTAGGTTAGTGATACTATATTATTTTTAGAAAGTTTCAGCCTTTATCATGACTACATTCTAATTACCATCAAATAATAGAGACCGCAAGCTGCAACAATTCAATGGTAGCTTAAAAATAGTCACCACCACATCATCAAAACGTGTTAAATATAGTTTTTAATTAAGATTTATTTTTTGAAATGGTGGAATTTTAATTTCAAGATTTAACCCACATTTTTATATTTTCCCGTTATTTTTCCTTTAGGGTTTCGCAGAAAAACGAGTCGAGCCTCAATAAAAACCGGTTTTTTACCACACCAAGCCATACCACAAAAAATCGAAAATTTTTAGGCTCTTACCTCTCCTAAGCACAAATCCATGAATACAATATGGAAATCCAAATGCAGAGATCTAACACACACACACACATCAAATACAATATGGAAGAAAAATTAAAGTTCATTTTGATTTTTGATAGAGGAGAGGAATTATAGTAGAAAAGTAAAACTCACAGTTTCTGGTCATCGTCGATTTCTAGCTTCTTTTGGCATCCCGTGGTAGGGTTCGCGATATTGAACTGCGAGAACAAACGATTAAGCAAGAGGAATATAGATAAAGATAGAGATATAAAGAGATCTGGATTTTGTAGATGATGATACCTTCATGGTTAATGGAGTTCTGGTCTGCTACTACGAGCAGACGAGAAAACTGGGAAGAGAAAGAACTCCTTGTGCTAGGGTTTTCAGATTAGGGTTTCGTTTGATGTTAGTCGTCGCGCTACTTATATTTATGACAAAATGTCCTTAGTGGCTCGCGGAACCTTCCAAAATTATGGATCGCTTTAACCTCAATCTAACTAGCCAAGAGTTGGGCTTGGGCCGACCAATTCGTGGGCCCTTGAGAGGATCTGCATGCATGATTTAAGAGTTGGGCGTGGGCCATGGGTGGGCCATGGAGGGAAATTGCACCAACTGAAAGAAGATCCTAGCCGCATGATTGATGCCCGGTAGCAAGAACCGCCAATGATCGTGGGCCGTTAATAATGTATAATGGGGCCCATTCTACTTTTGTTTTGGATTTTGAGAATTGGTTTTCAGTCCAAAACTGATAGTTTGGACTCAAAATTTTGAGTCCAATAGCAAAAAAGGCTTATCATGAGAATCGGAAAAGCATCAAGAGCCAGGTGTTAGCATACGTACGAAAAAGGCCCAAAATCAATTACTGGACTCTAAACTGCCTTTAATTTTGAGTCTAATAATCAGTTTTGGATTCAAAATCATTTCTCATTACTTACAAAATGAAATCATACTTTATAATAATTTTCTCAATCTTCACCACTTGGTTCAGTTCAGTTTAGTTTCCCCATATCACTATATAACTTTCCAATATGCTTTTGGTGTAAAGTTGCATTGAGGCTTGGATGTTCTAGGACTTGCTTGGGCATCCACCAACCTTTCTTTTCTCTTGTGGAAATAAGAGAAAAATATTTATACTGAAGATAAACTAGTCATGATACATCATTCAGAGTAGTTTTTTTTATCAGAATTCTAGGAATGATCCCCCTCCAAATGCAACTAGACCTCGTTGATGCCACATCCCTCGCCAAAAGATCTGGCACCGGTTCCTCTCCCTATAAACATACATAGCGTGAATTACTACGAATACACAAAAATACAGTGTTCCTCTCCCTGTAAACATACATAGCTGACTAGTTGAATTGCTAGGAATATGCCAAAGTACAGTTCCAAGAGATCAGATGCATAGTCCACGACTCTGCTCATCGGAAAGTTGGAGCTCGAATCACTGTCTTCGCGTCTCTCGATCTGCATGTAAGAGATAAAATGTCAGCTTTTTGGCTTACAATTTTGATGATAATATCTGTTAACAAAAGAAATTGACAATTCCGATGGGTATTCGACATAAAATTCAATTCTTTGAAAATATTAGGTAGCCTAGTACGGCTGCTTCTGAAAATGTCATCCATTGGAAAATCCAAACCATGAGACTTCTCATCGAACATGAATAATTAACTCAAAATCAATAATAGTTCATTTGCAAAATATGGATTAGAATGTTAAAATCATCCCATGGTGGTTTTACAGAAGATCTGTGTGCAATCCACCCAAAAAAGAAAATTCTAGGCTCAGTTGAATTTCAATACAAGTTAGTAAATATAGAGTACACAACCTCTCTTGATAACATGAAAACACTTTGAAAAGGCCCTATCAGAAAAAGGTTCAAGGCAGAATCAAGAATTGCTTATTCACATCCCCATGATGGTCTCTACCGAGGACAACCAAATGTTACTGGCCCCTCCCTCAGAGGAGGAAATCAAAGTCGCCACTTTCAGCATGCCTCAGGAAAGCTCTCCTTCCACTTGTTGGGACACTATCAAATCTGATCTTGTGACAGCGTCCAAAGCTTTCCTGGCGGGAGGTAAATTAACTAAACATTACTCATCTACATTCATTTCATTGATCCCAAAGTTGGAAAACCCAAAAGATTTTTCAGACTTCAGACCCATCAACCTTTGTAACTTTTGTTATAAGATTTTCTCCAAAGTTATTGTATCAAGACTTGCAAAAGTATTGCCAAATCTAATCTCCCTAGAACAAGGAGCTTTTGTCAAAGGCAGGTTCATTTTGGACAACATAGCAATCGCTCAAGAAATGATGACAGGGTTGAAGAAAAAGGTAAGAGGAAGCAATGTGATGCTAAAAATAGATATGGCCAAAGCATTTGACAGACTCAACTGGAAATTCATGCAAGATGTGTTAGAAAGGTTTGGATTCTCTAACCAATGGAGAAAGCTTATCGAGGAGGCTACCCAAAGTTGCTGGTTCTCAGTCATCCTGAATGGTGAGCCCAATGGATTCTTTAGATCCTCGCGAGGATTGAGACAAGAAGACCCCCTGTCGCCCTGCCTATTTATTCTAGCAGAGGAAGTTCTAAGCAGAGGGCTCTCCTCTATTTTTAGAGAAGGCCGAGCAACATATTTTCAAATGAGTAGAGGCAGCATCCCGATCACCCACTGCTTGTTCGCGGACGACACCATAATCTTTTCAAATGGGAGTAAAAATAGCCTCAAGCAAGTCATGTCCTTCCTCGGTAGATACGAGCAAGCTGAGCCAACTAGTTAACAAATCAAAGAGTTGCTTTGTTGTTTCTAAGAAGACCTCCCCATCTAGAAGAAAAATTATCGCAAGTATAACTGGATTCACCAATAAAATCCACCAATCACTTACTTGGGAGTACCTCTCTATGTAGGGCGTGTGAAATCCAGCTTCTTAGATGATTTAATTCAGAAGATAAGAAGAAAGATAGAGGGCTGGAAAGGTAAACTACTTTTCCAAGCTGGGAGATTAGTTCTTGTCAATCATGTCCTGTCGTCTATTCACACATTATCAGCAATGTGTCCTCCTAAAGCGGTCCTAAAGAGAATAGAGAACTTGTTGTCTAGTTTTTGGTGGGGCAGCGATCAAGGAGCCAAAATGCGGTATCATGGAGTCGCATATCCAAGCCCAAAGTTGAGGGCGGCCTGGCAACTAAATCCCTTTCGGAACTAAGCTCAGCATTCATATTAAAGTCTCTTCACCACCTTCACTCTAACAACTCGTTATGGAGCTCCCTTATCAGATCGATATACTGCAGAAAACATCACTTGAATTTAATCCAACCAACTCGTTGTTGTTAAAAAATGTGGAAAGAAATCTTATTTGTTCGAGCTACTTGGATTCAAAATTCGAGATGGATTGTTGGAAATGGATCCATCTCTTTTTGGGCTGATCTCTGGATGGGAAGCACCCCATTATTCTTCTTGGCTGAAAATAGAGAAGACATAAACATCACTGCTACCATCAAAGACATGCTTCTTCCATCAGGGGGCTGGAACATGGAAATCATTGAACCACACCTCTCGACGGTCTGGATTGAGGCGTTATTCAACACCAGGCTCCAATTGAATGAATCTCCAGATATTCTGATTTGGTGTCCCTCCCCATCAGGCACCTTTAGCACCAATTCAGCATGGATCGTCAACAGGACTAGAAATAGTAATGTGAACTGGGCCGCACCAACCTGGGGATCTGTTCCTCCAAAAATCAGTTGTTTCCTCTGGAAAATTTTCCAGGAAGCCATTGCCACAGATGAAAGAATAAAAAGCAAGCACATTCAGGCGCCATCCAAATGTGTTTGTTGCTCGATCCATAAAGAGGAAACCATGAACCATCTATTCATAGAAGGAGAGTTAGCTCGATCTATTTGGTCAGAGTTTGCCAACCTTTGGAACTTCAATCTGATCCAATTTCAGTCTATCAAGACTAGAATTATAAGTTGGTGGAAAGCAGGAACTAAAAGAAAAACTCAAGCAACCCATCTATTCAGCCTCACAACGGCCATCATAGCTTGAGAAATTTGGAAAGAGCGGTGTAGTAGACGAATGGAAGGAAAATCTAATTCCACCAATAGAATCATCAACACCATTTCAGAGGGTATCAGAAACCTGGATTGTAGACATTCTCCTCTCAAGGAACCAAACTTGTTAGAGGTTCTTTCTCTGTCACAGCTTTGCATTTCTCCTTGCCGTCCAAGGATTCAAAAGGATTGCTGGATTCAATGGAAGAGACCCCCTAAAGGAACTCTTAAACTCAACATAGATGGAGCTTCGAAGGGGAACCCTGGAGAAGTAGGTGGAGGAGGAGTTATTCGAAATGAAAAATCAACGGTTATCTTAGCTTTCTCTCTTTACTACGAGAAAGGCACTAACATGGTTGCGGAATCTCGTGCGCTCTTGGATGGGCTCCGCTGTTGCAAGGCCTTTAATATGAGCAAGATGATCGTGGAATCAGATAGTAAAGTTCTAATCGATCTCATCGACGGGAAAGGACAAATCCCTTGGGCAATCCAATATCTCTGGAAAGAGATTCAACCACTCCTTTGCATTTTGTCTCCCACTTGCAATCACCATTTCAGAGAGGGAAACTCAGTTGCAGATGCCCTTGCAAACTTTGGCTGCTCATCAAGATCCAATTTGTTCTATCCCTCCTGGGCCTCCATGCCTCGCCTGGCAAGAGGGGCAGCAAGATGTGATGCACTTGGCCTTCCCAACATCAGAAGCAAGATCAACTAAGGGCACTCTTTCTTATAAGCATTGAATGTTGTCTTTTTCCTATGGCTTTTGCTTGCTATTTTGTCGAGTTAGAGGCTTCCCCTCCTCCTCACTCTCTTTCTAGGGATATGGCTTCCTGTATTGATGGCTAGGAGGTTTCCCCTCCTCTTGTATGGTCCCAACTTTTTATATATAAATTTGCCGATCCGCCCCGGGGTCGTTATTTTTCCGGGTTAAAAAAAAAAAAAACTCTCTTGATAACATTATAATTTTCTGTAACTTTTCTAGCTGCCCACCAACTTTCGTAACCCAAAATAGCTCAACATCGCAATAGAAAAACATCAACTCAACCATCCTCTGTATTATTTGAGTTTTCCCATGACCTTTGGAATTCCACACAAAAATCCATGATCACTAACATTCATAGTTTGTATTCATTGGCTCAGCTCCCCACATGTTAAAACAACGCATCTGTTTAAGATCTAAAAACACCTAAAAATAGAAAGAAATGACAACAATACCATCAAATCACAATATCCTTACACCAAATATTTAGGTAATTTATCCTGGGACATGGTCTTCAAATTGCACGGCAATATGGATGCTGTCCAAAGCTAACACCTAATGCTGTTGTCATTGATTGCTCACAATGACAACAGCAACAACAATAAGGCAACAATTCATAAATTATCAACAAAACATTGCACGGCAATATGGATGCTGTCCAAAGCTAACACCTAATGCTGTTGTCATTGATTGCTCACAATGACAACAGCAACAACAATAAGGCAACAATTCATAAATTATCAACAAAACGTATGGAGGAAATGCATGTGGTGTTTTGGATATGGGTAATAAAACCAAAAACCACAATGAGTCAAACGACTCAAACACAATAGGTAAGCTAGTTGGGGAGTAAGGTGATTAAATCTTGTCTTTTGCCAGGCTAATAGATGCTGAATCGAGCCTGAACAAGTATAGAAAGCGTTATAAAATATAATAGTTTATACTTTATACACAGGAAAGACATAAAACACTATAATGGGAAACATGCATATGATTGAAACATATAATAGGAAAAACACATTTACACCATTAAAAAAAAGACTTTAAACACTACAATGGGAAACATATAAATATATGTGTGCATTATGATTGAAATCAGAAGAAAAAACTTTTAGAACCCAACCACAAACCTCTCAAGAAAATGAGTATAAATGTGTTCACTAGCAGCCACATTAACGGTCCAAAAAAAGATGAATTCTTGTCCGAAACAGCTCGTCCAGTAAAAAGAGGAGCTAAAAAGCAAATTTTAAAATTTATTGGAGGCTTAGATGAACTGTATTTACTGAAGTATGTGAACCACTAATAAAGATTAAAAGCATTCTCTTAATTTTTTGTTTTTTTTTTAAACTTGAAAATTTTGTGCACTTTAAACAGATCCACAATTGGTTTTCAAATATTAAAAAAATACAGATACCCAATCTGACAGAAAGAGAGCTTTAAAATAAACGAAGTCATCCCAGCAAAAGCCCACATAATTCTAACAACTTTTTCTAGACAAACAGTCGATGAAATCATCTTACAAGCACATAAGAGGAGATTAAAGAAATAAGAATCAGTCCAGATATCTAGAGATCTAAAAGCTTAGGACTTTTTAGAGCCCAATTCTTTTGACTATTAATGTAGTTTGTCAAACTAGTGCCAACTAAATTCGGCAACAATGGGAATATAAGGGCTTTAAAAAACTCATAAAAAGGGCCTAATCATGCAAATGGTTCATACCAACAATTACAACTTTAAGGGGCCATTTGGATACGCGGATTTTAGAATCCTAGATTTCCTCGAAATCCTGAATGGGAGATAAGAGAAGAAGGAGACCGCCCGTTTCGTTTGTCTTTAGAATCTTGGATTATAAGTAAGAAATCCAGGTTTTAGAAATCTCTCCCCCATCCTGAGATTTCTAAAACCTGGAAACATGGGATGATCTCCTACTCTCTTGCTGACGGAAAGAAGGGCAAGAAATCAGAAAGCGATGGCTGCTCTCCTTCTTCTCTCATCTCCCATCTACAATTTTAAGGAAATCCACGTATTCTAAAATCCGCGTATCCAAACGGCCCCTAAGTGGCATGAAAATCCCTACAATTCAACCAAGAAAACAAGATGCAGAATTGATTTGTTGAACTGTCTGAAGAGTTTAGATAATCAATCCATATCGACATAGAAAAACCATGAAGAAGATAAAAATATGTGCCTTTTTATAGAAAAAAAATTCGTTCAATCACTTTAATGAAAAGCTTCTTAATTGGGATCCAGCCGAGGGGAGCAAAAAATTGAAGCAAAAATGGCCTCACAGGGAAGACAGGATCTGACTTTTATTCGCCAGCAGTTGATGAACAAGGTTGTTCCAAAATAAGAAATCTCCAGCATCTTAGAAAATCTATAGCAGAAACTCTATAGATACTACTGCAAGGTTTGAGAAGATAGAATTTGGAAAGAACAAATGGGTTACAGGAGGAAAGAGAGAAATTTGAAGGGAAAAAAAGTACCATTGTGTTACGTGACTAAATGGGTCCCACTTATCTTGAAATAAAATAGTTTAGATTTTAGGATTTGCTTTGCAGCATTTAGTATCTGTAGGAGTTTTTGAGATAAGGATTAGGGATTCTAGATTGACTTGGGAGGAGTTTTTGAAGGGTAATTGTCTTTTCTATTTATAAATAACATGTAGCCAACCTTTTAAATTATTGAAGAAATTTGTTACAGAAATTGTATCTTGTGCACAAAGGAGGATTGATCCTTCGCTCGAAGTGGATCAAGAGGCTGATCTTCCCTCCAAGGAGATCAAATCCGTTGCGAACCGATTTGGGTTCGTAACAAGTGGTATCAGAGCCGTCCATCTCGCACCATGGCTGCGTCTTCGGAGCTTTGGGAAGCCATACGTGAAGATCTGCAGGAGATCAAGGAGATCAAAGCACTTGTTATGGAAATGATGGAAGGACATTGACGGTTTGTGGAAGGCTTGAACAAAATCGGGACAACGATCGAAAAGGCGTGCACAATGAAAAGGAAATGGCGAAACAAAAAAAGAGGAGAAAAGAAGAAAAGAGCAAAAATCCAACTAGAAGAAAAGGCAAAAAAGCCACAAAAGAAAGTTCGTCGCCGAAGAGTCTACCATTCCTCTCACACTATCCAACACTATCGAAAAGATCCTTACCCATGGCCATCCATGTGTCAACGTCCCAATCATTTCAAAAAGACACAACGAAGGATCTTTGATGGACGGTGCGACGAGAGCGATTTGAAAAGGGAGGTGGCTCATCCTCGGATGACTACACATGAAATGTTGACCAATCGCAAGACGGAGAAGAAGAAAAGGAGGGAGAAGGAAAATGACTCTAAGAAAGTGTGCAAGAACTCATTGTCCTCCAACTAGCCATCACTTAATCTTCAACCTTGAGGACAAGGTTGATTTCAAGAGGGGTGGAATGTTACGTGACTAAATGGGTCCCACTTATCTTGAAATAAAATAGTTTAGATTTTAAATTAGTTTAGATTTTATGATTTATGTGTAGGAGATTTAGAGATAAGGATTAGGGATTCTAGATTGACTTGGGAGGAGTTTTAGATGGAGCGGTAATTGTCTTTTCTATTTATAAATAAGATGTAGCCAATATTTTTAAATTAATGAAGAAATTTGTTACAGAAATTGTGTCTTGTGCACAAAGGAGGATTGATCATTCCCTTGAAGTGGGTCAAGAGGCCGATCTTCCCTCTAGGAGATCAAATCCGTTGCGAACCGATTTGGGTTCGTAACACATTGAGTTGGATTCCCGATGTGAGAGAGGCTTCAAAGGAATGCATGGCAAATGCACAAAAGGACTGCGTAGAAAACCATAGAATGAATTGTAGCAGTGAGGGTTTGAAGGTCAGAAGGGTTACGGATTACAGTTGGAGAGAGGGTGGGGGGTTGGGGTGGTCTGTGGTTTTGGTTAGCATTTGAAGGGGCAATAAAGAGTTTGGAGAAGACAACAACCATTGAATTGGAAGACTACCAAAACCCACAGACCACTTGCTAAACCTCTCCTCAGCCTCTAAAAACTCCTAAGCAATGCAAATGCACCCGACACAAGAAAAAAGAAACACATGATTTGAATAGGTTATCATTACAAACAAACATCTCTCTCTCTCTCTCTCTCTCTCTCTCTCTCTCTCTCTCACACACACACACACACACACACACACACACACACACGCACGCGCAAAGACACTCCCCAAAAAGGTTTGTTTTAACCTTAAACTGGTATTTTGTTTGTTCTGGTTCCTATTCAAATATGTTTCTCCAAGAGACTTGGTTTATACTTTTTATCTTAAGCTGGTATCGTGCTGTGTTAATCATATTAAAACCTGTTTCCCATACTAATGTTCTATTTCTCGTTCAGTTCTTAAGAAGTCAGAAACTTGTGGAGTATGTCTTCATTTTTTTCTTTCTTTTAGATAGCTTCTTCCGATTATAATGTTTTGTTATTAGGGAAACAAGAAGAGCCTTCTCTTTAGGGGTGGCCAACCGGTTCGGTTCTCGGTTCTCGGTTCCTTTTTTTTTCGGTTCTCGGTTCTCGGTTCCATGAACCGTAAGAACCGAACCGAACCGTAGTACACAGTAGGACCGAACCGAACCGGACCGAACATAATCGGTTCGGTCCGGTCCGGTTCTTCGGTTCTAATGGCTAATTATTAATTATTAATTATAATTTATAAAAACTTTTAATTAAAGTTATAATATAAGTTACTTTCTTATTATAAGAATAGTATTAACTATTACTTATTAATATTATAAGTAATTTATATTATTAAGTATATGTATAATAGAAATATAAAAATATTATATATATTCAAAGTTCGGTTCTTCGGTTCCGGAACCGAACCGAGAACATTAGACCCGGAACCGAACCGAATAAGTTCGGTTCTTCATCAGTGGAACCGAACCGGACCAAAAATATTTTTTTACAGTTCGGTTCCGGTTCGGTTCTTCGGTTCCGGTTCGGTTATTCGGTTCTGGTTCGGTTTTGGCCACCCCTACTTCTCTTTCTTGCTTTATCAAGATATCCTATTCAGCTCGAACCTTTTCCCATCTCTTTTAATTTCCTTTTTATCATTTTTGTTCTTCCGTGTAGGTGCCGTACACATTGAAGACCAACAACATGATACAAGAAAAACCAAGTTATTGCGTGGATTTGCTATAAAGCATGAGCAATATACACTTGCTTGTAAGGTCTTCTTTCTCTAGTTTTTGAGTTCTTAGAGATTTTCCATGCAAATTATACAATTGGATTTCATTGTGTGTTAATAATTGTTTGTCAGTGTGATGGAGATCGGCACCCTTTGCGCGTCTATTCGAGACGGGCCCGCCCTCCGAGAGGCCCATAGAGTTGTTTTTATTCTTATTTAGGCCCCACAAGGACCTTTTTGTTATTTTCAGCTTTAGTTAGGGTTATTTTAGTCATAGTTCATGTTTATCAGGTTTCTATTTCTTAGAGTTCTAGTTTTAGTAGCTTTCTATTTTATTGGGTTGTAATTTGACTATTTATAGGCCTAAACCACACGTTTAGGCTCACTTTTTGCATGATAATTGAATTGAAACAATTTGCTATCTCCCCTCTATTATTCGTCTACTTCTCCTCCCCTATTCTTTTCTCTCTTCTCCCCTAATTCTTCTTCTCTCTTCCTCTTCCCCTCAATCTCTCTTCAATTATTCTGCGTCACATTGTTTAAAAGCTCATACTCAAAATGCAGTTTCCAATAATGGTGGAAAGAATTCACTGCTTTGTGTAGTTATAAGATCATACCTTACACTTAATTCACAGCGCACATACAAAATCCCCACTCGTTTCAGCGTCTTCAATGTCTAAATCTGTATCCATGTCATCTAGGTCTGCACATTCACCGATGAAATGCCCACCTAAATTCAGACCCTCGGCTGGTTTCTGGGCTTCTTGTAATATAGATATTATCTCTTCGATCCTCTGGCAAGGAGCGTTTATGTCACTATTCTCAGAGTTCCAGTCATCTCCAACTGCCAAATCTATTGGCATATTACTCAAAAACCATGGGTGATTCTTAATTTCAGGAATGGTTATCCTCTGCAAAGAGACCAGTTAACACAACATACAATCAAGATGAGCTCATAATGTATAAAAGCAGTAAAGAGTAATAAGATTAGACTTGCTTACCTTCTCAGGATTAGACACAAATATTCGTGACAAGAGATGTCTACATTGCATGGACACTCGCACGTAGTCGGGAATAGAGTAATGGACGCTCAGTATTCGCTGCCAAAAGTAGAAGTTCTTAGTGAATTCTAATAGGGAGTGGATAATAAACTGATTACTTTAAAGAAACACAAAGTGACTAGTTAACTGATAACTTTAAAGCAACACCATTCCCTCACCCCAATTGTCTTCCTAAAGTTCCTTGGGTCAACTGGATCCTCAAAGGGATAAGCCCCAACAAGCATTACATATAAGGTCACCCCACAAGACCAAACGTCTGCAATCTGCAGTTTTCATGAATTATATATTAACAGGTTTTAAAAAACAAAATCCTGCAATGAAAATCCAAAAAATAACAAGGAAAAAAAAAAGAAACCATAATCACCTTTCCATCATATTCCTTTCTAGATAAGACCTCTGGAGCAATGTAAGCTGGTGTTCCCACAGTTGATTTTGGTTGTGAATGCAATACAGATGACTACAATACCAGGCAGGTAATTCGCAGTTGGGACTATAACTAAAAGATCTAGCACTAACGATCTATTAATTACCTTGGAATAGCCAAAATCGCATATTTTGAGACGGGGTGCTGTGCTCCCATCTAATAGAGTGTTTTCGAGCTTAAGATCTCGATGACAGATTTGCTAAAAGGAAAAGATTAAACAAATACTATTACTATTGTGTTTGCTTAGGAATGACAAAAGAGACCTATAAAATGGTTAGACAAGAAAGGTGGTAGGAAATACCATGGAATGACAATAGCTGACTCCCGATATCAATTGTTGAAAGAAAAACCTTGCCTGTTCCATTTTCAAGAGTCAAGACCACCAAATGAATAAACAACAAAAAATGAGAGGAGTTTAATTGCAATACACAAATGACGTAAAATAAATTGGTAAATTTGAATCTGAAAATCTGAATTATATACCTCATCCTCACTGAATCTACCAGCACTGCATATCCTCTCAAAAAGCTCGCCTCCGGCAGCATATTCCATGACTATGGCTAGATGAGTAGGTGTTAACAGGACCTGGAAGGTGCAGCGACATTAATTTGTTTTTGAGAATTTTTTTTAATGGCTGTTTTTGAGAAATATAAGCTACGAAAGAAATGATTTTCAGTAAAACTAAGCTGACCCAATGACAAAAGTCCTCATTGATTACTTCAGTAATCATACTTGTTGAGAAGGTTATCTGTGAGAAAACCATAGTACTTCCGAAATCCTATTATTTATCCCTGCAGCGTTGGCCCCTAAATCCCATAAGATCGAGGAAGGGCAGTTCATGTGTAAGTAGGTGAAAGCGTCTTGCGTGGACGTTTGTTCTTGCAAACCCAACATTACTTCTAAGAATTTAGTGCTAACAATTATGTAACTTCCGCTATAAACTAACATGTCGTATAGTAACAGTGCCACCGTTTCTTACGAGTAAATCCCAAAAACCTTTTTTTTTTTTTTTTGAATAGCAACAGATTTCATTAATCAGACTAAAAGTAATACAAAGAAGGGCCCAATTGAGGTGATTAGACCAAAATCATATATAGAGAGAGCAGACACAATGCAAACAAAACATTTTAGGCTACCATTCGAAAAGAAAGAAAATTAGGCTGAATATAAAAATTATAAAGTACTGCTATAATCTACCTATTCAGGCATATGATCTCTAATATCAGGTTAGGACAGGATACTTCTTCATTGGCTAATCTATCAGCCTCCTCATTAGCCTCTCTTTTTCACATGACAAAAAAAAATCAGTGACCCTCTTTCAAGAACCTCTTCAAAAACATCCGCTGGCTTCCATAGGTATCCCTGCCCCTCACTACACCATCTAATTACATTTAAAGAATCACCTTCAACGTATGAGTCCTTACTTAAAAAGGAATCAGAAGTCTGATTCCCTGCCAAATGTGAGCCTAACCACAAAATTCCCATCTCTTATGATTCCTCCTATTCCTGCTCAACCCGGATCCCCCAGCTTGTTCCATCAAGATTCATCTTTACACTCCCCAATGGAGAAGGTTTCCACCTAGGCACTATCTTAAACTTAGGAACGGCACTCTTCAAATAATAATTCCATTCTTTAGTGTCATAGTACTTCTAATTTTTCTTCTAAAAGTCAGCTCATTCCTTTCCGACCAAATCGTCCACAATGTGGAGGGTAGACAGCTTCCACTACGCTCTCATCAAGCATGCATAAACTTCTGTGCCACAATAAAGGAATCAATCTATTTTGCCATTACCCATTGATAATTGAACATGAAGAAAATAATACTCCATATTTCTGCTACAATTGAGCAGTGAATCAATAAGTGATTGACAGATTCTTTTGCCACCAAGCATATAAAACAGATATTTTGAACCCTATAGTTCCTGTTGATAAGGGGGTCAATGGTGGGGATTTCAACTCATCCCATTGTCCAACAAAAAGAAACACTCTAGGCGGTGCTGGAATGGACCGTAGGGACACAATCTTTATCCCACAGGGAAACGATAGGAGAAAGTGGTGATTTGGAGGGGAGGGAGGGAGGGAGTGTGCGCGCGCGTGCGTGTGTTTTGAGGAGGGGGGTGCAGCAAGTCACTCAAATGTCTGAGTTAAAAACAAACATATGAAAGGTGAAATTTTCATAATACCCATGTACACATAAAAACCTAGAAAGTCCCCACAAAATGTACAAAATAAACCACAAGATAAATGCAATGATGGTCCCCCACTGATTATCCTACACTCCATCGATGGTGCATATATGTCATACATGCCCAGCTTGCCCAAAGCATCATATCGGCCAATTGGAAGGTAGAGCAAACAAATAGAGGCAATGTGAATGGTAGCGTGATTGTCACAATGGATTTTCATCGGAGTAGAAACCTCAACTCTCATCATCCCAAAAAAAGAAAAAGAAAAGAAAAGAAACCTCAAGTCTCATCTCAGTCACGAACAAACTTAGCCACATTAACTCATTACATTCATCGCCATGGATCTATAATCGAGCCAACATCGATTGTTTCTTACTCTTCAACGTTACGAAGTTATCTCCCATAAATGTACAATAGCCACTAGTAGATTACTTGTCAGTTGGTGGTCCCACCCAATCAACAACATAATATCACATGACCTCCAGATGCCGGTAAATCTTGTATAAGAAACCTTTTCCTATCGACTCTAGTCAAGCTGGCATGATTGACATCTTTGCTCCAGCTTGAGGGAGAATATTGTGTGTTTTATATTTTTCTTCTTCCCTCCTTTTTCTAAGTATATTTGTATTGCCTGTAGGGGATCCTTTCCCTTTATCTATTCTCATTATATTATAAAGGGGCCAGGGATCATTTGATTCCTAAGCCAACATTTCCATATCTCTCTCCTCTTTTATCTTTTCCTCCTTCCTTTGTTACACCCTTAAACTACTTTCAAATCTCAACTCCATGCAAAGCTGTGAAGGATAGTCATGCAAGAGGAGTGCATTCCACTCCTAAAATCTCTCCAAGATTGATGCCACCAAGCATGGGTTTTCAATCACCAACTTGTTGGCCCACTTTGAATGGGTCGATAATGCACTGTTGTGATCATAAGAGCAAGGTAAGGGAGCTTGGCAGATACACGGCCAAAGGGCCCGTGTAGAGCTCCACCAAATACAAATGTAACACCAAAATAAAAAAAGACTTTTATATATCTCAGAACAACTTACAAGAAATCTCTACACTTATTCTGAAGCTTCTCTCTAAGCTTACCCTCGAAGGACTTTAAGCTTACAATCTCTACATAAATGACTCCATACTTATAGACTAAGACACACCTAAAATAGCTAAGTACGTTAAACACATAGTTGTAGTTCCCATGAGTCTATTACGAATCCTAAGCAACATCATAGGAAATCCACATTGACTCTTTGATATTCTAGCCTAGGCGTTAAGAACTCTAGAAAACACAAAAGACTCTTTACATTTTACACACATACTAACTACCCTAGAAGACTACAAAGACTTTTCACAAAACAAGACACATTGATTTTGATTTACAATTTCCAACAAAACCTAGCTTACCATATCTTCTGAATTCACCACCCATCAATTTTTTGATGTTTTCGATTGATATCTATCTTTAAACTCAGTTTCCTATTCTCTTGGGATAACCAACATGTATATCTAGGGAGAATCTCCCCGTAAAAGTCCTATACTCTCACACACATTCATAAATATAAGATCAACACTCTTATTCTCAGAATTGGAGATAGGAGAATCTCCCCGTAAAAGCCCTATACTCTCATACACAGTCATAAATACAAGATCAACACTCTTATTCTCACAATTGGAGATAGAGAACCCATATTCACACTTGTTTTTTCTCATCCAGTGAATGCAAACTGTTTAGTCCTATTCTTTAACTGGTATATGATCCATGTGTTAGGAATTAATCCTAACGGTGGATGTGGCCTTTGCAAGATCAACGGCCCAGATCATTTCAGTTAGTTAATTGTTTTTATGAAAAGGCATAAAGTGAAAAGCCATCAAGTGAAAAGGTGTAAAGTGTAAAGAGACGTTTGGGGAGAGGGATCAGCGTGATGAGGAGTTGCATTCCTTCCCACAAACATCTATATATATTCTCTCTTCCGGTCCCTGCTTGCACACAACAATTTCTACATCCTTCTCTTGGCAATCCACGGCAAAAAGAGAGAGGAAGTCGGTCCCCATCACCGTCTGTTGTGGAGCGAGGAGAACTACCGAGTGGAATCATTCGAGTGACAGCACGGTATGTTCCCTTTTCTGTTTCAATTCAAAACCATATTGTTAACTGTGATTTCTCAATGTTGGATCGCTAAGATCCGTTGCACGTGTTCCTATTGTGATGAACACTTACACCATGTAGAAGCATAAATGATTAAATAACACCATCTCTAACAGCTTAAGCTGTTGGAGTAATTGGTTGTTTAACATGGCATCAGGGTCATTGCCTCGCAGCAGAGGTCCAGGGTTCAAAACGCAATAACTCCTTTATATTAAACATCCACATGCGTAACCAACCCAAAAGTGGGGTCACACATGAGGGGGGTGCTGAAGCATAATGATTAAATAACACCATCTCTAACAGCTTAAGCTTTTGGAGTAATTGGTTATTTAACAATCCACACAACCTTTAACCAACAGTACCTCCCCCTCTATATAAAAATTTCTGGTTCCAACATAATAAATCCAGAACCTACTACTGGTTAGATGAAAAGTGAATTCTGAGAAACAGCCACATGGAATTTGAAGTAAAAATGAAAAAGAACCTGATGATATACTCAAATCTCAAAGCATTCATAAAGATATATTCTGTCTCTAATAGACTCTTCTTTTCCTCTGGCAGACTTTATACTAAAAAGGAAATAAAACCCAACAAGGGTACTTCTACCTTACGCCACAAAAATGCTGAGACTAAATATAGACTCCACCAAAACAAAAAAACTATTCCAAAAAAAAAAAGACTCCACAAAAAAAAAAAAAAAATTAGTTAAAATTATATTGATGAACGAATGATAACATTGAATCTAACCATACTCTATTCTATCCTCTGAGAAATCATATAATATAGTAAAATACAAATAAAATTGAACAGAAACATTCCAACCTTGCTTCCCAAAAAAATGGTTCATACTAAATACAAATTCACATAAAGAAAAACTTATAACAAAAAGCACACCAAACACTATGATAACAACAATTACCTCCTTGAATCTAATTATGTTAGGATGTCTCAAGGACCTATGGTTTATGATTTCCCTCTTCACATTCTCATCAATCTGTCACAACAGAACCACCAACTCAGCAAACAAAACCCACATGAGGAGAAGTGAAAAGAAATCCGAAAGGCATAAAACAAATTAATATAGAAATAGATAGAAATAGAAGCACCTTCTGCCCTCTCTCTATGCATTTCACAGCAAAAAGCTCATTAGTCCTTCTATCCCTAACAAGCTTAGCAACCCCAAAATTTCCAGACCCAATATCCTTCAAACAATCATAACGCTCCATCCTTTCAAAAGCTAAACAACCTTTCCAAACTCACCTTCTAACCAACAGAGAAAATCTTCAGTTCACTGCTTTTATCTATGGAATAAGAAGAAGAAGAAGAAAATAAAGGATCAAACTTTACTGAGATTGATCAAACTTGACGTACAAATATTTTACCGAAGGTAAATCTAAGAAGAGGACATAAACTTGGTATTACGTGGCATGTTCTCCTTTGTAAAAGGCCACCTGAGTGCACATGTTCTCAGTTCTCAAGGGTCAAGTGTGAAAGGTACAAAAATTCTTCTTCCCGAGACAACAACGGTTCACAACTCACAAGGAATTTTCGTGCAGAGTATTACCAATAATGTTGCTTAAAAAAAGTATTGGGTGGACCCCACCCCAAAAGCACTCCAACGCGGTTAAAGGTGCGTGGGTGGAGAGGGTCTTGCGCCCATGGCAACTACCGGCCCGGTTAGTGATGGGCTTGGACCTCACTTTCAATTGCACTTTGTATGAGCTGGGCTTTGAGCCCGTGGACAAACTTGGTTACCTGAAATTGTACCAAGAGAAGGGCGGCCCATTTGATCAACCTCAACCAATAGCATTTATCATTCCTTAAACTTTGCATTCCTCATCTGGTGAGGCCCATCATTTTACGCCCAGCCCATGCATAGTATTGACGCGGCCTGCCATTGTGCATCTTATGTTTTGAGAAGTGATTCGCCCCTTTTCTTATACATGGGACGGCCGCCATATTTCGTGTATTAATGAGGAGAAATTATATGGTGGCCGACCGAGTAGTAACAATGGCAGAGAGAGAGACAGAACTTCCCACCCTTGATATTTGGTCCATGGGAAAGTAGAAAAAAGGGGCCTTTAAAATGGATAAAAATCATGGGAGGAGGGGTTTTCAGTACTCAATAGATGACGCTGTCCCAAGTAAGGAAATGAGGGCAAATATATCATTTCCCCATGTTTGGATATGGTAGGGCCCATCATTTTATAATATGTTTTGATGGGGTGATGCCCACCATTTTACAGTTTACACCTACCATCTCCACCCAAATCCATCCATTTGGTGAGACCCACCATTCACACTATGGTTTGATGAAGTGTGTGTCACCAACTCCACTTGAACCCATGCATTGATTGCGCCCGTCATTTTACCTCATGTTTTGATGGGGGTCCTGCTACAATCCCCACCCAAGCCGTCCATAGGGTGGGGCCCACCATTTACACCTCAAGTTTTGTTGGGGTGGGTCCCATAATCTCCACCCAAGCCCATGCATAGGGTGGGGCCTACCATCTACATCTTATGTTTTGATGGGGTGGATCCCACTATTTTGAATTGTAGAGCGGTCACTATTTTACACCTCATGTTTTGATGGGTGGGCCCAGCATGTGGGCCAAGAACGCTGGTGAAGTTTTTTTTTTATTGAGTCGATGTCAACGTGTAGGCCAAATTGTGCGAGTAGTCTACCCACATCGCACGTAGGCAGAGGCCATCCCGGCCCTAGCGTCCTCCTCCGATGTCTTCAAGTCATTCTCTCTTTCAAATATGCTAAAGATTAATAATCAATTCATTGATGGTATCTCTACCGTAATATGATGAATATAATTTGATCTTTACAGGTCCATTGTCTTTTAGGAAGACCAATCAAATTCGTTTTAAGTTCCTAAATACATGAGAGAGGACAAGTAGATCGATGCTAAAGAGGGAGGTGAAAAATATATAGCAGAGCTAGGAATATGAACTAATGAAAGTTTGAAGTCAGAATTAGGCATTAAACTGCATATTTTTTTATGCGAGTTTGTAATTTGCCATCGTGAAATACATGAGAGATGACAAGTAGATACTGGTTATGCGGATTTTAGAAACAAGGGTTTCAGTTTGAAAACAGTGTAAAAGAGGGTTATGATCAAGCTGCTGGTATGCTGTCCTGGCAGCTGGATTTTAAGTAAGAAAACCACTCTCCGGCATCCTGCGATTTCTAAAGCCTGGAAACATGGGAAGATCACCAGCTCTCTTGCTGTCGGAAAGAAGGGCTAGAAATCAGAAAACAATGGCTGCTCTCTTTCTTCTCTTGTCTCCCAACTACAATTTTGAGGACATCCAGGATTCTAAAGTCTGCGTATCCAAACGACCCCTAAAGAGGGAGGTGAAAAATATATAGCAGAGCTAGGAATATGAACTAATGAAAGTTGGAAGTTGGAATTAGGCATTGAACTGCATATTTTTTTATGCAAGTTTGTAATTTGCCATCGTGAACCATATTACAAAACAGTTAATGCGTACTGGTTCACAATAAAACAAGGAACGAGTGGAACCAGGTAGCAAAGGTGGAAACCCTTCATGTGCATATGTAACCATATCCTTGATTTAGAGACATCCAAATAGGGACTTAGCTTTTAAGTCTTTAGGTTGCTCCAATTAATTTCCCACTTGGCATGGAATAAGTCCCCACAGTCTCTCTCTCTCTCTCTCTCTCTCTCTCTCTCTCTCTCACACACAAAGCAAAGCAAAGCAAAATTACATAAAATTTGTGCATGTTTCATGAAAAACTTGGTTTTTACCTTGTAAGTTAATTTGTTTTGTTTTGTTTGTTCCTATATAAATATTTAGAATATGTGAGATCTATGTTAGAATATGTGAGATCTCACAGCCAGATTATGTTGAATTCACACCGTTGGATCACCACGGTGCTAGATTAGGCAGGTGGGTTAAATGTGGTAACCTAGCTAGATTAGGTAGCTAGCTTAAATTAGCAATTAGGCTAATCTTAGTAGGTAGGATTTATAGAATTATCTCTTGCCTTGGTTATGTTTATTTTTTTCTATGTTTATCTTGTATGTGCTCTATATAAGTACACCTTGAGATTCATTGTAATTCATTCAAAAATAATAGAAATTCTCTAAAATTCTTCAAAATATGCTTCCCTAATACTGTGTTCACTCTATATTCTCTTTCATTTCCTTGGGCTTAACTGATATCAATTAAGAAAGCAAAAAACTTGCAGGGTATGTATACATTTTATTTTATTTTATTTTTTAATAAATTCTTATGGTGACCTTGTCTTGCTATTACAGAGATGAGAAACCCCTTCTCTTTTTTACCTTTATCAGGACATTTTGTTTTCTCCGGCCCTTTCCTTCTCTCTATTTATTTTCCTTTATGCTCTGTTTGGTTGCCGGGTTTTTTTTGTTCCCGGGAGTTATGTGGGAGAAAAAAATACCCTGGGAGATAGGTGGGAAAAAAAGAGTCCTGGAAGTATCCTGGTAAAATAAAAATCCCATGTTTGGTTATGTGGGAGAAAAAAATACCCTGGGAGATATGGTGGGAGAAAAAAAAACCTTTGTTTGGTTGCTTGAACTGTTGGGTAGAAAAAAATTCTTCTCAAGCTTATTTTTGGTTCCTGAGTTTATTTTTGTTCCTGGGGTTATCTTGGGATGGGATGAAAAGGCAATCATTACAAAAGTGGGATTAAAAAATTCACCCCACAAGTAATCATTACAAGAGTGGGATTAAAATAAACCTAGTGCTAAAAGGCAACCAAACATGGGATGGAACCAAAATTTAACTTACTCTCCCACAAAACTCTCAGGCACAAAAAAAACCCGGCAACCAAACAGAGCATTAAGGGCCGGTCCATTTGGTTGACAATAAAATAGTGTTTTCTTGGGAAAAGAAAGTAAAATGACATCATTTTTCCGTTCCCCGGGACATTAATTTGGTTCTCATGCACTGTTCATTCTACTATCTTTGTCTACAAGAAAATTTCTAAATAATAGTACGTCTTTAACAAGAAGAAAGGGAAAGTAAACATGATTTTTACTTTTACTTTGTTTTTACTTGGAAAATGACTTCATGTTACTTTCCTTCTACTTCTATACTTAACGTGCCTCCAAACTGACCAAGTTATTAGGTGGATTGGCTATAAAGAACATAGTTGGTATTAGTTGTGTGTTAGCAAATGTTTCAGTCAAACGTTATTAGGGGGCGAATGCATACTGCAGAGGGGGTGAAAATATCATCGCCCAATTTAAAACCTTATATTCAATCTAGAACTGTCCACGACAAAACTGGGTTGAGTTGGGAGAGTGGATGAGGCACCTGATAACTTTCTAAATGACTGGGCAGACTAGTAGAAGCTTTTCATGGGCTTTGGAGGCCGGGCCAAAACCAAGTCCAGACCAGCTTATAAATATTGGTTTTCGCCTCCCTAGCAAGTCTTTTTGTAATTTTATTGCATAGATGGAGAGTACTATAAGTCGCTTTTTATAGTAAGGGTCTCTTTTTGCAGATTTCACATGATCCTTTCCGAATCTAATGGTCATAAAATGAATACCAACCTTATTTCTATGACCAGAACAATCAAGCTCCACTGATTTGCATACTTTTAGTCAAGGTTTTAAATTTCGGTTTCGGAATGCGTTTTGTTCCTCGCTGAAACTGAAATTTCAGGGACGAAATCTAACGAGATCATACAAAATAATATTTTATCTCGTATAAAATTTGGGAAAATATTATATAAAGAATAAACCCCATTTTTTTTTGGAGATTTTCGGACCGAAATTTCAGGGATAATTAAAATTTCTGTCAAAATTTTGTAATGTTTCGAGTTTAACTAATTTCGGTGGAGAAAAACTAATGCTTCTTCTCTTTGAAAAAAAAGTGCTAGTTCTGATAAAGATAGAAGGAATTTGCTGAATTGTGTGCATACCTTATACTTAAATCCATAACAAAAACCAGACTTAATTCAGTTTCTTCAAGGTCTGCAACTGCATCCATGTGATCTGCACATTCACCAATGAAATTCCTCCCTACATTCAGGCCGTCGACATGTTTTACTGCTTTTGGGTCTGTATAGCACCTTAAAAGAGAAATAATATAGACTTGATCACCTTTTCAGGATTAGCCATGAATATCCGTGACAAAAGATGTAGATTGTAAACCAGTACATGCTTAGGAATAGAGTAGTGGATGGTAGAGTATCTGCATACATTCAAACCTTATTATAATACAGTGCATAATAATCAATAGATTCCTTAGATTTTTTTTTTTTGCTATTTAACCTATTTAATACCTATAACGAAATTTACCAAAATAAAGTATTTTTAAGGATTTTTCTCATAGCTATTTAGTACTGTAATTATATCTTCTTTTAAATATAACAGAGCACCTTCTTAGAAAACAATGTTCAAAGTATATGCATCTAAATAATAATGTTGTTCACAGTACATACTTTATATAGGCACAGATGAAACATTCTCTAGACTTAGGCGTGGTAGCGGCACCGATGGAAGATGAGTAGAGGGCTAAGGGCAAAGAAGGTTGACAAATGAGATTGACTTTCAAATGGTATCGATTTGATGAAGAAGAGGAGCAACTGGCAAATGGCCAAACAACAACGATTTACCAAAGGGGTAAAGAGTGACAGTTCAGCAGTTTGATGAACAATGACACAGTGGAAATAAGAGAATCGGTAGAGTGAAGAAGTGAGTCCACGAGGGACCAACGAATGACGAACTGATGAATAAGGACGGCAACTAAACAAAGGCTTCTGTCCCTGTCTCACTCAGGACACTTCAACAGACCCACGTTGTTTGTCTCTGTTTTTCAGTCTCGTACATACGAGAATATAGTTTATGTTTTTAATATTACACCGTGTTTTCAATCCCCATACGAAGAGAATATATGCAAAAGCTATGGTTCTTGGTTGTGAACTGTAAATGTAGATTGTAAATTGTTAAAGATCTTAACAATTTGGGGAATTCTAGACTGAAGGGAGCCCTTGCAAAAAAGAGGTGAAGAACAAAGGCGGCCTTGACCGTTGAGTTCTTAGTGTCCCTCAGACCGATAGAAGACTATGTCTTTACCATTGCCTTTACTAAAGGGACCACGGTCGACCATATTCACGTGACCGCATGTACTACATGGCTAGAATAATGGACGCCATCGTGAACAATCATAGCCAAACAAAATAGATTTTTGCTGCGGAAAGCGGATAGCACCTACGATGTGGGCCCACCGCATGGACGGTCAAGATCACCCACATAAAATTATCATCGGATCGCACATGTAAACGAGGTAAATGAGTTGGATTCCATTTTTGCGACAGACAGCCCCATGTTCGAATGTCCCATTTTCCTTCGTTAGCTTTCATGAGTCCTTCGTCATCTCCTTTTGAGCCCTTTTGACTTGAAAAGGTTAGGCTGAAAAACTCTCACTGCTTAGTCCAGTGCACGTGGGGCCCACTTCTCGCCCACGCCTAAAACGATTCGGATAGCTATAAACTACAGAAGTGATGTATTCGCAACCTTTTGTTCCGTGGGCCACCTAACTTCAGTGTATTTGTGAATAATGTTTTTACACTACAAGGGGGTGGCCCGGGGAAGAAAAGGGAGTGAATATATCACTCCCCATAAACTATAGTCATGTGCTTCAACTCTGTCATATTCAAAATTGGGAATTGCTAGGGTCCATCACAAAGGGCATTTCGGTGCTGGTCAGTCTCATGTTAGACCCGCCACCTCATGAATGGACAAAATGGTGTGCACATGCAAATTTTGGAGGCAAACCATGGCATTTTGAATGCAAAACATGGCTGGACGGTTTTGGTTGGTTTTGCCAAGTGCTGGCCCATGACTTGTAAGTGCAAATGCACATGGATTGTTGAATGTTTTTTGTACATTGGCTAATAGCCTTTAGGCACTACGTTAAAAAAAAAAAACTATGTAAATTGGGCAATGGCCTTGAGTTGGTTGCTAAAACTACCCTATATGTGAACGCCCTAAGCACTAGGGCAATGGGGAAGAGTGTGTTTTTGTGTGAGAGATCCTTCTTGTAAAGGCTTTGGCCTGGAGTGAATTTAATAAAGAGAATGACAATGGAGTTGCCCGTGGAGTAGGTACTGTTTGGCCGTACCATGCTAAAAATTAGTGTCCCTTCTGTATGCTTTCATATGCTTTTGTTTGCTGATTTTCTTCTGTGCATTTGTCCCTTCTTCTTGAGAGAGAGAGAGAGAGCCTCATTGTGCATTGAGTGTGTGTTTGGCTTACTAAGTTGGCAAACTTAGTGCTATCACGGGTTGCTTTGTGTAGGAGCGATTTCACCCCGTGACAATAGGCCTAATAAGGGGGGGAGATTCTCCCTAGGCCCTGTTAGTTTTGATTCAACAAACAAGGAGATGGAGATTCAAGAAAAGAATATGTAAGTGAAGGCTTGGCTTACGTGCTCATCAAGCAAGAAGAAGCTATCTCAGATCTGACCGATCGCACCAGATCTAGATGATTCTCATCTAGGTTTCGTCGGGCGGTGGTTTCTTTCTAACACCCCCACAATGACTTGAATCGCTGGTGATCGTGGCTCCATTGAATGATTCAACTTCTCCCTCCGAACAGGAGTCAATGGTTATTCATGGTATGATTTGAATGCCACGGCAGAACACGCAATCATAACCGTCCAATTGATAGGCCTCGCTTTACATCTGTTATGGATCCCAAAAATACGTAAATCATCTCATCCTAAAAATCTAAAATCCCGCCAATCATCTCATCGTAAAATATCAGATGGACGGTCCGGATCAATCAAAGTTAGGACTCTCTGTTTATTGCAGACATGCCTAACAATATGTGATTATCTACCAAAACAGAAATAAAAATTGCCAGATCACCGAAAGGCCCACCACAAGTTGCTGCCAGCTGTTCTCTCTCTCTCTCTCTCTCTCTCTCTAAAAGGAAGGGCAATGAGTTTTTCGCCCTCTGTTGAATTATGCGCCCCACTGTTAACGTAATTTTGACGTCAAAAAGCGTCAAAGTCTGCCCAAAGTTCGCGTGGAAAAAGGGGCGCATAATCCTACAGTGGGGGCGAAAAACGGAAAAATTATCTCCCAAAAAGAAAAGCAAAAAGGTAAAGAATTAAAAACAAAAAAACAGAACCTCAAAGATACAAATCAAAACAAAACCCCTCAGTTCTCTTCCCATTTTCCCTCCCTCTCTCTTTGTTTAGATCAACTTACCAAACCATAACCAGAACCAGAATCAATGGCCCGTGAAGAGAACGTGTACATGGCAAAGCTCGCAGAGCAGGCCGAGCGCTACGAAGAGATGGTAGATTTTATGGAGAAGGTCACGGCCTCAGTAGAGGCCGAGGAACTCACTGTAGAGGAGAGGAATCTCCTCTCTGTGGCCTATAAGAACGTGATCGGAGCCCGTCGGGCCTCGTGGCGGATCATCTCTTCGATCGAGCAGAAGGAGGAGAGTCGTGGCAACGAAGACCATGTGGCCACGATCCGAGACTACCGGGCCAAGATCGAGTCCGAACTCACCTCGATCTGTGACGGAATCCTCAAACTGCTCGATTCGCGTCTCATCCCTGCTTCTTCATCTGGAGATTCTAAGGTTTTTTATTTGAAGATGAAGGGAGATTATCATAGGTATCTTGCTGAGTTTAAGATCGGTGCTGAGAGGAAAGAGGCTGCTGAGAGCACTCTCTCTGCTTACAAATCCGCACAGGTTTGTGAATTAGGGCTAGGGTTAGGGTTTGCTTTTTCTTTGATCTGATTTTGTTCTTTGGTTGCAGGACATTGCGGTTGCGGAGCTGGCTCCAACGCATCCGATCCGGCTAGGGCTGGCTCTGAACTTCTCTGTCTTTTATTACGAGATCTTGAATTCTCCAGATCGAGCTTGCACTCTCGCCAAACAGGTGAGGATAGAATCGTACCGGATCTTGAAACCCTAACTCTCTCTCGCTTTTCTCTATCTCTTCATTTTTTTTAATGTTGAGATCTTGAATTATCTAGATCGAGCATGTACTCTCGCCAAACAGGTGAGGATAGAATCGGACCGGCTCTTGAAACCCTAACTCTATTCTTTCTCTATCTCTTCATTTTTTAAAAAAAATTGTGAACGGAGTGCTCTCTGATCTGTAGATCACAATGTTTTTGTTAGGGTAGTTTGGTTGCTGATCTTGATCGTAGTAGAAAAATGAAGGAAATAAAGTAAGATTTTGGCTGGGAATTTGATTTGTGATGCTTATTTTTAATAAATGTAGATGTCTATTTCGTCATGATGATTTTTTCAATCGATCTGGTCTGATTGTCTAGGTTTTTAATTCCTCTGAAACGGATTTGAATTGTAATTTTGGCTTTGAGTTGATTTCGTCTTTTAGGGTTCATGCAGCTTGGATGAGATATGAAATGAATCTCTAGGGTTAGGGTCTCCTCTGCAGATAACAATGTTTTTGTTAGGGTAGTTTGGTAGGTGATCTTGATGGAAATAGAAAAATCGGGGAAATAAACTAAGATTTAGGCTAGAAATTTCATTCATGACGTTTATTTTTAATAAATGTAGATGTTTGGTTTCTGATGCTGTTTTTTAATTGATCTGATCTGATTGTCTTGGGCTCTTATTTCTCCAAAACAGATTTGAATTTTGATCTTAGTTTTGAGTTGATTTTGTCTTTTAGGGTTTGGTTCGGGTTGGATGAGATATGAAATGAATCTCTAGGGTCAGGGTCTGTTACTCTAGGTTTTGTTTTCTGGTACTGATACAGAGTGGCGATTGTAGTAGATCTTGAAATATTTCTAGTTTCTATTTTTCTTCAAATTTTGCTTTTTGTTTGTTTGATTAGGCATTTGATGAAGCGATTGCGGAGCTGGATACTCTAGGGGAGGAATCGTACAAGGATAGCACTCTGATAATGCAGCTTCTTCGTGATAATCTCACCTTATGGACTTCAGATATGCAGGTCTTGGATCTGCTCTGATCATCCCTATATCATACATTCGATCTGTTCTTTTGCATACTCTGAATTCATTGCTGTTTATGTTTCAGGATGATGGTGATGAGATCAAAGAAGCGCCCAAGCGTGATGATGAACAGTAGCAGAGTGATCCAGTTTCCTGTTTGGGTTTCTCTTATCCGCATGATTTGAAGAGGATGAGAGAAGATATTACCGTTCTTTCACTGTTTGTGACTTTTTACTTTTTTAGTTGTTTCAGTTCAAATTCCCAAACCAATGAAACCTATGAGGTACAGAGTTTTGTTAGTTTGTGGTTTTTATCCTTATTTCTATCTTTTCTTTTGGTTTTTTTTCTCTCCCTTTGCTAAGTCTGAAGTTATGTTTGAATTGACATGTTGGAACTCTGCCTTCTTTTTTATCAAGTTGTTGTCAACGCCTTCCTTTTTATGGGTTTAATGATGATCTGTAATTGTGAAACATTTCTGCTGCCTACATATATTCTATATTGCCCTCTTTGTTTTTTTTATATACTGCTTTCTTTCTCTTCCCTTTTAATGTTTTTGAGACCTGTTTTTTTCTTTTTTTTCTTTTTTTGCAATTTCCACTGATTTTTGTATGTAAAGGGAGTAAAAAGCTAAACCCATTTCATTTCATCAATAAATAGAGAATGAACCACTTTCAGGATTATGCAGTGGAAACAATGCATGCTGTTTAGCAAGAGAACAGAAATAGAGCTCTGTAAATACAGGAAAGAAAGAGGTGTAATTATAGAGAAGCTGTATGTGTCGTAGAGAAGCTGTATGTGTCGATGAGCTTTGCCCTAATTACTTGACATCCTTGCATCTTTACAACAAGCCTCTTCCCTAACATCTCGAATCCTACCTTGGCACATATTTACCTTAGAGGGTAAGGTATCTCAATTCCCTGGAGATGATACTTGGTGCCTTAGCCCACTTGCAATCTGCCTAAATACCTACAGGATCTACTTCTCTTAGCTGTATTATTGTTCGTTTGGTTCTTCAAACAGCATCCTCTGTAATCAACAATTCATTCTATGTGATTGCAATGCCACTTGTTCAATGATTAAGCTAATTCCAACACTTCTTCATTGCCATTCGGTATCCGCCTTACATAAAACAAGCTGTAGATGTCTCTTGCCTTCTCTATTCGCTGAGTCCATATCGCTGAGTCCTTGTCTCCTTTTGTGAAACTACAAGGTGCTGGTTTTCATTCAATCCAAATCCCAGAATAGTCGATGAGGCTTTGGGACTCCTTGTTTGCTTTCTTTGTTTTTTGAATGGTAGTACCCCATGTTGAGCTATATTGCGGCAGAAAAGAAACTCAGAAAACCTTATTTACCCAGGAACACAGAATGAAATGTAAGCCAAGTAAGATATAGGTCAGTGAAGAGGTTAGAGGTTGCCACACAGTCTTGACATACACAGAAATAACAGTTTCTAGGGAATTCTATGTTCAGTAGCCTTTGTGGCCCAAGATCCTTTTTCTGGTAATGATATCCACTTGATGGTACATTGCAATGTTTGTTTAATAGGTTATAGGATTTTATGCTAGCTTTGCAAAAGTGATCTGAGAACCCTCTTTTTGACTAGTTTCAGTAGTAATGTAGATTTGAGAAAACAGGGGTAAATTGAACTGAACTTATATTTTGAGATGTTTAATTAGCTGAAGCTTCCATTTTGGATCCCCGGGATCTTTTTCTGCAAACTGGTCTGTCATCTTTTCTCGTAAATGGACCATCGAGTGGATAACGGTGGCTCCTTCACCCCTTTGTTTATCCTAACGATTTCTGTTGGGGGGGGGGGGGGGGTGGCGGAATATCACTGCCCCATTTAATCCTTATATCCCAGAAGAATTGATAAGGTTCATGGCATCACTTGTTAGAGTTATTGTGCTTCAGAAAAGAAATCCAGAAAACCTAGTTTCCCCAGAAACAGCAGAATGGAATGTAAACAAAGGGAAAATTATAGGTCCATGAAGATGTCAGTTGTCCTCACACTGTCCCTGACAAAACGACATTGCAGACGCAGTTTCTTTCCTTTTTTTATGGGGATGATATCCGTTTGGACATTGTAATGTTTTTTTTTTTTTTTTTGTCGTAGGTAAGCTGGGGTTAGGCAGGACTCCGACCAGATATATTAAACAACAAAAACATTACAAAATAGGGGGGCCACAAGGGCATTGTAATGTTTTTTTTTTATAGGCAGACATTGTAATGTTTGTTTAGTAGATGATTAGATTATGTGTTTTTTAATGCTAGGTTGAGTAGTTTAGGGAGTAATCTATCTAACTACTATATATAAAGGCAAAATGGTGGGTTAAGTTCTTCCACCCTTTGTTGTTATTTCCACTTGTGTCCCACTGCCATAATTCTAATTGTATCACACATGTAAGGGCATTTGTGTCATCTGCTGTTATTTCCCCATGTATCCCACCTTTTTGATTCACACGTCAGCATTACTCTTTTACCATTAACCCATTTGCTGATATCTAACATCTGTCTCTATGAGAAATTATTTGAGGGTAAAATCGTAATCTACATACGAAAAGTACCGACACGGGTACTTGTCTATGACAATTACGGCAAAAAACTACATAGAAGAGGTAAAGACATATGACAATGACGAAAAAACTACTTTATATTACTCATGCAGGACACTTGCAAAATATTGATGGATTCCGGGTACCTGAAGAGGAACAACAATTATGGAAGCCCCTATTGATTGGAGGGCTAGGATCGGGCTAGGATCAACCTATGGAAATGGTTTTACGGGCACAACTGATTGATGCTGTGTTCCATCACATGGACTGTTTAGATCAACCTATAACCCTCTATAGATCGGAGGGTTTGGATCAAGCTATGAAAATTATTTTTGGGGCACAACCTATGTAGTAAGTGGCCCTTCCAAAAGAAATTTCTTTTCTTTTTGTCTGGGATTTACACCTCAGCATTACTCTTTTACCATTAACCCCTTTGCTCTCTATGAGAAATTATTTCAGGGTAAAATCGTAATCTACATACGAAAAGTACTGACACAGGGTACGAGCCATACCGTACATTTTAATAAAGTGAGGAGTGCGATCATCAAAATACGGTGAGTAGTGCCATTATAAAATATGGTAGTGAGAACATTAGCACTATATATAATTTCAAACCGTCGTTGTTACTTGGATGTTCCCACGCAGGTCGGGTTCAACCTGAATTTGGGTTGGGTCGGGTTAAGCTTTTTCGCAAATCGGTTGGGTTGGGTTAGGAAAAATCAACCTCAATAGGAAATCGGGTTGGGTCGGGTTGAGCTGTCGGGCAACCTGACCCGACCCAAAACCCGAATTTGGGTTCCATATGAAGAAGTTCTGTATATGTGTGTTTTTTTTTTCAACATTGAAATAGTTTTCACAGTCCACAATGGACGGTTTGGATAATCCTATGGTGCGGGCCATACCGTACTTGAATAAAGTTAAGAGTGTGATCATCAAAATATAGTAGTGCGGATAATATTTCCCTTTGTTAATTGTTAGTCCCTGTTTGGTTTGGATTTTGAGAACCGATTGTGAGTGAACAACTGATTATTGGTGACTCACTCTTGGTTCTCAAAATCCAAAACAACCCGGCTTGAGTTGAGGTGGTCAACAATTGGTACTATATCAAATCAGGTCAGCCCGACCCAACCCAACCCGAATTGGGTCGGGTTGACACCCAAGTTGCACCCCTAACGATGACAAAAAAGCTATTTTTCCTTATTCACTATGTGCGGGTCAAATTACAGAAATGTTGATATTACGAATGTAGGACACCTGTAAAAATATTGACGAATTCTGGGCACCTTAAGAGGAACAACAATCATGGAAACCTCTATAGATTGGAGGGCTAGGATCAGCCTATGGAAATGATTTTACGGGCACAACTTATTGTTGTTGTGTTCCATAACATGGACGGTTTAGATCAACGTATGATGTGGCCTATACAATTTTAAATGGATAGCACGTGCATTTTTACTAGTGTGGAATAACATCCAAACCCGTCTCGCATTTCCAAAAACATCCAAAACCATCTCAATCCTATAGAATAAACTTACACCCTGTAAATAATCTGTTAAAATTTCGTATCCCTGCCCTTCCTCAGTATGTTTAGCCTTCTGTAAAAAATGAAAGGAAAAGACTATCCATCTTAGCCGGTTCTGTTTTGATGTTTTGCACGCAAAGCACCATTGTGTCTTGTGCATCGTGCCCACGCTATCCACAAAATTCCCTAGCAAATCCCTTTAACAAGATGGTTGTCTGGATACTCCAACTTGTAAATTTTTGGCCTCTTTGGATATCCCTTGAACCTAATTTCATTATTTCAATATCTAAAGGGAAATGTTATCAGCACTATTGTATTTTGATGAGGGCACTCCTCACTTTATTAAAAGTACGGTATGGCCCGCACCATAGGATGATCCAAACCGTCCATTAGATGGGCCACAGCCTAAATAGGTTGTGCCCCAAAAACCATTTCTATAGATTGATCCTAACCCACTGATCTGAATGTTAGAGTGTTGATCCATCCAAGTCTTGTGTAGGACTCCAAGAAAAACTAAATTGTTGATTTTTGTACCCCTCTATCTTATGCATGATGTTCTAAAATATGAACGGTTTTGATTTTGCTTACATGCCCTCTCCCATGCCTCCTCGTGGGACTACATCATAAAAGTGGATTTTTGTATGGTAGCTCTCTAATCTTATATGCCTACCTTAGTTAAAGGGCTTCCAAAGTAAGCCTCAGTGTCCCATTTGCGAATAAGCTTACCTAAAAATAATCTTCTTTGCAAGTTGAGCAC
Source organism: Tasmannia lanceolata (assembly GCF_043159265.1). Lineage (NCBI taxonomy): Eukaryota > Viridiplantae > Streptophyta > Magnoliopsida > Canellales > Winteraceae > Tasmannia > Tasmannia lanceolata. The sequence goes on from NW_027518693.1 coordinate 10,142,078, forward strand.
ATTGCTTGTTTGTGCATGAGTCACGTTCGTGGAAGTTGAGTTGTATTCTTATCCTGAAGATTTGAAATTTCTTTTAAAAACATAAGAAAACATGTGGCTAGTGGATTGAAGGACAGATTGTGGGGGAATGCATATTCCATGGTAGAGAAGGAAACAAGAAAGCAAAGACAAATTTATAGAAATATTTGGAAAGAACAACGTATTCCTTTCCTTGTCATCGTACTTATCCTCATTTCATAATGAAAGACTGATCTGACTCAAAAGAAGGAAAGCATGCCTCCTGATTAGTCAGCTACAAGAACGTCCACCCTGTCTGAGGGTTGCAAGTTTTCTAAATTAGGGTTTTTTTTTTTTGGGTTGGTAACTGAATTAGGCTGTCCCCAAACAAAACAGAAAACTTCGACATTGTTAGGCGACTCAATGATCAACTCACCCAACTCAATGGATGACTCGTCCGATGCAACATGACCATTTTTACAGTATCAATACTAGGGGTGCAACTTGGGCCAGGCTCAACCATATTTCGGCACATGGTGGGTTGGCATTTCCTCAGGTTGGATTGGGTTAGGGTTAGAAAATGCCAACCCAATTTAATTTGAAGTTGGGCTATGATAAAGGTCCTGTCAACCCGAACCGGCCAGCCCAATTTAATTTCAGGTTGGGCTGGGATAAAGGCCCTGCCGCCCCGGCGACCCAACCCGACCCAAGTTCGACCTGTCCACTTATTTTATCATAATTTTCAAAATCTGAGGGTTATGCTTTTTCTTTTTTGGGGGTCCCAGGCCAACTGTACACAATCCAACCGGATTGGGTGAGGATTGAGAGATTTAGGCCATGTCTCTCAGCTAAGAATTTTTTTTCATGATAAATTAGTGTCTCCAAGTGGTGAGAGAGGGGTAGTAGTGGTGGGAGGAGAGAGATGTGGAGAGGGCACCATTGAGATGAGGGTGAGACATGGCTAAAAATCAGGAAAAAGTGGATCCCTTTTTGTTTCTTGATTTTTAGCCACTGCTCAGCACTTGGAGACACCACTTCCCTAATTTTTATCCACTTCACCTACCCTACCCCTCTCTCACCACTTGGAGACACTAGTTTATCATGGAAAAAAAAAATCATGGTAGCCAAACATGTACTTAGAGGCTATTTGTAATTTGCTCCTTGAGCCAAGCCTCAGGTTGGGTCGGGCTAGTTTTGAGGGGATGCAAACTTGGGGTGGGCTAGGGTTAGCCTCAACCTGGCCCCAGTTGCACCACTAATCAATAGGACATATTTTTTCCCAGGTTGGAGAGATTCTTATGCAATCAGGAGACGTTTGGATAGAATTTTGTTTTCGAATACTTATCTTACATGCTTTCCGCGTAGTGATTTAATGGTGTTGCATTTCACATAGAATTCATGACACTCACCTAAACAACCTAAAATCCACTTCAAGAACCTTTGTTTGGTTGCATTTAACATAAAATTCATGAAACTCACCTAAGCTTTCAATGGATTTGAAACTCTCACCAAATACACAATTAATGCATCCAAATGCTCCTTCATGAAGACTAAACGGAAAAAAATAAAGAGGTAGGAAAACCAATTAACTCAATTCATGTTTCGTATCCATATTTTCCTTGATAACATATGAGAAGGGTGAAGTAGAAGTGGGGTAACTTCTTCAATGAAACCAAAGCATTACAAAAATTCTTCCACATCCTAACCCTACAATTTGTTACCTTCAAATGGATGGTTAGAAAATAAGAAAACAAATACGTATATTCATAGGGAAACTTTCAAAAATCAAAGGGGAATCAATTTGGCGAACGGGCGATCAATAGGACACCTAACATATAAATGGTTTGGATCATTGAACAAGTGACACCCTTTTGTAATTTTCCGCGCATTCCATCGAAAAATAAGCACATGCATCATATAACAATTCAAAGATTGTATATATGAAAATTTTAGACATGGGTCGTTTCAATCCACTTGTTTAGATCCTTGGAAAATTCATTCCTAAAGAACTAATTTTATAGAGCATCAATGGCTGATACTAGTTAGCCGATGATTGAGCGGTGGCTACCCATTGGTCAGCGGTCCTTTTTGTAGATTTCTGCCCATATATTTCACTGATCATCTGTGAGAGATATTATCGAACAGTTAAGAAATATCGGCATGTGCATCGATTCTGGTCAGAGGAATGCTGATGCCACTCACCCAAGTTTCATTCTTGTCCTGGTCCGTTCAATATACATGTGGTACGTGGATCCGCATTCTTACAGATAAACTGTATTAGGATAATTCATGGCGACGTTCAAGAAAGATATTGCCTAGAGTTCAAATTCAAAGAATCATACATAGAACTCCCCTGCAATACATATACCTGCCTAGAGAAAAATCTATGGCATTGTTCAATAAAGATATTGACATAAAGTCAGAATCAAATAATCATACAGAATATTCCAGTCTCTAAGAAGAACAATGGAAGCATTTATTTCCTGATAATTCTCTTATACATACCGGGTTCTGGTTCTAGCATACTCTCAATGTTAGTCTGTGAATCCTGTTTAGTTAGATGATAACTGATTTAAGGCGTTTATCTTTACTCCAATGGCATTTTTTCCAACTGGTTTCTGTATTTTAATCAGTAAACCAACAGGAGTGTAAATTAGTGAACACACAACGCAACTAGTGAGTGAAATGTTTTGTTAAGAGTTGCATTGTTTAGGTAGAGTAAAAGTGTGTAGGAAGTTCAATGGTACTTCAGTCATTTAAGAAATTTTCTTAGGGTAGGTTTGTCCATTACATTGGTCAGAGAATTTCCTTAATTTTCCTAAGGAATGCTTGCCTAACTATTTGTTACACATATGAGGGGCATGCTTTGGTCTAGAAAGCAGTAGTTGGACTTGTAAGCTGGATAAGGTTGTCTCCTTTATTAATACATTTCTGTACTGAGGTTTCTGTATATATCTTTGCCTGTTTGTTTGAATTCTGAATTTCTGACCTTGAATTCAAAATACAAATATAGGTGGTTTATTTTCTTAAGTAAGCTTTTAGAGACTAATCAAGACAGTCTCTAACCCAAAAAGTAATTGCCAGTTATGCTCTGTAATCCTCCTCTTAAAAGCTCTCATCAGAAGGTTTTGTTGTATGAAATATAATATGTGGTCAACTTGGATGTTCTAGAGACCACATACAAACTTGATACCAGTCCTTAATTTTCAGGGAATGTAATGTTAATGTTTTTAAACAGCACCAAATTTGCAAGTTTGTGCCATTTGGGCCTCTTTAGTTCAGTTTACATATACTTTTGCAATCTAAAAAGTCACAAACTGCAATTTGGGTCTATACTAAACACCCCAAAGTTTCATCTCAAGGTTTCAGTGTATCAAATGCTTTATTTTGGAGTTAGAAGTTCCCTGCTAGGATAACGCAGCTGTTCTTTAAACAGCGAACGACTGCCATCCATGGTGTTCCCCTTCTATTTTTGGTTACTTATGTGAAATAATAAATAGTCCTTAATAGTATAAAAATTTCAAAGCACAATATTCACTGTAAACAACTATGATCTGAACAGAGAATGAGAGAAAGGAGGCGTCATCACCACGTGGGAGTTAAAAACATTAAAATAAAAAAAAGAGAGACAAGGGGTGTTTTCCCCTGGTCATTATTATTGCATGCCAAAGATAGCACAAGTGTCAGTGCGATCATTTCTCAAGTTAAAATTTCAGTTTTCCCATCATTTTCTAGAGCTTGGTTGTTTCTTCTATCTATAAAATCATAGAATATGTTCTTGGGTGAGTAGGACTAGAATTTGTTCTCTCTACCCTTATAATCAAGTGACCAAACCTTGAGTTACAGTTTCACTCCACAAGCTATTTTATTTCTAAATTTTTTAAGTTTTTTTTTGTACAACCATCTGTTGGTGTTAGTATACAGTGTACTTCAAAATCAGCACCAAACTTTTGCTGATAGATACAAGAAATAAGTTTAAAATCATAGTATTGATCTATTTACTCAGCTGAATGAAGCATGAATGACCAACTACAACATTTTTTTTTTGAAAAATGACTTTTATTGATAAGATAAGGCATTACAACAAGGGGGACAAGATTTCACACCAAGAGAATGTAAATACAAACAAGCCTTGATTCCAGTGATCCATCAGGATCAATTGATGACCCCTAAGCTCCCCGTACGGGATGGATGATATGACCAACTACAACATGAAACATCCCAAATCTTACGTGGAGGTATACTGGATGTCAACATCAGAAAGAGAACACATTATAAGTCTCTTCAAGCCCATTCACCCAGTGCTACAATAAACACCTATGTAACCTCCTCTAAAATATGTAATTGATTACATAGGACAAGATTCTTCCTCCTGTGGTCAACAAGTCAGCATTCAAATTTCCCTCCATCATATATGGATGAATTAAATCTGCTAATCATAAGTGGGATCAAGTATCATTTCAATCAGGTCTGCTAGCCTCCAAGCAAATCAAAGATTGTCTGGGGACTAGTGTCAATTTCAAACTCGAGTGCTTCTACGCAGACATGCTTAGCGATATCATTCAGTTGATCTTTGTAATAACATCTATTCTAGTCCCAATTATCACGTGCCTCATAACCAGGTGCGGTGGCAGGCCTGAGGCTTGCTGCTTGAGCGAATCTAGGGGCTGCTCTAGTGATAGGGGCAACATCATGACTGGGCACAGGTTCTGAGGCCTAGTGTCAATTTCAAACTTGAGTGCTTCTACTTAGACATGTTTAGCGATATCATTCAGTTGATCTATGTAATAACATCTATTCTGGTCCCAATTATCACGTGCCTCATAACCAGGTGCGGTGGTAGGACTGAGGCTTGCTGCTTGAGCGATTCTAGGGGCCGCTCTAGTGATAGGGGCAACATCATGACTGGGCACAGGTTCAAAGGGATTATCCATTTCCTGATGCCAATGACAACTAATAACACTTAATGTCTAGGTAACAGTCTTAGACTTGGGCTAAATAGATGATGGCCATAGGTAAGGGTTTAGATTTTAGAACAGATTGAGATAAGTACAGGGATGGGATATTAAGACCACTATGACAAGGTTTAAACGACTGAAATATATGAAAGGGAAGTGATATACCCGCCCCTTTTGATTACGTGGGACACCCAGCAGCAGTGTATCAATGACGGCAGAGGGGCTGATGTACTTCACGTTAGAAGGATTCAATGGTGCTGATTGCCTCGTACACTGGCCCTGGGCGTCCAAATTAATCAAAAGGGGCGGATATATCACTTCCCTATCTGAAAAGATAAGTAAAAATTGGGTAAACAGGTAGCAGATATGGGACAAAATTTTGGGTTTGGGTTTAGGTTTAGGTTAATGGGTACAGGCCTTATTGATGATATTTAAGAACGTTACAACAGATCTGTAAATTATCTATAACAAGATAATTTTGGACTGGTTGAGGTGCAAAGACTACTGTAACATGCCTGAAATTACCTGTAGTAGATGATTTAGTTCTGGTTTAGGTTTAGGTTTAGGTATGGGATGGTAAGTGCAGGGTTTTAAGGTAAAGGAGGGATGTGCAAGGACGTTAGGATAAAAGAAAGAGTCTAGGGTGGCTTACAGTCAAAGACAATGGGTTGTAAGGACTTAGAAAATACTTGAATGCTAGTGGTCAAAGGGTTTCAAAGGGTTTTACGTAGCGTGGATGTCTGGTTATAGGTTTGAAGGGATGGACAGTCCCTAAAGATGAACTGTTAACGTTGATTTTATTACAGGCAGGTGATTAAGGGACTGATTTTATTTTATGAAGAACAAGACAAGGTGATAGCTGATTTCAGGTGATCAGCAGGTAGGGGAATACTTGAAATCAGTCAAAGACAATGGGTTGTAAGGACTTATAAAATACTTGAATGCTACTGGTCAAAGGGTTTCGAAGGGTTTTACATAGCGTGGATGTCTGGTTACAGGTTTTAAGGGATGGACAGTCCCTAAAGATGAACTGTTAAGGTTGATTTTATTACAGGCAGGTGATTAAGGGACTGATTTTATTTTATGAAGAACAAGACAAGGTGATAGCTGATTTCAGGTGATCAGTCAAAGACAATGGGTTGTAAGGACTTAGAAAATACTTGAATGCTACTGGTCAAAGGGTTTCAAAGGGTTTTACATAGCGTGGATGTCTGGTTAGAGGTTTTAAGGGATGGACAGTCCCTAAAGATGAACTGTTAAGGTTGATTTTATTACAGGCAGGTGATTAAGGGACTGATTTTATTTTATGAAGAACAAGACAAGGTGATAGCTGATTTCAGGTGATCAGCAGGTAGGGGAATACTTGAAATCAGTCAAAGACAATGGGTTGTAAGGACTTACAAAATACTTGAATGCTACTGGTCAAAGGGTTTCGAAGGGTTTTACATAGCATGGATGTCTGCTTACAGGTGTTAAGGGATGGACAGTCCCTAAAGATGAGCTGTTAAGGTTGATTTTATTACAGGTAGGTGATTAAGGGACTGATTTTATTTATGAAGAACAAGATAGGGTGAAAGCTGATTTCAGGTGATCAGCAGGTAGGGGAAGGATGTCTTGAACCTGTGAGGTTCATGGTTTCCTAGGAATGATTATTGAGGACTGTTACAGGTTATAGATGATAACAGGTGCTAAGGATATTGATAGGTGCCAAAGTTGGTTACATGTGTGAATGGGTAATTGAAAGGTGTCAAGAATATGTGATCGATGTAGATGGTTGTAATGTTGTTACAATCAATGTGATTTAACTGGTAAATATTTAGGTGAAGGTTTTAGAGTAGAGGGCAAGGTAATGGATGGGTTTAGGTAGGGTCTTTGGGCCCGGTGATGAGGTTTGAAGGAAGTTGTAGTTTTTTGTTTTGTTTTTTTAATGATTGTTCTTAAATTGTAGGTGATCAAAAGAAAGTAAAGAAAGCATAGGAGATGAAGAAGAGAAGAGAAGAAGATAGGAAGCAATAAGAAAGAAAATCCCAAACCTAGATCCTTCTCCTGAGCAATGCTAGTACCAAGATTAGGAGAATAGCTCAAACTCATATTTTCTTTCATTGTAAACCCAACGAAAATCCTAGGGGGGAGTTCAGGAAACTTAAAACAGAAATGGAGACTAATCCTACTTAGGAAACATGTTGCAACAGTAGGAAACCGACTCTTTTAGTAACTTAGACGCATTGCAAAAGAAAACAAACACTTTTAGTAACTTAAACTTGTTGCATAAGGAAATTAACTCTTTTAATAGCATAAATTCCTCATAGAATAGGATGGTAGGCCATTATGCCTTTTAAGTGTCATAACGTGACCACTAAGTATTTTGTCATGCATATGTCATAGGGCCTTAAATTAATAGGGACAATAATGATAACAGCACCCAAGGCATATTATGAATATCATTTAAAATGATATTAGCACCCATTTAGAGAACTTGTCAAAAATAAGCTCCTCCACCTTCATTCTCATGCCAAATTAATACTGATTTCTTTGTACTGCACCCTTCAGTGATGCTGGTATCTTTAGATCTATGGGCGCTGATTCTTATCATATAACATGTTGATTGTTATTATCAGTAGCTCTTAATGATTACATTTGGAAACATCACGGCTATTCATAACAATTATTTATTAGTTGGTATGATTGAATGGATGAAGCAAATTTGAATTCATGTACAGGAAATCCACTAGTCTAAAGTGCAATGGATGGTTTATATTAATAGAAGGATTGGCACCTTGATGTGGCTCTTCACCACTTGGACTGAGAAAGAACCCTATTTTTGCAGTTACTGTGATGCACTTGGAGCTTATCGGGACAAACGAATCAAAGTCCTCGCTAGAAAAATACTAATTCCGATAATCTAACAAGACATTTACTATACATCGACGCTAGACCTTAGCTCAACATAGCGCAAGACAATGTGGAGCTAATTCAGTTGGTCTGTTTAGGTTTATTGGGTTTATTGAACGTACTTGCGATACATGGATTTATCCAAGCTAACATTACAAGTTGTCGTTTTTTTTCAAAATATCAAGTTTAAACCATCATGGATTCATCCTCCCAAACCCTGTTTTTGTTGCAAAATTGACTCCCAACAGATGAAGATCACAGTACACAGCTAAAAATTATATAAACAAATAAAAAGAAAAAAAATTCCAATGCAAGTAAAAGACTTAAAAAAAAATACATATATGAGAATTAAATGCATCAATATTTTTCAACAGTCAAGAAAAATTAAACAAACTCAAAGAGATTGCAAACAGAGAGAATTACTTCAAATCACTCTAAATATCTCCACAATATGTAGAAACACAACTAAAGAAGAAGAAAAAAAAATCAGGTGTTCCAAGTTTCATGATACATTTACAAAAAACCATTAGACATTCTAGGGTTAGATTCTTTTAATCAGTGATGAATACAATACCTACCTATATACAAAAATACACTCAAAAATATCTAGCTACCAAAATCCCTTAACAAAGATCCCTTACCTAACCCTCAAAGGCCTCTCCACCTAGGGCTTGGAACCTGCAATCTCGGCGACGGAGGCAGTGGCGGAAACCCTAACCCTAACCCTAATTGTGACGTCGGCGAGAACAGAAAACTCGGCGAAAGCAACGGATAAGGCGATCTCGGAGACGAAAGGCGTCCGAAACCCACCGGCGATGACATGGCAACCGCCGGTGCCGGAAAATTCCCGGCGTTCCACTCCGGCAACGGCGAGAAGCCGGAATTCCGGCGAGATTCCATGTCGGAGGTCTGGAGGTATCTCATGTAGGCCGAGATGGGGGACTCGGCCAACGCATTAACGGTTGGGAAGGGTGGGAGAGGGGAGAAAGGCGATCTGGGCCGTGCGTATGAAAATCCACGGTTAGGATTGCTTGGATCGTTTGATGGAGGGGTTGTAGGGGGGTTGGTGCTAACGTGCACGAGGGGTGGAGGGCGGATTTTTTGGAGGCGGGAGTTTTGGGGTTTTGGGGTGTGAATTGGGGGAGGGTTAGGGTTTGAGAATAAGTGATGGGAAGGAGAGCCTGTGAGTTTTTGAACTACGTTTCGGAAATCGTTTTTGTTTATGTTGTAAACTGGAGGCTGTGGTTGTTGATTGCTAGGGTTTTGGTGAGAAGGTGTTTCTCTTTGATTGTTGGGGTTTTGAGGGGGGTGTTCAAATGGGTTTTTTGTGGTGGGTTTGGAGATTTTATGGGAGGTTTTATTGAGTTGTTTGAGGTAGTGATCTTTCTTGCTGTTGTTGGTGGTGATTTCTGCAGAAGAATGACAGCCTTTCTCCATTAGTACTGTATTCCTCTGTTGTTGTTGTTGTTTTTTTTTTTTTTTTTTTAAAGGGAAGATGGGTTTGTTAGTGTGATGAGAGGGGGGCCCTGTTCTTCTTTTTTTCTGGGTCTGAAATGTACGGGTTTCTTTTTGTTACAGTGGAGTAGGTGGGTTTTGTTTGTCTTTCTATAGAGAGAGAGAACATGTGGATTGGAGGAGAAATTAAATGATGATGTGTGGTTTTTTGTACTGTTGTAGGATGTGTATGAGAGTTTTATATTGTAAAGAGATGGAGATGGGGATAAGCTTTCTTTGACTTGGAAACATTGTGGGGCTGGATTAGGTACAATCCAAAAGGTTATGATTTGTATTTTAATGGGGTTTATTGTATTTTCATGATTTGGGTAGACTTGGAAGGTAATATGAGAGCTATTGAAGATTTGCAAGCAACAATGCTGATGAGCCCAGATAAATATAAAAGGACCCACTGATCCTTCTTACCCTCAAGTCCCAAACCCAAATCCCTTCTTTTTTAGACAGGATGAATCAATTTCAGACTCAATGGCCCTCCTCTATTGCTCAAATAATTTGTTAGGCCAACTTATCCTCAGTCAAGGATTATGCTAATGAGAATGAGCTTAGGCTCTGTTCACTTGCGTTCTCTGGAAAGCAAATCCATGGAAAACAGCCTATTTTTTCCTTGACAAGACAGAATTCTAGTGTTCACTTGCTTTCCAGTGAAAATAGAATTACACATGTGGAATTTCTGCAATAAGTCAAAAAATGACATGGAAAAGCCCATTTTCCCCCCCTTTCAGGGATTTCATATCCGACCAAAAACACACGGATTCCGTTTCCTTGGGAAACTAGTGCAAAAAGAAGGGCAAGCAGTTTCCCTGGAAACCTTTTCCTGCGCAAGTGAACAGTCCAGAAACAGTCCAGGGAAACCTTTTCCTGCACAGATTCCCTGGATTTCTTTTCCTAATGCCACGTCAGATTCCCGGGAAACATTTTCTTTTCCTTTCCCGGAAAAACAAGTGAACAGAGCCTTAGTATTCTGTTACAACGCACTAGAATTGACCTCAAGCTGACAGTTAGAATATCTGTTTGTTGGACACCTCCATCACAATGCTGGGTGAAGCTTAATTTTGATTGGACAACAAAAAGCAATTCAAATGAAGCTTACTTTTTATTGGACAACTAAAAGCAATTCCAACGAGTTTGGTGCTGGTGGAATTATCCCAGACCACAATGGTTGTTTGATTGCAGCGTTAGGTCAATCACAAAAGGCATTTCTCAGCTGGCACCTTTTGCGATGAACCCTAGCAATTCCCGTTTACTGATTGGTGAGGTTTGGGAAACCAAAAATAGGTAAGCGCATTTTTAGGTTGTTGGAGAACCAATCGTATAATATAAAGGGTAATTTACTGTTGTGTGCTAAAGTGTTAGAAATATAAGGTAAAAATGTTGGTTTTTGGACAAACTCGTCTAAATGTTATTTTATTAAAAAAATGAAAACCATGGACGAAAATGCTCCTCGATTGAACTATGTTGGCTTTGAATAAACTATTTTGGTTCAACTAAAGCTATTGTTGGCTTCGACTAAGCTATTGTTAGCTTCAACTAAGCTATTTTGGCTTCGACTAAGTTATTTTGGCTTTGACTAACCTGTTTTTGACTTCGACTAATCTATTTTGGCTTCGACTAACCTATTTTGGCTACTAACCTATTTTTTTGGCTTCGACTAACTGATTTTGGCTTCAACTAACCTATTTTTGGATTCGACTAAGCTATTTTGGCTTCGACTACCCTATTTTTGACTTCGACTACGAAAATTTCACTTCGACTATCATAAAATTAAATGAAGGAATGACTTGTGGTAATGAATTGTGGCCCCATCTAAGAAATTGGATTTGAACTTGGGAATGGAAGACCTCTGGAATTAATAATTGTTTACTTGAACAAGCTTTTGATTGTGGAGTCAAACACATGAAGTTTATAGATGCAAGTTTGAGGACTCAGTTGAATTCATGGGCTGCATATTTCACATGAAGGCATTCTATGAGCAAGTGTGGAGGCATGACTCAATTCATGGCAGATAGGACTCATTATGCTCCAATTAGAACATAAGAACATGTTCACAAAATACTAGGGGTGGCCAACCGGTTCGGTTCTCGGTTCCTTTTTTTTCGGTTCTCGGTTCCATGAACCGTAAGAACCGAACCGAACCGTAGTACACAGTAGGACCGAACCCAACCGGACCGAACATAATCGGTTCGGTCCGGTCCGGTTCTTCGGTTCTAATGGCTAATTATTAATTATTAATTATAATTTATAAAAACTTTTAATTAAAGTTATAATATAAGTTACTTTCTTATTATAAGAATAGTATTAACTATTACTTATTAATATTATAAGTAATTTATATTATTAAGTATATGTATAATAGAAATATAAAATTATTATATATATATATATATATATATAGGGGAAAGTGATTGTGAGCGGCCCCTCATATAAGCTTATATGAGGTGACTGCTAAAATCATGGTGGGCCCACATTTTTGGGGTGATCCGAACCGATCATTTGATAGGCCCTGACATAGATAGGGGGTGCCCAAAAAATCATTTCCATAAGATCATCCCAACCCTTCGAACTGTGGGGGTGAAAGAGGGGAAAATGGACGGGTAAGTGGGCAAATTTATACCCGCCCATTTCCCCCTCTTTCTCCTCCACAGTTCGAAGGGTTGGGATGATCCTATGAAGCGGATTTTTTGGACACCCCCTATCTATGTCAGGGCCTATCAAATGACCGGTTCGGATCACCCCAAAAATGTGGGCCCACCATGTTTTTAGCGGTCACCTCATATAAGCTTATATGAGGGGCCGCTCACAATCACTTTCCCCATATATATATATATATATATATATATATATATATATATATATATATATATATATATATATATTCAAAGTTCGGTTCTTCGGTTCCGGAACCGAACCGAGAACATTAGACCCGGAACCGAACCGAATAATTTCGGTTCTTCATCAGTGGAACCGAACCGGACCAAAAATATTTTTTTACAGTTCGGTTCAGGTTCGGTTCTGGCCACCCCTACAAAATACCTTCATAACAGCTAACTTTTCAAACTTTTTGTATTTTTTATGTGTAATTAAACTACTTGGAGTTAAAACTTTCCTTTTAAAGTTGGCTTCATCTATTGTAAAAAACTACAGCAGATCACCCACAATCCACTTAGATTCCTCCCACCTAAGATATCCCTAAGTTTGCAATTTACACTTGCTAAAGCTGTTGGTCGAATCCAAAAATGCTTAGTCGAAGCCAAAATAGATTAATTGAAGCCAAAATTGCATAGTCGAAGCAAAAAATGCTTATTCAAAGCCTAAACTAGCTTAGTTGAAGCCAAGTCGAAGCCAAAATAGGTTAGTCGAAGCTAAAAATTGCTTAGTCGAAGCTAAAATAGCTTAGTCGAAGTCAAAAATAACTTAACCGAAGCAAAAAAATGCTTAGTTGAAGCAAAAAATATGTGAATCGAAGTAAAAAATGATTAGTTAAAGCCAAAATCAATTTATTCGAATCCAATTAGGTTACTCGAACTCAAAATAGGTAGTCAAAGCTAAAAATGAGTTACTCGAAGCGAAAAATATGCTAGTCGTTGTCAAACATGCTTAATTGAAGCAAAAAATAGTTTACTCGAATCCAAAATAAGTTACTTGAAGCCAAAAAAAAGTTAGTTGAAGCCAAAATAGGTACTCGAAGCGAAAAATGAGTTATTCGAAGTAAAAAATGAGTTACTTGAAGCCAATATAGGTACTCGAAGCCAAAAACGAGTTACTTGAAGCCAAAATTAGTCAAAGCTAGGGGCATTTTCATCCTCAAATTCTATTTTTTTTTGCAAAAATAACATTTATATGAGTTTTTAAAACAACTAGCATTTGCAGGTAATTTTTCCAACTCTTTGACACGCAACAGTGATTTACCCTAATATAAAAGCCGTTGTTTGTAGAAGAGTGGGAGGGGACTTGAACGAGATAGAGTTTCTTCTTGGATCCGATCTTTTCTTGGGTTTTTCACTAAGGTTACTCTTCGGTATAGTCTTGGTTGAGAGGGCAAGGAAAAGGTTTGCAAGTTTGCAGGTTTGTCTAATTGTAATCATTGTAATTTTGTTTTCTCACAATAGAAGATCGTGTTCATGTCCGTGGATGTAAACATCTTGGCCAAACCAGGTAAAATCATGGCGTTCATCTTGTGGTGACTCTCCCTCGTTGTGTTTGCCTTCACAATATGGTGAACTTGTCTATAAGGAAATCAACTTTTGAGATTATATGGATGTGCCAATTGTATGCATTAGATTTGGTGAATCTTTTTAATTTTTGAAGAAAGATTACTATGTTAAGAGCACAAAAGAAATTACAGATTCACATCAATGAGGAGAGATAGCCTAGAGTAAACCGTCTCTCTTTAGGAGGAGAGATAACCTAGAGTAAACCGTCTCCCTTTAGGCTATGTCTGGCTGACATGACACGCAAGTACCCAGGATTTTGTTTCCAGATTTTTAGAGACTTCACCTCATCTCTACTTGGAGACACCAATTTGTCATTAAAAAAAAAAAAGAGATCATGGTAGCCAAATGTGCCCTTATGCTCTGTTTGATTGCCTATTTCAAGAAAAATAGGGGGAGAACATCTTCTTGAGATCTACTGGAAGCTGTTTGGTTTGCTTTTTTAGGTCTTTGACCACCAGCGTTGTTGGGCGACGGTCGGGTGATGTGGCACCCTCGAGAATTTCTCGCCAAATTTTGCAAAATCGATGCAATTTTAGGAGAAAATCTCGGGGAGATCGATTTTCCTGCTTTTTCTCTACCAAAATTCAAAACCATTACATTTCTCCTCTTGTTAAATCTGTTGATTATTTGTGTGGGTTTCTAGGTTTTGATGTGGGTTTCTGGTTTTGGTGTGGGTAAAAAACAGTTCCATTTCTCCTTGCTAAATCTACTGATTTATTTGATGTGGGTTTCTAGGTTTTCATGTGGGTTTTGATGTGGATTTGATGTGGGTTTCTGGTTTTGATGTGGGGAAAAAACCATTCCATTTCTCCTTGTTAAATCTAATATTAAATCTCGTTTAATCTGCTGATTTATTTGATGTGGGTTTCTGGTTTTGTATTCTTATTCTAATCTGCTAATCTACTTGCAACCAAATGCCCAAAACAATAGTTCTTCTAGAGATCTCCCACAGATCTTCTAGCAACCAAACACCATTCCCTACACCCCCCGGTTGACTGATCTTCTTTGATCTTCTTTTGATCTCCCATTTGACTTCTTCTTCTTCTAATCTCCCGGACAACTACAAGCAACCAAACAGAGCATTAGTTTCTCGGATTTAGCCAACAGGTCTGTTAGATTATGGATCAATTATCAATGGGGGACAAAAATTAGGTGGAATTATCAACAGGACCCATGCTTTTCAGAAATTATCAACGAGGGACAAAAGAGGTCATGTCATTAAAAGCTGGATGAGAATGCCCTTTTCTTAAGCAACACGTTTTGCTTTTCCACTTTTCCCTCTTCCCTCTTTCCCTCTTTTTTTTTTGTTTTTCATTTTCAACTTTGTTTTTTTACCTTACCAGTCATCTTCTTCATCATTTAGCCACCATTGGAGGCGAGAAAACTCAAAAATTTGAAACGTGAGTTCATTCCCATCTATCTCTCAATATCTAGGTTTTGTTTCTCATTTGTTTTAGGGTTTTGCATTTCTCCTTCTCCCTTTCAATGGAGGATGAGGAAGATGAATCGTATGGTAGAAAGAAAAAAATGTGAAAATGAACGAGTGAAAAAAAACAGGAAGTAAAAACATGTTCATAAGGGACTTGATAAGTCTATTCGGAATTTGGTAACCCCATTTTGATACTGGATAACCCCAACCCCAGAGACTTGAAAACCCCCTTCCAAAACTCCAGTACCTTGGGCAATTTTAAGGAACTTGATAAGCCCATTCGTAAATTGGTAACCCCATTTTGATACTAGATAACCCCAATCCCAAATACTTGAAAACCCCCTTCCAAAACTCTACTACCCTCGGCCAATTTTTAGGGACTTGATAAGCCCATTCGGAAATTGGTAACCCCATTTTGATACTTGATAACCCCAATCCCAGAGACTTGAAAACCCCCTTCCAACACTTCAGTACCCTCGGCCAATTTTCAAGGACTTTATAACCCCATTCAGAAATTGGTAACCCCATTTTTTATACTAGATAACTCCAATCTCTGAGATTTGAAAACCCCCTTCCAAAACTCTAGTACCCTCGGCCAATTTTCAGGGACTTGATCACCCCATTCGGAAATTGGTAACCCCATTTTTTATACTAGATAACTCCAATCCTAGAGACTTGAAAACCCTCGGCCAATTTTCAAGCACTTGATAAGCCCATTCAAAAATAGGCAACTCTACTTTTAAGAGTTACTAACCCCCTTCCAGAGAGTTGATAAACCCCCTCTGCTACAAAACCCCATGCCTATAGTAACTCTTCTAATGGCATTACAATTCTGCTCATGATAGAAATAACAAAAGAAATGGATGTTATTTTCATTAAATGTGCTTCATGTATTACATCCCAATTTGTGTATTACAAAAAAAAAAAGATTTAAGTAAATCAAAAAATGTGTAGCCATCCATTCATGTATTACATCAACTTTTTCTTATACAACCACTTGCCTTCCAAAAAAGTGAGTGAAGCCATTCATGCATTATCTCCAGAACTCACCCTAAAATACAAATCTCTTAAGCCCTAAACAAGATAAATCAGAAACAGAGAAATGAAAAATAGTGCAAAACCCTAAAAAAGAAAAGAAAAACAAAACCTAAATACAAAGAGATAGATGGTAAGAACTCAACATTCAAATTTTCAAGATTTGCAAGCAACAATGGTGGCTGAACAAGGAGGAAGATGACTAGTAGGGTAAAAATAAAAAGGTGATAATGGAAAAGTAAAAAAGAGGGAAGAAGGAAAAAACAAGGTCAAAACGTGTTGTAAATGCCAAAGGGCATTTTCGTCCAGCTTTTACTGACAAGACCTCTTTTGTCCCTCGTTGATAATTTTTGAAAAGCATGGGTCCTGTTGGTAATTTTGCCTAATGTTCGTCCCCCATTGGTAATTATTCCTTAGATTATTGGCACTTCTAGGTAGACCTGGCAAACTGGTGGGTCGGGCCAGGTCAACCCGCGGGTGCGGGTCACACGGGTCGGGTGAGGAAATGACCTGCATTTTTGCTGGTCAGAATTTAGGTGACCCGCGCGGCCTGCGGGTGAGCCGGGTCAAACCGCGGGTCACCCGCAAATTCAACCTGTTGCTTATTTTGGGAAATGTTATCACTGGATTTTGATGAGGGCGGTATGGCCGGCACCGTGGGATGATCCAAACCGTCCATTAGATGGCCCACAGGCTAAATAGGTGTTGCCCCAAAATCATTTCAATAGGTTGATCCTAACCCTCCGATCTATAGAGGGTTAGAATCAAGTGATCAACCCTCTAACATTCAAATCGGAGGGTTGGGATCAACCTATGGTGCTAGCCATAACCTATTCAGGCATCAAACCCTTAAAAAATAGATTAGCATGACAAAATCACCATCCTTGGCATTAGAAAAAAAAGCCATCTAACTAGATTAGCATAACAAAATCACCACCCTTAAAAAAGCGGGTGCCCGCGGGTTGACCCGACCCGACCCGTGTTTTTGCGGGTTGGGTCACCCGCGGGTTAGTTTTGACGGGTCACTAAAACTCAGACCCGTGCCCGCAAATTTGCAGGTGGGTCGGGTCGACCAGCGGGGGCACGGATCGCTTTTGCCAGGTCTACTTCTCATCAACAAACTTTACCTAATGTCTATAGGTCAATACTCTAGCCTTGAACCCGAGAAATGACATTTGAAGAATCCCCTAGTAATTCCAGCTATTTGGTGGAAATTTTTCAAGTCGTCGAGTATTAGCCTCTCTTTGAGAACCCATTCTGATGTCAGACAACTGGGGGTGGGGGAATCTAACCATCATATATAAGAAATCCACTGTATTTCAAGAGGGTGACGTGGTTGACATATACACAGAATGATATCATAGCCACGTAAGGCAGCAATATCAATATAATAAGATTTTTTATAATATTGCCAATCAGAAAAATATAAAAGAAAGGAGTGTCCTAATCAAAATAACGAAGTTTAGATTTAATCCTCCATTCACCAGCAGCAAATCAGTCAGACCTACCAAAAAAAATAAAAATTGGTCAGTCAGTAGACAATAAAATGGTTTCAAATAATTGAATTTAAGAGCATCACAATCGTTCATAATCCCAAGCATTGTTGCCCTCCTTTGGTGGTGATCGCAGTCGTCAATCTGCTTCAACACAAAGGACCGTTTGGATATGCGGATTTTAAAATCCAGGTTTTAGCTTGAAAACAGTATAAAAGAGGATTCATGATCAAGCTGTATGCTGTCTTGACAGTGTTTCTTGAATTTTAAGTAAGAAATCCAAGTTTTAGAAATCTCTCCCGCCTCCTGAGATTTCTAAAACCTGGAAACATAGGATGATCGGCTACTCTTTTGCTGATGGAAACAAGAGCGAGAAATCAGAAAATGGCGGCTGGTTAGCTTCTTCTCTTGTTTATCAACTACAATTTTGAAGAAATCCCAGATTCTAAAATCTGCCTATCCAAACAGCCCCAAAGTGTTTACACAATCACATCCTTTAACGGAGAAAAAACCCAAAAGCAAAGTGACCAACTATTAAAGTAAAAAAGATTAAATAAAGTCATCTCCAAAAACTCAAGCTTTCAATGTAATTGGTTGTTTCACATGGAGTGTTAAAGTATATGAAAGATTAAATAACGCCATCTCCAGAAGCTTTCGGAGTAATTGGTCATTTGACACCAACCAAAATCAACAGCCCTGATTTACACATGTGAATAATGCCATGTAAAATTTATACCAATTAGTCATCGAGAATCATGATTTAGTATAAAAATTAAATAAAAAACATTTCTATCAAGTGCTTAATTACTATTTAACATCCATTAAATGCTTATTTCTTTTTACAAAAATGCCTTCTTAAGTAACCCTGAAGGTAAAACGTTATTACAAGTACAACCGTTTCTAATATAATAAACGCTAAATTAGAGACTTTCCAGTCATAAAAATCATGATTTCGGAAGTCACTACAGGGCGTTTTCATTAAAAAAAATACATAGATAAATCTGATTTGGTTTTCATATACTGAAATCCCAGAAAAGGAAAGACAACCCAAAAATTTCCATTACCATCCCTGACCCTTTAACATAAAGTTATCAAGAGTCCTTCCTTCTCCTGTTTATCCCTTGTCTTCCTCCAATATCTTCACACACACACGCGCACACACGCAGAGAGAGAGAGAGAGAGCATCTAAGTCTACAGATAATGGAGAAAAACACCCATATAGGAAAACCCATCAGATGCAAAGGTAATCCATCACTGTATTTCTCTTATTTCAAGCTTTCTTGTTTTGTTTTCCTGTTTTATCATACTAAGCTTTTCAATTCAATGAAATTGCAGCTTCAAGCTTTCCCTTTTGTTTTTCTTTGTTATCCTCCTGACCTTTCAAATTCAATGAAATTTCAGCTGCCGTTTGTAGAAAAGCAGGAGAACCTCTAGAGATAGAGGAAGTGGAAGTAGCTCCACCCAAGGGTTGGGAAGTTCGGATAAAAATCGTATGCACATCTCTATGCCACAGCGATATAACGTTTTGGAAAATGGATGTAAGAAACCCAACTCAAATACCCATCACACAATTTTTAATTTCAATCCTTCAAATCTATATAACATTATCTACAACAAAATAATTTCCTCTTTTTTTTTAAATTTAGGGCCCTCTTGGATTTTTTCCTCGGATTTTTGGCCACGAAGCGGTCGGGTAATAATTAAATTGAAATTAAATTTATATTAATTTTATTAAAATTAATTAATCTCTATCAGGGGTGTCTTAAATTTTTGTGATCAAATTGTGACAGTGTTGTAGAAAGTGTGGGAGAAAAGGTTGAGGAGGTGGCGGAAGACGATCTCGTGATTCCGGTGTTCTTAGCGAATTGCGGAGAATGTACCGATTGCAAGTCTGAGAAGAGCAATATTTGTTCAGGCCTTCCTTTCCGGATCATTCCGGGGATGCCGAGAGACGGGGCGACCATCTTCAAGGACTCTAAAGGGGAGATCATACACAATTTTCTCAATGTGTCTAGTTTCAGCGAATATACCGTGGTGGATGTGGGTCATTTAGTTAAGATCAGTCGAGAAATTCCGCCGGAGATGGCATGCTTGCTAAGCTGTGGAGTATCAACAGGTAAAAAAAAAACATAATTTATACAAGTTAACGTCAATTATATTGTATATAAACTTCTCATGTTCTGTGAATAACAAGAAGAAAAGAAGAATCCTAAAGAATGAATCTCTCTTTAGTTGCTGAATCTCTGTTTAATTGTTCAATATGTGACATTCCGAATCCTTGTTACTAACGGAATCGAAATGATCCATGGATTGATCAGATGTAGACCGTCAAATCAATCGATTATTAGATAATAAGCTAAAGTTTTGAATAAGTGTCCAAAGAATTGACCATGTTGATTGGATGGTATTGTTGGCTTTTACATCTAGCGATTGGGACCGGAGAAAGTTAATACACCGACTTTAGGTGCATTGTTCATACATAGGATTGTAGATAACAAATGAATCCAATGTTTGATTAAGAAATTTTATGTTATGATAATGAAATGAAGGGTTGGATTTGCAGGAGTGGGAGCTTCTTGGAAAGTGGCAGGGGTAGAAGAGGGATCCACCACCGCAATCTTTGGCCTTGGAGCTGTCGGCCTTGCTGTAAGTGGCAAGTGCACTAGTGGCCCAAGCATTTTCCATTTTTTTCCCCCATTTTTCTCTTTGAATATGAAAATGTCAATCTCGAGACATCGTGATCGATCGAACCGCGCAAAAATATATTTTGTTTTAGTATATTGATAATGCATTGTTGTTGTTGAAATATTGTTACATAGTATGTTCTTGCATTTTAAAATCCTAAACCTTCGATTTGTAGAGCATTTTGTAAGATTAGTTTCTAAAGCAGCCTTATACGAATGGTTAGAATCGTCCTAATGTGAAGATTTCTGGGGCATTTTCTGTTAACAGTAGACATGAATAAAATGGTTTAAAGTTCTTGAACATTTTGATTTATTTTTTTGAAAATGAAAAATTGATCATCTCTTTAATGTAATTTGCATGAAATGTGTTTAACAGGTTGCAGAGGGAGCAAGACTTCGTGGGGCTTCGAAAATCATCGGTGTGGATTTAAACCCTGATAAATTTGAGATTGGTAAGTAATTATTTTGTTTTGTTTTTTTTACTGAAATGTATATTTTCATTGCTATATTGGGTTTGGATTGTCGTATTCAGGAATCAGAATCACCATCCTATTCCAATTTCACTATAAATAAAATGGTAAAAAAATTAAATTTTACTTAAAGACTTAAAGTTCTAATAAAAACTTCATTCCAACCAGGGTGGAATCAGAATACCACCACTCTGTCCACTTCTTTGGTTGGAAAACAGATTCCAATACATCAATTAACAACGAAATTTTGCCCATTTATCATAATGACCACACTTGGGTGGAAAATAGTTTCCAACATTTTTTTCCTCCTATTAATTTTGCTTGGGTATTTCTTAAACAAACTTGAAAAAGATGCCGATTCCAGCGCCTGATTACGGCAATCCAAAGTAAAAAAAATTCCAAACATACCACATGCCAAGTCCAATAACTATTCTTAGGGCCAATTTTGGCCAACGTTGAAATCTGGGCATCCCATCAATGTCAATTTACTAATTTAGTGGCAAGTAATCAAATCAAACATTGAAAACTGAAGTTGGTCCTAAATTTTGAAAAATTACAAATTATATGGAAAGAGAGGTGAGTGGGTCCCACTCGACCTAACCATATATTTTTGGTTGATATCGAAAGGAGCCCCCCATCTGCCATATGACTCCAACTTAGCTGTTTTATATTTTTGTCCTTTTTCTATTGGAAGGAACCTAGAAAGTCTTAGGCTGATTCCGGTCCGAATACGTTCTAGAAAAAAAAGTTTTTTTCTAATTTTTCATGGTTTTAAAATAAAAAATTAGAAGAAGCATCTTTGATTTTTAGAATAAGACAAAATTGGAAAAATTTTATTGCTTTGTCTGCTCCAGAGACCACCCACAATGGAATTGCCTAAACAAATCCTTAAAAAAATAGGCATATTGCAGTCTTTTTGGGATTGGGTCCATGTGTTACAATATAATACTCTCCTAAAGTGTCTATGTTCAGATGCAAATATTGAAATAAAGGCTAAATTGGGCCATGTGGGTCTATTTTGAGGCCTATTTAGCTCAATTGGTTGAGGCTTTGTATGTCAAACTTAAGGTGGTAGGTTCAATCCCAGCATACCTATAAAAAAAAAAATTTGAAATAAATAAGGAACTATTGCAATATGTCTGTAAAAAATTGGGATTATTGTTGTGGCATCATTAGATTTTTATTTTTATCATGTTCTAAAAGAAAATCCAAACATGATTAAAATTTGATTTATTTTTTCATGCAGGGAAGGAATTTGGCATCACGGATTTTGTTAACCCAAAAGATTGTGGGGAAAAACCTGTGAGCGAGGTGTGGATTTTAAGTGTTCAAACACGTAAATCAACGTCGCACCGTGTTTTCTAACAAAATTATCTGAAAATCAAGCTACTAATCTGTTAAATTTGGTTTATTTTGTTGCATTAAACAGGTAATTATGGAAATGACAGACGGTGGTGCGGATTATTGTTTCGAATGCATCGGGTTGGCATCTGTTATGAGCGACGCATTCAACAGCAGCCGAGGGGTTAGATTTTTTTTTTTTTTTTTTCATATAATTCCAATAGTGATTCACCAAAAATCTCGCGAATTGTGTAAATAAGTTGGGTTCACATAGGCCCAGCTTAGCTGCTAGATGGGCCTTAAAATAGGCTCTATATGGCACTATTAGCCTTTCTATCAGGCCCACTCAGTTTAATTTTGAGATTATAACAACCGATTGTGAGTTCAAAACCAATTATTGAACTCAAAATTAGGTTTAATTTTTAGTCTAATAGTTGGTTTTTGACTCACAATCAGTTTTCATAATCTTAAACAAACAGGGCCTTAGCTACCAACCAGCATTTACACTGCGACAGTAAGGGCATGTTTGGACATTTTTCCTGAATTTTTTTCATTGGAAAATTATTTTTCCAATGTTCACTAGTCTACCTTTCAACTTTCATGTTTGAAATTTACTTCCCAAGAAAAACTTTGTGTTTTTTGCAAATTTTACTTGAAATAAATTTGACCTACAAAACTTGGAAAAATCATCTTACAAGGAAAGTTTTTTCTAGAAAAGTTTTCCATGGTTCCCAAGCATGCCCTCACTGCATGCCCCAGTGAAACACTAGGAGAAAAGCCATCTCACTTGCTAAAGTGATGCTAGTATCACTATAATTGAATTATCAAAATTATTTTTTGCCTGATCCACCAAATCATACATCGAGGAAAATGATCCGTTGATTTCAGATTGTCCATCTAATGGACAAGGCCCTCAAAATCTTGCTGATCGAACGGTCATGATCATCCAATCAATGAGGATTTTCCCATTGAACATGGAATATTATAGCCACAACATCCCTGATCAATACATATCCCATATAAGGGGGTGAAGCCCTGTTTACGGAACGTCTTGAAATAATACCCACAACGGGATATTCAATTAACCGAGATTCAGAAGCTGAAATTTTACCTCTCCCATCATTAGGTTTAGCGAGAGCATTTATAACATGACCCAAATAAGCCTCACTGACCAGCATGATAGATTATTAATTATTATTGATTAATCTACTCCTAGAGGGTTGTTTAGATGCAGGGAATAGAAAATAATGGAAAACATTCCATAAAAAATAAAATTCCAGGGTCGAGTAGGTTTGAAGTTTTTCTTGAAAAGTAAGATTTTTTTTTTCTTCTTGGAACAAATTCCACAGAAAATATTTTACTAAACACTTGAATTTTCATTATCCATGGAAAAAATAAGATTTTCTCCCTTAAATCCAAACAGCTCCCATGTTTGGCAACAACGGATTTTTTCCCCATACAATATCCATCATAAAGAGGGACAGATTTAAAGAGAGGAGTGAGAAAAGGCTGAAAAACAAGGACAAACAACTGACAACTCCACTCAAAATATAACTTATTTTTTCCCTGTTTTTTAGCCACTTCTCACCCTGTTCCATACCATGTCCAGTCAAGTCTCTCATTCTCCCCTTTCTAGCTATTTGATAAAATAATATTCCGTGTAAAAAAATTTCATGGTTGTACCCAAGGTTTAAAATTTCGGTTTCGGTACTTGAAATTTCGGTCGAAATTTGGTACAAAACACGAAATGAATATTTTATTTAATATTAAATTTCGGCCGTAATTTCGGTAATTTCGGTAAAATATTAAATTAATATTAAAAAAACAGTTTTTTTTGGGTCAAATTTCGGAAAAACCGAAATTTTGACCGAAATTCCAAAATTTCGGCCGAAATAAATGACCGTTTCGGTTTTGGTCAATTTCAGTGTCGGTCGGATTTCGGTCGAAATTTTAAACCATGGTTATACCAAGCATGGCCTAAATAGAAATTCAAATCACAAATAATCCATTACTTTACTTATTATTAAAAAAGGGCGCATTCTATGCACAGCCAAAACGTCGTATAATTTGCATTATATGACTAATTTATGATGGGCCCCGGGCCCACATGCAATCTAAAAATGAATTCATTTTTCTAATTTTTTTCATTTTTGTGGTATGCAGGGATGGGGCAAAACCATCATCTTAGGTGTGGAAATGCATGGCGCGCCAATATCCTTAAGTTCCTTTGAGATTTTAAGGGGAAAAACAATTACAGGTTCACTATTTGGAGGAATCAAAGCTAAATCCGATATCCCTCTCCTCATAAAACAGTACATGAACAAGGTAATTAACTTCATTTTTAAGATCATACTCAATAATAAGATGTAATCACTTTCACTGAATTTTTTTGTTGTAAGCGATAATTGTATTTCTTTTTATTTAAATTTTTTTTTTTGGGTTTGCATGGGGAAAAATACTGGAAAAATGAAAACTCACAAAATATAAAATTTTAGAAATAACTTAGAAAAACAAAAAAAAAATCAAGAACTTATCATAGTAAAAAATAAACTTTGAAATCTTGCAATAGTTTTTAAAATCTCTACACAGTTTTGGGTTTTTGTCATTATGTCAAAATGTCTAGAATAAAATCATGATATCTTGAAAATTTTCTGACTATTAGCATACACCAATATTTTTTTTCTGTGGAAAATACACGCTCCAGACATCAAATAAAAACTCGGATGGATGATGAGACTTGTAGAATTACACTCCAGACCATTAGTAGCCGGAAACTTCTTGGGTGGATGGGAAACTCGTTTCCCCTAAAACATGTTTCGGTATGATAGAAAATTTTGGGGACCGAAACGCGTGGGAAACACATGGGAAACATATAAGAAACTTATGTGAAATATGTGTGAAACCATGAGAAATGTAAGGAAAACTCGTTGAAAACGTGTGGGAAACATGTGTGAAACTCACGAAAATTGTTTTGAAAAAAATACACCAAAAATTGTGGAATAAATATTAAAAAGGAAAACAATAGCATATAATATAATAAAAAAATTAGAAATATTTAAATAGAATTTTGAAATTACCAAATTTTAAATTTACAAGGCGATATATTTCATATTTTCCTTGTGTTTTTATTTGCATTTCTCAATTGTTTTTGAAACATTTCTAATGCGTTTTCTAAGACGTTTTTCAATGTGTTTCTCATGCGATTTTCTATTTTTTTCCGTTTCTCGTTTTTCCTCTATTTTTTCCTTGTGTTTCTTATTTCACATTTCGCCTCCCGGCTTCCCAAATTCACATTTCTATTGCATGACACGTTGATTTGTTTCTTGTAGGAGCTTCATTTGGACAAATTCATAACACACGAGGTGGGATTCCAAGAGATAAACAAAGCATTTGATTTACTCACCCAAGGGAAGAGCATCCGCTGCATTATATGGATGGATAAATGAGTTTTAACCCCCTCTTTTCTTCTTAGGGAGCTTTTCATAGAAACCTATTAATGATAAGAAAGAAGACATTTGAATGGCAGCAAAGCTACAATTTCAGACACAATGAATTTTTGAGTATGATTGAAATGAAGCCCATGAAAGCTTTCTGGTGGGGCCCATTAATTATATGGCTCGGCGAGGCTTGCGAGCCTTACCGAGCTCGGGTTATATTAAGTTCACACCCCTCATCTTCCCTGGACAGCCCTATCTAGTGTAATTTGACTACTTTTTTTACACTATGAGGGGTGGTCCAAGTAACAAATGGGGTTCCAAAAATGAAGTGACATATTTTGCCTCTCCTTTCACCCCCTGGACAACCCTTTTAGTGTATATATATATATTTAAATATATTAAATTCTTAATGAGCCTTAACGAGCCGAGCCTGGCCTAAATCGGGCTCGGCTCATTAAGCTTAACCAGCCTGCCGAGCCTGCTCGGCTCGGCTAGTTAAGGAGTCGAGCCGAGCTCGAGCGAGCTTCCGAGCCCGAGCCAAAATTGACACCCTTAGTGGAAATGCCATGTCAAGTGGGAGGAATACCTTTATGGGAAAAAAAGCTTTTTATCTTGGTTGTACCAAACAACGAAAACTGGAAAGGAAAGGAAAGGAGAGACTTTTTCCTGGAAAGCCTTTCCTTGGTGGAAAGACCTTTCCTGTGGATCAAACAAGCCCTTAAGGGATACCTTTTCCTTCTTTCCTAGAAAATAAGGCCATGTTTGGCAGACATGATAAAAAAAAATTCATGAAATATTTGAGAGGCATAAGAGGCTGTGACTTGGGAGTGAGAGAGATTTGAGAGGGGAAGAACAAGAAAACATGAGGGCTATAAATTAGAGAAAAAAGAAGAAGAAAGCTTTGGAATGTTTCCATTCCTTGCGTGAGCCATTCTTAGGTTGGCAAAGGGAATCGTGTACTCTTGCTAAAGTTAGAAACTGTGAGGTTTGGCAATGGAAAATGCCTTGTACGATTTTGGTGAAATTATTTATCTAGCTGCTGAGCATAAGAGAGTAAATATTTGGAAAGGAGGAGAGATTGATGGAAACTCCACCTACTATAAAACTAGCTCTAGGTCCCTCTTCGCATCACTAACATAACAATCTCCTTCTTTTCTTCTCTTTGCTCCTCTCTCACACTAGCTAAATTAGGATGCCATGATTTTTTTTCTTTCAAGGTTGCCAAACATGCCCTAAATGCATATTGTGGGTCCTTTAGATTGCAATTTAGGGGCTGTTTGGATGTATTGATTTTTTATTTTTTATTTTTTTTCAAAAAATGGAAAATGAGCTATCCATCGTTTGGCAAACTTATTTTCCATGGATTTTTTTTTCATACCAAAGAATTGTTCATTTTTTTTCTTCCAAGGAAATTGCTTATCTGCTAGAACCTGGAATTTTTTTTATGGAATATTATTATCCATGGATTTTTTCTATAATATTCTCCCTGGATCCAAACACCCCCATAAGAGTTATAAGCTACAATTAGAAAGACCCATTTTTCATTGTAATGAACATCCTTTCTAAGTAGACTCTTGATATTTCTAATGGCTACACACAACCCAAAATGCCTTGGTCTTCCTGTCTAAGCTACCCTCAATATAATACACCCCCCTTTAAGGGCTCTTGTGCACTAGTCACGAGACTTAATCTCATTTTTCCGTACAAAATGGATTCCCTTATTCCTACTGGCCCTCATTTTCATTGTATTGGAGATAATCTCTCATCTTTTGGAGAGATGTTGCTAAAATTTTGGATATTCAGCAAAATTCTGCCCAATTTACAACATCGACTTTGATAACTGAAATTAGAAAATCGCCATCAAAATAATTGTGCTATAGGATAGTTCGCACCCCTTTTAAACGTCAAAAGGCGTTAAAGTCTGCCAGGCCCACAATCCAAGTTAAAAGGGGTGCGAATTATCCTAGAGGCCTTTCATTGGAAGGAACATGTGAGAAGTATTCCAACTAGGGCTGCAACTCGGGTCGGGCGGGTCGGGTTTTGGAGAACCCAACCCTACCCGAGAAATATCTCGGGTCGGGTCGGGTCGGGTTTTTTTTCGGAAAACCCACGATTCCCAAACCCGGCCCTACCCATGATAAATCTCGGGTCGGTTCGGGTCGGGTCGGGTTTTTTCACGTTAACGCAAATTTTTAAGGAAAATTCTTGTTTGGCAAGGGAACTCAACTCATAGAAGCAGAAATTACACTCACATTACACTTGAATCAAACAATGATGTAATTACACTCACATCACACTTGAATCAAACAATGCTGTAATCAAACAATGTTGTAATTACAATCAAACAATGCTGAATCAAACACTTGAATCAACTCAACTCATAGAAGCAGAAATTACACTCACATACAGTAACAGTGGGTGCGTGGGTTTTCACTTTTAACTTTGGGATGATTACATTTACACCTCCTCTAGTTTCTGACAGATCCACTTCCACCCCTATAGTTTAAAACGTGACAAATACACCCTTGTAGTTTCAATTTGTTTAAGGTTTGCCCCCTCAGCTGAAGGTACGTCCATAGATTGAAGGGTTAGGATGATCCGATGAAGCTGATTTTTTGGGCACACCATATCTATGTCAGGACCCATCAAATGAACGCTTTGGATCATCCAAATAATGTGGGCCCCTACCCGAATCCAAACACTACCAAAAAATCATCCAAATAATGTGGGCCCACATTGTTTGGATGATCCAAAGCGTTCATTTGATGGGTCCTGCAATAGTTAAGGTGTGCCCAAAAAATCAGCTCCATCGGATCATCCTAACCCTTCAATCTATGGACGAACCTTCAGCTGAGGGGGCCTACCTTAAACAAATTGAAACTACAAGGGTGTATTTGTCACGTTTTAAACTATAGGGTGGAAGTGGATGTGTCAGAAACTAGAGGGGGTGTAAATGTAATTATCCCTTTAACTTTTAACTAACAATAGAAAAAAATGTACATACTATAACTTATGTAACTCGGGTCGGGTCGGGTCGGGTCGGGCCCCTTCAAACCCGGCTCGACCCGAGATTCATGCGGGCTTTTGAATGCTGAACCCGGCTCGACCCGAAACCCATGAAACCTGAACCCGACCCAGGCTATTTTCGGGTCGGGTCGATGCGGGTCGGGTTTTACCCGGCTCAAGTTGCAGCCCTAATTCCAACCATTTCACGCGCTTTGATAGACGGAAAATAGAAGAGTTGAAGAACTCAACCTCGATTGTTTGGTCTTATTATGAAGCCGACTTTGGTAGTCGACATATTGCAATCTAATAATAATATGTTGTAGGGCCCACTTTAGATTGGTGGTGGTCCAAAAATCTCCCCAATAAGATAATCATATCCCTCTAATGGGTGGACTTTTGCCAACTTTTAATTATTGCTATGTATTGGCTGATACATCGATAGATATCAATACCGGAGGGGTCCAATAAAACAATACATTCAAAATATTAGAGAATATTTCAGAATATTCCCAACATGGCAGGCAAATATAGGCTGATTTATCAATATTAGAGGGGGTCCAAAATGGCTTGATATGGCCGGACCATCAAACCTTGCTTCTGTCCTAAAGGCCCATGATCAGAAGCTTAGATTATCCCTTTTGTGGGAAATGATATATTCTCCCCTTTTCTTCCCTGGAACACCCCCTCTAGTGTAAAAACGTAGTCATAAACATGGATTTAAATTAAATTTTTGCTGAAATCCGGTAACAAAAGATTAATTTTATATTTCAGAAATTTCGGCCAAAATTCCGGAAAAATAATACGTTTTTGAAAAAGAGGAATATGTTGGTGCACTAAGCGCACCATTTTTTTGGTACGCTTAAGTGGTTATAACGCCTCCCATTCGTTTAAATGTTTGGGTCTAAGGGTGTCAATTTTGGCTCGAGCCGAGCAGAACCGAGCCAGCTCACCAGGCTCGTTAAGCTTAACGAGCCGAACCTAATTTAGGCCAGGCTCGGCTCGTTAAGAATTTAATATATTTAAATATATATATTATATATTAATTTATACATTAAAAGGGTGGTCCAGGGAGTGAAAGCGGGGGGCAAAATATGTCACTTCATTTTTGGAATCCCATTTGTTACTAGGACCCACCCCCCATAGTGTAAAAAAGTAGTCAAATTACACTAGTAGGGCTGTCCAGGGAAGATGAGGGGGTGTGAACATAATATAACCCGAGCTCGGTAAGGCTCGCGAGCCTGGCCGAGCCCGAGCCCGAGCCTGATTCGAGCCCGAGCCGAGCCGAGCCTGGCCAAGCTCGGCTCGGCTCGGCTCGTTTACACCCCTATTTGGGTCCCACTTAAGTGAACTAATGGGAGGCATTATAACCACTTAAGCGCACCAAAAAAATGGTGCGCTCAACACTTTTCTCTTTGAAAAAATAAATAAAGAAATCCGGATTTCGAGAAATTTCGATTTCGGTCCCTACGGAAATCCGTGTTGAAATTTAAAACCATGGTCATAAATACACTGGGGTGGCCCTGGGAAGAAAAGCAGGCGAATACAGCACTTCCCTAAAAAATGACCCTATCATGGTGGGGCCCAACATAATCATTCGGCAATCATAGGGCCACACAACGCCCCCTAATTTTTCTGTTCGGTAGGGGTGTCAACGGATCCACCTATGTCTTAGTCATGATCCATTCAAATCTCTTATCGAACTGATCAGATTCGGAGTGTTGGATACTACTTCTTGTGTCTCATTCACGATCCATTTCAAATCGGGACCGTCCATTGGAGTGTCCTAGTAGGTCTTTCTTAACGAACTGATCAAAAGAGGGAGCAGTAAGAGAAGAGGATGACCAGAGATCGAGAGAGAGTCGAACTAAAATACCCTTAATATTATACTTAATGTTATTAAAAAATAGAGGGTATTTCCGTCAAATAGTACAATAAAATCGGATTTAAGACCGTCCGACCGGCTTTTTTGTTCATTGTCTGGATCCGATCGGTAAGAATTTAGAATTCAAAGACAAAGGGTCGCGTCCATTTAAGTTCGGATTCGGATTCGGATAGTCCATCTGGTGGGGTCCTTTGACACCGCCCGCCCCCGGCCCCCCCCCCCCCCCCCCCCCCCCCCCGCCCCACGCCCACCACGCCATCTGTTCCTTGACATAGATTCTCCCTTTCATCTGCCAAAGACTCAAAGCTGAATCCAAAGTCATCTCTCTCAGATATATACCTCGTAAATCCTCATAAGTTTACGACTAAATCTAAACTTCTAGAGAAGACACGCGCCTAAATTTGGAGAAAATTCGTAAGGTGAACCGAGTCATGAGGCTTCCACAAAAGCAGACCCTATAAAATCTCTCTTTTTGCCCCTAAATTTTAGCCGTCTCCTTTATGTGTCACGCTTTTCTGATTTCTGAACCGACAAGTTGCAAAAGAACCGCCCTCAACAACCACCTAACTATAACCGACGATGCAATCTTCCAAGAGGTAACAAAAAATCATCAATTTTTTGTTTTTACAATCAAAATTTTGGTTTTTTGATTTGGGTTTTTTGCTTCTTTCATAGGTTCTTGCTTTGTCTTCTTTACCTTTTATGGGTTTTTGTAAGAATACTGTAATTATTCTGTTTTAATCAAAATCCATTTTATTTATGGGGGTTTCATTTTTTTTTCTCTTATGAGTTTTGGGTTTATTCGTGCTACTTTCAATGTAATTATTCTTGCTTTCTCTTCTTTACCTTGTATGGGTGTTTGTTAGTTTCAATAAAAAATCCATTCTTCTGAATGGGAGTTTCATTTTTCTTTCTTTTTATTTTTTTTCTTGTTTTATCACTTTTTTAGGTTTGATGGTCTTTCTTGAGACCCTCTGATTTTTCATTTTCCAATCAGAATTGTATTTGTCTGAATTTGACATTTTACTTTCGTTTGTACTCGTTCTATCTGTTTCTCTTTGATTGGTCTTTCTATAATGGCTTTGATTGGTCTTTCTTAAAATCCTCTGAATTTTTGTTATTCTTTTTTCAATAAAAACCCCAGTTTTGTGGATTTGGTTTTTCATTTTCCATTTCTTTCATCTGTTCTTGTTTGTTTTTTGTTTTTTGTTTTTTGTTTTTTACTTTTGATGGGTTTTGTTATTTCATCATTTCTTTTATTTATTAGTGCAATCTCATCTATATCATATTAAGTCTCTGAATGTTTTTGGTTATTAGAACTGGGTCTTCTGAAATGGCCATAAAAAGTTCTCTCAAAGCTGCTAATTCAAAGACCTTAGATTCTGATTCAACACCTAAATATCTTGAACGAAATTCATCCAACAAGCTAGCATCTATGGCTGAGGTACTCCCCATTTTTACTATCTGTTTCTAACTACCCGAATCTTCGAATTCAATTAATCGCAAAACGGTGTCCTTCTTGTTTCTTAATTATATATTTTTGCTATTTGACATAGAGGCGGATCGCGAGGGGATTGGAGACGCAGCAACAATTGGGTCAGATTCAGGAAGATCTTAAGAAGGCTAAGGATCAATTGGCAGCTTCAGCGGAGGAAAAAACCCGAGCTCTTGACGAGCTACAAGAGATAAAAAAGGTGGCTGAGGATGCAAATTTGAGGCTTATTGAGGCTCTGTCGGCTCAGAGACAGGCACAAATGGATTTGGAGATAGAGAAGGTTCGAGTCCACGAGTTGGAGCGGGTGAGTATCGAATCAGCTCAGAAGAGGGATCAGGCATGGCAGCTTGAGCTTGAGGCCATTCAAAAGCAACATGTTTCAGATATGGAGGCTCTTTCGGCGGCCACCCAAGAGCTCGATCAGCTAAAAGGAGAAATCTCGTTGGCCTTCAAAGAGAAAAACGAAGCTCTTAAAGAGCGTGATTCTGTAAAAAAATCACTTGACTCAACTAATGCTTCTCACTTGCTTACTGAGAAGAACGTGTTGAGTGGTCCCAATGAGGAATTCAAGAGTAGTGGAGCTAGTGGATTCGCAATTCCGGCAAGTTCAGTGGTTCAATCAACGGAGCTTGAACAAGAAAAGGCAAATGGTGTTGAGGTGGAATTGGCTCAAAGAGAGTCACTAATAGAGAAACTGAAAGTGGACCTGAGTGATGCGAGAGAGTCCGAGGCTCAGGCAAAGGAATCAGAAACCAAAACATTTGAGTTACTGATATCCCTAACGAAACAACTAGAGGAAACCAAGATTTCTCTCGAAGAAGCCAAGCTTGAAATTGCTTCTCTTCATGAGAATATCAAAAGCTCAGAGGTTTCAACTGCTCAAAGTAGTCGGGATCTCAGTGCATCTCAACTGTACCATGAGACATTGAGTTCTTCTGTAGTCCAAACCATTGGAGCCCCCAAGTCTGGCCTTCAAATAGCTAAAGAAGATTTGGTTCATGCACCAAGAATAGAGCAGGTGCTGTCGAATGAATTTAGTTTCGCCGATGAGACAAGTGTGCTTAGAAATGAGCTCAAGTTGGCTACAGAAGCAGAAGAGAAGAGCAAAAAGGCCATGGATGATTTTGCAGTAGCCCTTAAAGAAGTCACAACAGAGGCCAACCAAGTCAAAGAACAGCTGGCATTATCCCAATCTGAACTAGAGAATGCAAGGATGGAAGCGGAGAATTTGAAACTTACCTTAACGAGCACCGAAGAGAAGTATCAAGAACTTTTGGATGAGGCGAAAAGAGAGATTGAGCATTTTAAAGAGTTAGTTGTTAGATTGGAGCTAGAATCAGAGGAATCGATTGCGTCTTGGAATGGTAAAGAAGTTGGGTTTGTTCATTGTATGAAAGTATCCGAAGAGGAGATTGCTGTTGAAAAACAAGAGAATGTCAGATTGGTCGAGTCACTAAGAGAGTCCGAGGAAGTACTTAAGGGCGCTAGGCAAGAAACTAGCAGGTTGCGGGACATTTTGAAACAGGCCATAAATGAGGCAACAGTCGCTAAAGAAGGTGCCGAGATTGCTAGAACTGAGAATTCTCAACTCAAGGATAACCTATCAGATATGGCAAGTAAATTGCAAAGCGTTACCGAAGAAAATGAAAATCTTAGGATCAACGGAGCTGCATCTCTTGAGAATGTCAAGGAGTTGAAGAGGTTGCTTGCTTCGACACCAACTATGAGCGCGGTCCAAAATGGAAGTTCGTTGGCTATGAAAGAAAAACCAAATGGCGCAGTTAAAGATGGTAAGAAAGTAGAAAAAAATCGATCAGAACATCCAAATAAACATCAAAGTCTTAGCCTCGACCTTGAAAATCCAAGATTACAGAATGGACACAAGGATGTGAGCATGGACCATGAAATCTTAAAGGGGTCAATATTTATGGTGGACTCACCAGTCAAGGATGACAATCTTGCGTCCAGTAATAGAGTGTTTCATCGGAAAGCTCTTTCCTCGGCACACATGGATGATGTACAAACAGTGAACTCTGATGATTTCTATCATATAGATGGGGCTCAATTTGTTGGGACGGAGGATGACAAAAGCTCAACAATGATGCCTAGAAAGAAAAAAGCATTGCTTCGAAGATTTGGGGATCTGCTGAGGAAAAGAAGCAAGTAGGAGTCGCCGCATTATCATTATGTCAGGTCTTTTGTCTCGTATTTTGTTAGCATGTTTGATTAAGATGGTGCTTAAAAAATTTTCAAATATTGTTTTTATGAATCCTTTTGTTTCATCAATGGTTTACCATGTTTGTTGTTGTAACATGGCATAGAATAGGAATAGGAACTGCCTGTGCCGGCATCTCTTGATTGCGAGGAAACTCACAGATTGTACATTTCAATATTTGAACTCATTGGATGTGATGTTAGTTAAATACGGCGTAGATTTGTTTATGTTTTAGTGGCTTATATATTAGTTTTTGTATTGAGAATAATTGTGCAACTGCAAAGATCCTCTACCTAAAGCTGTTGTAGTTTTGTTTGTACTTCTGATACTGTGTTTTAGTGGCTTATATATATTAGTTTTTATATTGAGAATAATTGTGCAACTGCAAAGATCCTCTAGCTAAAGCTGTTTTAGTTTTGTTTGTACTTCTGATACTGCCCTTTTTGCTTCGAGTAATAGTAATGATTTTCTTCGGCTAATATCGTGTCTTGATGAAAGATGTTACATTTTGTTCAAGTGGCATTGTGGGGCTGCAAACAAATGTAGATTACAATATAATAAATTCATTATTGATTACCATAAATGAAAATATGTTACATTTGGCTCATGGCATGCATTTGTTCGTTCAAGTGTAAATCAATTGAAGTGGGATAAAATTCACCAAAGTCTCTTCATACTATGCCTGTGTATGTAACCATGAAGTTAGGATTTAGGAGTTACTAACCTAAATTGCAGCTTTTAGTCTCCATAGAGGTTGACAGTGCTTTAGAAATTTGGCATCATCCATATCAAATTTTGACATAGTTGATTGAACATGTTATGCTGTCATTGGTTGTGGTGTCTTTGTTTTATAATTTGAGTAGTGGACAATCATTTCCACATGGGTAATACTGATAGTTCTGTTTTTTCTTAATCTTTGTATGTATCTAGAAGGTTTTCCTATTCATTTTCTTTTCTCTTTGCGTTTTTGATCCACTAGGCATAAGAAAGGATATGAAATCATATATCCCTCTGAATTGAGAACCAAAACCCAAATCTAAGCTGACTACAGAATATAACTAGAAAGGAAAGCTGCAATACAGCAGAGAGAGGGATTAGATATTGAATTATTGATAACATTAATCAGAAAAGTTCTGATCCAGACATAATGATATAAATCTCCCATTAGAGAATCAGACAGTTTCTTTTATTCTTATTAATTGATGTTTATTCCGAAGCTCTAATCTGTTTCAACAGTAACAATAAACAAATAAATAAATCGATAAATCAAGATATAAAGGAACTCAGGTATGATATTTAACTCATAATTATTTTGTTTCTTTCACCAAGATTAGAAAAACACAAACAAAGAAGTTAGAATCGTTCGGATGACCGATTACTCGTTAAAAATTGCTGCCTGTCTGCCAAGTTAGTAGTTAAGTTAGAGGAGACGATATTCTCTCCCCCTTTCTTTCATATTCCCACCACTTCATTCTAAACTTTTGTGATTGCCTATGTACAACTTGTTGGAAATTGCAACAGCCAATGAGAGAAAGTTTAATACTAAGAAAGGGGGTGCAAATAACAATCTCTTAACTTATTTATTATGACAATGTCGATGATTTCAATTTTACTTGGAATCATATGCTTATAATAAGAGAAAGAATTTCACCTTGATTAAGATAAATATCATAGTACCCATCAATAAAATAAAATCTAATTATTTGAGTTAGTTTATGCGTGGTCATTAACTAAGGCCCTGTTTGTTTTGGATTTTGAGAACCGATTGTGAGTTGAAAGCTAATTATTGGACTCAAATTGGCATTTAGGCTCTGTTTATTTTGAATTTTAAGAACCGATCGAGTCCAAAACAGATTATTGGACTCAAATTCATGCATGGTCAATTTCTCTTATAGGGATTGAAAATCTGATTCAAAATGGTGCAACAAAAGATACACTTTAATTTCCCACATACCTGTCCAAAAGAGAAAAACATTGGGCAACATTCATTCCCTAATTTGTTTTTGTTGCCTACATATATAAGAGCAATCAAAGGAGTATTTAAAATGGCTTTTTGTTTAAGTTTGTTTACCCCACATTTGTGGTGCAAGTGAGTTTTAAATTCAATTGAAAACGAAAGATGGTACAGTCATGCGAGTGATGAAAAAAAGACAAGAAAATTGTGTTAAATAGAGGAAAGAAGGAATCTTCTTCATAATGAGTATTCAGAGGAATGCAATGTGGAGCCCCTACCAGCATACTGGATTGATCTGAACCATTCATTTGATAACTGATTTGGATATCCAGTGGCCCAAAATTCACGCTGATCACACAATAATAACATCGAATGATGTTTATATTTTGTTATTGAATGTGAACCATTGCTTATATCTAGTTTTTGACCGCCGGTGTTCCACACAAAAATTATATATTATTGGATGTTGGGATTGGATTATTGGTCTGTAGGAGATCCAAAGCACGGTTCGGATCAATCAGAGGGTTTGTGGGGCACCACATTGTTTTACAATGATGCCGCGCCCTACTGAATCAACCCTCTCATGATTACAAAAATTGTTTGTGGAGATCCTTGTTTCGAAATTGGTATCCCCCTACTATAAATGTGTGTAGGAGAAGTTTTTTTTTTTTTTATGCCATAGGGTATCCCCGCGGGACTAGTCCCTAGGGATGCACGCAGGCACCCGGTAGACCACACGCATCGGTTGAACAAGGGGGGATTCGAACGCTCGTCACTGGGGAGCATACCCATGACTTTACGCCTAAGAGCCACACCCTCCGGAGTTTGTAGGAGAAGTTTTAACATAAAGAGATGGGTGTAGATAACAAAATAGGGGAGCACAATTATAAGGTGGGTGCTGCACTGCTGCTAGGTGGATAGAGTAGGGCAAGCAAAGGTTGCGCTCACCTATGCGAAACATGCATTCCTTACTGTCCTAAAAAATTACAATGAAGCCCTGCAAGCAATTGGGGTGTTCTATAACTGTCCATAGCATTACACTTCGGAGATGTGGGATGCTCTGCCATCAATTATCCAAGACAGAGCCAACTTATTCGCTTGATTCGAAAAAAAGGGTACGCCAGCATTTTTTGGGATACCTTTGTATTTTCAGAAAGGCAGATGATATTTTCACACCCTCCCCTCTGCATTACTCATGGGCTCCCCATATTACGTGATTTGACATGAACAGTGAGCAACTTTAACGCTTTTTGGGGGAGTGCATGCGTAATGGGGGTGGGGGATATGATCTCCCTTTCAGAAATTGTAACCTTTTTAACATTTTTAACCAAACAGGGGAAATGACAGGTGAGCTGAGGTAAATTCATGAGATTACTTAATCTTGTCACCCTCATTTGACTACTTATCCGCGGACTCTACAGCGACATTTGAATGTGCATAGAATCCAAGGATAAGTGGTCAAAAGGGGGAGACAAGATTAAGGAATTCCAGGAATTTACCTCGGCTCACTTGTCATTTTCCCTGTTTGCTTTAAAACGTCAAAAAGGTAACAATTTCTGAAAGGGAAATGTTATCAGCACTACTGTATTTTGATGAGGGCACTCCTCACTTTATTCAAAGTAAGGTATGGCCCACACCATAGGACGATCCAAACCGTCCATTAGATGAGCCACAGCCTAAATAGGTTGTGACCAAAAAATTATTTCCATAGGTTGATCCTAACCCTCTGATCTAAATGTTAAAGGGTTGATCCTAACCCTCAATAGATCAGAGGGTTAGGATCAACCTATGGAAATGATTTTTGGGGCACAACCTATTTAGGCTATGGTCCATTTGGATCATCCTATGGCGCGGGCCATACCTTACTTTGAATAAAGTGAGGAGTGCCCTCATCAAAATACCGTAGTGCTAATAACATTTTCCCTTCTGAAAATACAAACATATCCCAAATAATACAGACGTATCATGTCAGCTGTCTTTTATTAGAAAAGGAGAAAAGTAAAGGTAGTTTGTCTTATACGAATTCTCATAGATTCTTCGTCGGGAAGCGCTTAGCATGCCGGCTAAGCGGACATATACCCCATAGCCCCAAGGGTCAAAAGGGGCAAACCGTTTACAACTAAAGGCTGATGTGGCATGTCAGACCACTAAAGTTACATGCCGGTTGCCTGGTTTTGGAGCAACCAAACAATGCCTACGCGCATCCAAACGTAGCCTTGAGATATTCCATCCCATTTAACGCACCTTACCCCTCTATATTTTTTTATTTTTGAAAGACAACATATTTATTGATAATCCCAAAAGACATTAGCGGGGGACGAGGAGTCACCCGAGGGTCATAGTGCCTAAAGCAGGGCACAACTGTTCACGTCAATTACAGACAAAAACAAAAACCAGAATCAAGAATGATCCCTTCTAAAAAGATCAGTCGTCAAGACCCTTGGTTGGATCAAGTCCACGCCCTCCTTGGCCAGCCCGTCCGCCAAGATGTTAGCCGATCTGCGCCTATGAGTAATTTGTGGGCGAATCGCTTAAACCATGTCACGGATTGCATTGATCGTGTCAGGAATATGCAATGGGCCTCAGGATCGATTGGATGCCTATGCTATTGTCTTCACCGATTCTCCTTCAACGATGAGAGGTCCGAAGTTGTTCGTATTGAACCTTTTTAAGGCCGAAAAGAAGGGCCATGGTCTCCGCCTCATTGGCGTCACATATTCATAGGCAGGGGCGGAGCCAGGAATTTACACTTGGGGGAGCCGGACTAATTTACACTTGCTAAGCATTGGTCATTGGGGGGGCCATGCCCACTAAACTAGCCAATCATGCATGTACAGCCATGCAAATATAAGGGACTTTGCTAGTCATTGGGGGGCCATGGCCCCCCTCATGCTATATCTGCCTCCGCCCCTGTTCATAGGTCTTAAGGACTGCGACATCGGCCTTCTGGATCAATCCTCCAAATCCTGCCCTGCCGGGATTCCCAAAAGAGCTACCATCAAAGTTCAGCTTAAAATACCCATCCGGCGGTGGCACCCACTGCGGGGTCAACACTGGTAAGCCTTCCTTTCAGAGATTACCACTTCGTAGTTCCTCAATATCGAAACGTACCCCTCTCTACATTGATGTCAGTTGTTTCACGCCCAACAATGTCTCCAAGCCATGAGTCATTGGCAGAATAATGCATCATCGGGTAAAATGGGACAACAGGGAACCCATAAAAACAGCGTCGACGTAGAA
Organism: Tasmannia lanceolata; assembly: GCF_043159265.1. NCBI lineage: Eukaryota > Viridiplantae > Streptophyta > Magnoliopsida > Canellales > Winteraceae > Tasmannia > Tasmannia lanceolata. Next base: position 10,181,332 of record NW_027518693.1, read on the forward strand.
TATGGTGATGATGAAACAACTCACCAATAATCCATGCAAGAACATATGCCTTTTTCGAAATGGTGAAACCGACTACGATCTCTAATTACTATCTCCCGATCGTAAACCTTAGAGATAACCTTCGTCATCGAGTGGCAATCGCCACAAATGCGGAGATTCTTCACGATTCGAATCACTGCCCTCGGATCAGTAGATATCAACCCAAATGCAATGGCCAGTTTCTCACTGTGCCAACATAATGCACCCTCCTTTTCCTCCTCACTAATATCAAACAAAATATATTTTGTACTTGGAACATACCCTTCATTCCTAGATAATTTAACCATCTCATCCAACATATTGTAAATGTCTCTAGTCCTAGGGTGAACCCTATCCCCCACAAGAAACTCATGAACGACACCATCAACCTCAATCAAGCTACACCCTGGCTCGAGCTCAACCCCATTTCTCTTCATCGTCTCTCTCACTCCAACGGCGTCCTCCCATCTCCCTATGGACGCATACATGTTCGCCAAAAGCACGTAGCGCCCAGCACGATAGGGCTCCAGCTTAAGGAGGCGTTTCCCTATGCTCTCTCCCAATTCGACTTCCCCATGAATTCTACATGCACCAAACAGTGAACCCCAAACTCTGGCATTTGCTTCCATCGGCATTCTTTCAATAACTTCCAAGGCCTTTCTGATGATCCCAGCTCGTCCCAAGAGGTCCACAACACAACTATAGTGCTCCACCTTTGGCGTAACACCATACACTCGGCTCATGCTAGAGAAAAACTCCAAGCCCTCATCTACAAGCCCTGCGTGGCTGCATCCAGATAGAACCCCAATGAAGGTTACATCATCTGGTCTCAATCCCTCATTCACCATGCTAGAGAAAATCCTTAATGCGTCCTCACCTCTCCCATGTAAACCTAACCCAACAATCATAGCATTCCACAGCTCCAAATCTCTGTCACGCATTATACCGAACAACTGCCATGCACTAACCACATCCCCACACTTCACATACATGTGCACCAAACTAGTTTTCAAATTTGGAGTCCATCCCATGCTACTCCTATCTATATAACCATGAACCCATTTCCCCTCTTGAAGTGCACCTAACTCCGCTATTGCTATCAAAACACTAACCAACACCGACGGACTTGGACAAATCTTTGAGAATTGCATCTCATGTAATAGCCTAAGAGCCTCCAAAAACCGCCCATTTTGCACATATCCAGCCATCATGGCACTCCAAGAAACCAAATTCCTCTCCGGCATAACATCAAACAACTGCCGAGCCACACCCAAATCCCCAAATTTTGCATATACAGAAAGGAGAGAGGTCCAAGTGACAATATTCGGTGCAAGCATTTCGTCGAACAGTTGGCGTGCATACGCAACACATTTGCAAACCCCATAAAAATGGACGAGTGCATTTTGCACAAACGTATCGGAATCAAATCCGAGTTTAATAGTTAGCGAATGGGCAGATTCTCCTTCACGGAGGGCTTGCAACTGAGAGAAAGATTTGAAAATCAAAGGGAATGTGAAGTTATTGAGTAGGGTTTTTCGTTGGAGCATTTCGTCGAACAGGTGGAGTGCATGTGTTGGGAGGTCATATAAGACATGAATTTTGATGATGGTATTCCACATAAAAGTGGTGTGTTTAGGGGCGTGGAAGAAGAGTAGGCGGCCATATTCTAGGGTTTTGGGATTGGGTTTTTGTTGGATAATGGATTCGAGTAGGTTTCCGACGAGGAATGGGTCGAGGACGAGGCCAGAGGTTATGGCGTGGGCGTGGAACTGTTGGAGTTGTTTTAGGTTTAAGGATTTCAATTTCATCCATGCACACGACAACGAAACTGTTATCAACACTCCTTTTGTTTCGGTAGATACACCCTTATTCGGTAAAGAACTTCAGACCATTTAACCGTTTTTACGTTGTACCAGTAGGCTTGGTTTGGGCAAAAGTAGTGGCGGGGGCCCTACCCGTTGAAGTTAGGTTATGTTATGAGCTGTACCTTCTGACGTTGATCCAATGGGACGCTCTTGCAAGAAACAAGAACGCCCTTGCTAAAGTGAAGGCGCCCTTACAAAACAAACCAACTGCAAGGGCGCCTCATTGGATTCACGCCATTTACCTAGATTTAACTCTGCATTTATCACTACAGCTATTGAGTGAGGTTTATGGGTCAGTTGTTAATGATTTAGTTCCGGTGAGAGGGTAAATATGAGAGCAAAAACACACTTGAGGGTAAACCATTTTAGAGGAATTACTTTCCTCATATTAGTTGACTCTAGAACTAATTTCTGTTGTTATTTCAGCCTGTAATGGAAACTAAGCGAGTATTTGATTTCCAATGTTCTAGGTAACCACATGTTGTGAGGGCAAATGTATAACACTTTTTGACCCAGCCATTTTACAACAAGTAGGGGTAGGACTAGGATCATTTTCTCGGTAAGATTATTTGGACCACGGTGAAAACCCCTGCTTAACCCACTTTGGGGTAAATGAAGGAGGAGAGGGGTAAGTCACATACCCCTCATTTGTTTTCACTCAAACTGAAAATTGGAGTCTTCTCTCTGTCTCACCATACAAATCGGCAAATCAGGGCTGTTGATCCAATTGGCCACCACCATACTATACAGGACTGAAGTTCGATAATCCCATTTCCCTGCTAATGACTAAAGCAAACACTCAAAGTACAAAACCTGGATAAGAGGCAGTCTGGGAATAGAAGACCAACAGCCTTTCGAGGGACCCAGTAGTCTACATAAAGACTGATCCCAGGACCTGATCAACAATCTAAAATATTCCGTTAGGGTAGGGCCCACAATATAAGCATTTCTGTAGATGTTAAGATCAGGACATGTAAGATGCATAGGTGGATGAGATGAGCCCAGTTTCCATATATATACACAGTGACATAACCTGTCTACACAAATTCTCTAGCAGACCTGAATTTTCCATAACCAAGAGTTGAATACATGTTTCCAGAAATGCACCAAACGGAATACACAGAGCAATAGAAATCCATTTTCCAGATATGCACCGATTGAATACACAGAGCAATAGATATCCATTCAATGTGTACTTACATGTACTGATAAACTAAAAGGGAGCCTGGATCAACCGTTGATTCTCCTTGCTCGAGATGATCAGGATTCATCAGGTTTTGGTTCAAGGAGCACTGGGATTTTCTCTTTATGGTCGCCGCGCAGGACCTCCACCGTCAACTAAATATTAGATGTAAATAAAAATCAATAGTGAATTATTTTCCACTCATCCAGCATTTAATTTGACAAAAACCCATCTTCAATTATAACATATTAATCATTTCTTTGAGCATCCACTTGTGGTTTCAGCAGAGTCGAGTTTAAACAAGTACGATAATGTTAGGCCCATAGAAAATAATACATCAGAGATATTAGAACATAAAATGAAAATCATACCGTATCGCCTACTTTACATTGGTCAAGGATTCTATACAAGTCACTCCCGTTACTGATCTTTTTCCCATTCACAGATGTTATGATGTCACCCAATACAAGTCGGCCATAGGCATCTCGTTTGGTTGGTAGCAGACCCTGAAAAAAAAGAAGCCATATTGTACTAAAGCCTTTAAAGTTCTAAGCTTCATCTGAAATGAAACATAAAAGCACACCAAAATTTATCTATTTGAAAATGTAAAAAAAAAAAAACATTACACTTAGTCATTCCTTATTGTTACACACCTAAAAAAGTGATGAAGCGATAATGCTACAATAGAAGATAAAGAATTTACCGCTTTGCCAGCTGGACCCTTAGCGGGAGCATCTAGGACGAGGACCCCACTTACCCCAAGTTGCTCCATAGACTGATCTGGTGCAAATTTAATCCCTAAAATAGGCCTAGTGACTTTTCCAAACTTCACCAACTGGTCAACAATGCCACTCACCTACAAAAGTGAAAAAATAATTGCTGCTCAATGGTTTATCGGAAAGTGAAATACGAAGAATTCTGTCGTAAAGAAAAAAATAACATGATATCTATAGGCATGTTTATCTTCTAAAGAATGAAAGTCAAAATATGAAGAATAACGGACTGTGTCAACTGGAATTGAAAATCCCACGCCAGAGGAGGCTCCGGACGGAGAGTAAATAGCTGTATTAATCCCGATTAAGCTTCCGGAACTATCAAGAAGTGGGCCACCACTATTCCCAGGGTTTATGGCCGCATCAGTCTGTATGACATCTTGTATTGGTCGTCCAGTGGCAGCGGAACTGATTTCTCTGCGAAGTCCACTGCAGATGACATATAGAAGGCCTCAGTGAATCCAAGAGACGATCATATTAATGGAAATTTAGACATTATCAATCACTTGAATCTGGCATAGAAAAGGGAGATGTGTCATAATAAATCCCCATGGAAAACTTGCATGTAACTATTAACATAGAGGGAGAAAATGATTAAATATTTCTCATCAAAACACTGTTAATGAAATTTGCACCAGCAGATGTTAAGGCTTTATCTACTCAATGTTAACAGTTAATACAGAAAATACATCAGCAATTCAATAAGCCTACAGGATTCATAAGTGTTGGGAGTCCGTTCCTTTCACTTGATATATATTTTTCTTACATTTGTGTAAGGCCTTCTATGTAGATTCTATATAGATGACTTGGGTCGAGCAGACTTACTAACTGATATTATTTTCTCGAGACACTATCAACTTCTTTCTCCCTTTTTTTTTCTTCGATTTTTTTCTACTCTTTTTTACCATTTCGTATTAGATGAGCACATCTCTATGTAGTTGAGTTGGGGTTGATTAAACTTACTAACTGATATTATTTTCTCGAGACACTATCAACTTCTTTCTTCATTTTTTTCTTCTATTTTTTTTATTCTTTTTTACCATTTCGTATTAGAGGAGCACATAGAGAGGCAACCATGGATTGCTCACCTCGAGCCTGGTTTGCAAGAACTAGTGCAGCTACATTGAAGAATAGTTCTAGGAGTAAGTGTAGACTATACATTATTTGAGTAAAGAAGTAAACTACTACTCTCATTGTTGTTACTGGAAAAGATACCATAAAAATATTTGAGTAGTCTGATACTAAGGATTTGGGTCTTTTAGAATATTTTTTGGACATTCAAAAAGCGTTGACAGGTGTTGAAGTAGAAAATTTAGAGAGAGAGAGAGAGAGTAAACCCTTGATAAAAAAGAAAATTGGTCACACGCCTATTTTTAAGTTAAAAAGAAGATCCCTAAATTCAAGAAAAAGCAGAAAAGAGAAAAGGAAAATAAAAGGCTTTATTAAGAAATGAAAAGCGGTCGCAAAACCTACACTAAAGCTAAGAAAGGGAATCACTAAATTTAAGGAAAAGTAAAAAGTTTAAAGGAAACATTTGCGGGGCAAGGACTTGAGTCATCTCCAATTTAAAAGAAGGAAGCTGCGCAACTTCCCATGAAGGAGAAAATTGAGGGATATGAAACCAAAAGAAAGGGAGGTAATCGTAGTTGCTAACGACCCCAAGACAAAATTCCAAATTCTATAAATAGGAAGTGAGAGATTCTTTTGGGGGAGATTATATCGTTTGGGGAGAAAGGCTACGTTCAAGGAGAAGAAGCAGATGAGAAAGAAAGGAAAAAAAAAGGTGACAAAAGGTTTTACCTAATTTCTTTCTTTCGCTTTTACAGTTTCCTTACTTGGAGACTCTTCTCTTTTGGGGGAAGAAGAAAAGTGGCATCCTCCAAGATGAAGAGGACACATCTTCAAAGCTATCTTCTTAGAGAGATTCGAGATAAGATACATCTTCAAAGTTTTCTCCTTCGGGAAGTTCAAGAAGAAAAAAGACTTCGTCCAGGAAGAAGAAGATACATCATCAAAGTTTTCTCCACCAGAAGAAGAAAGAAGACTTCTTCCGAGAAGAAGATTTCTATCCTCCGAGAGATCCAAGATGAAGACTTCTCTCCCCAAGAAGGAAGAGGATTTCTCTCCTCAGGAAGGAAGAAGATGAAAATTTCTTTCCTCCATGAAGAAACTTAAAATCCTTAATTGAATTACTATTATTTAGGACTCGAGAGAGTTCCTCTTCCGGAAGGACTCTCTTACAAAAGCAAAATCAAAAGCAAATTTATTAATATTCCCTATGATTCGGGATTTATTTTTCGATGAGGACCATTTAAAAAAGAAGAGTAAACAATACGACTCAAGGAAGAAATGTAATTAACGGTCGTTAGAGACAGAAGTTTAAGACGAAAGTGTATGTCCCGACCAATTTAATAGAATCCATAGTTTCCGGAAACTCCTTGGGCGGGTGGGAAACCCGTTTCCCCTAAAAACGCGTTTCTCGCAGGTGGGAAACCCATTTCCCCTAAAACGTGTTTCCCGCATTTCGGAAACGTTTCCGAAACATGATTAAAAAAAATTAGAGAAATATTTCTGAGACGCATGGGAAATATATGAGAAACTTATGTAAATCATGTGTGAAACGCATGATAAACGTATGCAACACTCGTAGAAAGCACATGTGAAACGTATAGGAAACATGTGTGAAACTTACGAAAATCATTTTGGAAAGAACACATAAAAAATTGTGGAATAGATATTAAAAAACAAAACAATAGCATACATTATAATAAAAAATAAAATAAAAATTCAAATAGAAATTTGAAATTTACAAAATTTAAATCTACAAAACCACATATTCCGTGGATTCTAAAGCGTTTCCTAAGACGTTTCTCATACGATTTTCTATCGTTTTCTCGTTTCTCGTTTCCCCTATATTTCTTTTCATGCGTTTCCCATTTCCATTTTACGTTTCATTTCCCGAATTCGTTTCCCACCCTGGTAACTATGATAAAACCACTTCATGCAAGAGGAAAATTTGATCACAATGAGTTGTGTGTGTGTGTGTGTGTGTGTGTGTGTGTGATTCTCATATAATGTTGTTGGGAAAGTGTCTTTATTGTACCTTGATTCATTTTATGATTTTTTTTCCACTTCTGTATTTTGAACAGCTCGATCTATTTTTCAATAAAATTGGTGATCATTCAAAAAAAAGTGTCTTGTTTCCCATGATATTGCCATTTTGGTGGGAAGCCAAAATAGAAAAGTGTGGGAAACAATTTAAGATATTTGACACTTTGTGGGAGACTAAGAGTGGAAGCCAAAACCGAGATAGGGTTTTTTCTCTTATGTGTGTAATGGCTACATGAAGGGCAAGGCATGGGGTGAGAGAAGAAGAGAAAAAGTAGAAAATTGTGTTTTTCTTCTTGGTTTTCTCTTGGGTGGTCTTGTGCAGGGTTGTGGTTGAGAGGATAAGGGTTTGGTTTGTGGGTTTGGGACTATAATCCATTGTAATCTTTGTATTTTGTTTCCTCATAGTGGAAGATCGTGTTCTCGCACGTGGGACATAGGCATCTTGGCCGAACTACGTAGATGTCGGCGTTCATATTGTGGTTTGCTTTTATTTCTACCATTATGTTTCCTTGTGCACGATCGGATCGGATTTTGCCCAGTAGATTTCTCAACATCACGCATTCATGCGTATAAAACTTGTTTCGAACAAAGGGCATTTTAATGTCACAAAGTATTTCCTTGACATTGTGAATCAGATAGAGAAACCTTAGGACTAAACCAGCTGATACTTATGTGGAATCAAATCACTCTCTTCATATAGAGGTGAGTAATGCTCTTAAAGATAAGGGAATGTACCAAAGAATAGTCGGGAAAATAGCTTTTCTCACCACCACTAAACTAGATATAGTTTATGTTGTATGTGTGGTAAGGTAATTATGCAACCTCCTTATACATGGCAACATATGTGGTTTACCGTATCTTGAGATACCTGAATTTTACCCCGGGAAAAAGGATCTTGTATGCTAAGCATAGACACACGGATGTAGAAGACTAATGGTGCATATGCGAAAGACATTACGACTTATAGGAGGATAATCTAGCAAAACATGAAAAAGGAAGATATAGTCTGTAGTGGCTGGAATCGATATTGGAATTGAATATAGATCTATGACACATGGCACATGGGAGTTGATACGTCCCAAAACTTTATTAGTGGAATTGGGAGCTATGATTAGACTTCCATTGAAACTCTATTCTGATAATCATGCAGCAATTCATATAACCTCTAATTCAGTGATTCATGAGAGAACATAACATAGTAAAGTGGATTGCCAAGAAAGAGTGAAAAAGAATGAAGTTTATGTACATTATATCCGGTCAAAACTCTTCCCATGCTGTGTGTGTATACACACAGATACACACGCACAAACACATGTAAGGATTGGGAGATTGTTCTCTTTTTTTTTATTTATATCCTTATTAGCTCTGTGTAAGGTATTGGTAATAAATTCGATATAAATCACATAATGTTAGATTACTAGGGTAATGAGTTGACTAGTGACACTTTAACCCATCTTCTTTACTTCGTGACACTAGTGACTAACTTGTTTTTTTTTTTCTTTTTTGAATGAAACAGCTTCTTGTTCTTCCTTATTTTCTTCCATTATATCCCCCTTTATATTTAATGAAATCAGTTATGATAAAATTAATTACTAGTGGCAATAACTGTCACTAGTACAGCCAGACATCAGCACCATCAACATTCAATTCACTCAATAAATTCTTATTTGTTGATTAGTAAGATAAATCAGAAAATATCCCATGTTCCCATTTTTTACAAAAAGAAGACGAGGTGAATATTAAACTACAAAAATATCCGACCTGATAACCCCAGTTGTAAGTGTATGGTCAAGGCCAAACTGCAAATACATACAAGTAAAAAAAAAACACATCAGTCCCCTGGTCAGTTATGTAGATCGAAACAGCATTAGCCATTTATGTGAAATTTTTACATTGAGCAAATACAATTAACAAAGCCTCAAACTAACACAGAGATGAAATTGGTAGAGGCAGATTAATAATAGATGATTTAGATTTTCTTTTCAAATAATAATAATAATAATAATAATACGTGATTTAGAACAACAACTGCACCCAGTGTCGGTGAAACAGCATCAAAATTTAATCACCCTGTAATTTATTGACAGGCATCACTCTACTTATCAGGATTACAAATTTAACAGCAAATACTGACCAATTGTATCTATCTCCATTTTCTTTTCTCCTATGCAATCAAACAAATGACAGGAAATAAGCATGAAAACCTATAAAAAAATCATATTTGGACATCTTAACAAACCACGCACTAACTCACAGTAAAACACACATCAGTACTTAGAAGCTAAGAAGCATACTCCGACTATAGTTTCAAAGAGGTTCCATATTTGGTTTTGGCACTGGAGATTTGGAAGGAAATGACGAAAACAAGGAACAGGAAAGTGCTCTCTAGAGACAAATTTGTTGGTGGTTTTGAAAAGGAACTCAGGCATGCTTGTTTCAGGGTGATAACTACAGGTTTCATCCCCTATAGCCGTGAAATGGTTCAAATACTCAGGTGGTGATGAGAGAGATTTCCCAGCACTTCTAAGAAAATATTTTATAATCTAAAAGATGAATTAGGAATTGGTAGGTTTAGGTGAAAATCAGTTGAATATAGGCCTAGGGTAACCGTTAAAGCAGGTTCAAAATATAAATGCTAACAAAAAAAAAACTCCTCCAAGTCAACACAAGAACCTGCCAATGCGGCATAAGCTTAAAATCAATGATGCAAGTAACATTTCTTGAAAAATAACAAATGGTGCAGATCACAGAAACATATTCGAACTTGAAGATACTACAGTGGGACATAGTAATTTCAAAAAGCTCTTTGTTGTTCTTTTCAGGTGTAAAGATAGCCTCAGCATATCATATGGCATGGAGTGGAAATATCTAAGCTAAAAAGACAACAGAAAAAGGAAATGACCATGTTTAACTATGCAGCAAGATTGACAAGCAACGAAGAAACCATACTGGATTTCCAATAGCATATACTTTCTGTCCAACAAGCAAGTCGGCAGAAATACCAACAGGTAGGGGTCTTAGTTTATCTTTTGGCGCATCAACACGCAACACAGCGACATCCTTATCTTGGTCGAATCCAACAACTTTTGCATCATATGTTGATTGGTCAGCAAGAGTGACCCTGTAGATACCGATAGAAAAATAAAGATGGTGCCCTTTGTACATAATTTCCAAAATTTTGATTACAAAACAATATTACTACGTAAAATGATGCGAATGTTAGAAACAATTCAACACCAGAATACTATGTGACACAAAATATTGCACCGAAAAAACCGGAAATGCATCACACACTAGAACGAAACATTAAAAACAAGAAGAACAACATGTCAGAATATTGAAGTAGACTTCTTATTTCATTTTGGTAGGTTAGTAGCAGGTTTAAATGGAAGAGTCAATCATGAGCCCTTGCACACTAGAGCGCCCTGTCACTCAGAAATGACATCTTTTGCCAGGCAAGTGCCTCAGATTAATGCATCTAATGATTTGAGCCACTAATATGAGACTAATACTTCACAGATAAAATACTTACTAAGCTCAGCATACACATTGCTATAGAAACACGTTTACCCCGTCTTTCACAAACTATTAGGGTAACAACATTGAAGTTCTGCATCAATGTGATCTATTTGAAGTCACAGCATCCAATCATCTCAATGGTCATACCATAACAAGAATACTGTGGAATAGTCTTACCGAGTATCGAGGACAAGAATTCAACCCTCCACCAGGACAATTATTCCAAAGGCAACTCTATCCACGATATGTCATTGTAGCATGCTTTAAAGCATCGGATTTAAGATACATATCATACTCCTCAAAATACATATGTATTGGACCGAATAACCACAAGCAAATGTTGTCCTCGGACCATATTGTTTCTTGGATGAAGGGAGCTCCACCGTCCAAGTTGACAATTTTTGGACATGTATTGGACACCGCAAATTCCAACACGTAGGGGCCCAAATTGCTTGAAATAAACATTCACTCGGTGATAAATTTTTTGGATGGTGCATGTAATAGCAATACATGAATTTAGGCTTTGTATCATCCACCTAACGATCCAATACATCTCCTCCAATGAGTTGGTCAAATAATTGTCAAAGTCTCTAAAAGATTATAGAAACTAGAAGTTTTCACAGTATTGAGACTTGAGAGGAATTCCTGTGAAAACTTTTAGTTTCATTTGATAAGACACTAAATACATTTTTTTTTCACCACCCACTTTTTTCATCAAACCCAAATTCAGAATTCTTCAATTCAAAAGTTACTGATAATAGCTGGGAAAGTGGCAAGCACCACAATAAGTGCTAAAAAAATTCAGGAAGTAGGCATTTAAGCAACCTGAAAAGGGCGACTTTAGACCAACTTTAAAATATTAAAAAAAAAATTAATAATAAGTATTTCCTTCTACCAGAAGGTACAGAAGTTACAACCTCCAATTACTCGAATAATGTAATCAGTAGTGGCATAACCCATATATCCACTGTTTTTATACTACCAGTAACACAGAATAATTTATCCGCTAAGTAGCTTTACTTTCTTCCCTAGAAAAACCAAACCATGCCGCAAATTAAGACGAAATATACGCAATGATCACGTAAAATGAATACAAATACAGAAAACCTGAGATCGGATGCGCCACGAATGACGTGATAATTCGTGACAATGTGCCCATCTTTATCCCAAACAAATCCCGATCCGGACCCTTGTGGCACCTCCAGTACATCCAGCGTAAATGAATCTTGTCTTCAAAAAAAAAAAAAAAACAAATAGAAAAAGAAAATTTTAAAATCCACCCAACAACGAAAACCTAATCAATCACCAGACCCCAAAAGCAAAAACAACCAATTAGGACTCAAATATACAAAATATTACAAATTAGAAACCTCAAGTAGCAAGACTAAAATCATCAACAATAGTTAAAAAAAAAACTTGGCCCAATAAAATGATGCAGTATAATACCCACCCCAAATATCAGAATGAATTAATTCAAACGGAGCATTTGTATAAACTGAACTTAATGGAAAAAGTAAATGATGTTGCTTGCCAATCATTGCCATTGTTGAAATTCAATACAATTCTAGGGTATATGAGAGAGAATTACCGGACGGCGAGATTAGTAATGTAGACGACCGACGGAGTGTTGTCCTGAAAGAGACGGACGGTGGCGAGCTCGTCGGATTGGAGCTTCCGAGGAGGGGTGACTACAAATGCGGCCGCGGAATCGACATTGGTGATGAGGAGAGAGAAAGACAAGGCAAGAGAGGTGAAGAAGAGGAAGAACGAATCGAGAAGTGAAGAGATGAATGGATTTGAACTGGTTTCATTGTTGGAAATGAATTTAGAGAAAGAAGAGGAAAAGGAAAGGTTGTTCTTGCTGGTGTTGTTGAGATGGATGAGGAGGATTGGAAGTGAAGTGGGGTTAGGGTTTTTGTGGGTGAGAGAACGAGAGAAGAGGAATCTGAGAGGTTTATTTGTTTGGGAGAGAGAGGGTTGGGTGGAAGGGGAACGGAATAGGGAGAAAATGAGGGAAGTAGTAGCCATAGCTGAGTTCTAGGACAGCTTGCGCAAGGAGAACGAGTACTAGTGTCTTGTGTAAGATATTTGGATATATATATACATAGGGCAATGATATATTCGCACCCCTTCTAGGATGATTCAAACCCCTTTTGGGCCTCGTACACTAAAATGCAAAAACACCCCTTGTCTTTGATAAAATGAAAAGTACAGGTAATGTAGATTACATATGGCAATGTTCGGAGGGGTGTGGGAGAAAACCGTAACACAAGCGTGTCTTTGTATCGTTTGCCTCTAATGATATTGGCGCTCCTTTGTTTTGACAACGGCACTTCCCACATTACAAAACACTTTTCTTCTAAGTATCTTTCTACTAAAACTCTTAACGTGACACACTTCTCAAATTATAAAACACCTTTCTTTAGTAATCGAATGTTGATATTCCCACACCCAAGTCTCGATGGTTCCCCAACTCCAAACCTAAACAAGGCATGGCTAATGAATATAAGAGAGTTTGGTCTAGCTGATTGGTTCATGATATGGGTTTATACATTGGACAGTCGGATCATGAGACTTAGCAGATTCGTGCTTGGCATGAACATCCCTCGTAATTGGACAGTTTCGCAGAGGGCTTGAGGGTCTTGTGTTCAATGGGATCTTGACACAGGTAGCTCACAGGAAGTGGGCTTAACGTAGTGCACAACAAGGGTAAGCTAGTAGGAAGGGTGGCTCGAGTGGCTTGTAGTTCATGAGCTTTTCAATGAGGGCACAAGATCTCATTGGACATGTAAGGCCATTAGGGCTGTTAAAGTATAAAAGATAAATAACCTCTTTCTCCTGCAGCTTAAGCTTTTGGAGAAGTTGGTGAGTTGCACCAGATCAAGCTAGTCTTAACATACAGTATGTTAGGGTGCCACATGCGTTTGTCGTCGAGGTAAAAAATAAAGACCCCTGATATCAAGCAATGAGTGTGAGTGATGTGGCTCCTTAATTGGTTTGACAACCTTTATGTATTTCTAGATTTTGCCTTGAATCTTCTTAAAAATTTTGAGGGGTGGTCATCTTGTTGATATAGGGTACATATATCAAAAAATAATAATTCTTGTTGATATAGGGTACATTCTTTGGGGTTTTCTCCATTTGCAATTATGTGGAAGATTTGGAACAAAATGGATAGAAAAATGTTCTAAGAAGGGATAGCCCCAATTGGTAAGAGTATTAGGAATGTTAAAATCTTATTAACCACTTAAGCTCTAGCAAAGAGCATTTTAATAGACCATTCAAGATCTATAATTCAACTCTTAGGGGCTGTTTGGATACACGGATTTTAGAATCCAGGTTTTAGTTTGACAGCATTTCTTGGCTTTTAAGTAAGAAATCCAGGTTGTAGAAATCCTCCCATCTTTGCTTTACTCGATTATTTTTCTCAACTCAACTCAACAAAGCCTCTTTCCCAATTAGTTGGGGTCGGCTAAATGAATCATTTAGAAAAATTTCTTGACGAAGGTGAAAGGAATCTACCCGACTCTAATCCTAGCTCTAGTTGGGTTCGTCTACGTGGATCATTTTCTTCTATTCTATCATATCCAAGGTTATGTTCTTTGTTACCCAAGTTGTTTTCGGTTTGTCCCCACATCTTTTTACTCCATCAACTTGGCACGAGTCGCCTATTCTCACTGGAGCATCCAAAGGCCTATGTTGGATATGTCCAAACCATCTTAAGTGGTGTTCTCTCATCTTCTCCTCAATTGGTGCCATCCCCACCTTGTTACGAATGTCTTCATTTTTAATTCTATCTAACCTTGTGTGGCCGCACATCCATCTAAGCATTCGTATCTCCGCTACACTCATCTTATGCACATGCTGCTTCTTGGTGGCCCAACATTCTGAGCCGTACAGCATGGCTAGCCTCACAACTGTCTTATAGAACTTTCCCTTCAACTTGGTAGGGATTTTAGTGGATTATTTTTATTGCTTAAAAAGAAAAATAACATTTGTCTTAAAAAAAGGAGAAAAAAAAAATCTGTGGTTCCATCAGCTCTCCAGGATATAATTCTCAAACATCAATTCTTTTTTAGCGAAACACATCAATAATAATATATATGTGCAGAAATGCATAAGATTTCCTTATAATATTCTAACATAACTACTCAAAATAAAATGAAGGATTTGTTTCTTAAACGAGGTGGGACTGTCAAAGAGTCATATTCGGAGCAATGTGCAAATAAAATTTTGGCTTCTTTGCTGGTGCCACTGATCATGAAACATGTGTTAACACAAAGCAGACCTCTTGGTTTTATGCCAGTAGTCACTCTCATGCAGCTTCTTTTCATCATCCCATCTCTTCCATTTGTTAGCTTCACTTACAAATCAATCCTCATATGAACTCTGAAAATCATTTGTCTTTGTTGTGTACTGATATATAGGAAGTGGTCTAACGGCCTCCCTCTGTAATGGCCTCTCAGCTTTCAAGCCCTCCTCGACTTTGGGTTCATCCCTAGTTTTTTTACCAAAGGTGAATGTTGATATTTTTGTCATCTTAATCGATGATATCTACCTGAATCTTCACTATGTAGCCAACCCTAAAGAATTTGCTTTGTTTTAATGCTTTGAAGCGTAGTTTCAAAACTCCCCCGTGTCATTGTTGACTCCCCTGAGTCGACTCCCTGTTGCCTTGGCCGCATTCTTGTCCAAGTCCGCATTTTGTTCTACAAAGTCAGTCAAAATTCCATTGACTCTCCCAATTTATGGCTGTGTCAATCCAGTATTTAGCCACATCAACCAAATACTCAACCAAGTCGTGCCGAGTCGACTAGGATTTGCATTGGCCGCGTTTTGACCCGCATTCGCATTTTGAAACGCTGCTTTGAAGCTCACTGGAGACTCAATGTCACACATATCAAGCTTCCACAAGTGGGTTTCCTCAATGAACAACTCCCTTTGCCATTAGCACAAACATTCCTGCCGATGTGAATTTGGTTAAAATGGAGATACGAATGTTTAACCTAATCTTCAGACAGTTTTAACATACATGCAGCTCCATATTGATACATTGTCTAACATTACTGACTGCCTTCATGTGCAAACCAATCCTTTCGACCTCCAAATGAATCTTATCAATCTCTGGATGTGATATATCCCCTCCCACAAACAAATGCACTTTGTTTCCAATCTCCATCCAACTGTACCCAGGTTGCTTCTTAACTCCTTGATCTTTCATCAGTCCCCTTACTTTCGTAACCTCCCCCCACATACCAGCGGCCGCATATATATTCGACAACAAAACATAAGTCCCCGAGTTCCAAGGCTGCAATTTAACCAGTTTCATAGCAGCTAATTCTCCCAATTCCACATTCGAATAGATTCGACATGCTCCAAGCAAAGCACCCCAAACGGAAACATCCACTTCGAATGGGATCTCTCTGATAAATTCATACGCCTTCTCCAATTTCCCCGCTCGACTCAATATGTCAACCAGGCAAGAATAGTGTTCAGCCCTTGGTTCAACTCCGTAATCTTTGGTCATCGAATTGAACAAATCCATGCTCTCTTTCACCTTCCCCACATGCCCACAAGCAGAGAAGACGATAAGAAAAGTGATACCATCTGGTTTCAAACAATTCATCCCCATCTTTTCAAACAAACTGATTGCTTTCTCATAGTAGCCATGCTGTGCATAACTGGCCATGATGGTATTCCATGAAACTATGTCGGGATTTAGGATTTCTCCAAACACACACTCTGAATCACGAATGCTACCACATTTGCTGTACATGGTGATCAAAGTGTTACACACTGAGATGTTCAACTCGAACCCACTTTTGATAACAATTGTGTGAATTTGCATCCCTTGTTGTAATGAAACGAGAACAGAGCATGCGGTAACAACTAGAACGAGGGTCGAATGATCTGGTTTTGTACCCGATTCTAGCATTTCAATATGTAGCTTCAATGCCTCCTCGCCTTGCCCGTTATGTGTGTAACCTGTGAAAATGAGAACACAAATTAGAAGCTCTTAGAACCCTTAAAAAAAAGTTAAGATGCTCCTATACGGACTTAGGGATATGTCTTCCCTAACATTTGTTTAAGTATAAATGATTAAAGAATAATGATATGGTAACCGAGAGTGGAACCGAACAAATAGACTTTTTCCCACGTTAGCAATCTTTTCTTGTTTTTTGGCTTTTTGTTTCCTTTAAAATGGCAGAACCACCCCTCCTATGCCATGTGGTGTGGGCGTATATGTTCGGTTCCACTCTTAGTTTCCCTAGCAGCACTCATGATTAAATAACACCAACTCTAAAAGCTTAAGCTTTTGGATTAATTGGCTGTTTCACATGGTATCAGAGCTATTGCTCACTCCTAGATATTAAAAATCCACGTGTACGGCCAACCCAAAAAAGAGGGGCCACTCCTGAGGTGAGTGTTAAAATATAAATGATTAAATAACACCAACTTTAAAAGCTCAAGTTTTTGGAGTAATTGGTTGTTTCATAGCATTAAATTGTTGACCAATTCCCTATTTCAAAGATAAATTTCACCCAGTACAAGAGAATTTGTTGTTCTACCTAGAAATAATGTTGTCACCAAAGAGTCAGCATGCATAGTGCACACAAGTTGCTTTGATCATGCATACCTGCTATCATGGCATTCCAAGAGACTAGATCCTTATGTTGAATTTCTTCAAACAAAAGTCTAGCATTTTTCACCTGCCCCTCCTTACAGTACCCCGCAATCATAGCCGTCAATGCAGTAACATTCTTAGCAGGCATCTGTTCAAACAATTTTTTTGCTTCCTCAAATTGCCCATTCTCCACATACCCACTTATCATAACAGTCCAAGAAACAGCATTTTTGTGCGGTATGTGATCAAAAATATTCCGGGCCATCTCAATCTCCCCTTTCTGAACATACCCATCAACCATGGCTGTATAAGAAATCACATTTTTCTGAGGCATTTCTTCGAAAAGCCGAGCAGCATCTTTGATCCTATCATACTTTACAAAGCCAGAAATCATTGCATTCCAAGAGGCGATATTCCTTTTGGGCATTTCGCGAAAATACTCGCAAGCTTCCTCAACTCTATCATGTTCAATGCAACCGGCAATCATCGAATTCCAAGAAACCACATTCCTCTCTGGCATTGAGTCAAACAGTTTCTTTGACTCCTCTATATCTCCATTCTGCCAATAGGCCGCAACAATTGCATTCCAAGAGACAATGTCTCTTATGGGCATTTTATCAAACAGATGGCGGGCAGCTTTGATTCTGCCTGCACGCGCGAGATATCCTATCTTGACATTGGAAGCAAACACTTCTTGAGTTGAGATGGCCCTGATTGATAGTTGCAGGAAATGGCGGGAATAGTAACGGTCGAGTGTGTGGAGGGTAGGGGAGATCGTACGGAGGAGAATTTGAATTCCGGAGAGGAGGTTGGGCATTGGTATTGCAAGAGCTCTGGGTTGGGCTTTTGTGCTTTGTTTGGTTAATTGGTTTGTGTGGGGCTGATGTACTTTAAGCGGGAAGGATACAAAGAGAGAGTCTGTGCTGCACCATTCTCTACATACGCAAGTGGTGCTAGCAATGCTGATAAATGGAAGGCACACAAGGAAAATGAGAAAATAATGACAAAGGGAAATTGTTTTGTGATATTACAAAAAAATTACCTTCTCTCTCAAGAGAAAGAAGAATTGTCATTTAGAAAGAACGAAAATGAAAAATTATTTGTGGTTTTGAGTATGCTTTTTAATATTAAAAATACATCCGCCCCCTTTTTTACTTGGGACAGCCAGATGTAGTGTATCTATGAATGCAGAGGAGCATACGTAATTCACATGTGACATGGGAAGAATTCAACAGACCTGATTGGCTGAGAGAGTAGTCAAAAGAGAGGTGGGAGTTGTCTAGGGAGAATAGGGGAAGAGCGGTGGTTGAATTTTGTAAATTTTTATGATTTTTATTAGGAAATGTTATCCACACTGCTCTATTTTGATGAGGGCACTCCTTACTTTATTAAAAGTACGGTATGGCCCGCACCATAGGATGATCCAAACCTTCCATTAGATGGGTCACAGCCTAAATAGGTTGTGCCCCAACAAGCATTTCCATAGGTTAATCCTAACCCTCCTATGGGAATGATTTTTGAACATCATATTTAGGTTGTGGCCCATCTAATGGAAGGTTTAGATCATCCTATGGTGCGGGCCATACCTTACTTTTAATAAAGTGAGGAGTGTCCTCATCAAAAAACAGTAGTGCGGATAACATTTCCCTCTTTATTATTTAACCTTTTGTAAATTTTGTAGGTATGTTGTTAAATAATTCATTTTCACAAATTAATTTGAATTTGAATTTGAATTTGAATTTGAATTTGAAAAGATCATCAACCTAAAAATTCCGTCAATCGAACATACTTGGTCTAATCAAATAACAATAGAGATATGGGTCCAACAAGTGGGCCCACCTAATTATTAGCAATTAAGATCGGGGTGTCAATGGATCCATTCCAGATTGGATCTACCTGTCCTGGCCACGATCTGTCCAGTTTCCCTATCATTTTTTTTTTGCATTACTTTTCAGATCCAATTTCTTGAGTTTGGGTCATGGCTAGGGGTGCAACTCGGGTCGGGTTGAGGCCAACCCGAACCCGACCCGAGCAACCATTTGCTCAACCTGAATCCGACCCGAACCCGAGTTCAACCCAACCCGAGATTTTAAGTTTAAAAAATAAAATTAAAATTAAAAATGTCAGGTTCACTCGGGTCGGGTTGCCCAAGCCCTCAACCCAAACACGACCCGAACTCAACCCCGGTTGAGAAAACCCGAGCCCGAGCCCGAGCCCGACCTGAACTCAACCCAACCCGACTTTTTTCTGGGTTCATCTGGCTCATGGTTGAGCCCGCCAGAGTTGGACCCCTAGTCATGGCCCATTTTGAAACAGATCATCCAATGGAGTACTTTTTCGGATCTAAAAGGCTTCATTCATTGGACTTTTTTTGGATATATCCGGGTCCGATCAAAAATAATTTCAGACCTTAGGATATGGATCGAATTGACATTTTCAGATTCAGTTGTTGTGCCTAAATCCCGGCCATTAACGTTGGGATCCTTCGGATCCATCTCTTACAACCCTAATTAAGACGCCTCTAAAATGTTTTCAAACACAAATTCAGTAGTCGTGCATAAATCCAGGTCACTACCCTTTTTGGATCCATCGGACCGACCGGGTCCGCCCTTCGACACCCCTAACTACGAAGCCTAAAAATGGTCTTCATGGTTGAATAAAATTCCTTGAAAATTAAAAAAAAAGGCACCACGATCCGAACAGAGGACACGAAACAAAAGTCAGCCGTCCGATGTAAAGAAAGAAGAACAACTGGAGGAGAGTTTATCCGTCAGATCTCCAGCAGAAGAAACACAGCTAAAACGATTCTTGGCCGTTCGATAAGAACGAATTCAGATCGACCGTTCGTACATCAACCCGTTGCCGAGAAGTTATAAAACCACAACTTCACGTCTTCTTTCTGTTCTTTCTCCAATTTTCTTGATTTTGCGTTCTTCTCCGTCTTCCTTGAGGAAATTTAGAGGTAAGCAATGATTTTTTTTTGCTTTGAATGCTGCTTTTAAGAAGATTTTGGATATTCTTTGTTGCTGTCTACATTTTTTTCTCAAAATTTTAGGGTTAGGGTTAGGGTTAGGGTTTTATTACTTGCGTGTCTGTTTTCTGTTCGGTTTGAACATAAGTTTCTTATTAGTGTTTTGGTATCTATCTGGGGAGCTAGGGTTAGGGTTTCTTATGTTCCTGCATTTTTCTGATGGAATTAGGGTTTTTTATGTTTTATTATCTGATTTTTACCCGTAGGGTTATTATCTGATCTTCCTTGTCTTGTTTCATCTTTTTTTTTTTTTGTTGAAGTCATTTCAAACCCTATTGACGTCCAGAAATCTTTCAGGTTCTCTGATTTTCGTGTGAAATTGCTTAAGTTTGTCTAGTAGATTTAGGAAAAACTTTTAATGGAAGAAGCTCATTTGTGAAAGATTTGTTCTCTATTGACTCTTCTTTGCAAGATTTATGTTCCTTTCTTTTCACTATTCATTTCCTTGGCTGGTTCTCTTGACTGATTTTTCATTCCAAATCAGAATAATTTATCTCGTACTAATTTTGACCGTGGATAGTTAATTAATTTTATTTTTTTTGAATTTTGATGACGAATATTGTATTCTCAGATGGCTCGTACGAAGCAGACTGCTCGTAAATCTACCGGAGGAAAGGCTCCGAGAAAGCAGCTTGCAACAAAGGCCAGTTACTCTTACAAATGTCCTTTCCTTACTTTTTCTATTTGAATTCGAGTTACAAATGCCCTTTCCTTACTTTTTCTATTTGAATTCGAGCTAAATATCTGTCTGTGTTTCAGGCTGCCCGTAAGTCTGCTCCCACCACCGGTGGTGTGAAGAAGCCTCACAGATACCGCCCTGGAACTGTTGCTCTTCGGTAGGTTAAATGTTTTTGTTTCCCATTTCCTTGTTTTGTGGTTGAAGGAATCTTTTTTGTGGTTGCAAGTATTTACCTCATAGATTAGTGGTCTAAGTAGTCAGACAGGGAGGAGACAAGCATTGGATTTACTAGGAACTTAACTCAGAGAATAGCAGCTACTGTGTGGTTAACCTCGAAGAGTAGTGGTATGGGGTGTCATTACCAATACAGAGAAGAGAGAGAAAAAGAGGGGGAGAGTGAGATAAAGCATTGCTTCCAAGAAATACATGCAAAATTCCACCTTTTTGTGGAATTTTGCACGGATTTCGTTGGGAGGGGACAAGGGTGACACATCACTAGACATCCAATGATTAACCATGAGACATCCTCAGTAGTCTCTTGGGATGACAATGCTATATTAGCAATCAAACATGGGTTTTTGCTGACATGGCACCCAAATGCAAGGCAAAATTAATAGTAGTCAACAGGGAGGAGACAGGCAGACGGGCATTGGATTTGCCTGGATTTCCTCAGGGAATAGTGGTAAGTAGTGTTTGGTTGGGTGACATAGACTTGGAGAATAGGGGAATAAGTGTGTGTGTGTGTGTGGGTGGGTGGGTGGGGGTCTTTATCAATATAGAGAGGAGAGAGAGAGAGAGAGAGAGCGAGAACTTATATGATGCCCGACCGTGAGATTATAAAGGGCAGGGAGAGAAAAACATCTCTCCCTTGGTTTTTAATCCAAAAGAAAGCCCTTTTTTTTTAACTTTTCCTTGGTTCAAAAACCAAGGCAGTAGGTTTTGTCTCTTACCGCCCTTTACATTCTCACGGTTGGGCATCATATAATTTCTCATTTAAATCAATATTCTGCATTTACTTCTGTGGAATTTGGTTTGAAAGTTATGAGGGAACAAGAATAGCAGACATGCAACAATTACCTAGGAGTTATGCTGGGAGTCTTTGGGGAGTTCAATGCTATATTGGCAACCAAACGAGGAATTGCATCCCAAATATGTCGGGATTTTGTGCAACCAAACACCACCTCTTTGTAGAATCTTGCACAACTAAACACTCGTTGTGTCTGTTTGGTTGCGTGGCGTAGGCTCGGAGAGTAGTGGACTGAGTAGTTAACAAAGAGGATACAAGCATTGGATTTGCTTGGAATTTCTTTTTAGGCCATGTTTGGTTGCACAAATGCTCGATATTCATTGGAATTTCAAATGCCAATGAATGTTGTCTTTTGCTTGTTTGCCAATATTGCATTGAAATTCCGCCCGATTCCCCAACATGTTCCAGACATCATTATTATTGTTTCCCTTTGTTGCACTAACGTCTCCTACTCAAATTCTTACAAAATCGTAAAATTTTGGTAGAAGAATAGTTGAAAAAGGTTATGTCTTTTCTTTGTTCTCTCTCTTCCCTTTTGACATCTTATTTTACTACTCTCTAAGCCACCCAAAGGAAGGAGACAAGCATTTGATTTGTTTAGAAGAATAGTGTAATAGTGGTAAATAGTGTTTGGTTGTGTGGTAGTCCCCTCTCGGAGAGTAGTGGAAAAAGTAGGGATGTCATTACCACTAGTCCCCTCTCTGAGAGTAGTGAAAAAAGTAGGGATGTCATTACTAATATAGAGTGAAGAGAGAGATAGGGAAGAAAGAAAGAAAAGACAAAACCTTTTTCACTTTTCTTACCAAAATTCTACCATTTTGGTAGAATATGGTTTGAAATTGAGTAGTCGGGACATTAGTGCCATATGGGGGAAAAATCAATAATTATGTCTGAAACATGTTGGAGAGACAAGTGGAATTTTAATGCAATATTGGCAATCAAACAAGGAATCAACATTCATTGGCATTTGAATTTCTAATGAATGCCGAGCATTTGTGCAACCAAATAGGGCTTTAGAGAATAGTGGTAGTGTTAGGTACCATAAGCTATGTTTAGATGCACATCTTAGGGCTTTAGAGAATAGTGGTAGTGTTGGGTTGCACAAAAGCCAAGGTGGCTTAAGCTCTGCTTAGATGCACATCATAGGGCGTTAGAGAATAGTGGTAGTGTTGGGTTGCACAAAAGCCAAGGTGGCTTAAGCTATGCGCCTATGCACAACATAGGCTGCATAGAGTAGTGGAATAAGAAGTCAACATGAAGACAAGCATTGGATTTGTCTAGAATTACTTCTGAGAACCCACTTAACATGAAAACAAATGGAACACATTAAGTGTATCTAGTCGATGGATCAAATGGCTTATCTGGTCGATTGACCAGAGACACTTTCCTTATATGTATAGGGAATGTGTTTCTGATCGACCAGGTAACTTATCTGGTCCATCGACAAGGAACACAGTGGGGCCCACGTTGTTTGGTTGAAGTTAGGGGCCCCAACATTTTTAACCAAATTCCTACCTTTTTTTGTAGAATTTGGTTTGAAAGTTAGGGGCATACTATTCAAAAAAGAAAGTTACGGAGGGGCATTTATGCAATAATTACCTAGGAAACATGTCAACCAAACGAGGAATGGCATTTGAAATTCCTTCAAAATGCTGATGGCTACGGAGAGAATGTATAGCTAAACACTCCCTTAGGGATTTCGGTTCCATGTCAGCAAAATTCCTTATTTGGTTGCCAAATAGCATGAACCCTTGAAGGTCCAAGGGATGTCTCTTGGATAATTATTCCTTGTTTGGTGATGTGGCATTCTTGTCCCCTCTTTATAACCGGTTGAATATTTTGAAAATGAACAAAAGTTGAATTTGTTCGGCATTTCTTGGGAATGGTGCTCGTTCTCTTTCTTCCCTCTACTCTCTATATCATAATCTTCTCTTTGTATTGGTAATGACACCCCTAGTTATTCCCCGACTCTCCAAGTACCATGCAACCAAATACTACTTAGGGGGTCTTTTTGGACACAGGTCCAGTGCAAGGATAAGTAGAATCCAGAGGAGACAGGAATTGGAAAACAGCAGAATTTACCTAAAACAACAGAATTACCTGGGTTCTGCTGTTTGATTTACAAAATAGGTACTCCAGGGATTTTACAAAAAGGACTTTCATACCCTTTCCTTTCTTGTAAAATCCCCATTACATTTGCTGTCTTTTTCTTGGTTTTTAATTGAGAAGGGTCTTCCTCTCCGGCAATTCATCTTTCTCGAATGGGTCTTGTCTTGCAATTTGTCTGTCTCAAATGGGTCTTCTTCGCTGATTCAGCTGTCTCAAATGTTTCTTCTCTGGCGATTCATAAGCGTTAAATTCAAACCGGCCCGTGAAACAAAGGGATCTCAAAGCCGAGGATGCCACTGGGGAGCAGAGAAAATTCTCAACGTCCATTATATGCAGACACAGTTTTTAATGACACGGGGTTTTGGCTGGAATTACAGTGTGGAGGTGGTGGTGGTGGTAGTGGTGATTCCTGCAGCGGAGAAATTTCCTGTGTTTTACATCTGAATTTGAGGCCTTTTCCGGTTCAAGGATGTGGTGTTTAGCCCTTCTTTGAAACACGTATTGCTCCTGGATGAGAATACAAATAATGAATCCAGAGCACATGGAGCTAATCACGTTATCTTCCTGTCAAGAAAAAATATGGTGGACTCGTTGATCTTTCTATCAGTTGATGAAAGAGGCCAATGCGAAAAAATGCATGTTGGGTCTTTGAAACAGTTCGAAATGCGCAGTGCTTTAAATCCACACCAAATCTCAGGGAAAGCCCACTTTTGTGGCTGTTTCCTGCATTTTGTTTTGTTATTGGGTAGCTCTGATTTCTCAGCTTAATTTGTTTATTCCAGTGAAATCCGCAAGTATCAGAAGAGCACAGAACTCCTTATCAGGAAATTGCCATTTCAGAGGCTGGTTCGTGAAATTGCTCAGGACTTCAAGGTGAGATGAGGAAATCTTGATTGTAGTTGGGGTGTGCATTGGCTGTTAGTTCTTCTAATAATGGTGTTTGTTGTTTGGTTTGCAGACTGATCTGCGTTTCCAGAGCCATGCAGTTCTTGCCCTGCAGGAGGCTGCAGAGGCATACCTGGTGGGTCTATTTGAGGACACCAACCTCTGTGCAATCCATGCCAAGCGAGTCACAATCATGCCCAAAGATATCCAGCTCGCCAGGAGGATCCGTGGTGAGAGGGCTTGATCCTTCCTCACAACATGGATAATTGAACTCGACCCCACCCCGCCCTTTTGTACTTCTCTTCCCTCTGTTAATCTTATGCATATATTAACATTAGGCAGATGGATTACCTTACTGGTTACAAAACTGGATTATGAATGTTGGTTCTCTATTCTAGTTCTTTTGAAGATGTGTTTGCTGTCTGTTGGTTGGTTGGGGGAGGAGGGTCTTTCCACTTCTGTTAGTCTGATGTTGTTGCCAAGACGTGTTATTGGTTTTGTGTCATTGCACATTTAGTAGTTTCCTTACTATATACCTGTTCCTAGACCATTGATTGCTTTTCCTTTGATCATCTTTTCGCTAAACATTTGAAGGGTGCGAAGTATGAGTGTGAATGTCACTCTCCTATCGTACAATGGTAAAAAAATGGGATGCTTAAATTGAGGAAACTACCTCTCAGCTGGTCTGTCGCAAATTTTGCACCGCAAAAGGCATTTTGCGGCTGCTCTGTTGCCTGTCAGACCAACCAAACTTTTGTCTTCATTCACGAGGTGATTGGTCTGACATGTGACATACCAGCCGCGAAATGCCTTTTGCAATGGACACCATCAATATATGATAGAAGAGTGCCTGCACACCGGTGTAGATAAGTTATTTATGCATTAGCTTAAAATATAGTGGGGCCACGTTGTTTGGGTGATTCAAAGCATTCATTTGATTGGCCCTCACATAGATAGGGTTTGCCCAAAAAATCAGCTCCATAGGATCATCCCAACCCAATGATTTCTATAGGCAAAATGGTGTGTATAAACCTTCACAACTTTGTCCATTTTTTGCCTTCAAGGTTCGAATGGTCCTACATAGCTATTTTTTTGTGCACACCCTATATATGTGAGGAGGGCTAGGGTTGCAACTTAGGACGGGCTCAACCCGAACAGGTTCAGCCCGGGAAAAAGTTGGGTTGGGTTTGGGTTGAGGGCTTGGGCAATGCGACCTTACTTTTTTTAAAAATTTTTAAGCTAAAAATCTCGGGTTGGGTCGGGGTTGGGTTAACCTCAACCCGACCCGAGTTGCACCCATAGTGAGGGCCCATCAAATGAATGCTTTGGATCACCCAAACAATGTGTATTTTAAAAGATAACTAAGGCCACGTTTGGATACCCACAAGATTTAGATTTGGATTTAGTTGATATTTTGAACTGGGTTAGATCCTTAAATTTCCAAATCAGCTACAACAGTGCAAAAAATTCCAATTTTCAAATCTGTTTCGCGAGACATTATTTGGAAATCAATATTTGTCGCAACTTCCTTCACCGTCGCTGCTCTTCAACGTTGCTCTCGCAGCAGCGAGACATCCCTCTCTCTCTCTCATGAAATGCTTTTTGCGATGGACCCTAACAATGGCAGAGTATCTTACTGGAGCATTGGGCATGATTTTGCCATCCAATTAGAGCATGCTTGTTGTGAAATCATATACAGTGAAGGTGTATTATAGCCATCTCTTCTTCAACCCCGGAGGCAGGAGGTTCGATTCCAGCATACCTACCCAAAAAAAAAAGTATGAGCCATCTTGGCTCTCTAATTAGTACAGGTGAATATTGACATGGATTCTCCATGAAAATCCATGGAGTCGATCAACGGGATGAAGAATGAGAGGACTTGGGATCAATTCCAATAACTGATCAATTGGGCTACAGTGGCAGGGGATTTTCACCTCTTTCCAATGTATTTTTCTGATAATAATATCTCATTGAAGGGATTGAGCCAATCATATTAAGAGGGTCCTTTCTCATTAAGAAATGCTATCAAATCACAACGATTTTGCCATCCTAACCATACAGTTGGATCAATTTTAATGAATTATATCAATAAGAGACCCTATGGAATAAATTATATCAATAAGATTAATCATCCATGTTTTATATCAACCAAGCAGTATATTATCTCATAAGTGTGCTTTTTGCAGTAAGAGATTCTATCAAATCACGATGATTTTGCCATCCTAACCATCAAATTAGAGTAATTTTAATGGGACCTGCTCATCTTGTATTCAATTTTCTAACCTCGGCCGCTGATCTAACAGCTAAGATCATCTTATCACTGCCAATTTTCAGTCTGTAGATCATTCTTGTGTGGGTCCTCGGCCATGTTTCCAATCCACTTGCTCAAAATTACTGTCCTACAAAAATGGAGGGAGAAATTAGTTTCAGCCCTTAGGAAAAGCTTCTCTTTGAAAGGCGTTCATGCAGTTGGCTATATTATCCAAAGTCAGCCATTTCTCTAGAGGGTCAGGATGGTGCGACGCAGTCTCATGGTGGATGAATGGTCCCGATCACCAGAACCGACAGTAGTCCTATGACAAAGGAAAATAACCCTTATCACGGAACCAGGGTTGGCATTAAACTACTGCTTATTTTCCTCACAAAAATGAACCCAGCTTTCATAAGGAGTAACCAGAGAGCACAGAGGGATTCAGCCTCGAGGAAACGTATTAACAATATAAGGCAGCCACAAAATCTCTTTCTACCTACAACTGGTTGGCAATAGAGAGAAATCAAAGAATATGAAGATCACTTTTCCTTTTTATTCCTCATTGTACTCAAATTAAATAGATACACAAGAGCCTGTTATTTCCCAGCAGAGCAAAATAGCCCCTTAAAAAGGAACACCCATGAAGTCTTCCCAGCTAAATACAAACATAAAAATAAATGTAAGGCCTTCTCTGTGGACATCCTCTGCATCGTGGTAACCTTCCCCAATCTGTGGTGGTTGTCAGCGTGTCTTCATCGAAACTTGAATTTACTTTCAAACTTACACAGACTCAAATATATACTCATTCCTTGCCTCAACTACAATGGCTCAACAAGCTCCAATAGCTTCAAAAAAATTAACAAATTATGTGCTAAGCTAGAAGCCGAAGACAATCCGAATTGCTTCTCAAAGAACCAATAGTTTCGGGTAGATTGTAATCTATGTGTTAGCCGGAGAACTGTTTCTATCGGGCAATTCCCTCCGACATAAACAATCTGGTAAGGGATTCTCATAAAATGGTTCTTCTGATCTGAACCTCTCCTTACCCCTTGTTCCAGAAATTGGACCCTTTCTCTTCCGTGGGGATCCTTGCCTGTGTGCAACCAATACAATGAAGTCCAATATCCATATAAAAAGAGTACCAATATAGTTTTTTTTTTGTATTCACTTACAGTCTTCTATGGATTTCCACCACAAGATCAGAGAGCTTTTTCCCTTCTTTGAGAGAACCGCGATCAATCCTATCAAACAGATGAACAAGCGCTTTTCTGATGTACAAAGAACAGCAAAAGAGAAGAATTTCAATAGTTTGAAGTTTTTCAAAGAGGTTGAGGAAAAGACAGTTTGTAATTTGTATAATCTTACCTCTCGGGGGAAATTGTTTTTCTATGACCAAGAAAACGGCGGTGACCCTCGACGGCCCTCGCCATGTTCCCGGAATATGTAGGAACAAAGACATCACTCTCCACTGAGACAATGTAATCTAATGAAGCCATTTGAGATGCGTGATCCAAAAAGGGTTCAAGCTCTTCCACTGATGCTAATTTTTCCTGCCAAAATGTCAATGACCAGTGAATAAATAAACATCGCATCAACTACAGAAACAAGATGATAGTATCGTTTTGACGTTGAATTGAGTCGGTGCAATGTTATGATGAATACTATCATTTCACAGCGGATAAAATATTCAAAATATTTTGGTTTATGCTTGACTACTAGTGCATTTATATCATAAAAAATTCAAGATAATCTTAGTGACGAACATGGTTAGAAGTATTTATTTATCAGGATTTGATACGGTTTGGAAAAAACCTAAATATTTTTTTCAAGGGGTTTCTCCATAGTCCCTTTATTGTTATTTGCCTACAAGAGTCCTTTTCATGTTCCAGCAACGCCCATAACTGCTCCCTATGATTTCCCAGCTGTTTCAAAGGGTTTGTTCATTTCAGGAAACTATGCTACTATAAAGTCTCCATCTTCGAAAACTTTGCCATGAGGCCCGTGACACAAAATAGTGAGTGGGAAGGATGGGAGAGAGCAGATTGTACAGCTCTAAACTCACTGATGTTCACCCAAATGTCATAGGGTTTTCTTTTTTTGAATGGTGCCCAAATGTCATAGTTAGCTCATAAAGCAGAAGATTTCACTGGTTTTAATACGGAACAACATTTGTGATAATTGTTAGCTGATGCTCAGATGTTCACTCTCTGTCAGGCAATATCACTCTTCAATGCCATCCTCTGGTGAAAAAGTTGATCCCAAAGATAGCAGAATTTTGTCAGTTGTCAACCTTTTCCTCATTGTTCCTTAGTCTTCGATTGCTCTAAAGAGGTATCACCCAGGACAACAAGGAACTGAAAAGCTGTGAACAACCCACGCCACCAAAAAAAAACCTACCATTTTCCAGTGTACACAATCGAGATCCGGTGACCTTCATAACCCCTTCTGTTTAAGGATGATCCCCCTCTCATGCCAAAAGTTTGCAGTCAGATGCAAATATTTCAACAGCAGCATCAGAATAGATAGAAGCCTCCCTCTACTTTCCTAATCTTGGACATGGTCTTGGGAAAAAGAACCCAATCAAAAGGCACAAACTTTTACACCCCAAATGGGGCCAATCCTTGCCCCTCAATCCTACTCTCATCAAAAGGAACATATGAATCATTGAAACAACGTATGTGAAATAACTCTAAGGTTTACATTTACACACTTTCAGATACAAATCCGACAAGTGAAGGCCGGAGTTAACCATTTAACCATTTTCACTGATAGTTATTCCAAAAGAAAAATGATTGGTTTAGCCATTTAGGCCATCAACTTGAAAATTACTTTAAAGTACCACCTACGCTTTATGTTAACATGTGGGGGTCGCCTTTCTGAAAGAAAGAATGTCTGAAAAATTTTCAAGGCTAGCTTCCTGTCTGCACAGCCTATAATTCCAAAGTGCCTTTCTCACCCAGAAACTTTTACAGTGTTTCTCAGCAATCTGATTCTGAAAAGAGATTTATCTTTGATATTCACAATTTCTTTGCTTCCATAGTAACAGCATATATCAAGTGGCAGAAAGCATAACATATAAGGTCATGTAATGCATTTTCTTTTCACTCTTGTTCAAAATATGTGCATTGGCGGGTTCAATACGATATGGAACAACACCCCCACCCCCATGTATCGGTCCTTCCCAAAAAATGCATGTGTATCAGCCTATACGGATGATTCGGGTGTCAAGCAATAAAAGTGATACGGGACCCATAAGGGGTCGGTATCGTGTTATGTCCACGTGATTACCCTCTGACATTTTTTTTCAGTTCTTTTGCCAATTCCAAAGGGATTTTTCTTGATCTAAGGTCGTATACCCCAATCAATATGGATCTAGTAGATTCAACCATGAAAAACAAGAATTAAAGATATTTGATGTTAATTGTTTTTCTCTTGTGAAGGCGTGAGATGCTCTCTGTGTGTCGGCTGCAAAAGGGTGAAAAGAGAATGAGAGGGAGAGAGAAGGGAGAGTAGGTTTCCTCTTGGGTTTTTTCTCTGGTTTTCTCTTGGGGTTTTCTCGGGTTACTCTCCTGTACGGTCTTGGTTGAGAGGGCAAGGAAAAGGAGGGTTTATGCGTTTGAGTTAATCCATGTATATTGCTTTTCTCATAATGGAAGATCGTGTTCTCGCACATCTCACGCCTTCACAAGAGAAAAAAAAGAGGAAGGTTTGCGGGTTTGGGTTAATCCATTGTAATCCTTGTATATTGCTTTCCAGTACGGGCGTGGCTCTTTGGCTTAAAGTCTTGGGTATGCTCCCCAGTGACGCGAGTTCGAATCCCCCTGGGCTTACCTGATGCGCATGGTTTACGGGTGATTGCGCACATCCATAGGGAATAGTCCCTCCCTAAAAATTGGGGTGGGGATATGCTATGTCATAAAAAAAAAAGATCGTGTTCTCGCCCGTGGATATAGGCATCTTTCCGAACCACATAAATCTCGGTGTTCATCTTGTGGCTAGTGTTCATCTTGTGCCAATGGGGCCAGAAAACAACCATAAGGTGGCACCGCACTGTCTCTAAAAACTCCACTCACACCAGCCAGACCAGGTCCCCCAACCAGTTTCATGGGCGTGGGGAGTACCTAGGTAGCTGCCCTCCTTTGCCTTCCATCCTACAACACCTCTCTCCATTTCCAAAGAACTCCGAGATGGGAACCCCCTTAAAACTTCTCGTTTCTTTTTTAGCAGCCTATGAAGCGAGAAGAAACTTTACGTCACAAACCATGAAAATTCCAATTCTTACCTGCAAAAGTAAGTACATGGGTTCCTCTCAGAAGAGCAATCCTACCTCTGTCACTGACGTAGTAAGATAGATAGACGTACAAGCCTACAACAACTAGTTGCTCGGTCTGATAGATCTCACACTTCAATCAACCCCTTCATACTTTGATCCAATCAATTGATCGATCAGAGGCTAATCTCTTTTGTTTGGGCCAGTACTGATCCCCATCCCAGCACTATACGTCGGCCTGATTTGGAAGAAGAAAATGAAGGCCTCGATAGTACTAATGACTCGTTGATAGATCAATATAGGGCATAAAAAAAAATCTGACTCATTGATTGGCGTCATAGAGTTTCAGCTAGATCGGGACTGAAAGAGCTTCCGGCTAAGCCTTTGATCTTCATTTAAGGATTAAAATAGATTTGAAAAAAGGTGCAAACTGACTCCGTGCTTCAATTTTTGCCATTAGTGTATTAGAGGAGCACCAGACGGTTATGACCAAGTCAGGACTGGCCTAACCAGTGTTTAAAAATGTGGATGCGGCGCGGAACGCGGCCAAATAAAATCCTAGTGGACTCGGCACGACGCGATCGAGTACTCGGTTGGCGCGGCTAGGTACTCGGTTGGCACAGTCATAATTCGGGAGTCAAATGAGTTTTTATTGACTCTATGAGGAAAAACGCAGAACACAGATGCGGTGCAACGCGGCCAATGTTAAAGGGAGTCGACGTGGACGCGAGGGAGTTTTAAAACTATGGGCCTAACAACTAAGGAAAATCAGATGGTCA
Source organism: Tasmannia lanceolata (assembly GCF_043159265.1). Lineage (NCBI taxonomy): Eukaryota > Viridiplantae > Streptophyta > Magnoliopsida > Canellales > Winteraceae > Tasmannia > Tasmannia lanceolata. The sequence continues at coordinate 10,213,457 of NW_027518693.1, forward strand.
AAGATAAACTAATGATACATTTCACAACTTTCCAAAAAATCATATGTCATGGTTCAAGCTCATTAGAATGGTCGACTTTCCATCTAGCTGCTCATCCTTCATTATTGCTTGTTTGGTCTATCATTGACCACAGAGGTTCCTTTCTCAATTGATGACTCTGTTTAATATGGACCTCAACAATTCCAATCTACTCAATTTCAAGACCTGTTTAATCTCTTCTGTGGTGTAGCTGCATATTTAATACTACTTCTAAAATAAATTTCAGAAAAATACTTTGGTAGAAGTGCATCACCTAAAACTTTTCCCCCCTTCAGCCACGACGACAAACTACTGATCTTTTATTCATTTGACCAATAATAAAAAGAAAAATCGAACGGGCTTTATACTCTTTGGCTTACAAATGATTGCGTCGAAGAAAGGGCCAAATATTAATAAAAAGCGAGTCTCCATATTCAATTACAATTCCAGAGAAAGAAGATGATTCCTATCACTATTATAAGGTCTTACACAATGGAGTTACCCGCATGAATTATAAATAGGCAAGGGTTTCCCTACAGCAGAATAATAAAGTAAGCTGCACTGTAAAATTTTATGGATAATCTGATTTCCCAAGAAATACATATAACCCTAACTTTTCAATATCAAGGGCATGATACTGACAATGCAAGGAGTAATGTGAAACAGATCGAAACCAAGAAACTTTAACCAACAGAAAAATATGTAATCTTTACCTTGCTCTTTAATAGAGGAAAGCGGGATTCAAGATCAGCCATACAAGAATCACCACCATAGATCTCCCCAGCAGCAATATATATAGGAGTAGTAGATGGATATCCAAGGGCAGTGAGGAACATCCCAACCTCCTTTGGAGTTAGAGGGCAATATCCCTTGGCCCTTTGCTGTCTGGCATCAATGTCCTTTACCTTCCAATATGGAGTATTCTCTCTACCAAAGAAGAATGAAGGTTTAGAAACTGGTTGAAAAAGGTAAGCTTTTCTGTCCCAAGAAGAGTACAGCCAGTTGAACTCCTATAAAGCCTGTCCCCAGAATGGTTTACCTAATTTTGGTTAGCTCGTCGGCTTCATCCGAGGACAAGCCATATGTGCATCCACTAAAAGAAAGCATGTCTTTCTCATACCGCAAATGTAAAGCAATGTAAGGACCATACGACCTCATCCTCTCCACCAATAACTGCAGGGTTAACAGCTAGAAACTTAGGTGAAATTAATTGTAGAAGTCAGCAAAGATACTACCACAGTATAAATTTAAAATGAATATTAGATTGGGTATTACTCTTCCTAATGCCTCGATGCGGGGGGCAAATCGAAGGGCCTCATAACAGGCACGGCAACGGAGCTTTTGAATATCGGGAGGCAGATTATTATTTGCAAGGCGAGAATCTGATTTAGCAGCTCGAATAACCTGTGCAAAAAGACGGGTTACAACAGGCCACAATGTTGTGATCAACTTGGATCAATTAAATGTGGAAAAGCGTTCAAAATAAAATAATAAACAAATGAAATAATTATCCACCAACCTGATAATCATCCCACAAACGAGCTATCTCGTCTGCGTAGTATTCTACTCCAGACCAGCTTCTAAAATGCTTAACTGCTTTAGCACTATTTGCTAGTTCTTTTGGAAGTTTCTTCATAACTTTGATATCATTAGCCAAAGCATTTATAAAATATTCTTCATCAAATACATCCGAAAAATTGCTGCAATTCCAATAAAATATTTTTTATAAGTAGTAAAGTATACAAGGACATGAAAAAAAAAAAAAAAAAAACTAGCACATGAGAAGCACCCATACCTAGAATCTTGCCAAAATGACCGTTTATCAAGTTCTGGAATAATGAGAGTAGCATTTATGATGCGGGCCACTGCTACCATGTCACATATCTGTCGTTCAAAGATGACATTTCCTCTCAGTTCTACATTAGGGCTATCAGTGTTGTCATGATTTTATTCTTTGCATCACAACAGTAGATAGAATAAGTATAAAAGCATGGACAGTGAGGTCCAAAGAATGTGGTACTGGACTATGCACAGATTTTCATACAGTTATGACTTCATCATGATGTATTTGAAGCGTAACTAACTGAAAATATAAGAGAATAATAGCACATGCAACCACATAAACTTGAACTGCAAGATTCTATACTATATAGTTGACGAAGCAAAACAGGAACATTTATCCAATTCTTTGTACATTTTACCATGGTCACAAATATTTGCCTCGGGAATTACTCGGGAAATGTATATCTCGGGAGATTTTATTTTATTTTTCTGTTACTTTCAGTTTCAGGTTTATATTTGGCATAAAAAATGGAAAAATAGAATATTTAAAAAAAATGAAAATGTATAAAAAAATGTCATAAAATTATCCTGATATTTTCTCCAGTAAATGATTAAAATGAAAATATTGCGACATCTTCTAAATCTCTAGATTATTTCGGGATTTTGTCATTTTATCAAAATGTGGGGATAAAATTGCAATATTATGAATAAAGCGAATATATTGATGACTATCCATTTTTTTCAACCATGGTTTTAAATTTCGGCCGAAATATTTAGATTTCTGCTACTACCGAAACGAAATACACTTGGATTAGGAAAATTTTGAGATTTCGACGGAAATTTCGAGATTTTGACTTGAATTTCCGGATTTCATTAATGTTTCAGTCGAAATATACAAAACATGTAACTTTTTAAATAAAGAAACAAAGACATTTCGATAGAAACGCAGACAAAATCAACTTCACTCGCAAAAAGAGAAGAACAACGAGATTCTTTTAAGATATTTCTAAAAAAGGACAAAAAATTAAAAGAAATACCATTTCGGGCATGATTTTGTACCGAAATGTTTCCATGATTTTACAAGATTTCGATTGAAATTTTGTACCGAAACTGAAATGGTTCAGTTTCGCTGATGACCGAAACCAAAATTTAAAACCTTGTTTCCAGCTATCAAGGAGTTTCAAGATCTCCTGACCAAGAGAAACGCCTAACCCATGTCCAAGAAGCGTGCAACAGTAATGACAATTGGTTGTGAAAAGGCCAAAGGGGATGAATCGCAGGATGGAAGTGTGTCTAAAACCGGAAGCAGTAGATTTCATTGATTATTTGGGCCACTAAGACCACAATTTTAATCCGGTTGGTGAAAAAGGGTTTGTATGCACTCATAGATTACTCAGGAAAACTGGAATTAAGTGAAGCAGTAATTGTTTGATAATCAATGATGACCAAAGATTACCTTATGCAGTTGTAATCCACTTAATTCTAGTGTAAGGTAAACTAGGTTAGTTGTTTTGTAATCAAGGATGAACTAAGATTACCTTACACCCAAAAGAATCAAAGGGGAGTCATTCTCATTTTATGGGTCAGGCAGCAGGTAGGTCTTGAAGGGGTTTCATAAATCAGTTTGGGGACATTATGTGTGCTTTCTCATGTCCAATTGGTTGGAAGGATTTGAATGAAGTTGAAGCGTTTGCATTGCTCACTCAATGAATCTTTATTTCCTTGGAGAGGAAGGAGTTTGTTGGGCCCTGGAAGCCCTTATCAATGAGATTTTGGATCTCAGCGGTATGGTCGGTATTACATTCACCCATATTCCCCAAATTGCAGTTGTTGTTTTGCTCGCAAAGAGGGGTGCGGGGAGGGAGTAATTGTTTGAGGAGAAATCTCTGCCCCCTTGTGAAAATATTCTGGACTTGTATCTGTTGTATATCTTCTGTTTTCTTTTTATCAAAGTTTATATCTCGTTTAAAAAAATGTTTTTAGGTGGATTACTGAGGACCATGCTCATCCTTCTAGAGGGGTTAGAAGTGCCCTTTACAACATTTCATACCCACACGGATGCTCATTCCATTGAGTTATCTAAAGATTTAGCTAAATGGGTATCTTTGTAGGAATCATTTTTACATTTTGGGGGCATAACTTACTGTAGAACAGATGTAATATATGGCTACTCTATATCTATTTTCCATGTAATATTTATCCTTCGAACAATTCTTAATATGGTACACATATCAAGGGACTCAAAATAGCATACGTATTTGCTGAAGACATGGATTCTCGGTAAGCGGAGATTTCCCCACTTACTCAGGAGATGTGTTACCAATACTATGTACAAGAGGTTTGTAGGATGCCTATTACACCTCCACATCACCAGAGCAGGCATCACTTGGGCATGCAAAATGCAAAGCAATGCCTTAATGCACTTGACGCGATCATTTTCTACGGAACGCAAATCATAATGGGTAACATCTCCTATACCTTAAGAACTTCAAGTTACAGCATCTACACACGCAAATTAAGAATGGTCAGGAAATGAAAGGAAATCCATTGTACTGCATTTTTTCTTCAGTGATGATAATTCAAACTCTCGGAGTAAAAGATAGTGCGATGCATAACGAAAGAAACCAAACTACCTTGGCCAGGTCTCTAGCATGTGAGCTTTCATGGATGCACAATATCGGATAGTCCCGTGCTCATTCACTACGTTACCAGAAATTCATGCATTGCCTCAAGTCCATTCCTCCATAAAAGAGTCAAATATGTTGAAGGTGATCCAGCTTTGTGGACAGATCAACAAAATCAAATACTCAGCAAATACAAGAGTGCTAAAATGGTTCCTTAACCTACAAGGTCATAATTTATTTCTAAGTTGGTTGGTTGGGAAAATAAGATATATACTCACTAGCCTGAGATGGAATCTTGAAATGGAGTCTTGAAAGTAGCATACGATTTTCTACTAATCAAAAATTATTTGTGACATTTTAGTGTTAGCAATGACATGTAACTGAGTTCAAGTGTCATTGAAGTCATTTTGGGTTATGAGGAATGGTTAAATCTCGGTTTCTGTATCACATCGTCCTGCCCCTCAAATCAATATCATCAGATACAAGTTCCATATGCAATGTGTGTATTGGGCGATACACATGGGTTTTTGGTATAGCCTTCCTAAAAAAAACAGATACATATCAGGCAATTTATATCGGATCGGATAGTTTTTACATCCAAGGTTATGAGGGCTCAAAGGCATAAAGTAAAATATTGATTAAACTTACAAAGACCCTTGATCATTATAACATCTATGAGGGAGAAATAGGGAGTTTTACTTACCCCTGCTCGCATTTGATTAAGGCCCCCGTTGGTATGAACGAGCAAGTAACCCCGTGATTCTGCGGGCGCTGAAGAAACAAAAAGGAAAATGTTAGCACCAATAAGTTCACAATGTGGAACTGCAAACCTGTGTAATAACAAGAAACCCCAGATACCGTTCAAAAAAAAAAAAAAAGGAAAGAAAGAAAGAAAACCCAGATTGGTTACCTGAGTACGAGTCGCTAGGTTCAAGACAGGGCACGAAATTGCGACTCAGTGGAGATTTCCACAGCTTCGCAAATTCCAATCTCACATTCGCAACATCCAACTGTCAATTCTAGAGGAGTGAAAAATCATAGAAGATGCATGACTACTTCTCATCGATATATACACTTAAAACCCAAAAATCTATCACACACTTTAATAGCAAACTCAACGAGTGCTTAATAAATAGTACAACGACTATAATTGCATAGAAGCAGAATGTGATAAATTTGAAAAGTAAGAAAAAATCATGGGCACATGTTCACATATTACAGATAAAATCAACTGGAAAATGCTGCTAAAACGATAATTAAATCGATTTCTACAAAATAAAAGTAAAAATAAACCTTCTGTGATGGCAAAGGAACTTTAGACAATTGGGGAGGGGCGAACTCCCGTGTCCAACGCAGCTTGCCACTCCATCTCTGATATCCGATTTCGTGTTGCTGCATACTAATCTCAGATCAGCAATTATCATTCACCATTAACAGAAAAAAGTTAAAAAAAAAAAAAAAAAATTAAAAAGAAACGAGATCTAAAAAAATTCAAAGAAAAGCTAATTCTGAAGAAACTCATGTTACACAAAATTAAAAACTAGTAAAACAGAGGCTTATATCAGAATAAAAACCGATCCTCGGCAGTTTCCTTAATTTTCTCAACATTACAACAATCCAAAAAAAAAAAAAAAATCCAAAAAAATAATAATAATAAATAAAGACAATAAAAATAAAACGACTTGCACGGAATCGATTATTGCCGAATAAATACTGACTATTATGAACTACAAGAATCTGAAGAAAATTGAAAACAGAAATTCACAAGAAAAGAAAAACCCGAAACCCTTTTCCGAAATAACAACACAAAAACCAAAAAAAAAAAAAAAAATCTGAAATTTTTACCTCGGGAAGTTTTTGAACTTTGGAGGAGGAAGGGAAGACGTGGGCAGAGAGGAGCGCACCGAGAGCGATGGCTCCTATGGCGCACATTAGCAACAACCGCAGTAGAGATAGCGTGCTGCTCTTGAACACGTGCCTTAACCTGCGCCTCTGCATCTCCCTTCCTCTCTTGTATTGTGACTGAGAAGATGAAAGAGTACAGAGAAAAAGGGTAGTGGGTTGGTTATTTCGCTCTTCTTTCTGCTTTGCTTTCCTTTTCTTTTTAGTCTCTGTTTGGATTTGATTGATTCTAGATTGGATTTTGTTCTGTTAGAAAACAGAGATTTAAGAGGGGGGAAATGCCGAAATGGAATTAGAAAGTGGAAGATAAAAAGGGAAACGGGTGCATGATTGACGGTCTGGATTGCGCATGCATTTCCACTGAAAATTGATCTTAATGGTGATTGATTGTCACGGACTCTTTCGTATTTCATCCATTTTGACCTTTCCACAGTGGGACCTACTTCAGAAGTGGGCCAAACCAAAATTATTTAATTATGCTGGCCAACAAATCTGGACGATTTAGATCGTTGGACTGTTTTGCTACGTGGATGGTGATGATGACCGACACCATTAGGGCCAGGGGTTGTTTGGAAAAGAAAAAACAGAAGAGACCAACAAAGAAACGGCTCACTAAGAAATAATATTCGGGTAGGGTTGGGTCGGGTTGAGGCCAACCCTAACCCAACCCGAGATAGCATTCCCTCAACCCTAACCCGAGCCTCGGGTTGAGGATGGTCAACCCTAACCCAACCTGCCTTCAAATCGGGTAGGGTTGGGATTGGGTTGAGTCGGGTTGGGATCGTGTTAATCTCTACTACCAAACAGAAAGATACAAGAAAGAAAAACATAATCCTTAGAAAATCATGATAAAATTAAAAGATGGAGGTCGGGTTCGGGTCGGGTCGGGTTCGGGTCGGGTCAGGTTGCCAACGCCTCAACCCTAACCCAACTAGAATTTAAATCACGTTGGCTTTTCCCAACCCAACCCGAGCCAAAATCGGGTTGAACCCGTCGGGTTCGGGCTCAGCCTGACCAAGTTGCACCCCCTACTAAGAATGGAGTAAAATAGTGGGCTCATTTTATATCAAAACATGAAGTGTAAAATAGTAGGACCCACCATATTAATGGGTTTCGGTGGAGATAGTGGAACACAACCATCCAAATATGAGATGTAAAATGGTGGTCCCCACCTTGCGAATAGGTTTGGGTGGAAAAGGTGGGCCCCAACCATTAGAGTAAAATGGTGGCTCAATGCAACCATCAAAACATGAAGTGTTAAATGGTGAGCCCTCTGCATGCATGGGAAGGAGATTATTTTGCAAAAAATCAGGCCTTGATGGGGGCGGAATTTGGGTCTACAATTGCACGGTGGGTAGAGGGCCTCCGCTAGTGTCTGCAATCACAAACAAAGGGGTCAGGGAGGTCCGGGGTGGGTCCCGGATGACCACTTCGACACCCAAGTCAGATTTTGGACCAATCGTATGATAAACAGCAAGATTAAATGAGAAGTGACCGGGTTTACCAAGAATGATACACGGATTTTTCCTCGGGGGGTGGGTTGGGTAGTGGGGTGGGAAGGAGGGAACGGGCGTCCAGCACCTTTTCCCCTCCTTTTCCCTTGGAGTCGAGCGGTCTTTATAGGTAGTTAAGGTTATCCTTTAATGGTGTTTTGTTTCTCTAGTTTAAACTTCTGTTTTTCCTAACCCCCCAGATTGGGTTGAATCGGCCTCCTCTTTCAGGGGCTTAGTGGCCTATTTATCTCTCTTCCATGCATGCAGAGTCTTTCTTGTTGAACGCCACGCGGACTTCCTTCATCATTTTGGAGAGAAAGCTTTCTTTTTGTTGGATTGGACTGCCCCCTGGCTCGGCAGCGCGCATGGCTTTGTAGTGTAATCTCTTCTATAATCGTAATGATGGATAATCATTCCTAAGATTTTGGTGGCGGGGAGACGACACGTGGCAGGATCACGTGGCTATGCCATGCCGTAATACCTTTCTTAATCATTATTAGATTCATTTGGTACAAGAGCGACACATGGCGAGATCCAGCGGTTCTATAATCGTAATGATGGATAATCATTCCTAAGATTTTGGTGGCGGGGAGACGACACGTGGCAGGATCACGTGGCTATGCCATGCCGTAATACCTTTCTTAATCATGATTAGATTCATTTGGTACAAGAGCGACACATGGCGAGATCCAGCGGTTCTACCGTATTTATTCCCTATCATAGTACCCCCCCCCCCCCCCCCCCCCCCAACTCCTTTGGTCCATTAAGTGGACTGAGGGAGTAAGTTATTTTAACCGGTCATAGAATATAGTGACGAGGATATTTATGGGGATCTCGGAATGCGAACGGACGTGTCACTTCATGCAGCAGCTCTTTCTCGAGGGGTCATAGAGTAATTATGAGGCACCGGTTGACTTCCCAATTGGGAAAGGACACGTGTATGCCGGATTACTCTGTTTCGCGACCCCTGGGTGTCCCTTTAAGCTTATAAAAGAAAAAAATTTAGCCTTCTTCCCTATGAGCCTTTTTCTTCCCTTTCCTTAGTCGTTTCTGCCTTTTCCCGGCATTTTTCTTTTAAGAAAATGTCCAAGTCTTTCGCCGGCTCGTCCACACGGGGCAAGGGCAAAGCCCCCCTTTCTTCTGAATCCTCTAGCGATCCTGATTTAGAGTCTGACTCAGATGTGTATGTGATGCCTCCTAAAAAAATCAAGAAAGATGTTGGTCCTCCTCCAGGCTTCCCTCCTAGGTGCCCTCCCTCTCCTCCCCGTGGCGGTGAATCTCCCGAGGCCTTTGTGGCCAAGCAACGGTCGCTTCTTTCGTATGCCCGTCATCAAGGGATGGGATTGTGTGACCGCTATCTGGAGGTGAGTTGGGAGCTTGCCGCTCTGCGACTGGAGAACCGGGAGATGAAGGACAAGATTTACAAGTTCAACGAGCAGTTGCTAGAGTACGAGTCGGACCCTTTCATGGAGAGCTCTCTGGGGGGAGGGGGCGGATGATGAGGAGTCTTCGGATGAGGAGAACTCCCCGGATAGTCGCTTGGACTAAATTCGGGGGAGGGGCAGTCAGCGAGTTTCATTGTAGCGAGGCTCTTTCTTCTCCTTCCTCATTCGTCTTCTTTTTTTTTGAAGAAAAAAGTAACTTTGAAGACCAGGTTGGTTATGGGCCTCTTCCCTTCTCATTCCCCTTTCTTCTTGTTTTTTTTGAACTATCCATGGCAATCAGTTCTTTGTGGAGATCGGTGCAGTTCCCTCCCTCTTCTTTTCACTATTGCGTTGATTTTGACATGGTAGGAAGGGGTACCTCCTGCGCGTCCTTAGGGGACACCGCGTCGGGGCACCTCTTTTGTAGAAAGGTCATCTTCATCTCGAGTGATCAGCTCAAAGTTGATGTACCTGCCTGCCCTCTAGAAAGGACTTGACTAGGGGTGTAAATGGATATTCGAAAATTCGATTACCGTCGGCATCCGAATCCGTTTAAAGTGAATATTATCCGGATCTGTTTCAAGCGGAAATTATCTGAATCCGTTTATGAGATATCCGGCTCTTAGCGGATGCGAATCTGGTAAATAGTATATCCGATCCGGTTAACATCCGAATCCGAGAAGTAAATCCTTTTTTATTTATCATTAATATTTATTTTTAGTAATGACACACTATCTTTTGTTTCTAAAAGAAAAGTGAATTTTCGTTTTAGAAAAAAACAAAAACAAAAAGTGTTTTGGGTAAGAAATGAAGTAATCTCTCAATTTAAGGGCATTCTTGGAGTTTGACATGGCTTCTTTATGAAGCAACAAATGTGGGCTGTAGTATGAAAGAGACAAATGGATGATGGTGATTAAAAGATGTCATAGTTTCTAGAGAATTCTAAAGCAAAAAGGCTATCTAGGTCATTGATGGTAAATGGACGGCTCAGATCAATTTTTCAACTTAGGGTTATATAAAAACCCAAAATACAATTAAAAGATGAGGGGACTTCTAAGGTTTGCAAGGAGAAGCAAGAGAGAGGAGAAAGGAGCAGGCCGAGACACCATCTTCGGCATTCTCTTGGTGCCTCCAACCCCACCAAAATCCACCGCCGTCCCTCTCCACCTTCTCACAGCCATCTCCATCACCGCCAATCACCTCCATATCTAACCCAATCCCCATCTCCATCCTCATTTCTCTTCATCTTCCACAATCAGCACCCCACTTCCCCCCACCCCCACTTCCCCTATTCAAAATAGCACAAACCCATTCCATCGTATACAAAAAAAAACCCAAAGACCCTACCAACACCATCATTCATCCCCACCGCCTCTCTCTCTCTCTCTGCCTTTGTTTTAAAAGGAAGAAGTGGATCTCATATATTCTAGAGTTTGAGAGTTAATTTTGTGAAGAGAAGGTAGAGGTTTGGTTTTAGGGTTTCGAAAATTCATTCGAGGAGTAAGAAGGAGAAGAAAGATAAAGTGCTGCAATAAATGTTCGAATTTACCGGATAAACGGATATGGATAATATCCGAATTCGAACAATATCCGGCAGATACGAATTCGGTAATAGATATTAAATATCCGTCAAATTCGATGTATACTGTAATCGAATTCGGATATAGCCATAACCGATTCGAATTCGATCCGTTTACACCCCTAGACATGACTTCTTTTCTTTTTTTCATGGAAAGCGTTTTAGGGTATTATCTAGGGGATCAATTCTGATGTTACCTCTGTCTCACTTCATGTGCCCTTCCGGCCCAGCGCACGGCATGGGCCGGAGGGTGGAGATACGCATGGTGTGTAGAAAGCGTCATTTCATTAATTGTGAAGGAGTTTACATCGGCTTTATTCTGAAAAAAAAGAAAAAACAAAAGCTACACACATAACAATTTTTCAAAAAAGACAATACTTTTTTTTTTTTGAAAAGGATCAAAAAAGACAATACTTAACCTTCCTTTCTACTGATAAAACCTTCGTAGGTCATCCATGTTCCAACTTTGTCGGACTGGGGTCCCACCAAGATGTTCTAGTTGGTAAGCTCCGGGTCAGAGCGTACGAACAATTCGGTAGGGGCCTTCCCATTTTGGGGCGAGCTTTCCAAAGTTCTGGGATCTGAGACTTCCAAGCGTCGTAGGACTAGATCTCCTGGTCGGACCGAGCGCTTACTTACCCAGGAGTTGTAGTATTGTGTGATCCCCTGCTGGTAAGAGGCGATTCGGAGCCTGGCCCTTTCCCTCTTTTCTAAGATCAGATTGAGGCTGTTTCTAAGGAGTTCGGAGTTTTCCCGCTCGTCGAAGTTATCTACACGAAAGGATCGAATCCCAATTTCTACGGGAATGACTGCCTCTACCCCAAACGTTAGACTGAAAGGGGACTCTCCAGTGGAGGTCCGGGGCGTGGTTCATTAGGCCCAGAGACGTTGGGCATGGTGTCTACCCAAGATCCCCGGCTTCTTCTAATCGCTTTTTAAGGCTCTGGACCAATACCATGTTCGTGACTTCAACCTGTCCATTAGCTTGCGGGTGCGCTACCGAGGCGAACTTGTGCTCAATGCTGAGCTTTTCGCAGAAGCTTTCAAATTCGGCACTTGCGAATTGGGGTCTGCTGTCTGTAACGAGAACCTTCGGGAAACCAAATCGGCAAATAACGTCGTGATAGAAGAATTTTTCTATTGCTTTCGAGAGTTAGGCTTCACCACAGCTTTGACCTCAACCCATTTTGTGAAATAGTCAATGGTTATGTACATCATCGTATGCCCTCCTGGGGCCTTTGGGAATAGGCCAACCAGGTCCATCCCCCTCATGGCGAAAGGTATAGGACTAGCATAGAGGTGTACGGGGTAGCGGGCTGGTGAGGTGCGGTAGCGAACCTCTGGCACGGGCCACATTTCTTGACGAAATCTCGGGCATCTTGTAGGATGGTTGGCCAGAAATATCCGTGTCTTACAATTTTTTGTGCTAATATCCTCGCGCCCCCATGGTCACTGCAAATTCCTTCATGTGCTTCTCTCAAGGCGTACTCTGATTCAAAGGGCACTAGACATCGTAGGTAGGGCCATGTATAGGAACGCTTATACAGCTTTGTCCCGTGGAGTACATAGTGTGCTGCCTTCACGATCAATCTCCTCGCCGCTAGTTTGTCTTCAGGTAGTATCCCGTCTCGCAGGTACTGTACAATGGGGTGTCCATCCATCTTGGTTCGGCCGGAATTTCCATCACTTGCTTTTCGTCGATGCTGGGATGAAGTAATATCTCTGTGTACACATATCCAAAATCAAATGTCTCTTCTGAGGCCATCTTGGAGAGAGCGTCTGCTCGGTCGTTCATTCCCCTTGCACCTGCTGAACGTCAACTTTTCTTATTCCTTTCAACTGTTCTCTCACCTTTTCGAGGTATGTTTTCATTACAGGATCTCTTGCTTCGTATGTCCCTTTCACTTGTTCAACCACCAATTGCGAATCACTGTAAACCGTCAACTTATCTATGCCCAGTTCTGCTGCCAGGCTCAACCATGCTTTCATTGTAAAGAATACTTTCATTGATCAACCAGATTTAACAAAAAAAATGATGATCTATATGAAATGACAACACAACACGTAATATAATTGAAAATTACAAGACAAGAGACAAGTTACCTGGATCGTTGAAGTGAAGAGCTTTTCAAAGCGCTTGAGTTACTTGATTGAAATTACCAGAATTTGCAGAGTAGATTACAGGAATTTTTTACTGAATCAAAGCTTGATCGGAGATTCGGTTGAGGTTTGGCCAGAGTTTAGTCGGAATTGACCGGAGAAAGAAAAACTTAATCGGAAAAAATGGTGGAAAGGTTAGGGTTTGAAAGGCAAGATCTAGGATTTGGAGCTTTGATGATGAGGGAAAAAGGAAAGGGATGACAATCGAAGCTTGCAAGGGAAGAATACGAGATCATTAGAGTAAAAATCCGGGCGGCGATCCGGCAATCTTGCCGGTGAAGATGATCAAGAAAGGAAAAGCCCTAATTTTCTCTCTTATCTCTTGCTCTCTTTCTCTCAGATTTTTCTAACGAAAAATGAAAAATCTCCCCCAGTTTTTTTTATCATTTCAATTTATACCATGAAAAGACTACTGATATTGGCACCCCCCAAAATTGATGGGTGCGCGGTTTGATAAACAAGCCCGCCCGCTTTGTTCTATTAGTAAAAAAAACAAACTCAAGTACCTGCATTTTCATAAGTACACCCCCTATTCATAATAAACCACCCCCTTTTCTACAATTGCATTACGCTCATTGTCTCTATTTGTCGCTAGACAAACGCGTTCGGATTTCGACGAAATTTTATGGGATCTTCGTGAGACCCTAACCTAGCTTAGGGTAGAATTTGGGACTCAAAAACTTTAATTCACTAGGGTTTTAACCTAAACAAAATTATTGGGGCTCGATCAAAATGAGGTGTCTCCAGATGGCAATGGTAATATTCCTCACTCGGACTTGAAAAATATGGGGAGAGAAATGTGAGAAAGATAGCAAAAGATAAGGCTGCAATTAAAGAAAGAGAAGCTGAAAAGGTTAGGAAAAACCGAAAACGCCACATGAGGATACTAACAAGGTGATGTCTTATTTATGGAAAGGCTGATGATTCAAATTCGATATATAGACGCTGGGGGCTTGTGTGTGTGAAATATTGATATTGGCATATTGCAATTGTAATTGCTTTTTGATGCTTGATTTGTGCAATAGTTGGATAGTAACCCATTAATGATGGGCTCACAGGGACCCCACCTTGGTTCAATCGGTGGGGCCACACAGTACATGGCCTGGGTGACTTCAACATTTCATCAGCAATCATTATCATGTGAACGACTTTAAGCAAAGCACGTGCCATGTGTCACAAATAAGCTAGACAGCTAGTGACATGTAGCATGGAGCAACTGTATAATGTCCTCTCACACGAGGCTCTATTTACAGTTGGGAAGTAATATGCCGTCCCCTTTGAATAAAGGAGGTGGCCCAAGGAACCAAAGGGTCGCTTTAGAATTATGACACATTTAAGCAGTGGGACCCAAAATCGCAATTGGTCCCATAAACAATTTACCATAAATTTCGTTCATATACACCAACCAATCAGTAGATAGATTGCACTTATTGGAGAATAAATCTTGTCCTTAAACAAGGACTATTCAGTGGTCCTTCGCACAGATAGTCTCACAGATCCTGCAACACAAAAAAGTAGCATAGCGTGGGTACCATCCCTACCAATATGAGTGGCGTAGACTTCAATTGGGAGTGCGACTTCAGAACCATATGGAGGACTGTCATTCAATTTTTGTAGATGAGTCAAAATTTAATTGATATAACTCTCAGTTACTGCTACTTCGTTTTGTTCAGGAGCATACTATGAATTTTGGGATGGAAATAACTAAACGGATTGTAGAATACAGGAAGACAGAAAATGCAGAGAAGTTCAGAAGTGGTTGTTCCACACATGAACCAAAAAGCTTTACTACTTTTTAAACATTTACTAGTGGCAGTACATGTGCATTGAAATCCCATCTTTCCTCCTATTTTTTTGACATTTCCCACCTTTCTTCGCTTTCATGATCAAATCCCAATTTGAACCGAAGAAATTGACATTGGCATTGAAAAATAACAACAGAATTTATGGTAGGGGAAGATAAATAACTAACCCCATTTAAAGATGTTTACTTCTATTACAGGGAAAATTATAACATAGAAAACAGAGCTTGACCACCATATTACAACAAACTAAGATGATTAAGAAAACACTCAAGACTTTGGAGGTCCCTTGGTATTGAAACAACCAGAGCATAATTTCATCTGATATACATATTGATACATTGCAGGATTCCGTGTGCCAGTCAGCTTCATCCCAGTTCTTGAGCTTCAAGTATTGGGACCATTGAATTAATAAAAAATTGGATATAAGACCACAATTTTATCTACACGTTTCTTAAATCTCTTCTGGTTCTAATGGGAAGTGAAAATGGTTTTCGACCCCGAGGTTCTTTGCAAGGCGGATGACACTGTTTTGCACTGCTGCGGAGTTTGGAGAGACGGAATTGGGAAGACGGGGTAGGCAATCGGGTAGATATTGACTGTTAGATTCTGGAGGGCAGAAGAGAGAAAGCACGGATCGACAGAATATGAACCTGGGCAAAGACATCATAAAAATGAGAGAACAAAATGTATAAAATTATACAATCATATAAAGATAAATAAGGGATTTTTGTAGGCCATTATGTAGTGTTCTGCTTGTAAGTCAAACAGAAGTCACTAGATTCAAGTTTAAAAATACAGTCAGGGTGGTATATAGTCTGGGTGAACACCTCAGATTTGGTAAACTTTTTTTTTTTTTTTTTGAACGGTAACAAGAATTCATTAAAAAGAAATAGGGCGACAGAGAGAGTCGATCCGAAAAAGACAGCAAACAAACACAAAGAAAATTAGAAGACAATACAAAAATACTAACGTTCAGATTTGGTAAACTCTGATGGGTATTAGCTATTTAGTCTTTCTTGTTATTCATTGAAGTTTGGGCATCCACTATTCCTGAGATAATAAATTATGGCCATGCACTCAATAGTGAACACACTCATCCTTAATAGAATCCGATGAGTCTTTTTATGCCTAGAGTATTCTGGACATAAATAACTTAATCTAACATTGACTTTTTGGGAAGCTCTTAATACACTATCCTGCAGAGGAAAATTTAGGAAATGCACCTGATCATTCTGAAACCCTCTGAACACACGCAACTTGTGAACATTAGGGTAACCTATGTAAGTAAAACTTTGTTTGTTTTTTTTCCAAGAGACAGGTTTTAACCCATTTTTCCAGAAACACATTGTTAACATTTTTTTGGGAATGGCTTATTGACGTTTTCTTTTCAATATAGTTTCATAAAACTTCAAAATTTAAAAGAAAAAAAAAAAAAAAAAACCTCCGTTCTATACATTTTTTCAGAAGGACTTCAGAGTGGACAGGTATGTCTCACCTCGGGATTCGTTTCTACCTCTTCTGGTCTTCTCCTTTTTGTTCTCGTTGACGATATTTGTTGGGGATAAAAATCGGACTCTAACACGATGCCTACACATAACACCATCGTCAAGATGAGACCACCCGACCAAACAAAAGAGCATACGGTCCCTCCGACAGATGATCCACACCAAAGTACCTCCAGGGCGGCCGAGTGATCTTGGCCTGGGCCCTCGTCTGGCCATCCCCTAGGTGGAAGCTTTCCAAGCCACACGATGACATCTCTCGAAAGACCGCTTAATGTCTTACCATCATCTCCCACTGCCACCACCAGCAACCGTATCAAATCCCATCTCTGACGTACAAGACTCTACACCTCCAGCCGCCAATTTGCCACCACCTAGAGAAACAGACGGCCTATCCCATCACATCATTCTCCAAGACCGTACACACATATCCTGCAACGATGACATCTACAACGATATACATGGTGCCACGTCACCATCACATCGCACAAGGATTTCAGAACCTCCATATTAAAGGGGAACCCCCCACCCAAGAAACAGACTCCTCTAGTGATCCATACATTGCCATCTGCCCAGTCCACAGACCAACCATGCTCATCCCGTCCAGTAAACATATTCTCAGTCCGATTTTCCTCCACAGCGATAAGGAGCTAAAAGAATCATTGGTCGGGACTTAGTTTTGAGTTCTAGAAGAGCCTATTTCCCTTCTATATGATGTTCTAAGACTCCATCCGAGAGTCTTCAATATTTATCAAATCTGTTCCTATCTAACGGAACGCTATTGGATCCTTTCTCCCGATCGTTCGCTTGGTCTGGGAGCTGCCCTCCATCGAGGCGGGCAGATCCGTTCCTTTGTGAATCCAAGTGTGATTGCTGGCAATAAGGGTGTTTGTTTAATGGTGATGGTGAGTCTTACTTCCTAACCACACTCCGGCTTCGGACTTCGGCCAGTGTTTCAGTCAACAGTCATTACGATTGGGTGGTTAGCCCCTGCAGTAAGGCACATTAATATGTCAAAGTCTCGCCCACACGAAGAATATGTAATAGAAAGTTTGAAACTTCTTAGCCACTTCATTCAATCATCCCTGAAGAGACGAAGGAACCCAAATCCGGAATCTCTTCTTTGTGAGGTTTTGCCTGATCTCTCGCGCTCTACTCCTAAGGTTTCTTCGTTTCCCTCGGCTAAAGAAATCCGGGGAGGGTTCCAACTTTCTTATGATGGTTAAGTTCACTGAAGCCATGGCCGAGTCGGGTGTAGTATACATTCTTATGGGCCGGGAAGAGACAGGGGTTGGTATTATCCCTGAAGTGGTCCAACCCCTCCTTGAGGAGTTCGAGGATATGTTCCCCAAGGAGTTGCCAGCTGACATTAAGCCACCCGCCCGAGGTGAGGGTGAAAGATAGTTTTGTTCATCTTAAGAAGCGAGGCGACCGGAGGGAGGCGAGCGGAGTGAGGGTTTTTTTACTGTTGAATCGCTTCCTTTTCAGCGGGAAATGAGCACTCGACTACTAGGGACGGTCTCCCGCTTCTGAGGCGGTATCCATCGTCTTATGTGGGCGGCCTACCCGTTTAGGGATTAGTCGAATCAATACTCCTCGGTGGAAGGGAAAAAAAAGAAAGGCAACTCCTCCTCTACTAGGCATGATCCCAACCTTCAACGCTGGCAAATCATTCTATCTTTCCCCTTCAGCAGTCGGATAAAAAAGGCTAGAGCGTAGAGCTAGTCACGGATAAGAGAAGTAGGGATGAACAGTGATCCACCAGTCGTCGTTCCGCTTTGCAACTTTGTTTAGTTTAGTGATTGATATCAAAGAGAGTCTCAGTCTAGTCACTCAACTAATCCACTCGTGGAGTGGTAGTGGTATAGTAGTTGTGTGGTAGTTGAGACTCCGATTGAACTCGCTCTTCTCTAACGACCCAGCGAAGAAAACTCCAAGGTGGTCGTTTAACGACACCAAAAACATCAAAGGGATGAAAGAGTTATGGTCTGTTCAGTAAAAACATGGAGGTAGAGTAAAACATCCATAATTCTCTCATTTGAAGTCCAAATCAAATGAAATCAGTCTCTATCTGCTCATCTTGAAGTTTTCTTTCAAACGCAACAAATGGCATCAAAAAAGTCAAAGGCATGAGAGAGTTATGGTATGTTCAGTAAAAACATGGAGGTATAGAATAAAACATCCATAACTCTCTCGTTTTAAGTCCAAATCAAATGAAATCAGTCTCTATCTGCTCATCTTGAAGTTTTCTTTCAAACGCAACAAACGGCACCAAAAATGTCAAAGGGATGAGAGAGTGTTGCACGTGTCCACCCTTAGCCCACAGTGACTCCTCGTCTCTCCTCCATTCAGCTCTCCTTTTCCTGGTGCCTCTACCTGACTTGACTGTCGAAGGGTTTCCCAGAGTTTTGACTCCGGGTGGTCCTTAACCTTTTGTCTTTGGGCGCACGTCACAGGTCGAACTGCCCGCCCCCTAAGCCTAGCAGAAGGCAGGATTGGCACATCCGGACCGTTCGCATTCATGCACAAGTTCGAGCAGCATCAATATTCACTAAGATCAAAGGAATAAGGCTCTTCAAACTCACCTAACCTCTTCGGTGAACTGAGATGTGTGGACTTGAGAGCTAGAGTCGGGTGTAGATAAAAGATATAGTTAGATTACTTGAATTAGTGTCTGCATATAAATGATATAATTCAATTATAATTCTGATAAGCTCTAAGTGAACCATAGGTAGGGTGATCATTCTTAGTCTCAGGTGGTGAAGAGCTGAAGTTCAAATCCTTCTGTCCAAGTGAACACTCCGCTATTTGTTAAGTCTTAAAGTGTTTTAAATTTTACGTATAATTTAATTAAATTATATGACATAGGAATCATGGGTTACTATTTTAGAATTTAAAATTTTGATGACATGTATCGACAAGTATATTAAAATTTTGGATGGATATAAACAAGTTATTTTATCACGTTTCATTAACACGATGTTGTTTTAAATCCATTTCTTTCTCCCAATTCTTTTTTAGTTCTCGTTTTTTAAGTTTTTTCTACCTTTTTTTTTGGATTTCTGTTTTTTCCATTCAATCATTTTTCTACGGTGCAACATTGATAATTTCCCCATATCAAAGGCTGATGAACCAGATTTCTATAAGTGCACAATACTGAAGCACAAAGTAGCAAAAGTCAACCCGTACGGGTATGGCTCTTTGGCTTAAAGTCATGGGTATGCTCCCCATTGATGCAAGCTCAAGTCCCCTCGGGCTTCCCCGATGCGCATGGTTTACGTCTGATTGCGCGCATCCTTAGGGAATAGTCCCGCCTTAAAAAATTGGCGTGGGGATACCCTATGTCATAAAAAAAAAAGTAGCAAATGCAGGTTTGGCTTCACAAACAAGAGGCCATGGTTTTAGTTCACTCCAACGTGGGTTACCATTACCTAAGAAGAAAAAACTCAAGTAGGCTTTTTTGTAATAAAAAAAACTCTTTGTCATCAGAAAATAGAACCATAAATACCTAATAATCATCCGTCGTAGAAATGGATCAGATAAAACTTGAGCCCAAACCTGATCCAGGCAATCCGAAGTACAAAGTATAACTTCCCAGTCGGAGAAGGCCGAGGAAAGTATGGTGTCAGCATTGTTGTACGCATTCTGAAAGTGCCCACAGAATCTATCAAGCAAAGTAAATAGACGGATATTTGATAGAAAATTTCAAGATTCAGCTAAAACTTACCATATCCATATTGGACATGGAGAGACCAACCAATTGGCAGAAAGCTCGTAAAGGAGCAGTTAGAAAAAATGTGAACTGACTTCCGTTCTGTGTTAGGTCAGCAGAAGAAGGGTCGTGGAATGCTGGCCTACAAGGAGAAAGAAGAAGGGCAGCTGTCTCACCCCTTTCTGCACCATGTATAGCCTGGAAAACTTTAAAATATGAGAACATTAAAAAAGAAAAAACAATTCATAAGAATGTACTGCATATAAATAAGAACCTTTAAAAAGAAACAACAATTTTTTGCAAGCACTTAACACGGAAAACTGAATAAGGGGGCCTCATAGAGAAGTTAGTTAAGGCTTGTTTGGGGGTCCTGGTGTTTAGGGAATGGGGTCATATAGGGATTCCCATTTCCTGGATTAGATGACTTTAGCTCGGAGCTAATGCCATTGTATTCCCATTTAGGGTGGAAATAAGCACCAAAAAGCCATTCTGCCCAAATTTTCGTGGACAAGAAAACACACTGGCCTCACAAAAATCAAATGAGATGATAGACCTATCATCCGATTTGTGTTCCTCAGGACACCTAAAGAGGCCCAATACTTGACACGTTTTAACATTGCTTGATACTGTTAAGAAAATGCTTGCTCCTGCTCAAGAATGAGGAAGAATAAACAGAGAACACCACGTACTTATTTTGAAAGGTAATAGAGAAGAATACATAGAAAATATACAAGAAGCTAACAATGACTACAATGTGACTTAATAGAGATGAATGTAAATGCTTGTGGTTCCTTTATATAGAAGATCATATACTGTTCGAAATTCTAATTAACATGGGGATGATTACACTTAATAGCTCAGAAAGCTTAGCATTTAATAAATATGACTAATCATAATCCACGATGTAAAGGATGAGGAGGTTAACTTTGCATATTTTTTCCTTCTATATCGTTTGGTCTAACCACATCAGAACCAAACCCATGTTTAAGCAAAAATCTGGTGACTGCTTTGAGCAGCTAAGAACTACTGATGTTATTGTTGTGTTTGGTCTAATTAGTTGCCCCATATCTTTCTCTACTTATGTGAATTCCTAAGAGAGTGATTTCCTTAGTTTTATTTGGTTTGCTTGAGGTTCTCTTCAAGAGACCCTTTTAGAACCCAATTTCATCAATTGCAGGAAAACTTGAAGGACTATTTGATATGCAGATGACATAATATGCACCTATCCAAAAAATAAAATAAACAGATTACAGTGCACATAGATAATCGAAAAATGAATCAAAATATTAGGCATTTTCCTATTTGACCGAGACATTATGCTATAGCTGAAGTGGATTTTGATAGCGGACCCATGGCCGCACCATAACATCACTAGTCAATGTTCAGGTCTTGGACATTAAATTCATGACGGCTAAAAAAAAACACTAGAGGAAATAGGCCCACTTGAAAATAATAAATATGGTCAAAGGAGTTTCTATTGACTCTGTAGGGCAAAACGCGAAATGTGGCCAAGGTAAAAGGTAGTTGACTCAGAGGACTCGATGCGAACGCGGAGGAGTTTTAAAACTATGGAGCAAACCACTCAAAATTGAAAATTGTTATCAATCACTAGGTAAGTTAAATACTCTTTTTCGTTACAGGCAATGAAGTACTCAATCAATTACGGAAGTTTTCCTCAAAAAATAATAGAAGCCCAGATTTTGGTTCTTAGGCACCCCTGGCTAAGTTGAGTAAAGGTTGAACCTTATAAATAAGTAGAATTTTTTCCTGTGCAACCCTTACATCAGTAGACCAACAAGATATATTCCCTCAAAATATAAAAGTTTAAAATAATGGAACACCCTTTATCTGCCCAGACTGTGACCAATTAACAGCAAAGTTCATTGCAACAGCATCTGACTCATGGTTGTTTCATGTTACAGATGAGTCAAAGGCCCCTTTAGGGCCAAGTCGTGCTGATAATAGTGTGGAGAAGTGATGTACCAAACAGAACAATAAAATCTCATCAACATCAAATGAGCTCACGGAGCCAGCATATACAGAAGAAAAGAAAGGCATAAATGAAATGTTGAGAGTGGGCGTATTACATAGACCCACTTATGTGTGTGTGTGTGTGTGTGTATATATATATATATATATATATATATATATATATATATATATGGGGTTGATTTTTCTAGTCGGCCGACTAGAAAAGTTTTCTAGTCCGTCCGCCAAAAAATCAGTGCGGGCCCACAGTTTTTGTGTGATCCGAAGCATTCATTTAATAGGCCCTGACATGGATAGGGTGTGCCCAAAAAATCAGCTCCATAGGATCATCCAAACCCTACGATTTGTGGAGGTTAAAATGGATGGGTATAAAACTTCACTAATTTGTCCAATTTTTAGCTCCACAAATCGAAGGGTTAAGATGATCCTATGGAACTGATTTTTTGGGCACACCCTATCTATGTGAGGGCCTATCAAATGAATGCTTTGGATCATCCAAACATTGTGGGCCCATTGTGTTTTGGGTTGGCGGACTAGAGAAGGTTCTCTAGTCGGCCGACTAGAGAAACTTTTCTCATATATATATATATATATATATATATAATCATTTTCGTGTGGGAGAGAGATATACAACTCTCTCTCAACTCTTCTCCACTTCTCATCTCTTCTCTCATGGAAGATAGGATACCCCTAACATGGTATCAGAGTTAAAGGTTAGAGGATCATCCATTAACATTGAAAAAGGTTAGAAGATTCATTTCTCTTTCCTCTTCCCTCTCTCCTTTTCTTCCTTCTTTCATTTGGGTTTTTCATTAATCCCTACCAAAACCCTAACTCTCCCATTTCTTTTTCTTTCTCCTTGTCTTTTACCACACCCTAACCCTAACCGCCCCCTCCATGTTTCCTTTTTTTGGTTGTTTTACATCACCCAACACCCTAGCCGCCACTTCCCAACCTTAACCTATGTGTTTTTCAACCCCACACCCTAACCACCCCTCCTCCCACTCTCTTGTCTCTATTGTTGTCCAATCCCAAACCCTATTCCTTTTAATTTCTTTCGTTACTACTCTCATCAGTCTTTAATCCCATTTTAATACTCTTCTAATCCTTCATGATCTCCAGGAAGAGGTTTACATGGAGTAACCACCATTTTACATGAAGAATGATGTCTGTAAGTTGAGCAAGGCATTGTATGGCCTTAAGCAGTATCCCCGTGCCTGGTTTGGGAGATTCAGTGAGGCAGTAGTACGATTTGGCATGACCCAGTATGTTGTGGACCATTCTGTATTCAGCTCTCAGTCTAAGGATGGTCAGATCTTCCTGGTTGTTTCTGTAGATGCCATCATTATTACAGGGAGTGATAGTACAGGTATGCAGAGACTGAAGGATTTCCTTCAGAAAGAGTTTGGCACAAAATACCTTAGTCGTCTCAGATACTTTCTAGGGATAGAGGTAGCTTATGCACGTGGGGGGTTGGGGAGGGCCTATCTCTGTCACAAAGAAAGTACGCACTGGATATATTGGAAGAGACAAGCCTACTGGGAGCAAAGCCGGCTAAGACACCTATGGACCCAAACGTCAAGCTTTTTCCTGATCAGGGGGAGCTTCTGGAGGTCTCAGGCATATACAAATGCTTTGTTGGGAAGCAAATCTACCTCACTGTCACACGCGCAGACATCTCCAATGCAGTTAGTGTGGTTAATCTTCATGAGTACACCACGGATGTCTCACTGGTCAGCAGTCACCCGGATGGTGAGATACCTGAAGAAAGCTCCTGGTAAAGGACTGGTCTTCAGGAAACATAGACATATGAGGATCGAGGGGTATTCAAATGCAGACTGGGCAGGATCTCTTGTAGACAGGAGATCTACTACGGATTATTGTACGTTTGTTGGAGGCAATTTGATGTCTTGGAAGAGCAAGAAACAAGATGTTGTTTCCACGTCGAGTGAAGAGGCAGATGCAGAGGCAGAATATAGAGCCAGGGCATATACAGGGTGCGAGTTGATTTGGTTGAGGTCATTTATGTCGGAGATTGGGCTACCATACTCATCACCTGCTTCACTCCGTTGTGATAACAAGTCCACCATTCATATAGCCCAGAATCATCTTTTCATGAGAGGACGAAACACATAGAGGTGGATTGTCATTTTATCCGTCATAGGATTCAAAAAGGGGAGATTTGCACAGTATTCACGAGGTTAAATGATCAGATAGCAGCTATGTTTACCAAACCCCTAAGCAAAGCAAGGTTGAGTGACTTATGTAACAAGCTGGGTATGTATGATGAGAGTGGGGGTATTACTTAGACCCACTTATGTGGGAGTATTTCTGTACTTTCCATGTAACCTTATTTTACATCCACATATATAATCATTTTCGTGCGGTAGAGATAAACAACTCTCTCAACTCTTCTCCACTTCTCATCTTTTCTCTCATGGAAGATAGGATACCTCTAACATGAACAATAATTCTATGAAGAAAAAAAAGATAAAAGAATAAATGAACACCAAATGATATATAGCGGAACAAAAGATTAATCTAGTATGGCAAGTCTAGCTTCTTGAACACCAACACTATTGTAAACAAGAGTTTGAAGCATCATGTACTTTACGGTCACACCCAATCACAGTATTTTGTTTTTGTGTTTCTGGTTGTTAACTCCTCTTTGCTTCGGTTAAAGCAGTATTTTAAAATGTTGATGCGTGTAAAATTGCGGCCAAAGCAAATTCTAATTAACTCGGCACGACACAAGCAAGTACTCGGTTGATGCGGCTAAACACTCAGTTTGACGCGGTCATAACTCGGGACTCGGCAGAGTCAAAGGAGTTTTGATTGACTTTGTAGGGAAAAATGCAAACTTGGACAAGAATGCATCCAATGTACAAAGGAGTAGGGAGTCGACTCGGGCGAGTCTACAATAACTCAGGAGAGTTTTGAAATCATGGGTTAAAGTACCAAGTGTAGCAATATATGATTAACATTTTAGTAAAATAGTTTGCAATTATGCACCCCTCTAACTGTGAAACCAACTACATTAAAAAACTGTAGAGGGCTGAAAAAAGTAAAGAGAACTGACACGAGGAAAAATAAGAACCCAAATGTGTCGCTTTCAGTAGATCACCAAAGAAGTATATATCGCATAGAATACTCTTCTTTGTAACAGTATATTCGCGGATCATGATAAAATTCTTTTTTTTTCGAACTGATCATGATAAAATTCTTATGAAAAATATACAATTATCACTATTCAAATATATATAGGCTACCGATATTTGCACTACCATGTTTTGATAATGACACAAATTCACTTGTCTTTTCCTTTTTAATTGGATGCAGAGTTGCAGACAGCTTTTGGGGAATTGTAATAGCTTTTGACAGCTGGTTAAATAAGAAGAGACAAGGTAAAGTGAGTTTTTGTCATTATCAAAACATTGTAGTGCAAATATCGGAAAGCCATTTTGCGGAATGCCATTTCGTGGCTGACTTTTGCACAGCGACCTTGGATGAATTAAATGAAAAAGATAATCTTCTAAAAAAACAGCCTGTGTGGCTGTTCTCTCATGCAAAAGTGAGTCGTGAAATGGATCTCCACGAAATTGCCTAGCAGATCCCATATATATACAGTTTTCAATAGCTACATTTTAAATAGCTTTTATTGTGCTCTCCCATATGGCCTTAAAAGAAGTCTGGATGACTATTATGAGGCACAAAATAGATGAGCAAGAAAGGAGAAAGTTTTTAGTGACATGCATTTTGTATCCACATTACAAAGGAATGCTAAATTTACAATTGATAGGGTTCTTCAAGATAAAGCCCAAGATTTAGAAAGTAGAATACAAGTTTTGACAAACCTGCCTTGAATGCGTGGCTGTTGTCACTATCAATAATTAGGAAAAGTGGCCTCCTCGTGAAAGGAATTATGTCACCAGGGTAAAGATTGTTCAAACCTGAAAATCAGAAAAAACTCCGTAAGAGTGAACAGGAAGTATGACTATCTTGATCAATTAGCAATTTGCAAAAAAAAAGCAAGGAATCCAAGATAAAACTTGGAAATTTGGATAGAAACTGCTGGAAAATCCAACTATTTTCAAAAAAGTTATACGCAGAGGGAAATGAATTCATCATGTTTCAGAGAAAAGAAATATTTCCGACAGTAAAGAACCAGTCCTAACATGTACTACATTGTATGAAAACCGCATGAAGTTACATACCTCCACTTCCTCGAGAACCCAAGCATAGATAAGCCCCATGACAGTCAGTAAAATATCCCTCATCTTGCACAGGGTGTTGAGGTAGTGAGCTATCATGTTGGTGGTGGTTCTGAGAAATTCTGGTCATTTTTGAAGAGTTCCTGGAAGCTCCAGAAATCTCCATCTGAGAAGCAATGTTATGACTAGTCTTTCCTGCAGATATGCATTGGAGTCACTAATCACGGATGGTTTGACAATCATTAGCGGATTATTGAAGCAGTAAATAAGGAAGTAACAAGAAACCTGATGCTGATATATATATGAGCAAAATGCTATCCAGAGGGAGCTCTTCACAGATCAGAGAAAGGACCTGACCATGCAACAAGTAACCTTTAAAAGAGTTCCAACCATACTTAATTTCATGAGTGCCATATATCCAGAAGAGAATAGAGTAGGTGACTTAAGCTATATTATAAGTATAATAAAGAAAAAGGCATATCTGAAGGGGACAAGAAATATTTATTTGATGCATACAGTTTATATCTTACAGCAAGGTATTGTTCACCAAATACTATAATTATAATAAAGGCCTAATGGGGCTGTTCACAATGAGAATAGCAAGCCGGGGTTTATTTTATCCATGGATAAATTTGCTATCCTCTGCTCACAATGACCTTTGTTCTAGCAAAAATATTACCAGAAAATAATTGGGGAATTGCGGACAAGATAATTTCAAGATAAACTTTTTCATTTTTTTTTTTTTGGAAACGATAAACTTATCCTGGTAGAATGGCCAATCCCAGGAACAGCTTATTATCCAAGGATTTCTATTCCCGCAGTGACCATCCCAAATAGGATACATGCTATTCTCTTTATAATGGTAAAGAATATAAGTAAATGTGATATTCTACTGTTGGAGAACCATATTGTGGGCATCTGGTACAATATGTCCCCCAATATAGATATATAGATTTACAGGATCTCAACTCTTGGGGAAACATAGTGCAGATGACCCAACAAAATATAAATCGTGCACTCCTGATAAGGTTCGCCAACCATAATTTGTTCGCTTGTGTAGACTTGACTATGTGGCAAGTTGGTCGATTCATACTGCTTAATTCGAACAAAATGAATAATCTTCGTTATCCAGCATAAGCATTAGACACAAAATACTAAATTATAGTTGGGAGAGTCAATGAGAAGCGCGACATGTAACTTCCAAAAGAATTAAATGACAGTCCAGAACACCGAATTGAAAGGCAAACAAAAAAAAGATAGAAAAGAACATAACAAATGTAGTTTTGACACTCACTGCAATCAAATGTGTGACAGAAGGACGATAAAGAACAGCCTTCCGTGGATTTAAAGGCAAAGTTGGATCAGTCATATCAGCAGCAAGGTTTATATCAATGAGTCCAGAGGCTCCAGACTGATTGCTAATCGCACCATTATCACTCAATTCTTTTGTACGCATTTGGTAGAAGGTTCCACTGGGCTCCCACTCAAAACACTGTATCATTCTGAAAGTGTCCAGTGTAAGCTCAGTAAACTTGACCTGAAAGAGCAAAATAAAACAGCCATAACTGACAGACACATGTAATTGCTAGAAAAAAATGAAATGCATGACTTTCCAACAAGTCTCTGTATGATTAACTTAATAACCAACATTGCTTACAGTACCAGGTGAATTCTAACTGAAAGATCCATTATTCTTAAAACATTTACTAATAAGCATAGCTAACCTCATTCCGATGATAACTAGTAAGCAACGCTTCCTGAAGCCTCAGAAGTCTCTTAGCCTTTGCCTGGAAATGGGCCACATGTCGAAGGGAACCTGGATTCGAATCAAATTGCATGCAATACCGTAAAGGCCTGATATTCATGTAATCTGTGTCAACTTTCAAAAACCTGACAATTTCTTGCACCACTTGCTTCCATTCTTTAAAGTTTGTCTCCTGGTAAGACATGGTCCAAAAATTACTTCAAGAGCAACAAAGTTTTAGAGAGAGTTTACAAAGGAAAAAAATGATGAATGATCTAATAAAAGTAGCGTGTAATTAATTTAAGAAGAATAAACACAAGGTCAAGCTTGGTGGTTCTCGTGGCATAATTATACGTCAAACAAGGAAATTATTAGCGAAAAAGCAGAAATTAAAATTTCGGAGAAAAGGATGCGGGGCAAATCAAAATGTTAAACACGAAGTCCACTCAAATGACAAGAAAAAAATATCTGAATCCCTTTTAGATGGAATCATATTTCAGCCAACATGAATCAGTTTCAGTATAATCAGATATGAAACCAAAATGGGAGTCATTCACCAATACAATTCTAAGAGAAAATCTCAAAAAAAGATGTTTTTATATTCGAGGAAGAGGTTGCCCTATATACAAAGAATCACTACAAGCCCGAATTTGCTAGGCTCTCTGCCTCATGTTGGCCACCCTTGGAGCATGGAAAAGAGAAATACATCTATCCTCCTTCCACATATCCTAAATCATACTCTTATCATGTCCTAGGAAGCCCAGTACTGAGGGTGATACTTTAGTGCTGGTTCGCTAAGAGGTGTTAGAGACATTGCAACTGGCTATTGAGAGGAACGAGGTGATCGATGATCAGCATCAGGGAGATCACTTATACAGCGTGGGTGTTCTAGTGACCACATTCCTCTGATGCGATTGGTTCGCGATTGGATTCACTCATCATACATGCCTTGGAGATATGCCAGAGCTTACTATCATTGCTTCATTAAGAGTTTACAACATGCATGTCAGGACAATGGAGATGCACCTTATATTTCACTGGAGATACCCCATTCGTTGACGAGGGCATTTGCTGATTGATTGTTCATGGATTGATGCAAAGCAGCTACAATGTCTGAGGATGTGTTTCGCAATATAGCCGACTTCTATTCGACGGAGTTGAATTCTAACCACATGGGGGAGAACTAATGTGATCCAGTATCATAATACCTGTTAGATTTATCATTCAAAAGAACAGGTATCTGTTAGATTTATTTTATTTTCCAATTGGACTATCAGCCATGTGCTACTTTCTTTTATTAGTATTGTATTTAAATTATTAGCATCTTATTCAGCCTAGATATAGGAGATGTCCACATCACCTATGGCCCACCATGCCACTTTTCCCATGGCCCACTTACCCCTTTAAAACCACATATTATGACCTAATCTGGCCTACCATCACTTACCCAAGCTCACACATCACTCATTCAAAATACATAATCACTATTTTTAGTAAATATAAACTTGCTATTTTTAGAAAATAGAAACCTGGTCAGAGACCTCGCATTCCCATATAAAAGACTTTAAGGAGGAAACCCTAGATAAGTCACGGAAGTCTTGGAAAACTCTCCCTTGGCCGCAAGGTATCTCTATTCTCTTTCTTCTCCTTCTTTCTTCTTCATCTTTCCATTTCTTGCCTTTCTTCTTATATTATAGTCATTCCCTTTCTCCTTTCTTACACCTACATTCATTTTCCCACCTTTTTCCCGTTTCACCCTTCCCGATTGAGTTTATAAACCATTATCTCTATTTCCCTTGTCACCCTTCCCCGTTGGGTTTATAAATCATTCCATCTTTTCCCCTTTTTCATCATACTAGATTGGGTTTATAAGTCGTTTCCCTTTTTCGCCTTATCTTTCTCCCCATTGATTTTCTTTCTGCATTTTCTTGATCTTGATCTTTCTTGGATCGTGATCCCCTTTTCTTTTCTTGACCGTGATGTTGATCTTTACGAGATCTTGATCTTTTCTTGATTTTGATCTTTTACGGATCTTGATTGTCCTTTCTCTTCATAATCTTGATATTTCTTGATCTTATTATTTTCTCCATCATTTCTTCGCGTCTTGGCCGAGATCAGCCCTTCCTTCTCTCACACTATTTCTTTCCTCTCTCAGATACGTCCTACAGGGAACGATGAAGGCACGGAGTTGAACGTCACTCCCAGAAAGTCGCATGAGAACCCTAGGTTTGCATCACCCATTTGGAAAAGATATTTGATAGATTTTTCGAATAAAAAAAAAGATATTTGATTCCTCTCTTCATGAGCTTATTCCTCACCGGATCATTAGGTTCTCCCCAGATTTTTCTCTATTTTCACTTCCATAATTCAACGATCTCGATCGTCATCGCCATTTACATCCTTATAGCTGTCATTCTCGGTAGCAAGCAAGACCCTATTTTTCGTCAGCAATCGCTAACCTAGTGCCTTCAATCTTGGAAGCTCGGGTGTGGTCCCCCTTATTCGCCGCCCCCTCCTTCGTCACCTCTCCTCTCTTTTAACTCCAAAGAGGGAACCTATAACCCCCTTTTCTTCTTTCTTTTTATAGTAACATGTAAGCTCTTAAGGCCTTAAGAGTTAAAAATAAACTCAAGTTCAAAGAGAAGAAAAAACCTCCTTCATTTACTTTTCACCGCCTTTTAATGTTTTCATTCGCAAAAGAGGCAAAAGAAAGCAATCGCCATACAAAGAAACATAATAACAAGAAAAGAAAAAGTAAAAGGAGAAGATTAAAATTATATCATCTTGTAGCAAAAAGGGTCCATCAAAGTTAAAAAAAAAAAAAGGGGGGGGGGGGGAGGGATTCATCACTTGTTTTTTGTAGGTTCTATTGACTAGCTTAACTCAACGGAGTCAATGGCTTACTAGGTAGAGCCAAAACGTGTACTCGAAATTGCCAAGGCTGAATTTTAATCGCAATCGAGTTTTGAGTACACATCAATATTGACCTTAACACTTATAGGTCTTCTTTTTGGCTATCTATCACAAAAATGTGACGTGTCTATCATGATATTTATACACCTCTAAGCCTCCTTTCTAGTCATCTTTCACCTATATATTACTTCTCAAGGCCCAAGGACATGTGCTAGTTAGGAACTTCATTTGTGTTTGCTATCTCTTCACTTTTTTTGTGAAGGCCTTTTGAAGGCTATAGCTCATGGATATAAATCAGATTTGTTTGAAGGTATGCATATTCATGTTGCTAATATATAGGGAACTTGATCCTTTTCCATTGCATCATTGAAAAAAGTACTTTCTTGGGTTACTTTATCGATTGTCACTGTTTTTTATTGTATTGGTGCCATCTCGTGCCCTTTTGTTTCTCTGTAAGATTTCTGTGTTGTATCGGCTACTTGATCGATTCCCACTACAATAGAAGTTCATTTTTCCTTGTTCATGGGTTACTTGTCCAATAAGATGCTAAATCAAGCAATCAATATTCTATGGAAGCCACACTAGAGTAAGAGGATGTTTTAGAAGATTGTTGAACAGGTCTATCCTAGTCAGTTCCCTATTTTTCTGTCCATAAACAAGTGCCATGAGCAAACCAGATCACCAATATGATACAGACCTACTGGAGCTCCAACAGGGGCCACTCTTCTCATTTTCCTTTTTCCCTTTTTATTTTATCCAAAAAGTTTGTACTTACTCTTTTCCTTACTTATATAAAGTTGTGTGCATTTCTGATATTATTATGGATCTAATTATGATCTTCTTACAAAGTATGTATGAATGACAGCATGATAGTCTATTTCAGTTCACTAGATTATTTATCATAACAAACGCCATTATATGCATAGAAAAAACCATAACTGTGACAGACAATGACAAAAGATATCCACACTATGAGAATCTATGAAAGTCTATTTCAATTTAGTATATTATTTACTATAACAAACGCCATAATATCCGTAGAAGAAAAAAAACATAACTGCGAGAAATAGCAACAAAATATATCCATGCTGCTGAGAATCAACAGCTTATAATTCAAATAGAAAATACTATTTCAAGATAAATGAACAAATAAAATAAA
This sequence comes from Tasmannia lanceolata, assembly GCF_043159265.1. Lineage (NCBI taxonomy): Eukaryota > Viridiplantae > Streptophyta > Magnoliopsida > Canellales > Winteraceae > Tasmannia > Tasmannia lanceolata. Next base: position 10,245,474 of record NW_027518693.1, read on the forward strand.
ATAAAAATTCCTTGCAGACCTTATTTCAATCAACAAAAAAATGACAAATAAAATATCACTCCTTTTCAGAAAAGACTCCTCTCTACAAAGTAAGCACTTGCAATCCTGCTCCTTAAATTGACAAATCAAGCAGCAATAACACTAAAAATCATTCCAAGACCAAACAAATCCCCCAATTTCAGACAAAAACGGCGAATCCGCCCCAAAAAACACATCAAAACCCTAAATCTCAACAAAATTCGCATCTAAGAGCTAAAAATCAATCGAATTACCGGAAAAGCTGCCCTGCTGTCATCAACCAGAGCCTTAAACCGATCAACAATGATCCGTACCATCTCGATCCGATTCAAAAGCCACGAAACAGTCAAAAACCTAGCGTAAAACCTCAATTCCTTACACCTGATACCAAAATCCTTCCCACTGCCCTGAAAATACCCTCTATTGAAGATCGCCTCATAGAAAACATACGATTCGAGTAAAAATCTCGCCTCGCTCGTCCTAAGGTACTGCCCGTAGTACAGCTGTCCGATCCGAGACGCGATCTCCCCGATTTCCCACCGATTCAAGCCCGATTCCACGAGTTTTTGGCGATTCTCTTGTTGGAATTTCCATAGCTTTGTATAAGTTTTGAAGACCTTTTGGAAGCAGTGGTGGGACCCACGGCAGAGGGTTTGGTGTGAAGGGAGGTCTCGAACCCTAGCGAACTCTCGGTCGGCTTTCTCGACCAGTGACCGGAAAGTCTTGCCGGCAGCGGTGGATTCGCCCATGGCGCAGGTTAGCGTTGCGACGTCTTGTCGGGGGTCATGTGCGCCGGGGAGTGGTTGAGTGCGCTGTTATTTCGGCCCGGAAATGGAGGGCAGGGGGAAGAATTCTGTTTTGTTGGTTTGGAGTCGGTTTTTTTACTTACAGAGTGGCGGCGACTGAAGAAAAGTACAAGAGAAGGATTTTCTTTTTCAATGAATTCTTTTTCTTTTTTCCTTTTTCTTTTTCTTTTCTAGAACGTAAGATGCAATGCGGGTCCCACATTTACCCCAGAGAGTGGGTAGTAGTGAGACTTGTGGGAGTGATATTTGGACCGTCCAGCTGTGGAACCCACTTAGATTAGACGTGCCTAGAACGTGCACAAGCCAATCGATTAGACCTTTTTTTGGCGCGAGGAAACGGATGGTGAATCATTATTTTCCTTTCATCCGGACCAACTTCTCATTATCGTTTTCGTTGTCAAGAGTGATCCTCTTGTGGGTCCATAACATATGATATCACTGCCCTTTTATTTATCTACACTCTCCCATCTCCACTATCATTTTGACTGGCCAATGTAATTGCTTGAATTGGTTAGTGAATAGAAGGGATGAGTGTACCTACAAAAAAAATAGGAGGGTTACTTCAGTGAGAATTGCTAGCGTCCATCGCCAAAAGGCATTTTGCAGCTGGTATGTCGCACATCAAACCAGCCCACTACTTCAATTTATCTATAATATAAACTTTAAGATATTTTCCAGGTGGTTTCATGGAAAGCCAATTCGCAGCTAACTTTTGCAGGAGAGAACAGCCAACTCAGATGAACAAATGAATAAGACAAAATATGCTAACAAGTGAGCTGCGGAATGGCTTTCTACAAAACTGTCTAACAAATCCATGATAATAAACATCCACCTCAGGCAATTTTGTAGTACCCGGACAGAATTGCCACCTCGTATAAATTAAATAAATAAGACAAATTACCTGAAGAGTTCTCTCCTCGTGCATCATCATTCTCTCTTCCTTTTTTAAATAGAATTGGCTAATAGCAATCAATGGCCAGCTTTAAATTTCTTCAAATGGAATCAACATGCATTATCTTAAAAAAAAATTGAGTCTCGTGCATGAATATTTTTGTTTTTGTAGAATATAGACGATTAGGAACTGATTCAGGATCCCATTGTGTTGATATTCACACCCTTCCCTCTTTTTCTTTATTTTCTACGGAGCATCACTGTCATCATGATTTATGGACCAAACTCCTATTTGACTTAATCAAAGAAGGTAAATTACAAACAGGAAAAATCTTTGATGAAGAAGACAAGCACAACATACCGCGTGCTTAAAAAATAATCACAATTGTCTCTGTGGCCCATGTCTATGGAAAATGCTGGTTACATGTTATTTTCAGGCCACTAAAGCCACACAGTATATTTGAGTATGAAATGACCAAACTACCCCTGTGATGTTTTTTGTATTGTACTCGCTGGACATATATGTAAAGAGGAGTCCATGGGTAAAGGGTACAAATTGGTTTCTATTAAGTGGATGTTAATATCAAAATCAGGCAAAAAAAAAAGAAGATTCGCTTAATTTGAAAATTTGCAATTTAGTAGAAGAATTTTGGGAAGGACAAATATTGAAAAAAATTGCAATCTAATGAGCAGGGCAATTCGGGCATTATGTACTCGTAGCATCGATGTAAATTGTAAAAAAGGGTTTCAAACTTGAAATTTGAGTAGTGTGGGTAGTTTGAGCTTATGGTCGAGTATTGAACGACAACTATGCTTCTCCCCTGCATTTTTTATATTTCCACCCCTCTTTTTTTTAAACATTTCCAACTGGCTGTTCACAACTTGTTTGAGAATCTAATAGCCAGTTGTAGATATTTTAAATGGTCGGAGTGTGAACTTCAATACAAAAATTTATGTGATTAAATTAAGGACAGCAACCCTTATGTTTACTTAGTATTATGGAATAATGCTCCAGTACGGCACGGTGAAATCCCACTATTCCCGGTTTGAATTTGAATAATCTTAATACCCAATAAGGGATTTGCTAGGATCTATCGCAGAAGGCATTTTGCAGCTGTTCTCTTGCATGTCAGACCAGCCACCTAGTGAATGGAGACAAAGATGTTGTCTTCATTCAAGAGAATGAGGTGGTTGGTCTGACATGCGACAGATCATATGCAAAATGACTTTTACAAAGATCATATGCAAAATGACTTTTACAATGAATGCTAGCAATTCCCATCTAAGAATATAATGTTTTTTCGTATTTACCCGAAAACAAAAACTATAGATATATATATTGATTGCCATTGTTGGAGGTCATTATTAATCCTGGCAGGTCATATCAAATGGGCGGTTCAGATCAACTGAAAGTGAGGCCCACTGTGCATTTAAGTGGTTGGAAGCCTGTTGAAAATAATGTGTAAAGATGAAGCAGAGTTCCACTGCAGAAACCCTTTTCAAAATTTCAACACGTAGTACATTTCCTCTGCTTTAGCAGGTAAAAGCCTTTCCTTTTCCCTGTTCCTCCCGTGTATTTTACTTTTGGCATTTTCCTTGAGGATGAGAAGGCACTGACTTAAGTACAAGGCTTATATGATTTGACAAACAATGCCGCCAAAATCTTTCTATTTTTTTTAGAAGAGTTTTTATATGCTGTGTGCACGTGAAGTAGTACTCTTAAAAAAGTACGATGGGCCCCACTTCGAAGATCGATCCCAACCGTTCATTTCCTCTTCCACAACGTAAATCATCTCTATAGGATGATTCTAACCCCTCCGATCTATAGAAGTTTCTATAATGAGTAGTTCCCATGTAGATGGGATGCTTAGGATCATCCATTGGACACGGTCTATAGGCTGTGCCGCTGTGGTACAGCCTATATACGTTGAAGGCCAACAAATGAAATTAAAGCCTCCCCCCCCTTCCCGCCCCGTAGTTTTGAAAAATAGTGGACTTCAAGCTAAGACAGCATAACAAAAAACTCGTAGGACGGTCCATCCGCATCCTATGAAGTGGGCCTCAACTGTATTATTAGAAATGCATGAACAATTGTGATTTTAGTGATTCTCATTTTGAAATCAAGACTTGAAATGCATTGTTTTTAGTGCTCTGGCAACACAATTGTGTTCGGCAAACTCACGTTCCGGGATCAATTTTATTATTATTATTCTTTTAGCATAATGGCATTCGGCTGAGGGGAAAAAATCTGGATATTTTGGCATATATATTCATATCAAATCAATGAGATGCTGGTCCTCTCTATTCAGCATTCGTTCTCACTATCGAATAAAAGTGATGGGCTTATTTTGTCGTTCCGTAGATGCGGTTATTTTGGGAAACCGGTGGTATAATTAGGCCGTGTCCGTTTCAGAATGTGACAACCGATGGTGAGGGCGCCAACTGATTATTGGCCCAAAATTAAACATAATTTTGGCTAATAATCAGTTGGGTCCTCTCCATCGGCTGTCACAATCTGAAACGAACAAGGCCTTAGCCAAATAGGACCATAGATTGGGGAATGAGATGGTGCAAATGGTCTCACTCCCACCCTCTTTAGTTTCTCCTCCTTCCACTTGGCCCATGGAATATTTCTTTAAGGTTGGAGTCATAGCCTTAGGAAAAATGTGTACTAAATTAGGGATATGTTTGTCATCGGATCAAAGAGACAGTTGTAAATTACATTTCAATATGGTTATGAGATTCTAATGCCCCAGCGCATTTTAAAATAAATGCTAAAATATGGAGGGAAATATATGCAGCCCGGTGCTGCTGAAATCTAGATTAAGCTCTTGGAAAGCGAACTGTGCAGAGCTGAAAGACAACATGCGAACACATAACAGTGTCACGAAGAGAACCTAATTTGGACTCTGGTCTCCCTTTTATAGACTAAAGTTTCCAACCTTTTAAGAAACTTGCCTTTTTGGCAACCTTTTTTGATTAGGCTGGTTTTCCGGAAAATCGGATTCCGAGTTTATCCTGTTGAGGCAGCTAGCGTTTCTGGAAGAGCAGTGAAGTTACCCTTTTTACCCTCGGCGCCTTTAGGTTTCCATGTGTCACGTGTCAGCTCCTCATTGGGTGGCAACATTTTCCCAAAACACAACCTAAATGGATAAGTGCTATAAATTTGTACTTAAATTGTAAAGTAATATTGAGTGGGCAGTTTGGGATCAAATGACAAAAACAATTGGGGTAGAATAGTAAATTTTTCCTTGAGAAGAGGGATATTTGGGGAGTAAATTATGGAACAAATGACACGAATATGTGAGCAAATGTGTATGGATGTTTTGAATTTAATTTTGCAAGCATTTAGGGCCCGTTTGGATACCCCTTGGATTTGGAGGTGAATTTGGATTTTTAAATCCAAATTCGGCATTTGGCAAGCCTTTACGACATCTGGATTTGGATTTGAGTGAAATCCACAAGATTTACAAATTCCTCATGTTAGTGTAATTTTTTGGATTTATAAATCCTTTCTGCAAGAGGTTATTTATAAATCTAAATGTGACCCGTAAGAGGTTAAAATGACCAAAATATACAAAAGAAGTGTTAAATGACTAAAGTACCCACATGACATTAAAAAATGATCAAAATACGTCGTATTAGGTAAAATGACTAGAAAACTCCCGGGTCAGGCAAAATGACCGAAATACCCCTATACCAAGTAAAAATGCAAAAATACCCTGAGTCATGCAAAATGACTAAAATGCCCTTATGACATAAAAATGATTAAAATAACCTCATATAGGGTAAAATGACTAGAATACCCCAAGATTATGAAAAATTACTGAAATACCCCTATATCAAGTAAAAATGAGCCATGGGTCATAAAAAAATGACTAAAAACACCCTCATCAGATAAAAATGATAAAAATATGCCATATTAAGTAAAATGACCAGAATACCCCCGGGTCAGGCAAAATGACGGAAATACCCCTATACCAGGTAAAAATGAAAAATACCCCCGAGTTGTGCAAAACGATTAAAATACCCTTATAACATAAAAATGATCAAAATAACCTCATATGGGGTAAAATGACTAGAATACCCCAATATCATGAAAAATTACTGAAATACACCTATATCAAGTACAAATGACACATGGCTCATGAAAAATGACTAAAAATACCCTTATGAGATAAAAATACGTCATATTAGGTAAAATGATTAGAATACCCCCAGATCATGCAAAATGACCGGAATACACCTATGCCGGGTGAAAATGACCAAATACCCTGAGTCATGGAAAATGACCAAAACACCCTTATGACATAAAAACTGATCAAAATAGCCCCATGTAGGGTAAAATTACTAGAATACCCCTGGATCGAAATGGCTGAAATGCCCTTATATCAAGTATTTTAGGGCCTTTTGGTTTTGTTAGATTTCAAATTCAAATCCAAAGAGCATCCAAATAAAAAAAATTAATTTAAATTTGAAATCCAAATCTATGCGTGGTCATCCAAACGGCATTATTTATAAATTTGTGAATTTTAAAATTCAGGATTTTGAATCCATGGATTTTGGAAATCCAAATTCACCTCCAAATCCAAATCCAAGGGGTATCCAAACGGGCCCTTACAGAAGATTGGTAATACTTTATTATAAGAACCCTAGTGCTGTTTAGGCACTTCTTTTTGGTAATATTTTATGTCTATTATAAGAACCCTAGTGCTATTTATAAATTTGTGAATTTTAAAATCAGATATCCATTCTATATATCTGATTCTCATATGCCATTGAATGATTTTATCTTGGAGTTAAAAATAGACATAAAATTTATTTTACACCCATTTTAAGATGAAAGAAACCAAGCTTTAAGAACAACTTTAAGAAGAACTGATTAGTTCGGTGCTGGCCAAAAAAATGTTAAGAAAATGGGATTTGCTAGCGCCCACCTCAAAAGCCTAGCGTCCACACAGGCTTACTTTGCAGCAGATTCTGTCTTCATTCACGAGGTGGCTGCTCTCACATGCAACATACCATCCACGAAATGCCTTTTGCGATGGATGCTGGCAAATCGCTAGCAAATGGGATTTGCTGGTTTTAGTAACTAAAGGATGCTTTTTAATTACTCGTTATCTTTGAAAAAGAAGCATAAGAAACCAAAGTAAAGGATTTTGGGTGCCTCAAGAATCTTGAGGCCTTATTAAAAGAGGCTAAAAAAGAAACCCATCTTGACGATGAAAGAAAAAGGAGAGGCCATGAAAGAAGGAGAAGCTTTCATGGTCAGTCGAGAATCTTCTATAGTCTAGTATATGAGTTAAAAGGTGTAATCAACTGTTACATAGAAAGTACCAGGACATAGAAGAAAAAAAAGAAATTTTAGATCGTCGGTTTTGGGTGTCTGACGTACAGTGTAAGGTATGCAGGCGTCTTGGTTTTGCTGTGATGGCTACGTGTTAGGTTGCTAAGGGGTTTGATCTCAATCACAGGTGAGATCTACCCTAGGCCACCCCTCTTAGTGTAAAAAAAAGCCGTCATAAATACACTTGAGGGGGGTGGCTGGGGAAGAAAGGTGGAATATATCACTTCCCAAGCATAAATAAGAAGAGCAACTATGCGGGGAGCTTTTATATGGTGCCCGCGGTACCACCGTTGATATTTGATCCAACGGCAGACCACTTTTCAAGAGGCTGCTGTTGGATCAAATATCGAGGATGGTACTTCTATCGTACCACCTACAAGAGACTTGACGGTCGGCCACCATATAATTTCTCCAATTTTGGGTATATTTGGGTTAAGTGGATCAGTTTCAACAATCTAAGTGAGAAATCAAGCAACGTGCTATTTTGAAGATTACGAAATCACCACAATAATAATATATGGAAGACACAAATCCGCATGTAAGATTTAAATCAAATATTACGATGAGAAAAAAAAAGCTCATCATTAAAAAACAAAAGAGTTTTAAACTAGATAAACAAGTTACTGCAAGTCCTGATCTAATTAGAATACCCAAGCTGGCTGCATACGAGTCAACGATGACTCTCAACAGTGTATGTAATCAACATTTAAGTATAAAAGATTAAATAATGCCTTTTCCAACAACTTAAGATTTTGGAGTTACTGGTAGTTTCACATGGTATCAAAGCCAGAGGTCCCAAGTTCAAACCTCATTGTTGTTAAAAATTCACATGCAATAGTCAACCCAAAAATGGTAGTTTCACATGGTATCAAAGCCAGAGGTCCCAAGTTCAATCCTCTTTGTTGTCAAAAATTCACATGCAATGGTCAACCAAAAATTGGGGTCACATGTGCCACGCGTACGCCAACCAAAAGAAAGAGGGGCCACATGCGAAGGAGAGTGTTAAAGTAAAAAAGATAAAATAACACCTTCTCCAACCGCTTAAGCTTTTTGGAGTTACTAGTAGTTTCATAATCCACAAATCTGTAGGCAATATTCAAACCAAAATAAGATAGAAAAAAAAGTAAATAAAATTTGAGTGGCAGAGGCACATTACAGATTTAACGCTTTAACGCTACCTTGAGATAGATTATCGCCCACACTGCAATCGATATTCAATCGGGTTCCTTGCGACCTATCTTCATAATAAAACACCACTATCCTTGTCGTTGATGGTGTGCACGCATCGGCTTGGACCTTGCGAACACAATCTATGCCAAACAGTTTGACCAAATAAAAAGTAATTTTGCAAAGGTTTTGAAATATTTAAACTGGTAAAATACAAGTCTAGAAGTAAAAAGAAAGACAGACAAGAGAGGAATAGAGGAGATGGCCTTTTTTGTATGTGTCTCATGGGAGAGTGACCTCTGACATGTAAAATTACAGTCTCTCCCATTCCAACCGTCTGTCTTTCTCTCCCCAATCCAAAAAAACGTTTTCAAAGAGATACATGCATAAAGTGCAAAATGTATAAAGCATTCAAAACTTAGGTAAAAAGCTCTCAAAACATTAAGTAATGTATAAATGCTCATAAAGACAGAACGTTGTAAAGCTATATACATAAATTTTGATTCAAAATGTCAAAAGCTTTGGAGGCTTTAAATAATTAAAAAATCCAACAAAAAATACCAAAGGCTAAAACTCACTTTGTCTACATGTCACACTTATTATGGAATGAACACAAAGAATCTACTAATGTTACAATGTAAAAGAAAAGAAAATAGACAGAGGAGAAAAAAAAAGTGGGAACGATACTCCTCATTCTTAGACCTATGTCCCAGTACATGGTGCCTTCTTTTCAAACGAGGGGGATATTCTTGTTCTTCTCCAAACCCTCACGATGTGTATACTGTCCCAGTACCCCCACTACAAGAAAAAAGGTTATTACCGGCGTTAACAAAAAACATCCCTAAAACTATATATGCACCAGCGTTCATAAACAAAACGACGGTGAAGGGTTATTTCCGCGCTGCTAACTTCTCACGCCCAAAAAGATACCCGTATATATTTACCAACATTTACTGAACGTCGCTACATATATGTATTCACCAACGTTTTGTGAATAAAACGTCGGTAATCAATTTGGTAATTGCGTTGGGAAATACTGACATTAGATAGTTGTCGGTGAAGTAAGAACCACCGACGATATTAATTGAACGTAGGTGAATCAAATAAAGATTAAAGTCGATCAAAAGTCGATCATGTTTTCGCACCCGCACGCCATTTTAATTTTCCCACAGACCCTTCGAAATCGAAACCCTAGAAAGACCCTTTTTCCCCTCCAAATTGAAATCCTCAAGACTCCCTATTTCGTATCACCTATTTTTTTCGTTTAAAGGGCTTTCTGAAGTAGAGGTTGGCAAGGGTTTTTAGGGTTTGAAGGAAGAAGAAGAGGTTTTGGAACCCCCAAAACACACGGCCTCCACCACCACCTCCATCTCCGTGCCTCTCCACCACCACTAGCCACAAACCCCATCTCCCAAAGTCAGGGATCAAACCATTCCACCTCCATCAGACCCCATTTTTTTCTGGAAATACCCCCAAACCGATTTCGCTTCATCAGAAATCACTTTAATCTGAGCAACAATGAGTATTTTGTCATTTGCTTATGTTGTTCACATATCATCGTCCTTCCTTCCAACAAGAATAAGACAACGAAATAGGTAACATCCCTATCATTCTTCCTTTCTAATTCGACTCTTATTTTGTCATTTGTTTATGTTGTTTACAGATCCCCTTTCGGACTTCTATTTGCTTTCTATTTTCTTAATACCTAGTCGTTTGCTGATGTCTTTGAGCCTTGCTATTTGATCTCTGTTTTTGTCTTTGTATCGTCTGTGTTGCATTCATTTCTCTCTCAATTTCAAAAAGTGTAAGAGGAAGATGATAATAGAGTGGATGATGAGATAATATATTTCAGTTTTTGGTTCGAAGTTTTGGGCAGTGATAAATTCACACTCATTTGAGATCTGGCTGGGTATGAGCATTTTTTATTTGTTCAGGGTTTCAAGAGAAAAAATGTTCCAGCAAGAGAAAAAATTTAAGATGTGGTTGGGTATGAGCATTTCTTAGTTGTGAGGGCTTGATAAATGTTCCATTCTTAGAGGTTCCATTCTTAGTTGTGAGGGCTTTATTTTAATGCATTTAGTCATATTTTTAGCTTATATATATAGTTTAAAAGTCATTGTTCGATTTTATTCAGTCTAGCTACGGTTTCTTCTAATGCATTTAATATTTTGATTATTTTTTCGCGTTTCAGTTTGGGGTTTATCATCTGTTGTTTCATGTCAATATGGGTTTTTTTAGGGATTATCAATGAGTTTTCGTTTTCAAACCAATGGAATTGGGTTTTTTTCTTCTTATTATCATGGGGTATTTTTAATGGTAGAATGTGGGAACTATTTTCATATAATAATTTGGGTTTTTCTAGGAATTATCATGGGTGATTTTGAAACTTTTATGGGGTTTCTGTTGGGATTTTCATGGGTTGTTATTTTTCAAACGAATATCATGATTTTTGTCTTCTAAATGTGTCTTATTCACCTGCAAATCTTTTCTCACCATTTCTCCCAACGGGTTGATCATCTTCCTCATTGTTTTACTGCTGGTCTGGGATCAAGAATTGAGGTAAAAACAAGGTTAGTTCTCTTTCACCCTCTTGTTGTTATCCCTATAAAGCATGCCATTTGGGGGCCAATCGAATTAGTGATTCTAGCACCTATGAAGAACCAAATCAGTTATATTCATTAAGATAAACTACAAACAGTGCATTGATCTCTACAAATGGTGCTGAATTCCCAAAGGATGAAAATCTACACTGTAGTATTCTATCGGTTCATGTTATCATTTTCAAAATGTCTCATAATCTTTCATTCATTTTAACCACTAGCTTACCATTGTCCATTTGATTTGTTTGATATGCAGATATATGTAGTCTCCATCACCGGTGATGGTACCATTCGTATTGTTGTAAGTAGCAAGCATCATCCTCGGTCTTAATTAATCTGTTCTAATTTTTTTTATTGATAGTTTAGCTTGTCATTTCTTTGTTTAACATATTGGATGATACTAGCCTCTTAATCCATCAACCTTGCTTGGGGTTATTCTTGGGCATTGTTTGTTTTAGATATTCTATGAATCAATTTTGAATCCAATAACCAGTTTTGGACTTAAGATGGATTCTTAGAATCTACAACAAATAGGGCCTTAGAAAAGATAAGTTGATGATTGTTTTAGTACTTTATGTTACGGATGAGCTGTCATTTTCCTCACATTGATGGTCTACAGATGATCAACAATCTTGATTACACATACATGTCCTTGTGTGAGCGACAATGACTACCCCCCTAGTTAGCCACTTTCTACAAAGCAAGGGGTGAAGTCCTTGATCATATATGTTGTAAAGACTTTATTCTTCATGTAATTCATTCCTGCAGATTGGTAGTTATACTTTGAAATGCTATTGTTAATTGACTTTATAAGAAGTTGCTAGCATTGATTCCATTTTTTGGATACGAATCGTTGACTACTAACTGCCAGGATCAAACAGAATTGATGAAGTGATCTTTAGATGGTAATAGCTATTTGGGTTTATAGTAGGTCCCTTTTCTTGTCTCAATTAGAATGCAAGAGTATTTTATAGCTTTAGCAGGTTCCCTTTTTACTTCCATCTAGAATAGTAAGCTACTATGATATTTCTTCTTTTATTTAGTGCAAGGATGGTATGTTAGTACACTCACCTTATTGAGCAGCACCTTGCACGAAATGACGGCTTTTATTCCTCTTAAATGCATGGTATTTCTCCACTCTCTTCCTCTTGTTGCATGAGATCTTGGTTGCATCATGAGATCCTAGGAAGAAGAAACATAGGTTGGTTCTACTATCAAGATCTATGCCACTATCTGGACTAGAATAGCATTTCTTTTCCCCTTCAACTTCATTTCCTTCACTTCCTAATTCTACCTAGATTAGCTACAACTATTCAATTTGTTTGGAAATCTACCACATCCTAACTCGTCAGAAACTAGTCCGAGAAGTAATGAGATCCAATTCTTAATTTCCAAGTGAACACAATCTTTAGTTTACAACTACAGTTTTTGTCATTTAGTAACGAGTCATCTGTTTTTCTTTTGTGAAGAAATTCCTAAAGCCTTCTTGAATCGTAGCTCCTAGAACAACATCAAGCTGCTGTTTTTTTTTTTTTTTTTTTTCACTCTGTACCACCAAATGGATTAGGACAGTAGCATTTTTTTTCCTTTACTTCTCACTCTTCTCTAAATAGATTCTTTCCTCTCGTTTAATGATAAAACTACTGTTCTATCTTAATTCTCTAGAATGTCTTAAATCTAGTTGCCTTTAGTAGGATCATAGTTATCCTTACTCTATTCTCCACACTTCTTCTTCTTAATAACCTCCTTAGCACTTGGCTGTAGTGAAGGATTCTGCTCCTTTGGTCACCATCACCATGTATGGTATCAAAAGCACAGTTCTTTCCTACTAATTAAAAAATGATATCTATTGCTTTTTCTTATATGGATTTTATCACGTATCTTTGTTGTAAGTTAAGGCATGTTTATCAAGAGCAACGTAGTCCTTAGATCGTATGTAATCTCGTGGTTAAGATTAAGCATAATATTCTCGAAAGTATGTTATCTCAAACACCACCACAACTTAGATGTCCATTATTGTTTTTCTTGTAAGGATACGCTAGCATTACCATTCAAAAAAGAGAGAGAGGATACACTAGCATTTTTTCCCATTTTGCTCGTAATCCATGTTTCACAGATTCTATTGAATAGGTGAAGTACTCATGTCAAATTCTTTTATAGAGTTATTGAATTATTTGTTGTTATGTACAAGATTCAAATATAGCCTTATCTTCGATGAAATGGTGCATCTCTAGTTGGAATGGATCAAGATGTATTATTTGTAGTTCTTATGTATTTATGGTATTCATGTCTTAATGCAGGAGATTATTTCCTATTTATGTATGAACATGAATGCTTTCTCTATATATTTTTATGTTATCTAATATCATGATTTTTGGTACACAGGAGCGAGACGAACTTGTGGAAATATATGGGGGCATAGGATGTGATATTAATCCGATTGACAAATATATGTGAGGAGTTTGTATCATCACGTCTACTCTCTCGGTTTATCTATTTGTATCCTGTATGTCAAGACATGGGAATATATGCAAGAAGTTTTTGTGTAGCAAATCACAAGAGAGGAACATATATCCAAGGCTTTTTTGAAGTGATTGGATTACATTTTTGACTGGGTTATTGTTTTTGTTATTGTTTTGTGAATGTGATGTTCGTATACAGGTTTTATGTATATTGTAAGGAAGTTTATAAACAGGTTCTACTAAAAGTACCAGCAGCGGTTTTGGTGACTTTTAGCAGCGGTTATGACCGCTGCCAAAGACCCTTTTTGTTGTAGTGATGGAAATGGTTTGTTTGATGACTTTGGATGCCTTTTTTTATGTTGTTTTGATGCCAATATATATGTACATGTTACTTTCTAATGGATAAATGTTTTGGTTAATTTTACATGGAAATGATTTGTTTGATGACTTTGGACGCCTTATTTTTCTCTTGTTTAGATGCCAACAGATTCATGTTATTTTCTAATGGGTACAGGATTTATACGGGTTCTAAGTTCCTCAATTTGCTGCTTTGTTTACAAAAATAAAAAATAAAAAATATATATACTATTCACCGGCGGTCATAAAACCGTCGGTATATAGAAACAGGAAAAGTCCATCCAAGTGTCATTTACCGCCATTTAGCGACGCTCATGACCGCCGGTGTAAAATACATTTACCGACGTTTCCATCCACCGTCGTCGGTGAATGTTTCTTTCCAAGCCAATTTTCTGTCACTTTACCGACGTTTCAAAGCGTCGGTATAAAGCAATACACGACGGTTATTAAAAATGTCGGTAAAATGGTTTAGTCACGGTGAAATTACCGACGCCATGACAAACCGTCGGGGTTACTTAAAGCGACGTTTTTACGGGTTTTCCCTATGAAATCCCTTTTTTTATCCCATTAGTAGGAGTTTCCTTCAATTTCTATTTGCGCACTAACTAAAAATAGTAGCTTTTCAAAAATAGTAAAATTACTCACTAAAAATCATTAATTAAGTGAGTTCGAATCCAATTGGATGCTCAAACTCCATCTAAGATAAGTCCTAATGTAACTCTTATTAGATCTTATAATTTTAGTACGACTCAAACTTTACTGGAGCTCTTCTAATATGGAGAAATTGTCCTACACATGCAACATAGTTTTTCATGCATGTCATATGTTCTAAATACGTCGACAGTGCTCCTATTTGGGTCGGCACTTTGTCCCTCTCCCTGATCACCTCGAGGACATTGGAAGTCTCTTATCACATGGATTGAAAAGAGCATCATGGAGTTACCGAAAATGTGACGAAACCAGCTATGCAGGAAGTCACTTTTAGCATCGTTGGTAAAAGACAAAATTTGGGTCCCACGGGGAGATGTATGTGAATTCAAGACCGTTGATCTTGTATTGTCTTGCCCGCTGGTCCCATCACATCCTAAGACTACAAAAATCATCTACTTAATTTTTCTTGACAGAACCCAAAAATGAGGCTTGATGGATCAAGAACCTAGGCTGATAATATTAGCCTGTTCTCACAGGTGATTGACCGGATTTTATAGTTACCGTTGATCCAACGGATCTGATCTGATCAGGTATATGACACAGTTGTGGGGCTGATAAGTGCTTTTAGGAAGGAGCCCAACAAATAACAATCTCTCTCCTCATCTAGAAATGACTTCGTTTCCACCTCCTTTTGTTTGTTCTTTTTTACCGGCACAGGGAGAAGGTGAGAGATTTGGTAGGGCACGATTGAGATGAGCCTAAGAATTAGCTAAAAAACAATAAAAAGTTGATCCTATTTTAATTAGGGGCCGTTTGGATACGCAGATTTTAGAATCCGGGATTTCTTTAAAATTGTAGCTAAGAAACAAGAGAAGAAGCGGACCGGCCGTCATTTTTGACCTCTCGACCTTCTTTCCCTCAGCAATAGAGTAGCAGATCCTCCAATATTTTTAGGTTTTAGAAATCTCAGGATGCACGAGAGATTTTTAAAACATGAATTTCTCAATTAAAATCTAAGAAACTCTATCAAGACAGCATACAACAGCTTGATCATGAAC
The DNA here is from genome assembly GCF_043159265.1 of Tasmannia lanceolata. Lineage (NCBI taxonomy): Eukaryota > Viridiplantae > Streptophyta > Magnoliopsida > Canellales > Winteraceae > Tasmannia > Tasmannia lanceolata. Next base: position 10,260,831 of record NW_027518693.1, read on the forward strand.
CCTCTTTACACTGTTTTCAAACTAAAAACTTGGATTCTAAAATCCGCTGATTTTTAGCTACTTCTCACCACTTGATCGCTAGTTTCGTGATTTTAGCAAGTTTTTTAAAAAAATTCATGGTAGCCAAATGTGGGGGTGGAAATACAATATTCCATTTCATAAATACTATCTTCTAACCAATGAGAAGCAAGAAGACTACCTCAATTGGTAGACTTCTAAACCACTAAATCTCCCCCTTTGTCCCCCAACACAGAGCTTCTCCTACCTATACACAATTACACACGCAATTTCGCTCGCTTTTGGATCCGCTTGACCGGGTCCTCCTCTTAAAAAAAACCTCTGAAACCTACCCTTCTTCCTCTTGTTTTCCCTTTCTTTCTCCCCCCAGAGAGAGAGAGAGAGAGAGAGAGAGAGAGAGAGATATGTGGGTTTTCTACCTAATATCGCTTCCCCTAACCCTTGGCATGGTTACCGTGACGCTCAAGTATTTTGCCGGACCCTACATCCCCCGATACGTAATCTTCACCGTCGGATACGCCTGGTTCTGCTCCCTTTCCATCATCATCCTCGTCCCCGCTGATATATGGACGGTCAGATTCGCTTCCCCACTTTCCTTTTTCTATTCGAATTTCCCATTTTATGGCAGATCGGACCAATAGAATTATCTTTGTCTTCGTTTTCTTGTTTTCAAAGCATGCAAAGGTTGATTGTTAATTCTATTGGGATTGTTTTTTTTTTTTTTTATTATTTTAAAATTCTTTGCTGGAATTGATCGGTTGCATGTTGTGCGAATTTGGGAAATTCAGTTTTGAATTTTTTCCCCTTAATTGTCGGTTAGGGTTTCATTGGTCGATGAAGTCTTAGTTGGATTACGTTGTAATGTAGTTTTCTTTAGTGCATTTGATACTTTTCTAATGTTAGAATAGGATGGAGAGGTTTGGATTTTGTTGTATGTTAATTTTTGGGAAACAATGTTGATCCAGTTTGAATGAGTGGTGTTTTGGGCAGACATTTTGAGTTGGTATGTTAAAATTAACGGCCTTTTAAGAAAATTGGGCATCCAAAGGACACATGTAACTAAGTGCCTGTGTTCTTAACTGTATTGGTGTGCGTTCCTAATTGATTTTGAGATTCTAGATATAATGGTTGGTGATGTTAGTTGTTGGTTATTCCGACATTTCGGAGGGGCTTCAACAAGGCTTACATCTTGGCCTTAGCTTGAGATTGCAATATTGACCTTTCTAAGGACAGATGTTCAAGCTCTTTCCATTCATAACATTGGTTTTTACATAAATCGCACGGACAAGGCTGTCTCTTATCACCTTGTGCAATGAATACCGTGTTCTGTGTAGACGGAGGTGTAGCATTAATTGTTGCTTGTGTACGTATTTGAGTTCCCACTTCAAGAGATTGTAATTCAGGGAGTTGGCCATGACTAACAATTGTTTGCACAAGCTGTCTCGCACTCATGTTGAAGATGCATAAATCCAGAATAGTAGGATTGAAAGAGCCGGTAAAGAGTTTGATCATGCAAATTTTTTCCAAGCTGTATGCCAAGGATCATGACTGGAGACCCAAGCTTTGGGGCTTGGTGTTAAAGCAGCCAAAACACGGTCAAGTTAAATGGCTTGAAAGAGAGTTTGCAGATGAGGAGATCCGCGCCAGTATTTTCAGCATGAAGAAGATAAGGCCCTTGGTCCGGATGGCTTTCCAGTGGTTTTTTATCAGAATTATTGGGAAGCGATTAAAAATGATGTTCTATCATTCATGCTGGAATTCCATTGCAGAGGAAAGCTGGGTTTGAAGATGAATACAACATTCATCACTTTTATTCGGAAAAAATGGGTGCTTCGGAACTAAAATATTTCCACAGTGCATACAAAATCTTGGCAAAGGTTCTAGCGAGAAGGCTTAAAAAAATAATGGGAGACACAATCTCACAATTTCAAGGGGCTTTCATAAGTCTGACAGATTCTTTATGGAATTCTCGTATCCAATGAAGTTATTAACAGGAGGAGGAGAAGGGGGTAATGTGCAAGATTGATATGGAGAAGGCATATGGTCATGTATATTGGAATTTCTTGGAGTTTGTCCAAGAAAGAATCGGTTTTGGAGGGATATGGAGGAAATGGATAAAAACATGTTTATTTTCAGCATCGGATATCAAGGGACTGAAGCCTACCAGGAATGTTCAGTCGGCCGATGATGCACTCATTTTCCTTCAAGAGGATCCAGATTATCCAGAAATCTAAAAATGGTCTTTATGTATTTGGGATTACTGTTGAAATGACATAAGGTTTAAAAATCAATTTCTGCAAAAGCCTTCTAGTAGGGATCAATATGCACGAAGAGGAGGTGTGAGATCATGCTTCAATAGTTGGTTGCAGGAAGGAAAATTGGGCCATTATGTAGTTGGGATTACTGTTGGGATATGGTATTCCCAAAGCAGTATTGTGGGATTTGGTGACCGAGTGAATGGAAAGAAAGTGGCTACATAGAAGAACTATTTATCCTTGGGGGAAGGATCACCCTCCTCAAGGCAGCACTTGTAAATTTGCTGGTGTATTATGTCACTGTACAAAATACTGTCCAAGGTAGTGAAAAGAATTGTAAAGCTCCAAAGGATTTCCTATGAGAATATGGCGAATCGAGGAGTAAGTTAAAACATCTTATGGGTTGGGAGAAGGCGTGTTGATAAAAAAAGTTGGGAGGCCTTGGAATTGGAAGAATAAGATTGAGAAATAAAGCTTTGTAGGGGAAATGGCTCCAGAGATATGGGGAGAAAGAGGCACTGTGGTATAAAATCATCGGGGATACGTATGGGTGAGGTTGGGGGATTGGGAGTGTAGGAATCCTGGTTTAGGCAAACGTTCGGGAGCATAAAAGTCCATTTTTGTGTTCAAACCCTTGTTTCAGCCCCATATCAGATTCAGAGTGAGGAAGGGAGAAGGGATTCATTTTTTGGGTAGATCTCTGGTTAGGTGAGTCCATATTATGCCATGCTTTCCGGTACCAATACTTGTTAGCGACTTTATAGAGAGACTAGAGTGTGCGATTACATGGAGAGAAGTATATGGTTTATCAAACTTAGAAGAAACCTTAAGGATATTGAGGTTGTCACCTTTCCTTCATTGTTAGGTCTCCTTTCATCCAATTATCATTCACCCCCTGGTCAGACCATAGATTTTGGACCCCTGCTGTTTCTGATTATTTATCCATTCGCTCTTTCTTTAACTGGTTGTCTAGCGACCGAAGAGCTCCTCAAAAGAAGAAAATTTCATATGGGTAGCTAGTGTATCCTTTGTAAGCAGTATCCCTCGACCATGCTCTTCTAAATTGCCCGTTTGCGCAAAGAATTTGGTGAACCATTTTAATTTTTTTTTGGGATGGTGTGGGGTTTTTCATAGTTCCAATAGGAAGACTATCTTATGTTGGAACGGTGGCCCTTTCGGCAATATGGGTCGTTCCCTTTGGGGACTAGTCCCTTTTGCAATTATTTGACACATTTGGAAAGGAATGCTAGGATCTTCGAAGACAAAGCTATTGACATGGATTATATCGGAAATCAAAGTCGATGATGTAGGACAGCTTGGGGGATGGTTAATTTCTTGGAGATCTGACCATTAGATCAACAACTATGATCAATTTATTGAATTTGATTGCATGAAATCAATAGTTGACAATGATCGTAAGTGCTTGAATTTTAAACAACAAGAAGGAATTAATATATTGGAGGCCATAAAAGATAGTATGCTTGAATAGAAGAGAAATAGTGATTGGAGAAAAGAAAATAGAACGAACTTAAGAAAGGATAGGAGTTGGGGCGTCGAACCACTAACTAGCCAAAGGCTTCACAGCAATGACACTGAAGGTATCATACCAATGACTGTAACATGAGCATCACACCCATGTCTGAACAATGGAAGTCACATCTACCAAGAGCAAAAGCTTCTTTATTTCATTCCATCCTATTTTCACAATGTGCAAGACTTTCTCTTTTAAGTGACTAGTAAAAATGCACGGGCAATGCACGTGCTATCCATTTAAAATTGTACAGACCACATCACAGGTTGATCTAAACGGTCCATGTGATGGAACACAACATCAATAGGTTGTGGCTGTAAAATCATTTCCATAGGCTGATCCTAGCCCTCCAATCTATAGAGGTTTCCATGATTGTTGTTCCTCTTAAGGTGCCTAGAATTCGTTAATATTTTTACTGGTGTCCTGCATTCGTAATATCGACATTTCTGTAATTTTACCCGCACATAGTGGATAAGGAAAAGTACTTTTTTCGTCATCGTTAGGGGTGCAACTTGGGTGTCAACCCGACCCAATTCGGGTTGGGTTGGGTCGGGCTGACCCGATTTGATATGGTACCAATTGTTTACCACCTCAACTCAAGCCGGGTTGTTTTGGATTTTGAGAACCAATAGTGAGTCACCAATAATCAGTTTTTAACTCACAATCGGTTCTCAAAATCCAAGCCAAACAGGGACTAACAATTAACAATGGGAAATATTATACGCACTACTATATTTTGATGATCACACTCCTCACTTTTTCAAGTACGGTATGGGCCGCACCTTAGGATTATCCAAACCGTCCGTTGTGGACTGTGGAGACTATTTGAATGTTGGAAAAGAAAAACACACATATACAAAACTTCTTCAGATGGAACCCAAATTCGGGTTTCGGGTCGGGTCGGGTTGCCCGACAACCCAACCCGATTTCCAATTGGGGTTGATTTTTCCCAACCCAACCCAACCCGATTTGCGAAAAAGCTTAACCCGACCCAACCCAAATTCGGGTTAGTTGAACCCGACCTATGTGGGAACATTCAAGTAAGAACGACGGTTTGAAATCTAACTACTATATATAAAGGCAAAATGACGGGTTAAGTTCTTCCACCCCTTGCCGTTATTTCCGCTTGTGTCCCACTGCCATAATTTCAATTGTATCCCACATGTAAGGGCATTTGTGTCATTTGCCGTTATTTCCGCTTGTGTCCCACCTTTTGATCCACACGTTAGCATTACTCTTTTACCATTAACCCCTTTGCTGATATCCAACATCTGTCTCTATGACAAATTATGTGAGGGTAAAATCGTAATCTACATACGCAAAGTACCGACATAGGGTACCTGTCTATGACAATTACGGTAAAAAACTACCAAGAAGAGGTAAAGACATATGACAATGACGAAAGAACTACTTTATATTACTCATGCAGGACACTTGCAAAATATTGATGGATTCCGGGCACCTGAAGAGGAACAACAATTATGGAAACCTCTATCGATTGGAGGGCTAGGATCAGCTTGTATCGATTGGAGGGCTAAGGTCAACCTATGGAAATGGTTTTACGGGCACATATATATAGTGCTAATGTCCTTACTACCATATTTTATAATGGCACTACTCACCGTATTTTGATGATTGCACTCCTCACTCTATTAAAATTTACGGTATGACCTGTACCCTGTGTCGGTACTTTTCGTATGTAGATTACGATTTTACCCTGAAATAATTTCTCATAGAGATAGCTGTTAGATATCAGCAAAGGGGTTAATGGTAAAACAGTAATGCTGACGTGTAAATCCCAGATAAAAAGAAAAGAAATTTCTTTTTGATGGGCCACTTTCTACATAGGTTGTGCCCCAAAAATAATTTTCATAGGTTGATCCGAACCGTCCGATCTATAGAGGGTTATAGGTTGATCTAAACCGTCCATGTGATGGCACACAACATCAATCGGTTGTGCCCGTAAAACCATTTCCGTAGGTTGATCCTAGCCCTCCAATCGATAGGGGTTTCCATAATTGTTGTTCCTCTTCAGGTGCCCGAAATCCATCAATATTTTGCAATTGTCCTGCATGAGTAATATAAAGTGGTTCTTTCGTCATTGCCATATGTCTTTACCTCTACTTGGTAGTTTTTTACCATAATTGTCATAGACAGGACCCTATGTCGGTACTTTGCGTATGTAGATTACGATTTTACGCTCACATAATTTGTCATAGAGACAGATGTTGGATATCAACAAAGGAGTTAATGGTAAAGGAGTAATGCTGACGTGTGGATCAAAAGGTGGGACACAAGGGAAATAACGGCAAATGACACAAATGCCCTTACATGTGGGATACAATTGGAATTATGGCAGTGGGACACAGGCGGAAATAACGGCAAAGGGTGGAAGAACTTAACCCATCATTTTGCCTTTATATATAGTAGTTAGATTAGAGGCTCTGGTGGTTACACAACTACTTAGGTAACTACTTTGGACTCCCTTTAAAAGAGAGAATGACACATGGCAAAGGTATCTTTTTATTGGACATAACTACTTGGGCAACTGCTTGAGACTCTCTCTTTAAAAGAGAGAATGACACTGGAAAATGGATGGTTATGGCACGACATAACTATTTGGATGCTCCCCTTTAATAAGAGTTGGACACACGACAAATGACACTCTTACCATATTACAAGTTTACAACACATAATTACAAGGTTACACAGAAGAAAATAATTCTAGACCGATTTACATTCAGCAAGATGATTGGTGGGTACATGATGGATTTCTAGGAGAAAACTGGTAACAGTTAATGAATATGAACTGCAAGGGCTTGTAGGTTAATAGGAAGGTTACTGGTTCAAGGTTCAATGAGAAAGGCTTTTAAGGGATTATCTAGGGTCTTTAGTGTGTTTACGGATTACACGAGAACTGATTGCAGGTTTTATAGTCTGGGCAGTTCACAAAGTTGAATTTGCAGAGCTGTTGTGACTTGTGAGGTTACAAAGGTGATGGATTGGTTGGTTGGGGGGGGGGGGGGGGGGGTGGGAGCGTGGGGTGGTTTCAGGTCGATTCTTGAAAGCTGTAGAGGTTCATGATGAGACGGGTGAAGTTCAGGTTGCCTTAGGGTTTCCGGTATAGAATTAATTAAGGTTGCTGGAGGCTGGATTAGTTGGGAGAAAGGTCCTCGGAAATAAGGTTTTGGTTCAGGATGATCTTGATGTGGGTTTAGGAGGGAAAAGAGGTCTAGTTTGACTGTTGGTTAGAAAAGGGTTAGGTTGAAGGGTTCTAAGATAGTATATAGGTGCAAGACTTAGGGGTATAAGGCATGGTGAATTGGAATAGTGTTGCAGGTCGATAATTAGCAATGGAAGGTGGGAAAGCTAGAGGGCATTCATAGGAATGGTTTTAACTTTCCATTAAAACCGACAAAATGACAAAAATATTTCCATTTCCATCCCCATCGAAACAACATTGAAATCATAACGCATACTAAAACCAAAATCTTAAGTGCATCAGTGGTATATTATATCAGTACATGTTACATAATTATTCTTATTTGAATTGCATGTGAAATGTGGTGAATGTATTATGTATAAATATTTATAAGAATTAAATATATAAGTGATATTATTGAATTATCTGACATGCGTTGTCTCGCGGGTCAATAGGCATTCGATGTTATTAAACCATCGGGAGTGGTTTTCTTGCTTATGTAATGATTTCTAAGTGTGTATTTGTTATTATTCTAGCATTTCCAAGGTTACAGCCTAAAATTCTATCATTGGCATATCTTTTCATATGTTTTTTTTTGAATGGTATCTTTTCGTATGTTTCCTTGGTTTTGTAGGATTTGCACCAAAACTTCCAATTGAAACTGAAACTGAAATTTAAAATCTTGGTCGTAGCCTTTAGGTGTTGGGGTAAGGGTGAAGGCAGCATGTAGCAGTCTTGGGCCTGCAGTTGTGCAAAAAAATAAAAAAGAAAGTGGGAGGGTGAGAGGAGAAGAGGAGAGGAAGAGGGCGTCTTGGGCTTGCAGTCGTGCAAAAAAAAAGAAAAAAGAAAATAGGAGGGTGAGAGGAGAAGAGGAGAGGAAGAGGGCTAAAGAAAAGCTATAACTGAGTTGTTCTCCTGGCTTGGCCGTCACCAAAGCTTAGGAGCAACTCAAATCTCATTTCATTCTAATATCTCAAAAGGACCGTAGAACTGTAATCCTACAATGACAAGGGCTAACCTACTCATCCTACTATGACAAGGGCTAAACTACTAATCCTACTATGACAAGGGCTAAACTACTAATCCTTTTTTTTTAATGATATTTTTTTTGGTGGATTCTAAACTACTAATCCTATTAAGACTTAATTAACAAAACCAACACAATTAGGGCACCTTCGAAACTTAATTTGGGCTCCTCACAAAGTCTCCAACTAAAATAGTTAGTGAGCCCACGTGCAATTAAGTGGTTTTAAGTGTCAAAAACCTATGGCCCATTTTTAATAATGGCACCCATTGCCATTTGATGCCCAATTTGATAATGGCACCCATACGTCAACAAAACTCTCCTCTAGCTTCATCTTCATGCCAAACGAGTATGACCTGTAGCATCTTTGGACCTCCTCTGGTATGTTTTTAGTGCCTTCTGATTCCTATCACAAGTTCCTTTGTATCAGCTCCTTCACATAGATTTCTATGTGAATGGTGAGACCCTCAAGATGTGCAAGGATGCGTAGCAGTAGGATCTAACCTGTCCAAGGAAGATAGTTATCACTGGTAAGCTTAATGGTGATGAGTAGAGAGAGGATAGGAAAGGAAGTAGGGGAGGGGAGTGGGCGGGGGTGAAGATGCAGCCATTAGTGAAGATTGTGATTTTGAGGATAGGTAACAGGGGTTATGGTGTTTGAAGGTGAGAAATGGGGGGAGGGGGGAAGGAAATAAGGGGTTTTGAAGTGAAGCTAGAGCTATCTAGGGCTTGTTATTGGGACATTTGATCCTTTTTTAAGTGGGTTGATTTAAGGTTACTGATAAAAACAGAATGATTGGGAGTTTGAAAAGTGAGATGATTGAAATTAGGATTTTTGGAGGGTAGAAGAAGAATATTAGGGTTTCAAATAATCCGGAAGAGATGGGGAAAGATGAAAGATATCGGTCCGGATTTCGGCCTCAATTTCTGAAATTTTGGCTGAAATTCATTTTTGATTTTTTTAGAAATTAAAAAACCAAAATTTGTTATTTTTTTTTTCATAATTTCGGCCGAAATTTCGTCCGAAACTGAAAAATTTCGGTTTCGGTTGTGGACGAAACTGACACCGAAACCGACATTTCAATCCATGTGTAGAACACGAGCAGGATGAAGGAGACCCAAATCATGGAGTGTGGAGTGCGTTTCTCATTAACTTGACCAAGTGCTACTACACATATTAATGGCATACATAATTACAAAAGTAACCTTAATGACACAAATTCTCAAACATTATGGAGCTATAATTTTTCACTTGTTGGTACTAAAGATCTGTTCCTTTTGGGTATCTTCTCTGGCAGATCGTACTTAGGTGGATTTTGTTCAAAATGAATTTGGGATTCAAAATCTGATGATTTCATGCATGCTGTTTGTTGTGGATGTCCTATACATTACATTTTTGCCTTTTGCTGTAAAGTGTAAACTCATTTTCTGTCATGTTTATTTTATGAGGAATTCTAGACTGAAGGGAGCCCTTGCAAAAAAGAGGTGAAAGGGCTCTCCCATTGGCTGCACATCACCATCATGCATTAATAACTGCCGAAAAGTCAAACATGATGGTGATTTGCAGCCAATGGGGGAGCCCTTTCACCTCTTTTTTGCAAGGGCTCCCTTCAGTTTAGACTTCCTCTTGTTTTATTAAGTAAATTTTGCAATGTACATACATGTGTATATGATACTAGAACTGATATTTATGATTGGTTTCATTCCGAAACATCCATAACTCTTGAAATTAACCTTTTTTTTTGCTAAAAGAGTTTCTGTGGTTTAATGGGATTAATTTGCTCTCTCTCTCTCTCTCTCTCTCAATGGTGGGGATTAATTGGTTGTCTTATTTGTTATACAGACAATAGTTGGTCATGAGAAAGGGGGCATTGCTTTCTTTTGGAGCTGGTCATATTGGAGTACTTTTGCACTTACATGGTATACTTCATATGAACTCAGAGTTCCATATTTAGTTTTTCACGATAAGCTCATAGCAATGCTGCCACTATGGCAAGAAATTATCAACATTCATTTGATCAAGTGGATTCTTGGATTCATAGCAACGAGTTGTCCTTAGATGGACTATATATCTATTAGACGTGTTCTTAGACAAATATGCTCCTTTTAATAACTGACCTGCCTATTGAGCATTTTATATGTCCTATTGTGGTCCATATCTTTAAGATTATCTTTTTTATACCTTTTCTGTTCATCGAATTTGATTAATTATTCATAATGCCTGTTTTTGTTATGGATGGTCGGCTGCAGGCTCTGCATCTGTTCTACATACTGATATTTGCACAGTTGGCTTTTGGAGTTTAAACCTTTTAATATCATCTTGATGCATATGAATTACAGATAAACTAGTCAACCACTCACCCTTTGCGGATTTGCGGGTGAGTGCATAATAAGCTTTTAATTTGGAATCCATGGTAGGCATTACTCTGAAACTTTGTTACTGAAGTAAATGAAGAATCCTGATATTTTGGAGCAAAAATAACAGGTTTAAGCTAAAATATATGAGAGCAAGATAACAAGGATTAAACTCTTGATAAGATTCTTATTGGGTGAGTTGTACTGGAACTTTATCCAAGCTAGTCGGAAGCACCATATATATCAGCTCCAATTTAGGCTGCTAGGACTTACTCATTATGAAACAGATATTGTTGTACATGGGGCAATAGATGTTTGTTCTGGAACGAGTGACACATGACTCATCCGCTGCATATCTGGGGTAACATGCATGGTAAAAAATGATCTCTAAGTCGGTTTTCTCCGCTTACTTGAAGCTGAGAAGGAAAAGGGGTGGGAACATGGATTGAAGTTGGATCATACATTTCATGATATGTGTTTTTTTCATTTACAAGTCTACCTCTCTCACTTGTATTTCTTCAATAGTTTTTTTTTTTTTTTTTTTTTTTAAAACATTCAGACAATCATTTGTGCGCTAGGTCTATGTTTTGCCCCCTTTTCTTTTACATATGTATATAGTTGCATATATATAGATGCTATTTATGTTATTTTTTCCAAATACACGCTGATCCCCCTTGGGCAAGCTCCATGCATGTTTGTGGTAGATCCATGTTTCGTTCTTTGTTTTTTTTTTTTTTTTTTTCCGTTTTACTCACATATTATGCTATCTTTCAAATTCATTTTTGACATATCAAAAAATTATATTTTGGGCTAGGTCAAACCATGTATCATGTTTGCTCTTGCTTTTTTACTGCTTTACCCTTTTAGTACCTGATTACAGAATACATTCTTTTTCCAATTCATGTTTTACACTACTTCTAGTGCACATTGTTACATTATTTTCACCATGCCCTTGTGTGCTATTTTCTATGATTTTTTATCCTTTGCCCACCGGTGATGGCCTTATGTATACAACACAGTATTCAATCTTCACGCTTATCTACTAAGAATTTATGAGTATATGGTTCCAGCCATAGTCTCTACATGGATTTTTGGTTCATATTATTTTGTAATCTTTTCTTTTATCCTTTTCCCACTTTTTTGCTTTTTATGTTTCTTTTTTCTTTATTGTGTATATTTTATTAAAATACATGCATGCTTGTTTTTGGTACATTTTGTGAATGAGATGATGACTGATGCATTGGAAATGTATGCATGTACGCTTTGTAATATAAATGTCTGTCCTATTCCAATAAATTATAAGTTTTGTGAGCTTGGCATTTTCATACTTCGTTGTCTTTTACATTTTTCAAAAAAAAACAAACTTCGTTGTCTTTTATTTTCTCTAGAGTTGGCAATTTACTCTTTGCAAAAGATAAAATACCATGAAAACTTGATATCGAGTGGGGACAATGATTAGGGGGCAAGAAGCATCATTCCACAGTTTAATCTCCACCATTAAATTACACAGTGAAATGATGTTTATTACTTCCAAAGATCAATGGAGTTCTCAGGAAGATTTTATGAATTATATTACTAGGTCTAGGGAGCGATATGAGGGTTTGGATTTGGGAGTCGTGATTCACTGTCTGTCAACTCTTTCTTTCATGCTCAATCCTTTAGGGTGGGTTGTTCCTTTTCCTTGCTTGATGGTGTGGGGTGCTCATGCTCCTCCTTAAGTTGAGGCCTTTGGCTGGAGGACAATGATGAGAGATTGATTGTTAATATCTTAACAATAGATAGCACATGCTAATTTGTTTTTCTGTGCAAGAAATGCTAAACAAAAATATGCACTAATCCATCACTTGACCTTTTTTATTTTATCACACCAATTTTATTCGAAGATGTGTCCTTGCACTAGGTTCTACTTGGTTTTCTCTTTCAATATTTCTTATGTTTGGTTTGTAAATCTGAACACGTTTATTGTTCTGAGGATCAATAATTCCGTGATTTGATTTGTTCAGAATTTAGATGCTTGATGTTGTTGTTGAGATCTGGTTGTGTTGGCCTCTTTTTCTTGCACACCAATTCGACAAACTTGAATCTTCAGTTGCAGTACAAGAATTCAGATTGCAATAGGCATTTTTTAATTGTTTTTTTTGTAGGCTACATTTTGTAATCCTGCCCATGGCTTCGTATTTGACTGGAAAATGGGCATGAGCGTGACAATAGCAGACAGCTTTGTCTTCCCAGTGATGGACAAAACAATGAAAAGCACAGGCGAAATTCACCTGTGTTGTGCTAAAATAGGTGTTGAAGAGGGTTGAATGGTGCACATCTTTATTTTAGAAAAAATATTTTTTATTTGTTTTAGAAATTATTAGTAGCACCATATTCGTGCATTGTTTTCCTTCCTGTTTTATATAGCCAAGTGATGTTTGAAATCAAGATATGATTTTTGAAGTGGTTTTTCTGGCAAAGTTCAGGAAAATTTTATTTTGTTCTTTACTGCTCTATGGACCGGCATTATGTATATCTGCCGCAAGCTCTGGAGAAATTCATAGGAACTAATGTATTATGTTTTTTTTTTTGTTGTTCTATATAATCTGGTATGGTTTTAGGTTCTGCTTTCTGCTTTTTTTATCTGTATAAGTTGGTTATATTCCTTTAGTGATTTAGGAAATGTTATAATTATTTTGTAACTCAATGATGCACATATTGCATGTCCTCATTGTTTATATTACCTTATTTCTCTAAGCAGGGCTGTGGTGCCCACTATCCAGGGTTACGAAGATGCTGGAGATTTCACAGTGACGGAAAGGTTGAAGACTAGTATACAGGGGAACCTAGTCTTCTATCTTAGTGTGGGGTTTATTGGCCTTTTTGGACTTGCTCTCCTCATTATTATGCACAGAAAATGGTTTGTTTCTCAACCCTCTTTAAATTTCTCTTTGTAAAATGTGGATCCTTGTTTGTAGCTATGTCACCTTTAGATTGTTGAATTAGGAATTCTCTAGAAGCATCAACGACAAGACAGTATATTTTAAATTGTCATACTACATTTCACCTTAGAAGTTCACTCATCTCATTATAGCTGTACGCCTGTACCCCTGGTCATATTTTTTTTATCTTTTTGAGTATGTCAATATGACTACGAACTATTCAGATAACTGAAATTCAGATTAAAGCATTCTGAATAAGTTTGAGGTAGACTGTGATCTATTTGGAAAGGGTGGAGACATTCAGATTTTCATCACAAATAGCAAAGCTCTGCTCTCCATTCAAAAAAAAAAATATAGCAGAGCTCTGCCAGGCAATAAGCTAGGAAATGGGAAGGACCATATTGAGGAAAAATGGGTGGGTAGGGAAGGAATTTGAAGAATTTGGTTTGAAATTTTCAGGAGTGATCTAATACTAAGGAAGTGATGGAGAGATGAAAAACGACTCTGTGGGTCTCCTTAAATCTCAACATCAAATATTGCTCTCTTAGCACTGCAGGTGCAGCAGGGATTAAGTGATTGGCTGTTCCATTTAGAGCTTGACATCTGTTTTTTCAGAGTAACGAGGCCACACTTCCAAGCTTTCCCTTCATGATTCATCATGGCTGTTACATATTGAGCTAGACATCTATGTTGCAATGAAATGCCCCTTCTATTTTTTTTTTCTGCTGCGACAATAAGTATTAACCTGGATATGAATGTTGGTACGCCTTGACGTGCCTCCTGATGTTATTCATCAATCTGGTTAAATTTTAATGATGTATATTGTTTAATATTTTTCTACTTTTATGTTATGCTCAATCCTTTTGTCCTGTCAAATAGGTTTTTTTAGGGATTTCCTAGGGTCCATCGCATGTCAGGCCAGCCACCTCATGAATGAAGACAACAGCTTTTGTCTCCATTCACGAGGTGGCTGATCTGACATGCGACAGACCAGCTGTGAAATGCCTTTTGCGATGGACGCTAGCAATTCCCTTTTTTTTAATACTTTGTTGTTAGTTTTTTGTATTTTCAAGCATTATTTTGTCTCACCATTAAAAAAAAAAGCATTATTTTCTCCCCCAAGGCCTGCATTGATAGATGCGGCCTTCTTTTTTAAAACAAAATGTTTTCTAATCTTTCATGAAGTACTCAAAATACTATCTTTTGATTCTTAAATGGCATTTGTTTTTCTTGGGGTTTCCCATGAAATATGATGCTACGTTCGTTTTGAATAAAAACAATTATGTGTGTAACTTAGGTAGCACTTTTGAAATATCATGTGTGCGCGCGCGTGCGCGTGTGTTTTATTTTGTGCTCATCTTGATATTTATTTGACATATTTCTTTATAAAAGTCCTACGAAATTTCTATATTTCCTGGGGCTATTAAGAGATTCTAATGACGAGGTCATTTGGGCCTTCTCTGGTCCTATTAGGAGAGTAGATGATTGTGAAGCGGAGGTTAGAGCCGTTCACCATGGGATAAAATGCTTGAATAAAGAGTGCATGGATGTGACGATCGTGGAGGGAGACTCCATGAATGTCATCAGGTGGCTTAGCGGGTCGGTTGTTCCTCCTTGGAGGTTCGCCCAGTTCTTTGACGAGATCCAAGATCAGATAGAAGGGTCTTACATATCTTTAAGCATACTAGAAGGGTCTTCCATATCTTTAAGCATACTAGAAGGTCCGCCAACTTTGTGGCAGACAGATTGGCCAGGGATGGTGTGGGGAAACAGGAGTTGGAGATGTTTGATTTTCTATCTCCCTAATCTTTTTCTTCTTTTCTTTGTATCTTGTTTGTTTCTTGCTTTGTTTTTTCCTTTGTAATTTGGTTGACCACCTCGGTCTTCCCATTTATTTTGAATGAATCTGCTACTTTTTTTTAAAGATTGTGAATCTGCTACTATTCAGAAAAAAAGACTACTTTGAGCAACAGCTTGTCTGAGGCTGTGAGAGCAACATTATTGGAGCAGCATAATGAGAATTGGAAGTGGATTTAGGCATTCATCATGTGCCTTACAATACATGATTGAATGAATAAGAAATCAGTTCTGAAGTAAATTAATTTATTATTGTTTCTTTTGAGAATTGTTCTTAGTTCGATCCATGCCTTCATATTCTTTCTAGGATTGCTGTGCAATTTTTTGCAAAATGAATGACCAGGTCTATGTAAGAAATTCTTGAAGAAAATAATCAGTTCCTTCTAGGCTGTGCCGTCAAGGCAGTGTTGCCATCATGGTTTTAAATTTTGGTTTTGGACCTCACCGAAACTGAAATTTTAGCCGAATTTTTGAAATTTCGGCCGAAATTTGTCGAAATTTTTAAAATAATATTTTCCTTATTACAAAATTTCTGCCGAAATTTGAGGAAATTAATAAAAAATAAAAAATCAAGATTTTTCGTTGAATTTCCTAAAATTTTGGACGAAATTTCGGAATTCGAAATTTCGGTCGAAATGAAGTCTTTTTTCGGGTATTTGTGATTTTGGTGTCGGTCATGACCAAAACCCGAAATTTCGAATTTTAAAACCATGGTTGCCATTACCATTGTTTCTGACCTCCGACCAAATGCTTACGTCCTGTGGTTGATAATATGGTTCTAAAAATTGTTAGCTAAATCTTCTATATCAAAAAAAATAAAAAATTGTTAGCTAAATCTTTATAGAAACCTACCTGGCTGTCAAAGAACTTTGTTATATTAAGTAACATCTCTCTTGTTCTTTTGAAAACTTTCATTTCCCTCCTAACCTCGATGATCACATGTTTTAACCCAATTTTTATGGTTCCCATTGTTGTCTTTAAAACCTTGATTATTTTCTTTTGTTTCAAGTTTCAACTTCTTTAAGCCAGATTTCTTGATTGGCAGGAGTGGAGGTTTTGTAGGCTTAGCCATGGCCTGCTCAAATACTTTCGGACTTGTTACAGGTGCATTTCTTCTTGGTTTTGGTTTGAGCGAAATCCCGAAGAGCATTTGGAGAAATGCAGATTGGAGCAATCGCCAAAAGGTTCTTTCTCATAGGGTTGCTAAAATGGCTTTAAATCTTGACAATGCTCATCAAGAACTTTCAAATGCAATCGTAGTAAGTATATTTCCTTAATGGACTAAAGTCTTTTATATTTAATTTTATGCGAGCACATTCAAATTTAAACTTACTACCCTCGCTAGCGTTTTTTTTTTCTTGCATTGGCAAGGACAACATGTTCTCTCTTGCACTCATAATGTGCTGTTATTATCATGCTGCCTCGATCTGTATTTTAATGTTTCTATGATTACCATGAGTTTTTGGTTCGTATTTCCTCCCGGTTTATTTATGAGTTTCATAATTTAGACAGTAAAGCTTTTTCTAATTTTTGTTTAAGAACCAGAATTTGGAATGGACATTACCTACAGGCCTGGGCAAGTAAATGCAGTAGACTATAGCAAATCAAAGAAAAATATTAAAAAAATTTGGAAAGAAAGGTTAGAAGGAATGAAGGTAGAGAATGATGAAAGAATAGTTTTGCTTCTATTGTTGTGTGTGTCTACCCATAAATTCACTTATGTTTTTGTTTACAATTTATTTACTTGGCAAAGAGGTACTATATTCACCATTTGAACTAATTCTGACGAGATTCCGGACCTTTGATACTTGAATAATTGATTGGTAGCAATGGGATTGGGAATGTATAATAAAGAGTGTATGCTAGGAAGAGCAAATTGTAATGATGCAAGTTCCTTTTTATTTTTTCGAAAAAAAATGAAATTTTATTAAACCAAAGAAGCAAAAAGGCTAGGGACGATGTGGCCCTAGGTTTATAGAAGGAGGGCACATTGACCCTAAATAACAAGAATAACACAATCAGAAATAAAAGACTGTCACAGTCAGAACCTGATTTAGATTTTAGATTACTCATTAGCATTAACGTTGGCCGATCTTGGAATCAGATTATAAGTAACACGCATAGACTGGCACAGGTCTCTAATGTTTGAAATGATCTTCAGAAACCTCAGGGACCGGTCTTGGTATTCGAAGCCCAAGAACTCGCAATAGAAAAATCAGCTTCCACCCAAATGTCCATCCAAATGTCCATATTTTGAGAGGTCTTGAGCAAGATATGACCTTGAAGAAGAGCTTTGATTTTAGCCTCATTAGAGTCTGCGATGTCGATGTGGCCTGAAAAAGCTTTGCTCACCTCCCCCTTCTCATTTCCGATCTTGCCGTCTATCCCAACCATACCAGGATTTCCTTTTGAACTACCATCAAAGTTCATTTTGATAGAGGTGATTTTCCTTCCAACATCTTAAGTTATCAATGGCCGAATCTGTCCAGTTTGGTATAACAGACTCAAATGATGCTGAGGTTCGGGTGGTGCATCAAGGTTGTAAAATGCTTGAGAATTATAGCCTGCTAAGGTGATTGTGGAAGGAGTTTCTCTAAATGTGATCCGATGGGTTAAAGGAACTCGGCGTTGCCCTTGGTGGTTTTGCTAGTTTTTTTTATTGAAATTCAAGACCGGGTGAGGAATTCTTCAATTGTCTTATAGCATGTGCGTCGTACTGCAAATGGAGTAGCTGATAAGTTAGCTAGGGAAGGGGCTGAAAAGGATGGCTTGGAGATCTCTGACTTTTTGCCTCCTTAGTTCTTTGTTTCCTTTCCATTGTATTCTATATTCTTTGTCTTTTTCTCTGTTCTGGACCATCTCGGTCTTCTTTTAATGAAATTTATTCCATTCAAAAAAAATAAAATTTAATAAGCATTTGACCGAACTTAGATTCCTTCTCAGAGGTCGAATACTTTTGTGTTTGTTCCAAATAAATCCAAAGGATTGCAAAGGGACTGACGGTCCTCAAGATCTTACACTTTTTACCAAGCTCTCTGCATTTCCAGCTCCTAAAAAGAAGTCTGATAGGGTATATATCTAAGAATTAGACAAAGAAAATCACTTTAGAATCCTGCTGTGGACCTTTTATATAATCTGAATTATACTATATTGCGTTCGTCGTATGCAAGTATATTAATATTGCACCTGATTGGTTGTATGCATGTAAGTATATTAATATTGCATGTGTCTCAACTTGTATCAAAGTAATAATTAGCGACACGCCATTGATTTCCAAATATTGGTGCCATTCTCTATTATCTTGTTGATATGCATCAGATATCATTGCTTGGTAAGTTTTTTGTGCTTCTCATTAAACATGTGTCTCAACTTGTATCAAAGTAATAATTAGCGACACGTCATTGATTTCCAAATATTGGTGCCATTCTCGATTATCTTGTTGATATGCATCAAATATCATTGCTTGGTAAGTTTTTAGTGCTTCTCACTTAATGTTGGTATTTTTCACTAGGTCGCTCAAGCAACGTCCAATCAAATGTCCAAGCGTGATCCTTTGAGACCCTATATGGATGTGATTGACAACATGTTGCATCAGATGGTACTTTTGCTGGCTTTACAAAGTTTATTGTTAATAAAATACAACACTGTAATATGGTGTTTTTTTTTTTTTGTGATTTCCTACAGTTCAATCTTCCTTCTTTGAAAAAATATTTGATTCCCTTTTTCCAGTTAAAAGAAGATCCATCCTTCAAACCCTCAGGGGGAAGATTGGGAGAAAATGATATGGACTATGATACGGATGAGAAATCAATGGCTACACTTAGACGTCAGCTTAGGAGAGCTCGTGAGGAGTACTACCGATACAAAAGGTATGCATTATTTCATTCGGTGAAGATATAAAGGTTGTGGACTGTTTCCATCTATCTATCGAAATTTTTCTTCACATCCATTTTAGAGATCGAAATTTCATTTCACATCCATTTTAGAGTGCATGTCAGCGACTAAATATGTTATTTAGGTATTTTGAAAGGAAAATTGAGATACATGAAAACTGTTGAGATAGAAATGAGGGAAGAAGAAAGTGAGTTGGAGAGAACTCCCCCTCACTTATGTGTTTATATAAAGAGAGAATGAGTACAAAGACAAGAGTGCCCTTAGGCACATATACACCTAACACTCCCCTCAAGCTGGAATGTATTTATCATACATTCCTAGCTTGTTACAAATGTCACTCAACTAGGCTTTACTTAAGGGCTTGGTAAACATACCAGCCAACTGATCCACTGATCTAGTAAAAACAGTTCATATCTCCCTCTTCTGGATTCTTTGACGAATAAAATGGCAGTCCACCTCAATATGTTATGTTCGTTCATGGAAGACTGGATTGTTAGCAATATGTTTGGCAGCCTTGTTATCACAATACAATCGAGAATGCGAAGAGGGAACAATACCAATCTCACATTAGAGTGAGCAATGAACGTAGCTAGATAAGCTTTGTACTCGTGTGTGCCATGGCTCTATATTCGGCTTCAGCACTGGACTTGGCTATGCCATCTTGTTTCTTGCTTCTCCACGATACCGAGTTTCCTTCTACAAAGGTGCAATACCTAGTGGTTGATCTCCTATCTGCTGGAGATCCAGCCC
The DNA here is from genome assembly GCF_043159265.1 of Tasmannia lanceolata. NCBI lineage: Eukaryota > Viridiplantae > Streptophyta > Magnoliopsida > Canellales > Winteraceae > Tasmannia > Tasmannia lanceolata. The sequence goes on from NW_027518693.1 coordinate 10,280,638, forward strand.
AATCTGCATCAGAAAAGCCTTCAATCTTCATATGACCATGCCTTTTAAGCAACACGCCTCTCCCTGGAGCGCCTTTCAAGTAATTGAGAATGTGGACTACTACAACCCAGTGAGAGGTACGTGTGGAGCTCATATACCGATAGACTACCTACCCCTACGGCATATGAGATGTCTGGGCGAGTGACAATGAGGTATATGAGCTTACCAACTGGTCTCCTATATCTGCCTGGGTCGTCCAACAAGTCCCCCCTCTTATGGAATAAGATTTACATTGGGGTCCATTAGAACAGATGCAGGTTTCACTCCAAGGTTTCTTATCTCATCTAATAAATCCAACACATACTTTCTTTGTGATAGAGAGAGACCTCGAGAAGAATATGCTACCTCTATCCAAAGAAAGTACCTTAGGTGACCCAGATCCTTGATGGAGAACTCTTTCTGCAAGAAGCTCTTCAATTTCTTTATGCCCCCTGAATTACTGCCAGTGATGATAATGTCCTCAACAATATACAACCAGCCGCAGACTGATAACTGAAAAATGAATGGTCTACGGCGTATTGTTTCATGCCAAAACGCATGATGGCTTCAACGAACCTCCCAAACCATGCTCTTGGAGATTGCTTCAAACCATAGAGAGATTTCCGCAGGCGACACGCATATTAGGACATCTCCCCCTGAGCAACATATCCTGGAGGTTGCTCCATGTACATCTCCTCAGTGAGGTCGCCATGGACAAAGGCATTCTTCACATCTAATTGATATAGGGGCCAGCCATGATTAATAGCCAAAGAAAGTAACACACAACAGGAGAGAACGTCTCAGTGTAATCAACACCAAAAGTTTGAGTATACCCTTTAACCACTAATCGTGCTTTCAAACACTCAACAGTACCATATGACAAATACTTAATAGGGAAAACCCATCGACATCCCACAGGACGAGCACTAGAAGGCAGGGAACCAAATCCCAGTCTGATCGGTGTGAAATGCACCCATCTCTAGATCCATATCTGTGCGCCAGCTAAGTTGAGCAAGAGCCTTGGCCACATACTGTGGTAAAGAGATAGAAGCCAAAAAAGAGACAAAGCCTCGAAGGAGGGGGGTTAGATTATCATAAGAGACAAAGTTAGAAATAGGATGCGTAGTAGAATAAGAACAGATACGTGATGCAATAGGAGAATCAGATAGCTCAACAGAAGAAGGAAGAGATGATACCTGAGGGTTAGATGCCAGGATCACTGGCTGGAGAGAAGACGCCTCGAGAGGAGGTGGGGTGGGATCTGCACGCCGACATTGATGATAGTTTTTTGTAGTAGCAGGAGGTCCTGGTGCGGTCGAAACTGGTGTAGGTATAGGGGTCAATGTGTGTGCATCCATTGACACAGATAGAGGCGGAGGAGGCAGGACAACCGGGTTAGGTATAACCGGAAGACGAAGAGAAGGCGTCGACTCAAGAACAAGACGAGACTCATGTGACTAAGCAAAGAAGGGCTCAGACTCAAAGAAGGTCACGTCAGCTGACACAAACCATTGTCGAAGACAAGGATTGTAGCAACGATATCCCTTCTGGGTACGAGAGTAACCTAGAAAGACACAACGCTCCGACCGCGGGTCTAACTTATCACGACCAGGACCTAAATTGTGAACAAAGCAAACACAGCCAAATACCCGAGGGGTAGGAGGGAAAGCGTCCCGGTCAGGATGTAAGGCCATGAAGGGGGAGTCACCATTAAAGACCGATGGCGGGAGACGATTAGTGAGAAAGACTGCAATAAGGATAACATCACTCCAATAGGTTTTAGGCTCTTGCATTGAAAAGATAGGTGCGGGCCCTTAGAAGCAGGAACCTCCTCTCGGGGTGCCGCTCCCACCTCGGAACCTCGATTCGGCGCTCCTTAGGAAGGAGCTTCCAGGGAACGCGACCCCAGAGAGACGGGAACCGCTCTAATGACGCATCAGTCTGCTTCTATTACTCTATAAGTCCCACCATCACCAACTTCCTTATATCAAACTCCTCCAACTCTTCAAAGTACTTCATTTGAGCAAGCACAAAGGCTTGTACATCTTCAGAAGGCACAAGGAACGAGTGCACACAAATGAAGATGGTGAAGATGGTTAGAAATTAGCTTTTAGATGTACTTAAATTTTGAAAGATACAAATGAAAAATGGTTAGAAACTATTATTTTTTTATGTACTTGAATTTTGAAAGGTATATAAAGAAAATATTACATGCACGCTCCCACGGCGCTCCCAAACTTAGACTCTTCTAGACCCCACGCTTCCCCGCCCCCGCTCCCGCCTCCGCTCCCGCCCCCGCACCCGCTTCGTGCTTCTAAGTGCGGGCCACCTCAATAAGTATCGTAGTTTCCTCTCTGCAACACCATTTTGTTGAGAGGTGTAGCAACAAGATGAATGATGAAGGATGCCATGAGTGGAGAGGTAGTCCTGGAAACCATTCGACCGAGAAAAATGTTCTCTAGCATTATCAGTTCGTAGACATTTGAGATTGCAATCATATTGGTTTGTAATTTCAACATGAAAAGCACGAAAGACAGAAAAAGTCTCAGAACGATCTTTAAGTAAAAATAGCCACGTCATAGGCAAATAGTCGTCAATAAAAATAATAAAGTACTTGTAACCAGAAGAAGACACGACCCTAGAGGGTCCCCATACATAAGAATGAACTAACTGAAAAGGACTCGATACTCTACTGACTACTCGGGGTGGAAAAGACACACAATGGTGTTTCTTGAGTTCACATGACTCGCACTGAAAATGAGAAACAAGTCCCGGAACAATATGCGTCTGCTGCAGCCGCCGATAGGCATTGATAGAACTATGTAAGGCAGCTGTAGGCGTGCTACAATCCAGACGGTAGAGCCCATCCACCTCACGTCCCGAGCCAATCTTCCTCCTGGTCGAGAGATCCTGAAACTGAAAGAAACAATAAGAGGGGTAAAATGCGACTGAGCAATTGAGACTTTTAGTAAGTTGACTAACAGAAGGTAAACTGAAAGGAGACTTGGGAACATATAAAACCGAAGATAACGGAAGGCTAGGATGAGGAGAAATACTACCAACACCAGAGATGGGAGTAGTAGTCCCATCAGCAAGTGTAATTGATTGAGAGACAGAATGAAAAGCTTGAAAAGTGGTAAGCTGAGAAGAGTTACTAGTCATGTGGTTTGAGGCCCCCGAATCAATAATCCAGGACCCAGAGCTAGAAATAAGGGTAGTAGGTGAACTACTTGGGTGTGCAAAGCCCGCATTAGGAGGGCGAGCTCTGATACCATGTTGGGATAGAAATTTGGGAAGAAGAGAGTGGGTTGGAGAGAATTCCCCCTCACTTATGTATTTATATAAAGAGAGAATGAGTACAAAGACAAGAGTACCCTTAGGAACATATACACCTTCTAACAAAAACCTTGGAACTATACTATTCTGAAATTGAACCTTTAACGTGATTAAAGGTAGGTTGGCTGGGGAAGGAGAGGCCCTTCTGACAACATTCTCACTCTTGATTATTTCTAGCATAGGAAGCAAGGTTTATTACATGTGAATATCAGCAAAGGGATGAAGGAATTTATGAATAATTGATTTATTCATTGCATAGTGGTCAAAAGTGTTTTTTAGTGTTAGTGGTCAAAGGTATTGGATTGGTGGTTGGACAAAAGGTCTGTTTCATGTCAAAGGTTGTATTTTAAAGTTTTGAGTTTATGTGTGGCCCTTCAGAAGGAAAGGAGTGATAGGAATTGTATAGGTGATAGTGGAACAAGTCAAAATTTCCATTATCCATGGGGTCATAGGAGAGATTGAAAGATAGTGGCTGCTAGTGGGAGAAGAATAAGAGGTGAAAGAGGAAAGTTGGTAAATTCTGGTTGGGAGCTTGAGGACTATAATGAAGTGGAAGGTAGAATTTTATTTGGGGGTTTAACAAATAACAATTTTCTATTCGGCCTTGTTGAGATCTCTTATTGCAAAGGGCAACTCGCTAAATGTGATAAGATGCGGTTTTTGGGTCAATTTAGATTTCTTTTCACGATGTTGAATTCTATATTTTAAATGTTTCTTTTTACAATCTTGTAAGAGAGGTGAATGACATGTTGACTCCCTTGATTTGAGGTCATTGCTTGTATTGGGATGTCATTTCACCTTCTGTGTGATTTTCTGGGTATATTTTTCTACATGACTAAATTTGCTATAGCCTTGGGTCTGTTTATGTTTATGTTGTGTGCATACATCCATATATAGTGGAACAAACAATCTATGAACACCTCGAATGGATACGCATGAAAGCTCTTCCATGCTTGAGAAGCTGAATTACAAGATATGCTCTTTTTTTCTTGAAAGTAGTAACTTTATTAAGATTTATGAATACAAAGAGATGCAGGGGACAAGATGCTCCCCCCGCCCAAAAAAAAAAAAAAAAACCTTAAAAATAATCACAATGGAAAAACGGTGAGGGTTGAAAAATCCTCCCACTGCTGCCACGAACAACTAGACAGTACATGGGTGGATCACCTCTATCTGTGGTTTGTCAACTCCAGCCTTAGCCATTCATCCACTTTTAGGTAGCGGACATGAACATGTGCAAAATACGAGGCGAATGGTCTTGCAATAGTCATGGATTTTGGATATAATGCTGGCCAACTTCCAAGGACCCGCCGCCGCCCCAGATGCCCAAGCTATGACATTGGAGTCGTCTCCCTCCATGATCAAAAGGCAAGAGAGCTGAGATACGGACCTACCGAGGCCCCATAATAAGGCTCTCTCGCTTCCATCTTGTTTGATTCACAATCCTGGTGGAGCCGGAAAATGGGGAGCAAGGTATGGCCATCTGAATCCCTAATGAGACCTCCAATTCCTGCCTGACTCGGTTTGCCTTTTGCGCCGTCGTTGAAGTTGAGTTTTAGCCATCGAATAGGGTGGTGTTTTAGCAAGGAGATGGTCTAGATTTTGAGTTTTGACGCTTCGGTCCCATATAACTGGCCACCAATTCCGAATGATGTCAACCAGTGAGTATATGGTGCAACAATTCCGAATGTTGTCAACCGGTAGTATATGATGCCACAATTCCGAATAATGTCAGCCGGTGAGTTTTAGCCATCCAATTGGGGGGACGTGGGATAGACCGGCTATCTCATGGTCCTTGAGATCTCCCTTGACTTTGTAAGTTTCAGAACTGTAGGTTGCACATTGGAAAAAATAAAAAGAGGGGAGAGAGAAGAGGGGAGAGAGAAGAGTCACCCATGAGTCGTCTTCTCCTAAGCAAGGTAACGCCAATGCTGGGAGCAAAAATCAATCTTCTATTCTATCTCAAAAGTGGCCAAAGGCCTTGCATTTGTAGACAAAGAAACCCCCTATTTCTAATAAAACTTGGATTTCTAGTCTAACTGGAACTCCTAATCGAATTATGACTTAAATAACAACTCAACACAAATTAAAACTCCTAGTTGAAACTTACCATTTTTAGTAACCCACATTTACTATTTTTAGTAAAACCCGAACTTGCCATTTTTTATTCAACCCGAGAACTTACTATTTTAGTAAACACGGAATTACTATTTTTAGTAAATTTGATAAGGACACCCCAAAGGTGCTCTAATGCTCCTTCCTTAATTGATATTGACACCCCTTCTTTAACAAACATGTAAAATCAAAATGTAAGCCCTATGATAGTCCCCATCAATGTGTCAGCTCATGTTTGTTTCCTTTCAAAAGCTCCACTAGGGGTTATGATTTTAAAAGATGGTACTGTGTTGTATCATTAGTCCTTAGTATATTCATTTGATAACACTTCTACTGGTTTGGAGCATTCATCTATCAATTGAAAAGCATTCTATCTTCATGATATAAATGTCAAGGAAAACAATCTTTATTATTTTAATACCTACACTCGTGGTGCTGCTTCATTTCTTTAACAGCTTTATCTGATATACTTTCTTAATATTTTACAGTGAGTATATGACCTATGTCTTGGAGGCCCTTGAGCTGGAAGATACTATTAAAAACTATGAGCGCCGCAGTTCTACTGGATGGTTTGTTCTTCACCTACATGCTCAACAGTTTTTTCACTTTTTTTATTTCTTTTGATAAAGTTCCATTCTGTTTGTGTATGCCCTTCAGCTTCCTAACATCCTTCTCTATCAATCAATAATATTATATTCAACTTATTAGAATAAAACTTGGTTGAGATAACATATTGGAAACATTTACCCAATTTTGGGATAAGTAAAATCAGATTTGTTTAAGTTAGAAGCTAGATGAATACTTTGAATTTACTATGAGCGCTTTGTTTTTTCAATTGATAAACTGGCTTATTATTCACTTAAGAGGCATGGGGGAAACCTGGTTCTCTTATTTTTGAGCTTCATTGCAGGACAAAAGTTTAACTATAGTTATATGAAGGTTATGTTTTAAGAGAAATTATATGGTGCTCGAGCGGGCATGCTCGTGTAAGAGGCACCACCCTTGATATTTGATCCAACAGCAACGCAGTTTTTAAGAGGCTGCTGTTGGATCAAATATCAAGGGTGGCTTCCATTGTACCGCTTACCTATGTCACAAATATCGTTCTCGGGAATTCTCGGCAAGGGTAAATCTCGGGATATCATAATTTTATTTTATTTTTTCGTGTTTATATCTGGAAAAAAATAAAATAAAATAACTTAATAATATATAAATTAAGAAAAAATAAAAAAGTAAAAAATATAGTAAAAATATCGTGATATTATCGCTATTTTTTAAAAAATTCTCAAGATTATTTTGAAATTTAGTCGTTTTATCAAAATATCGCGATAAATTCGCTATATTTTGAAAATATCGGAGATATTTGTGACATAGCCGCTTACATGAGAGCAATATATTAAATCTCATGTTTTAATATCATATGTAATTTTCTGCTTGTTTGTTTATTTTATGTTTTTCTATGGTAAATGTATTTTTATTAGTTCTATGTCCAAATGTACCCATTCTTTTCTTTCAAACAAAATTACTTCTTTTTTCTTTTCTCTTTTTTTTTTTTTTCATTATTTCAAATATTTAGTTTTGTTATTATAAATATATTATGCATGGATGTCTATTCATTACTAGTTTGATGAAAGCTGGTTTTCATTCCCGACTCATTTCATGAATAATTCTCATTCAGTCTTACAATTTTAGAGGGTATAATTTCGTGTTCAATAAATTTTTATGAGGTGCATGATGTTCATTACATGAGAAATCCTCTTTTGTCAGTCCCATTTAAATTCAGAACGGAGTAATAGTTGCCTATGCTACAAGTCAGATAATATATAATGAACCGTACTTCTATTTTTTTCACTTTAGTGACTTTCTGCATAAATTTATTAAAGTGCGTTCTGGAATCATTTCTTTTCTTTTCACTGCTGCTTCCACTTTGCTTAATCTTATGCAGTATTATTGTCAAAGTTGTAGGATTTTGCTTCTGATTAGAAACTATTCTTTGCATGGATCCTGTGATACAGAACAAGTGCTAATAGGCATACCTGCATTACTTGCACACCCCCCTTGCATTCTTAAGGGTGATGATATTTTCACCCCCCCCTGCATTACTTAAGGGTGCAAGTACTTGCACCCCGTGATACAGAACAAGTGCTAATAGGCATACCTGCATTACTTGCACCCCCCTTGCATTCTTAAGGGTGATGATATTTTCACCTCCCCCTGCATTACTTGCACGCTCCCCTTATAACGTGATTTGACATAAAGTTGCCCACTTTTCACGTCAAATCAGTTTATAAGGGGAGCGTGCATGTAATGCAGGGAGAGTGAAAATATCATCTCCCTAATCTTTATCATTTGTATTTAACAAAAAGGTTATTAGTTAGTCATGAACTGGTATAATTACTTTATGATATTTTTTTTGCTTATAACTATTTTTTTTGCTTCCATTAAAAAAACTATTTTTTTAATTATAAATCTTCCATAATCTTATTGTTGTAGGAAATATGTTTCAAGTTTCAGAGCTGGTCGTACTGGCAAAATAGGGGCACTGTTTGATACGATGGGTAATCTTCCACTCAATTATTAAAATTGTTGTGTTTTATTAAATAGACATATTTAAATTATTATTGATGCTTGTGATTTCTTTCTTCTGATGATTGGATAATTTTACATGACAGGATTTACTATTTTCTATTTCATAGTGTTATGTGAAATGATATAAACAGAAAATGTGTTACCAAGTAATTCTGAGAGATGTTTCTTATGTTTAACTGGAAATTTTGGTAATTGGTGGGTCTTGCAGAGTTGGTTTGGCGTTGTATACTTAGGAAGCAGCTTGAGAAACTTTTGGCCATTATACTTGGTTGCATGTCAGCCGCTATTCTTTTAGCAGAGGCTACACTTTTGCCAAGGGGAGTTGATTTGTCTCTTTTCTCCATTCTTATAAATGCCGTTGGGAAGCAAGAGGTGCTTGTGCAGGTAATTGTAAAAAGATTTTGAGGTAGTCGAAACTGAAGGGCACCCTTGCATAAATAGGGTGAAAGGGCGCCCCCATTTGTTGAAAGTTGTCAGAGTGCATTTAATGCTTTACATTTTCTGTTGTATCATAAATGCCCTCTGACAACTTTCAACCAATGGGGGCGCCCTTTCACCTTATTTATGCAAGGGCGCCCTTCAGTTTAAGACTTCCTCAAAGATTTTATATCTGAAGCTTATTTTGTGCTGCTAAAATGATTTTTTTTGTTAGTTTTCGCCCAAATACCTTTGACTTCCATCTGGGCCAAATGTTTACCCTATATATAATTATAATATATATATATCTGCACACGTGCTTGTGTTTTTATGCTACTGTTTTGCATGAACATGCATGAGCGTTATATTATTTTTAAGGCTGTCAATCTTGGTGAATTTCTAGTAGATTTACTTGCATCAAATATAAAGGTTGTCAATCTTGTATCCAAATGCCTTCTATGCATATGGGGAGGGGGAAATTCTGCATCTTTTTCTTTGGGGAAACTCTGAATACATTTGGATCTCAACCTCATTTTTTTAACGGTAAAATAATTTCATTAAAAACGACAGAGAAGGTCAAAGAAAGAACTACAACAAAAATGGGATACAAAGCGAGATAAAAAGAGGAAAAAATCAAGGGGATCTCAACCTCATTTACTCATGGAAAATATAGAATGCCAAATCACATGCCCTTCAGGTAATGTTATCTAGTGCACAAATATTGTGTCAGCTCGAGGAAGGATCAGAAGAAAACAACTCATTATGTTTTTTTTGTTTGTAAACCAAGGAAAGACAACTCCTCATATCTTTCAGGTTAAATGGATCAAACTTGAAAATGGATGGCTGAATTTAAACTCAAATGGGTCTTCATGTGGCATATCAGTATGAGATGGTGGAATGAATGGGAACAAGCAGATTTCAGCTTTCTATTATTTTTAAGGCTGGGAAACTGTTAATTTGGGTCAAGTAAAAGCTTTGTCTACAAATTTCAACAAGAAGTGGCATAACAGAATTATGATTTGGAGTTTGATTTTTACAATCAGCAATCGAAATTCAGCCCGAAGTAAGGGAATTCAGTAAAAAACATTCCATTAACTAACTCTCTCTGAACTTCAACTAATGGTATTTATCACAAATATTTTGACTCTGCATTGTTTAGGGAATGAATTATGATTAATCAAACTGATGATGTTCATTGGTTAAGGATTCTAGTTTTTTCTTGATTAGTAGTACAGATAATAATACAGTCATAAACGTAACAATTGGTGGTCCTATACTTCACTCCTGCTATGCTAGATTCTTGTGCTTAATTATTTTTGTTCATTTTTTTTACGAATTTGCAGCTAAAACTCCACAGCTGATCGAGTTTTTGGTCTCTGAATCTCTGTCACAAATATTGGCGGCGAGAAATTGAATCAATTTCTCGTGAGAAAATTGCGATATTTTGATTAGACGATGAAATACATTTTTATTGTGAGAAATTGAATTTCTCGCGAGAGGAATTTCTCGCGATTTTATCATGAATTATATAGCGAGAAAGAATTTCTCACGATTTTATCGTGAATTATAGCGATAAATTAGGGAGTTGACTTGAAAAAATTATCTTGGACTTCTCATTCACTCTAAAAATCTCTCAAACATCCTAAAACCTTCTACCTAACTCTAATTCCGAATTAATTTTTTTTTTATATATTTCATATTTTATATTTGTAAATTAATTTATTTTTAGCATTTTTTCCAATATAAACCCCCAAAAAAATAAAAAAAAATCCTGAGATTTTCGCTTTGCCGAGAAATTCCCAAGAACGATATTTGTGACATAGGTTTGAATTCTATCCAAACTCGAGTCATCTAATCAGATGTAGATTCAGTTTTTGAACCCTGGCGTAAAGTGCCTTGATTCTTCACGGGTTAAATTTAATTGATGTTGATGTTTCAAGTCTTCAGTCCACATCTTCTGACAATATCATGTTTTTTTTTATTACATATTTTACTTATTTTATATATTCTGCAGATAGCAGCATTTGTTCCTCTGATGTACATGTGCATTTGCACATATTATTCTTTGTTCAAGATTGGAATGCTCATGTTTTACTCACTAACTCCAAGACAAACAAGCTCAGTCAGCTTGCTTATGATATGCTCGTAAGTTTTTCCGATCCGCTGTTTGATTGCAACATCAATTGTGTTTTATGATCATTGTACTTGAATAAAAATTGACAATTGAAAATCAATCTAACTTCTCTGCTAGAATGGTTGCTCGATATGCACCTCCAATTTCTTACAACTTCCTAAATCTCATTCGTCTTGGTGGAACCAAGACCATCTTTGAAAAGGTGAGCTTTTTATATCATAATTTCTATTATTACTATTTTCTTTTGTGTGCAAAACGCTACTCACACTCAAAAAATGGAAATGGCAATCCTATTTCTGTCAGTGCACCAGTTTTTCTGAGTTAATTGATAAATAAATGTTTGCTTCCTCAACTAATGATAGATAGTTTTAAATTGTTGAAATATTACAACATGGAAAACATTTAGTTAAACTATAGGGTGATGATCTTTTGATTTGATGCAGAGAATGGGGAATATTGATGATGCTGTCCCTTTCTTTGGACGAGGCTTTAACAGAATATATCCACTGATTATGGTTATATACACATTGCTGGTTGCAAGCAATTTCTTTGATCGAGTGATTGATTTTTTCGGAAGCTGGAAAAGGTTCAGGTTCCAAAATGAAGCAGATGATATGGATGGATTTGATCCATCTGGTCTAATTATCCTCCAAAAAGGTGATAATATAATTTTCATCAGTTGTAGCCCCAACTTTCTTGTTTCAATGGATGGGTTCACTTGTGAAGCGCCACATTGTCCTGCTCTCTTCTTTTCTGGTGTCTGTGTCTGTGTGGATTGGGTAGGGCCAAGGTTTTAAATTTCTGTTTCGGTGGAATTTTTGGCCGAAATCATGTAAAAATAGGATAATAATTTCGTTTTTTTTTAATTTGCACTGAAATGTCTAAATTTCGGTAGAAATCATGACATTTCAGTGCACATTTTTAAAGTTTTGAAGGTCATATTTAAAATTTCGCTGGAAATTTTGTAAGAAGGGGTAAAAACGAAATTTAAGTTTTCGGCGACATTTCAGTAAAATTTTGCTAAATTTCGCCGAAGTCTTGTAAATTAATGATTTCATGTAAATTTCGTTTCGGCTGAAATATTTCGGCCATTTTGTTTCATTTCGGCTGAAATTTAAAACCATGGGTAGGGCTGTGTTTATTAAATGACAAACTCTAATTTTTTAGCGTGAGGCTGTGCAGAGCTTCAGGACTCAACTTGTGCACTCATTTGATTTGCTTAATGATACTTAAATAGATTTATATTTGATTTGTTTATGTGACCTTTTCAGAGCGATCTTGGATTGAACAAGGGCTTAATGTTGGTGAACACGTTATCCCATTGGCAAGAAACTTTCACAGTGTGAGTGTGGATGTTGAATCTAGCAGCATGCCCCTGGTATGTCACCCTTAGCTTCATACTTTTTTATGGTGGTATCATGGACATACTATTTCTTTAATCATCTATTAGAAAGTGTAAATTTTTATTTTACTAATTTATTACATGATAACTCAGTCAATTTTTTGTCAGAGAACTGCTAAAGGTGAAAATTTTATTCAGGATAAGAGTGCTGTGGAAATGAATGGAACGGCCAGTTTATCCAACAAGGAGAGAGGAAATGGGATTCGAACAAAACCTTCAAAAGAAGAGAACCGGAAATATGGAAACAACAAAGAAACTATTGCAAACAAATATGCGACTATAAGAGAACATCAAGGGAGACAATCATCCACAACAGGGTCAGCAGAAAAAAGCAGTCTCTCTCCAGCTACAATATCTTTGCTTGATACAGGCAACTCTCAGACCCAGAATAACTCTGTTAACACTATGGGGAGGCCCCCCTATGGATTAGCCTCAACATGGGTATCAATGAAGACAAGTTTCCAAAGTTTCAAAACTAATATTGGGGCCAAGAAATTCCTTCCTTTGCGTCAGGTTCAGGAACCAAATCTTCATTCGCGCGTCTCTTCCTCGGAGTCCTTAGATGAAATTTTTCTGAGATTGAAACAGCGCCCAAATAATGACCACAATGGAGATTACAGTGATGCCAATGTCAGTGACGTGGAGTTGAGGAATTCAGGGCCAAGCGGATAATACCGGCCATTCTCAGTTGCAAATTAAATTAGCCCACTTTGTTATTTGGATGTCAACGTTCGAGAAATCAAATTCGGATGAAAATCAGTTTTGATCTCATAAACGCGACGAGATGTGTACAGTTTCAGAGACGAATTGCCATTTGCCATATTCTTTGCTCTGGATTTGCTGCCACAGATGAGGTTCTGCTATACTAAACTTACATATAGAAACAGCTTTTGTAGCAGAGAATACAACAGGGTTCTGATATCCCACCTACGTACTTTTTGATGACCCTCTGTCTGTGCCGTGAACCAATTGAATGGGTTGTAATTTGTAAATTTGGCAATGAAACTCCAAATCAGCATTTACGCTTTGGCAACTGTCATCTCATCTTATGCTGGAGTTGAACACGGCCGTGAATTGTTTCGTCCAGGAAATGAAGTATCTTGTTATAGTGTATGGTTCTTTACTTGATATTACTCCCTAAATATACAGGGAAAGTGTAGAATGCAAAAATTGAAATTACTTTCTTGTAACTCTTCTGAACTTTTAGATAAGTGGCTGTTTGGATCGCTGTGATCCTTCTTGAAGCAAGATCGCTTTTGATGGATATCTTTGTAGCCTAAAATTTGTTGGAATTTGTCCAAATCTAAGTTACAGCCAATATTGTAGGTGTGAGTATTTTTGTTTGTCCAGAAGATTTGAGCTCAAAGAGGAAAGCTTTCATCTCTACGAGGTACCTTCTATATATGTTGATGTTTGTAGTTACAATCATGGTTTTAAATTTGGACCGAAAGTTTGGATTTCGGTGGAGGGAGACCGACACGGAAATGGCCTTTCCCCGAAATGGTCATTTATTTCGGCCGAAATTTTGTTTTTGCCCGAAATTTAAACCAAAAAAATCTTTTTTTTTAATTATTTAAAAATTTTACCGAAATTTTGGTAATTTCGGCCGAAATTTAATATTAAATAGATACCCTTTTCTTTGTGGTACCGGATTTCGGCCGAAATTTCGAAATTCCAGGGGTCCGAAACCGGTACCGAAACCGAAATTTTCAACCATGGTTACAATCAAGGTTTTAAATTTCGACCGAAATCTGAAATTTCGGATTTCGCCCAAGACCAAAATCAAAATTGGTGAAATCTGAAATTGGTGAAATGTAAATTATTTTGGTCGAAATTTTGGAAATTTCGGCTGGTAATTTTGCCGAAATTTGCTATAAAATATTATTATTTTAATCCTCTATGGTTTCGGTGGGAACCGAAATTTTGCCGAAATCGAAATTTAAAACCTTGGTTACAATGCGGCTGCCCCTTCCGCCAGGGTTGGCTCCATGTTTTATTTCTTCTTCTTCTTTTTCGAACAATGAACTTATTCATTAACATGAAAAACAGAATTATTACAGGGAAAGAATTTTTCTAGAAAAAAACAATCCTTTCCTCTGCACATATTGAAGGTTCTATCTATCTGATGTGTGAGCCTCCCCGGGCCAGAACTATGGCCCAAAATTTAGCTTAACAGTGGAGAGGGGTGCATTCCACTAGACCACTATCTTCTCTTTGTGCTTCTTGCTGTAGCTAATCTCCATCTATTTTCTTAAGAAATTTATCTGAAGGCCTCGCAAATCAGTGTCCATGAGAAAATTAAGTTCTTAATATCTGAGATGATCTTTCTCATTGATCTTGGAGATTCAATATCTCTAGCTTACTCCGTCACGAGCACCGGAGCATCAATTTCCAGCTTTATACACATGTTTCCTTATATTCAAAACTCATTTAAAGGACTTTACAAAACCCATCCACGGAAACTCAAGTAAAATCTAAAGGCCCTGTTTAATTGCAGGAATTTTCTGGAAAAGTTTGGAAAGGAAAAAAAATTCTCTCAGAGGCAAATCACAAATCCCAAACTCGAGCTAATAAATCAGGTAGCATAAATTGAGTTTCTCACAAATTGTAATACTATAAGTTGACTAGGAATGAGTAATTAGTGGCGTTTGAGAGCATCTTTGTTTTTTTGATTGTTTGTTAAGTTAATTATAAATAGGGATTTGCCAGGGACCAACACAGACTTGGACCGGCTGTTGCATGAGAGAGCAACCACATAGGCCACCTTTTGTATTATTCATTCTATGCGGCTGCTCTCGTGCAACAGCCGCTCCGAGAAATGCCTTTTGCGATGGTCCCTAGCAATCCCTTGTAAATAACTCAACTCAGCTCAACTCAACTAAGCCTTTGTCCCAAACTACTTGGGGTTGGCTAATGAATACTTAAGAAAATTTTCATGAAGGTGAAGGGATCTATCTGGTAGCCTCCTCACGCCCCGCACCCGCCCATAAAGGTGGACCCCTTGTAAATAACTTAACAAACAACTAAATTAAGAGAATCAAGACCCTCGTGCATGTCACTCGCACATGGCACTTCCCCAATTTCTTTATACATTAAAACAAAGAGAGATTCGCTTGGGAATCTACTACCTATACATAAATCCATACCTAAGTAGCATTATTTTATACAAAGGACATTAACAACTAATGTGTTTTTCTTTCTGTGTTGTTTCAAATATTCATGCATAAAACAAAGATGTAGAAGAAATGCAAAGCTTGTGTATAAGATGCTTTGAAGATTAACTATCTGATAAATGAACACAGAAAACTAATAATCAATGGGGAATTAAAAAAAAAAAATCTTCCCATTTAACAAAAGTTAGGTGTTCACTCGAAAATGGGAGATGGTGGGGCCAGGTGGAGGACTGCACCTGTTTACAATCCACAGTAAAAACTAGTTGATAGGCCTAACCCTTGTTTTGATATCAGGACCCAATCTATTTTAACTTGAATAATTGACTAATTTATAGCCTGTCGCAAAGTTTAACAGCCAATGAGGACGCTTAAAATAGAAGGAAACTCAAAACAACAGGGGTGCCAGTACCAGTATCAGTTTTCTAACAAAAAACAAAATACAAAAAGTATTGTTTTAATAAGTCGTCCAGTAAGCTGAATATGTAGAAAGAAGGAAAATCAGAGCAACTAACATGTAAGAGTTCTATTCTAAGAAAGCTAAGAGCAAGAAATGAGAATTCAAGACATACATGTTAATTAAATATAGAAGAGAAAGAAAGTGATGTCTGCAAGAATAGAGTTATCGTAGCCATAACTAGTCAGAGAAAACATTAGATTTTTCATAAAACATTTAAAAGCCACTAGATGTATTTCAAATCCATCAAAGAACTTTAGATAGACCTGTGAGGGTCCTATCCAATTGCCTTACAGATTTTTCCTCTGTACAAAATGGTGAGAGGACGCAGACTTGTTGAGTTGAGCAAGTGAGGTGGTCACAGAACATGCAGAGCACCTGCCGCTTTGTTGTCTATTTGCTGAATGTTTGGGGTTAGTTTCTTGTCAGTAAGCAACATTGCTGTCAAGGAGTTCTTATAAGCCTCCGCTTTGTCTGCAACATATCTTGCAGTTTCGGAGAGCTCTGTCCTCATTGTTGAGACTAGTGACTCCATGTGCTCTTTGTACTGGGACACCGCATCAATCAGAGCCAGGAGCTCCTGAGCACACATCTGAACGTCTTCATCGCTTTGTTTGATTGTATACTGCAATTTTTGTTGACAGTTCTGTACATCAAACAAAACTTGGGTTAATCAGAATCAGCTCTATCCATTCTATCGTTTCCATTAGTTATAACCAAGGTTTTAAATTTTGTTTTTGGTAAAAATTCGGCCACGATCTCAAAATTTCGGAAGAAATTAATGAAATTTTGGAACATTAGTAAATTTTTGAATAAAAAAAATCCGAAATTTCAAACCATGGTTATAACTGAGCCTGAGATTGCCTAGGAAAGTTCAAAGAAACCCTAAAACTACATTGGTCTAACATCCTAGGCATAGCCCAGGACAAAAAAAGGTTCTGATAAGTACAATGACCAAAATGAGCAAAATACCTTTAGAGTCTCTTCTGCTTCTCTTTCTGTTATGACCAAGTTGTGTGTCTCTACCTCAACAGTTTTATGTAGTCTTTCAGCTTCTGTTGCACATTTATATAAGTGATCTTCAATTTCCTTCTTCATCAAGTTCACTTGAGCTTCAACCTGACAAATATCAGTGATTTACGGTAGGATTAACAAGTGAAAGTTCAATGTGCAACTGACAGACAGCACAATTGGAAATAAAAATTACTTTCAGTAATGGTTTCTCCAAATATATTATATGCAGATCCTTAAAACACCGGAGTATCTGAGATATCATATTAAATCCCAGACATGGATAATTTCAGATAACACTGAATTTAGAGGGATCCATACACCCAATCCTTGTCATTAAAGTTTCACTCCTTAGTATATATACAGTTCTGAACTGCTAAGTGGAGATTTGGAATATTAAACTCAAGGTTAAAGATAAAAAGAGCTGTTAAATAATCTAGCTTAACCTTGCAAAACAAACAATAATATACTTCCGTAGTTGTGATAATCACCTGAATTACCCACCCAGCAGAATAAAAACCATTTCAGACCATACTCCTTGGACTCTATCATTCCAAGTTTGGATTCACGTTCTAGAATGTGAACCAAGCAATCCGGCATTTTAGCTTATTATTATGGGGCAATTTTAGGTATTCACCTTGATCCTATTTGACCTTTTAGGAGCATCACATGTAACTATTTTCAGGAGCAATCAACAAATAAAGGTACAAAGATGTGAAATACAATTATGACAACTTTTTAGGAGTTCCATCTTGAAACATATTTAGAATGGTTGTGCTGATATCATTTTTCTTTTAATGTTCATATTATGGATGATAGAAGGTCGTCACCTACTAAACCTATAGCTGAAGAATACATAATGCAGAACTTCACTTCCATAGAAGCCTCTGGGCTCATGGAATTTGACAAATAAATATGAGAAATGAAAATAATGACAGTTCAGTGGATATAAATGTATGCAAAACCTCTAAATTGGAGCCTAGAGGGCTAGAGCTTAGATATGCAGGTAAAATTAATGATACCATATCAAAGCTGCTATTTGATAAGCAATGGTCGATCTTAATTCTTAGTATCCATGGTAAATGCATAAAATCTTAGACCTCAGAATCATACTATCCCATCCTTTTGTACAGTCAATGTCTTAGTATTCCATACTATTGTATACATAGAACTATGGCTGTGGTGATGCTAAGCACAATGGAACTTTGACACCAGATGGTTGAGAAAAAATTTCTCAGTGTTTACTTGTGACTTGCTCATCAATAAGAATAAAACATGAAATTTATGATTTTTATTTAAATAACGAAGTGTAAAGCAACTTTGTCAACACACTAGTGTCTGGTTATTCCAGCTGGTCATGGTGTCCATAATATGTAGAACATTTTCAGTGATAATAAAAGCTCAGTTAAACAAATAGGTTTTCCACAAGATAACAAAGCATATTTAAGTCGATCGTCAATTTGACAAGGAATCCACTGCAAGCATTTTTTTTTTTCCAATTTTCTTTCCCAAGTGACCAACAAAAAGCAAATTAATTGATGGATTTTTATTAACAAAAGCAGCAGTTGGTAGGAAAACCACTTGACTACCCAATAGTTTGCAGTTAATATTGGAGGGTAGATGATTAGAGGTGTCTGGAAGCTGTAAAAGGCCAATTTCATATTTCACAATACGTAGTCTAATTAAAGTCTGGGATGGTATTATTCATAAGAATATATAGGTGTTCCCTCTACTTATTTGTCTATTTGTCTTGCTGGGTATATTTCCTCTACATGCTGCAATGCATGAACATACAAATACATGAGTATGTAGAAATTATTTTACTACGATGACAATTGCTCAAGCCCCAAAAAAATAACAGAGAAAACACAGTAAACAGAAACAAGAAAAGAAAAGGTTGGACAATTTCTTATCCGCATTCCAATCAATCAAATCTTCATGAAAATTCTCTAAGGCTCTATTCACTTGTATTCTCAAGAAAAGAAAGGATGGGAAAGTAACCCAAAATTTCTCGAGAAACCATTTTTTCGTATGTTCGCGTGCTTTCTTGAGAAAGTAGGTAGGAGGACGTGGAAAATGTATGAAACGTAAAAAATTGACGTGGAAAGTCAAATTTTCTCTCCAACTCCTTTGCAATTTTCCCACGAAATAGATGGGAAAAAGGGAGGGATAAACTCTCGGGAAAATCCGTCGGGCTCCCCTCCTCGAAACATTCGTTCTCGCTACAACCCTCCGACGAAACCCACTGGCTCCGTCACCATCTCCGGCGAGCTCTCCCCTCCGGCGAGGAAAAAAAGGTTAGATCTCCTCTCCCTCTCTCTCATTTACTCCTTTTTTTCCTCTTTCTTCTTCAAATGTGGAATGCCTTATTGTTTTTTTCATTTCTGTGGGGTTAGTGCTGATTTTTTTAAAAGTTTTATAAGCTTTTAAGGTTGTTAGGGCTCCGATTTGTAATCTTTTAGGGTTTATTCTGCTTTGAGAGTTTGGTTTTGGGTATTTTTTTCATTAGGGTTTTGACAACCAAAAAAAGGTTTCGCAAATCCGGCCGGCGATATCACCTTCTCCGGCGAGCTCTCCCCTCCGGCCAACCAAAAAAAGGTTAGATCTCGTATAGCTCTACCTCCTTTTGTCATTTTTTTTCCTTTTTTCTGCAAATCCAGATTTGAGTGTTGTTTTTTTACGGTTCATAGGATTTGGATTTGTACGGTCGTCCTCTTCTCGACGAGGTCGTCCTCTTCTCGACGAATCCGGCCGGTGCTATCACCTTCTTCGACGAGCTCTCCCCTCCGGCCAACTAAAAACAGGTTAGATCTCGTCTCCCGCCCCTCCTTTTCTCTTTTTTTTTCCTATTTTTTGCAAATACGCCTTTCTGTGTTTTTTTTTTCATTTTTTCCATGTTTGTGTTAGGATTGAACGTGGGTTGGTTAGCAAACGGGAAAATAGGGCTTGCATTTGGGAAATCTGGGCTCGGAATTTGGAAAATAGGGCTTCAATTAGGCTTTCATTGTACTGATTTTAGTAGGGGCTCGGTTTTTTTGAAGTTTATTGTAGTGTTTATCTGTTAATTTTTTTTACAGTACTTTGGAAAATAAGGCTTCAATTAGGGGTGTCAATATATAATGCCTCTTTCATGGTTCTCAATATATAATACCTCGGTGGATGCTTGCTTGCATTTTTCAGTTTACTTGCCGTTTTATTCGGCAATTGGTAAAGAAGGGTTTTGTATTTTTTCGGGGGTTTTAATGTGGGTGTCTGACTTTGACCTAAAGTTTACGTACGTCCTTTGTGGGTGGGAGGGGTCGGCATCGGACTAACGGTGTTAGCATCTGCCATATCAAAGCAGAACGGGATTCCTATTTTGCCAGGTAATAGTTACCTTATTATTTCGTTTCTACCGATGCAGTTCCCGTAGTACATAGCTAATTAAAGTATAATCCTTTCTTTGATTGTAGGAAAGTTTTACCTTGGTGATGCAGGGTATCCGTGCCTGTCCCATTTTATAACTCCAATCCGAGGAATTGGTTACCATCTCAATCAGATTAGAGGGCCAAACGTGAAAACCCGAGGAGTTGTATAACCAAAGGCATTCTTCGGCGAGGAATGTAATCGAGCGAACTTTTGGTGTCCTGAAGAAGCGATTCAGCATATTAAATTCAGCACCCATGTACTCATATGACAAGCAGATTGACATAGTGTTGGCATGTTGCTGCGTCCACAACCACATTAGGAGGGAGATGCCTGATGATGCCTACATTCAGGATGTTGATAATGAGCTGGCATTGCTTCCACCTGAAGAGGAAGAGGAGGAAGGGACCTGTTCCTCCTCCTCCTATGACCAGGGCCGAGGATTTACGGGAAGGTCGTAGCATTTGAACCACAATCATGAATCAGATGTGGAATGATTTCCAAGCACGTCGTCGTTAGGAAACGGCGACGACGCAACAGTTGCACACTTCTGTTTACATTTTCGATGTGTACTTTGTTGGAATTGTAGCTTATATTCCTTTCTTTGTGGTGTACTATTTTTATAGATACTCATTTGGTGTGCTTGGTTGAGATCTGTTTATGTAATTTCTATGTTTGCTACAGTATTGGTTAATGTAACTTCTATGATTACTTATGCCTATTGGTTATCTATAATTCTATGATTGAATATTTTTTATATGAAGTGTTTCGAAAATTTGCAGGTGAGATGGCAGCAACTGCAGGTACAGCGGATAAGAAGGTCAATGTCTCATGGAATCAGACTATGGATGGGGCTCTCTTGGCAGCCCTTAAGAATCAGATAGCGGAGGGGCAGAAGACCGGTGCTGGGTTCAAAGAGTGCGCTTATTTTGCTGTTGCGCAGGAACTGGTTACTGTCCTGAACATGACCCTAACGAAAGAGCATGCGAAAAATCGGTTGAAGACACTGAAGACAACGTACAGGACTCTGAACTCTATCATAAATCTCAGTGGCTTTGGCTGGGATGAAACCATATGCAAGTTATCGGTTGACGAAGAAGTGAAGAATGAATAATTGAGGGTAATATTTATTTTTCATATATCGCTTCCTCCATTTATAAGTTACATGTTTAAATAATATTCCGTGACAATTCCTTTCTTTTTTTACAGTTGCATCCAGAACACCAACGCTTCTTTAGCAAACGGTATCCCCTCTACGAAGAAATGAAAGCTGTCTGCGATGATGATTACGCACGTGAGGTCGTTGATGCTTATGTGTACCTGCACGGGCATCACAAGGAAGTTGAGGCATTCCTTTCTCTGGAGGAGATGGACCGAGTGGAGATGGTGGGGCGCATTCTGCGCCGTTTGGCTGGGTCTATGTCTTGAAACGTTTCGGTTGATGGTTTTTTTGGTTCTTGGGTCTTTTTATGGATGGAACTATGAGTTACTTATGAACCTTTTACTTATGAACTATGTATGTGTTATCTTTATATATATTTTGGGTGTATTTGTTTGATGGAACTATGTGTTGTTGGTTTTGTGGATGGAACTACGTTTTATGGATGGAACTATGGGTGTAATAGTTTGATGAAACTATTGGTTTTATGGATGGGTGTAATGTTTAGATATATTAGATTTATGTGAAGATTGGGATCTTTGGCTAAACATTGTTTATCTATGGATGATATTTGCCTCTCATCTAAGTAAACGTTGTCTATCTACCATTTGTTGTTGGAAAAAGTCCATATTATGTGTTGTTTATGTGGTACCAGGTAATGGCGAAGGATAAGTTTTATGTGGTTTTCAAGGGACGACAGGTGGGCATATTCGAGAGTTGGGCAGACTGTCACATTCAAGTGAACAGGTATAGTGGAGCATCTTATTGCTCCTATGCCATAAGGAAGGAGGCAGAAGCAGCCTTAAATGCATATATTGAGCGCCATGAGGATTTGAAAGACAAGCGTGAAGAAGACATCAACAGTGTTCCTTGGTTTTTGGGGTTAGCCATTGGTGTGGGGTTAGTACCTATGACAGTAGCATTTTATACTTTTTTCCACTTGTTTATGAGGTATGTTGACTCACATTATGGTTTTATATGCAGACTGGGCATTAAAATGGTTGTTGATGCCAAAATTACTACTTGTGAGGTACACAGCCTCCCTGACCTCAAAGATGCCGTGTTGAACATTGATGGTTTTGCTAGAGGTGAGCTCATTGATGCTTATGTTCACCTGCATGGGCATCAGAAGGAAGCTGAGGCCTTCCTTTCTCTGGACGAGATGGATCGAGTGGAGATGTTAAGGCGCATTCTGCGCCGTTTGGCTTTGTGATGTTTATGTATTTTTTGTTGAACCGTCTATATATGTCAAAAAATGTGTGTATATCTATATTTTGGGTGTACCAAGACTTTGGTAGAAATGTTATAACTTATGTTTAATTTCGGATCATACTATGTACGTGTTGTTTATGTGGTAGCATTTAATGACAAAAAAAAAATCTTGTGCAAAATAAGTTTAATATGGGTTTCTGTATATTTTCCCTTGCTTTCTGGGCAAGTGAACAGTGAGAAAATAACTTTCCTGCATATTTTCCCTCGCTTTCTTCGCAGGTGAAGAGCGAGAAAGCAAGGGAAAATCACAGTTTCTTTTCCTTTCCTTTCCTTTTCGCCACGTCAGATTCCTTTCCTT
Organism: Tasmannia lanceolata; assembly: GCF_043159265.1. Classification (NCBI taxonomy): domain Eukaryota; kingdom Viridiplantae; phylum Streptophyta; class Magnoliopsida; order Canellales; family Winteraceae; genus Tasmannia; species Tasmannia lanceolata. Next base: position 10,303,421 of record NW_027518693.1, read on the forward strand.
TGCCGGGAAAACAAGTGAACAAAGCTAAAGGATTCATTAGCCGACCCCAACTACTTTGGGACAAAGGCTTAGTTGAGTTGAGTTGAGCAGGTACCAATCAATCAAATCCATCCAAACACAGTTAAACTTTTGCAGCCTTAATGGCAAAGGGAGTGGAGTTAATACTAATGCTTTTTGGGTTCCAAATCTTGCACTTATGTAGTTGGATAATCTATAACAATTATTTGCAATTGCATGTAGAGGACACCAAGCATTGCATACGCTATAATGGTATAAGCAGTTTCAAGTAAAGTCAATGCAGTGTAAATTGAACAATTCCAAACGAAGTATGGTGAGTCTACTGTTATATCTATGCATAAAAAACCAGGAAAGACAAACATTCTATGTGCAAGATTGGCCATTCATTAAAAGAGCAATGGCCACTGGTGCCTACTACTCTTGTGTACTTACTTCGTCAATTTTGGATTCAAGATGGACAAGGCGTTCTCTTTCCACTTTTAACTTTTTCTCATAGTCCTGCAACTGTTGTTCAAGGGAAATCAATTCTTGTGATTTCACCAATTTGTTTTTCTGGAGATCATCAGCCATAGCAGCAAATGCAGGTTCAAGCGTCGACTTGTAATCAATCCCCAATACTTCGGCACGTGTTGATCCTTTGGGATTCAACAAGTACTGAAAATCACCTCTAAGCTTCAACCTATAAAATATCCATTGAAATAGGCTCTTACTCAATGACAATGAATAAAAACACAAAAAAATCCAGGGATGAACAAAAATACAGAGTAGAAAGGTCTTGTATATGAATCAATCGATTACTCCAAAAGCATAAGCGGTTAGAGTTGGTGTTATTTAATCAATTTATACTTCAACATTGGAGAACATCATCAGTAAAGTGGAGCCAACAGAAATATAAGGTTCAATGGATTAAATACTGAACATTTAGTTCAATCAAAGGGGAGAAGAGCCCATTAAAACCACTACGGACTCGAATATCAACCTGCATTGCAATCAACTCACATGGTGATTACTTCCCTAATAGAAAAAAATAAATACAACAACCACAATAGCAATTTTATCAAAATGCACAAATGAGAATCATACAAAATTCTAAAATTCAATCTATCCTTAGTAAAAGCAAAAGATAGTAATAATTCACCGTCGAACAGCCTGATTACAATCATCGACGAGGCTCTCAAGCTCCTTTAACTTATGCCTAATAGTCGCATCAAGATCCAACACCTTCCCCTCCCACGCATCCCTCCCATCTTTTGCCTCATCAATCTCGCGCTCCACCGCCTGCATCTCCCTTCTCATCCTCTCCGCATCCCTCACCTCGAAACTCTGCATCTCTCTCTGCTTCCTCAACTCCTTATTCTCCTCCCCAATTTTCAAAATCTCCTCCTCCTTCACCACCAACTCCTCTTCCCTCTCCTTCAACTCTTTCTCCTTCGCAACACAACTCGCCGAATAACTATCAACAATCGAATGGAATTTTTGTTCATCTTCTATGAGATTTAATTTCTCGTTTTCGAGCTTCTGCCGATTGGACGGCGTAGATCTGATGTTCTGGATCTGGTTTTCTAGGGTTTGTACAGTGGCAAATAGGGAATTGGCAGTATTTGATGCATCTAGCGTTTGTTCGCGAAGGTTTCCGATGTACATTTCGTCTAGGGCAGTCATGGAATCATCATCCCCATGGATGAAATGCGAGTAGGCTTGGAGGATGTAAGGGAGGAGATCATTACCGTCGGAATAAAAATTGGGGGGATCAGATGAACGGTGATCGGAGAATCGTGCGATTTCAACGAGCCAATGGATGATGGGGAGGAGGTGGGGCCAAGCGTGTGGGGTAGAAGGGGTTTTGAGGAGTGAGGGTTTGAGAGGGTAAGGGCAAGAGAGGAGACGAAGGATGATTGGGAGTTCATCTTCGAGTTTTGAATTTAGGGTTTCTGTGAAGTTGAGATGGAAGAGGATGAATTTTAGGGTTTCGGTGATTTCGCGAGCGGAAGGAAGAGGGGGGCGAAGGAGGAAAGAAGAGGAGTGGGAGGAGAGATAATTATTGATGGTGCGGATGGCGGAGGTTTGGTAGGAGCGATCATTGATCGGAGGGATGATGGAAGAGGAGCGTGTGGGGCCTATTGAGGATGGACGGCTACTGTAGCTCGCGTCTGAGTCACGGGCGGAGAAGAACTTGGACGGTTGGGGTGCTGCCTGAGTTGTGCCGGCGGTAGATTTTCCCGGTCGACGTCCCTTCATGGTTGGTGATGGTTCTCTGACTCTCTCTATCTGAACTAATTTTCCCGCCTGAGAGTTTTTTCTAGACTACCCTAGTTTTCAAATGTTGGGAGTGAAGGGAAAATTACCAATGGGTGACACCGAAATATGAAAATTGCCAACGGGTTCATTGCTGTTGATAGATCTTTGGGAATTATAAGGGCTCTTGACATATAATTAGAGCAACGTAAAATAAAGAAAGGAGTGGCATGTTATAAAAAACAGTGAGATGATAGGGAAGTGATATATCATTTCCTCTTTGATTTGATCCAAACCTTTCATTAACTGTGGGTCGCACCTTCGATTGATCCAAACCGTTCATTGGAGAGGCACTGCTGTTGACCTTTTTTTAAAAGGAAGTGATATATCCGCTCCTTATTTTACTTGGGATAGCCAGCTCCAGTGTATCTATGACTGAAAAGGGGCTGATATGATGTACTTCATGTTGGAAGGATTCAACATTCTTGATTGCCACATACACTGCAGCTGCCTGTCCCATGTAAAGAAAAGGGGCGAATTTATCATTTTCCAAAAAAATCTTTTAGCAATCTTTACATCTCTCATATGTGAATCATCGGCAGTCACTACAGATTGGTTCCCATCATATAGACGCATGTTTAAATCTTTATTCTCATCACCCATCATATTAGTTTGGGCAACTATAATTCAAGATTCAATCCTTATTATGGTCAATCTTCGCACATAGAGCATTGGTGCAAAATCCTAAAGCATTGATCCATAGAGTCTCCTCTGCCATGGTACTCATGAAAAATCCACATCTTCCACAGTCGTAAAAGAATCTCACAGCAATATTAACTTCAAATGATGTTTGAGCCAAGGTTTTAAATTTCGGTTTCAGTACCTATTTCAGACCCCGAAATTTGGTATTAAGCTTCGAATTGGAATCCGAAATTCCAAAATTTTGGCCGAAATTTTGTAACATTTATTTATTATTTTTTTAAAAAAAATGCCAGTTTCTCAAAATTTCGGCTGAAATTTGGTATTTCGCGAAATATCAAATTTCGGCTGAAATTTGGTATTTCGCGAAATATCAAATTTCAGAACCAAAATCCGAAATTTCGGTCGAAATTTAAAACCATGGTTTGAGCCTCCAACTCTTCATCACTTTCTCCCTCTTGTCGTGAACTCTTGGTGGCTGAGTTTTTCTCTACTACATACACTTAGGCCATGTCTGGATGCAAGGAATATGTTTTCATGATGAATCGGTCTCTCCAAGTGGTGAGAGAGGGGTAGGGCAGTGGGAGAAGGAGAGAGTTTTGAGAGGGCACGATTGAGATGAGCGTGTGAAATGGCAGTTATTCAGGAAAAAGCCGCTCCGATTTGAGTAGAGTTTTTGTTTCCTAATTTTTGCCACTTCTCATCACTTGAAGACACTACTTTCCTGTGTTTTGTTTCCCGATTGTTAGCCACTAGTTCACCCTCATCGCCACTTGGAGGCACCGATTCGTCATTAAAAAAAATCATGGTAGCCTTGGCTACCAAGAATTTTTTCCATGATAAACTAGTGTCTCCAAGCTATGAGAGAGGGGTTATTATTACAGTACAGGTAAGACCAATCAATTCTAAATAGAAAATACAATACTTTCATTAAAGAAATATCTTCCTTCGATGATTGGGGGATAAAAAAATATTTTTTTCTTATCTTTTTTTTTTATCTTCTTAAAAAGATTTAGAACAAAAAAAATATAGTATCTATCTATACATGTTTGTAGGAAGATCCCATCTTATTCTTAGATTTATACTGGATTAAACAAATGAATTAGAACGAGTCAATTGACCATATTTTATACTATGGTTACATTTAGACTATTACGGTACCATAGAAATCCCAAAATTCCTTCCAGTTTTAGATTTCTCAACACCCAAGTCCTCTAGTAGGATGATGCACAGGGATAGGTCAGTTGGTAGAACATAAAGCTGAAAATCCTCATGTCACCAGTTCACAAGGGCGGAGGCACATATGGCATGAGGGGGGCCATGGCTCCCCAATGACATGCAAAATCCCTTTTATGTTCATGGCTGTACATGCATGATTGGCTAGTTTAGTGGGCATGGCCCCCCAATGCCCAATGCTTAGCAGGTGTAAATTAGCCCATCCCACCAGTGGTTAGCAAGTGTAAATTAGCCCAGCCCCGCCCCCTCCCCCCAGGGTAAATTCCTGGCTCCGCCCCTGCCAGTTCAAATCTGGTTCTTTGTACGTGGTTAATATATCGCATAGATACTCGTACAAATGAATTGATATGGATGGGGATCCATATTCTAGTTGTTATATTTTTTGTTTCCTGATCGTTAGCCACTTCACCCGCATCTCCACATGGAGACACAGATTTATCATAAAAAATTAAAAAAAAAATTCATGGTAGCCAGAAAGTTTTTCTCATGAAAAAATTCTGGCTACCATGGCCTTAAATGGAAAGTGAAGCTTTTTTTCTATAATGAAACAACACTTAGAAGTACATTTCTCTTGTTTGTTCTTGTCACCCTTCTCACAGTTGTTAGAATCTTTCTCGTATTTTGAACCCTCTTGATGATTCTAACTATGGTTAGATCAATGCCTCCCCTTAGCATCCTTTGAGAGCAAAGCCTCATGATTCTAGCTATGGTTAGATCAATGCCTCCCCTTAGCATCCATTGAGAGCAAAGCCTCATTGTCCTCCGTCCTCAAGTTGGTCATTTTAGTTAACCCCACCTTACGGCTATTGAGTAAACTTTTAGACTGATTCACAAATGGTAGTGTCGCTCAACCAGTGATGACCGTCAAATATGCTCCATACTCTGGCCGCAACCCAACCAGGAGATGCAACTCTTGATAGATTTATTCATGCAAAGGAAATACTCTCAGACATAGGGTGTTGTCGGAGATGATTAGTGTTCGTTTTTTTATATCGTGTCTAACACTTCTTTGGGAGTTTTTATGTCCTGGATACAGATCAACATGTCATCAACTGACTATTTCATTTCATATAACCTTCCCAACCTTGGTGTCCACCTTGTCTTTGGATTTGGATCTCCAGAAGAAACCGTGTATGATCGTCACGTTACCCCCACCCCCCACGAGGTTCGCAGCTGGACAAGGCAAATGGTATGTGCTGTTATAGTTGGTCGTGGCCAACATGGAGGTGCAGCTGCCACAGTCATGGTTTCAAACATTCAGTAGCTTTGAATGAGAATCCGGTTTCGTCCTCGAAATTTACTTATCACTTACCTGAAATCTCAAACAAAAACGGATATTTCGATCTCATTTTCTCCACCAGCTCCCAGGTGGCTTCACGTTCTGAGTGATTCCGCCACTGGACTTTCACATACGGAATAGCCGTTCGCCATGAAACGGACAAGAACTCTCTCACATCCCACCGAATTTTTAAAGGAGATTTTTTTCCTCTGAAAGAGAATTTGAAGGCCTTTGATTGGCAGAAATTTCACCACTTTTGGACTTAAAATGAGAGAGTTTTGGAGGTTTACTTGCCTAATCTACTATACAAACAATCCAATAAGAAGATCTGACATATCTTAAATCAAAACTAATTTATTCTATTATAGCGGAATCCATCTAGGCACGTACACAAATGATTGGATTCATTTTCATGAAATTCATATTTGGTAATTTACAGGAATTGTCGAAAATGGAGGAGCTTGCCTCAATCTGGATTTTGATGAGGATGACTTACTTGATAAGTGAATCCTTATAGAGCCCAAAGTCCTGCACAGACCAACCAGGAATCGTAACTCCGGATAAGCCCTTCGATACTTAAGTCAATAATGGGCACAAGTGTGGAAATCAATGCTATGAATAGTAACTTTTTTGGGATTCGGATCCCCCCCCCCCCCCCGGCAACCCCCAATTCATGCCCTTATACATACGACTCTATACATGACTTTCAAAGCTCGTAGTTAGAGTATTTTAGTTTTTCAAAAACAATAAACTCACATCACCAGACATGTTTTAAAAATTTAAGGAGTAGGATTACTTGCCTTCCCTTTTTTATTTTAAGATTTTTTTTTCACCTTTCTCCCAAGATTTCCATTGGTCAACAAGCAACCAGCTTTTGTTTAGTTCTTCACTAATTATCTTAGAAGGTACTGAAAAGCTCCATAATAGTGGCCCCCTTATGTATTGGAGAGGTAGAGGTGCACGTCGGGTCAGGTTCAACCCAAACCCGTCAGGTTCAATCCGAAAAAAGGTCGGGTCAGGTCGGGTTGAGTTTTCCCAACCCGGGTTGAGTTAAGGTCGGGTTGAGGGTTTGGGCAGCCGGACCTGAGCGAAACCCGACATTTTTTTATCAATTTGATTTTGTAAACTTAAAAACTCGGATTGGGTTGTTTGAATTCAAGTAGGGTTCATGTTGGAAAAAAGGCTTCCTCAGGTTGTGTCGGGTTCAGGTTGGAAAAAGGGTTCCTTTGGTCGGGTCGGCCTCAACCCAACCCAATCCAACCCAACCCGAGTTGCACCCCTATTGGGGGGCCTATTAGCACCCCTCTTACGTAAGCTCAAGTAGCTCGATTAGCCCTTATTAGTATGCCGTGCCTAACTACTTTCAATACTAATAAGGGCATTAGAGGATGCTTGACTTGCCAATTGAACTTACTATAGGGATAATAAGATAAGGGGCTCAGGCTATTAGTTATTCCCATCCCCCATTAGTAAGTTACTATAAGGGCGCTTAACCTTAATAATAGGGAGTTTATGGCATGATATGGTATTTAAGGGCGGCATAGGGCCCTCTCACAAGATTACCCCCTACGCACCGAATCCATGAACACAATCTAGATACTACTGACTTCTCCTGGAGATTTGATCTTGCTCTGATACCACTTGTTAAGCTCTGCATAGTGAAAAATACATGTCTCGCACACAACAAAATACAAGTATGAACACTCAATTGTATTTTTCAATATCGTCTTAAAAAAACTTACGAGAGAACGTTAATGATATGCTTTTGAATCCCTATTGAGGAAAGAAAGACGAAAAGGAGAGGAGGAGAAAAGGAATAAGAAAATATCTTTATTTGATCGAAATAGTTATTCGTACGAGAAATAAAAGTCCAAAGCCAAAAACAAAGGCTAGAACTTTCTCAACATCTTTCTTTTATCCTCACATTTTTCTCTCTTACACATTAAGATGTGGATGACTAACCCTATGCCCTATTGAATGTGTAGATCAGCTAAAAACAATAAAAAAATATGATTAACCCCACATGAACATGCTCATCAAATTTCCATTAATATGACTAACCCCACATGAACATGCTCATCAAATTTCCAATTAATGGAAAGAAAAATCTATACATCAAAAGCCCCGCATGCCTTCTATACTTTTCTCCTTTCCATTCTCTTTTTACTTATAAATGAAAAATGAATCAAATTTACATAAAACCTTCACTTAACAAAAATAAACCCAGTAGAAGGTGTCTCCTTCATAGTCTTAGAGTGTAAGAAAGCATCCTTCCTTCTCTTACTAACAGGATGAAGAAGCTTAGACCAGAACCCTCCTTTCTTCTTCCGATTCTCCATATCTCCAACTCGATCCCCGACTCGGTCTCCGACTCGGTCTGTGACGATAAACGCCATAGATCGACTCCTCTCAATTGGGTTCCCAAAAAGCCCTTCTTTACTTTTAACAAAAGACATCCGATCATTGGATTCCAAAGCAACTTGAGTACGAGGAGGAGATTCAGATACAGATACAGAAGAGCAAGAAGAAAGGTAAGAAGTAGAAGAAGAATAAGAAGAGACAATCATATTGTTCTTATTAGAGAGCTGAGAGAGCCTTTCTCTAAGGCAGAAAGAGCATACACCGGAAGATTGCTTGTGTTTGGGGTGCTTCTTGCACCGAGACCCTGATTCAGACCAACCCATTTGCGTGTATGATCTCTGTGCAAATCTCTAGTCCTTCATTGCTTCTTGTGTTGTCTATAAATACACGTAGAGATATGGGCGAGAGGAAGCTGGATGGCCATTTCCACGTTGCTTCCACGCTTCTCCGTTTTGTTTTATTTTTCTTTTGATGGGCGGTGACATTAGATTTTTTTTTTAAGACCGACGAAAGTCTAGCAAACGTGGATACACGGAAGGTGGTGTGGGACCCATTTTCATGCTATTCCTCGCCAAAATATCGTCGACATTTACTTACATCGTGTTCGCGGACGAAAAATTTGTCACTTTAAGCCCAGATTGGTTTGAAAGAAAAACATTTCTGATAGAAAACATTTTCTTGGGAATTTTTTCTTTCTTTCCACGGATTAGAGAGAAATGATATGATTAAGGTTAATTTAGAGGGATGTTATCATAAATTGAAGGTTGCTCTAAGTAAAAGTTGAATAGGGTTGGATCAATATTTTATTCTTTTTTCTTTTTCTTTTTTTCCGTGAGTAAAAAAAGTAGGAAACTTTAGAAATGTTTTTCCTTTCCAAAGTTTTACAACAAATTCATGCATAAATTTACATGTATAAAGTATTTAATAGCGATAAAGAAATTTACATTTTATAAGATATTTAATAGTTAAAGAAAACTTTTAGCATTAGGTTTTAAATAATCTCAAAGACCAACAAAGTAGTATGATTTTGAAAATGAAACCGTTGATCCTGTCTCAGTCGCATCCCCAATTGGACATCCGATGAGATAAAGTACACATAGGCCATGTTTGGATTGCAAGAAAAACATTTCTGATGGAAAATTCTCTTAGAATTTTTTCTTTTCAGGAAATAATATAATTATGGTTAAATAGGATGGATATTATCATAATTTGTAAGTCCCTCTAAATATTTAATGTGAATAGGGTTGGTTCCAACAATCTATCTCTCGTGTAAAAGAAGTAGGAATCCAAACTTTTCAACAAAATTCTTGCCATCCAAATACTTAACTTCTCATGGTGGGACTCTAAACGTGGATTAATAGATCAAGGGTCTTTATTATCCAAACAATGTGTTGTCAATAGCATTTGGCCAAACTTATTCTGTTGATGAGAGAGAGAGACAGAGAGAGAGAGAGTTTTGGATCGGCGAGTTACTTAGAGGGGGAAGGAGCGTGGAGAGAAGGGAGTCTAGGAGGGCGGGCGTTGCACGTGGAAGGAAGTTACACACACAAAAAGTCAAGCGCGCGTGCGGATGGAGTCTAATACTTTAAAATCCCATGTTATTTAAAATAAGGAAGCGTCATGGGAACGCACTTCGTATCTTTTTCCAGACGAACAAAGAATTGGTTTATTGTCCCCTAGTGAATGGAATTTTTGGGGTGGGCCCATCTTTCCATTGCTTATTTCACAAGGCAACCCATTCCTAGGCCCTGCATGTTTGTCTCCCTCAATTTATTTTTAAGTGAATGGTATATATTGGCGCCCCTTTTCTTCCTTGGGCCACCCCCTGTAGTGTAGTAGTTATAACCAAGGTTTTAAATTTCGGTTTCTGGGGTAATTTTGGTCCTCACTGAAACAGAGATTTTAGCTGAAATCCCAAAATTTCGGCCAGAATTTTGTAATTTAGGCTGAAATTTTGTAAAGGATTAAAAAATTAATATTTTATCATAAATTTCACCAAAATTTCTGAAATTCACCGAAATTTGGTAGATTTTGGCGATTTCGGTTTCGGTCCTCACTAAAATCCAAAATTTCAGATAATTTCGGATTTCGGACGAAATTTAAAACCTTGGTTATAACTTATAAGTAAGTTATAACTACAGTACGGGGGAGGCCCAGGGAATAAAAGGGGTCAATGTATCACTTTCCTTAATTTACGACTAGGCAGACAAATAATGGTGACGAGCAAATCTATGGTCAACAAGGGTTAATTTTTGGGAATTCGGGTCAAAGCTTTTACCGTAAAATTGGATCAGGTTTAGATTGCTTCTAAATTTCTAATTCATTTTTAGCAAAAGTTCAACCCGACCCAACCCCAGTTGCACCACTAACACAAGGACATGCTATCAAGACCATTCAAGTTACAAAACATATGAGCCAATTCCTTGTGATCTTGGTCCTATGCCAGGATGACATTGTTAAAGGAAAAACAGATTAAATAACGCCATCTCCAACAATTAAATGGTCGTTTAACATGGTATCAGAGTAATTGGCCTGGTTCGAAACTCCTTGATATCAAACACTTTTTAAGATGTTGTTGTTGTATTAAACACTGCAATTTCTTGGGCCACCCACATGTGGCCCCACTTTTGGGTTGACCGTTGCCTGTGGATTTTTGCTATCAAGGAGGTTTGAACTCATAACCTTTGCTCTAATACCATTTGAAACGACCAAATACTCCAAAAGCTTAAGCTATTGGAGATGGCGTTATTTAATCTTGTTTTATTTTTCAACACTCCCCCTCACTTGTGACCCCACTTTTAGTGTTGGCCTACACGTGGCAAATGTGGTCCCTCTTTTGGGTTGGTCATTTCATGTGTATTTTTAATATCGAGGAGGTATGAACTCAGGACCTTTGCTCTGTTACCATGTGAAACAACCAGTTACTCCAAAAGCTTAAGCTGTTGGAATGGCGTTATTTAATCTGTTTATACTTTAACATTTCACAAAATAATAGAACTACACAACATCAACGGTTTAGATTTTATTGGCGGAACCCTAAAAGGGATTTCATGATAAGGACTTAGGACCATCCGATCAAGGAGTTCTCAATGACATTTGGCTGAACTTGTGGTTGCTGGTCTGACCAATGCATCTAATCACATTAATTGTAGGGAATCTAACCGGGTAGAACTCGTTCCTAAAAGCTAGTTGTAAGAGGGAGGGTGCCCATTCCCTTATAACCCATCCCCATCCACTTCACTTTATCAATATGGGACTATTTGCTTTTACGTGGAACTCGGAGGCACACCGGGGTTACCAAGATCTTCCCGGGAGTTACCACACCCCAACTCTGATACTATTTGTAAGGAATCTAACGAGGTAGAACTCGCCTCTAAAAGCTAGCAGTTAGAGGGAGGGTGCACATTCCCTTATAACCCATCCCCATCCACTTCACTTTACCATGTGAGACTATTTGCTTTTGTGTGGAACTCCAACACGCATAAACTTGGCACAATCGAGACCTAGAGTGTTGTTAAGAACTAGCTTACATGTCCGTTGTTTTAATACTTTCTTTTTGGGTACAAGTATGACTTGTTATGATTCGAGGTAAAAATGGACATAAAAATTGTTTTATGTTTTATGTCCGTTTTTATGTCGAAAGAAACGGAGCCTGGAAAACATTTTTCTATGGTACATTTTTCACATCTCATACATAGCATGGATTAGATCCATCATTTACAACAGTGAGGCCCATCATTTTACCCGCTCAAACCCATGTATCAGGTGAGCCCACTATTTTACCTCATGATGAGGTGGACCCACAATCTCCACCCAAGCTATGCATAGGATGAGCCCACCAATTTACACCTCATGTTTTGACGAGGTGGGGCCACTTATTTTACACCCATGCATTTACACCCATGCATACTGCATAGCATGGGTCAAGAATGCTAGCATGGTTTAGATACAAGTTCTGCCATAATATTTATTCAGTACATATAGATGGGATTCACTGGTTGGGGTGGGTATTTAACTATTTGGGGTCTTTGGTCTCGCTTTTAGCTTCTCTTTTGTACTTTTGATGAAAGCCAAGAGCCATGTCATGATCGTCGTATATGGCATAAGAAGAACTTTCATATACGATATGTTGCCCTTATTCTTTATTTGTCAATTTTATTTGAAGGACAGAAATTTTGTGGCCCTTAATCTAAAATTGTAAGCGTCGGTTATGAAATCTGGACCATTGATAAAAATTGGCCTATAGTAGCAGGCAATTGCAGTAACTTTGCACTGATTGGACAACCCAACAAACTGATATATATATTGAGGATTTGTTGTTGGGACCCGGGTAGAACTCACCCTCAAAAGCTAGCCACGGGTGCCCCGAATTCTTTTAAGCCCATCCACATCCACTCACTTATCTTATGTGGGATTAATTGCTTTAATATCACGTGAAATCTCCAACAATCTCTCCCTCCATGTGGAAGCACCGTGGACAATCTCGCACCTCCACGTGGAGGTAACGTGGGAACTACGAGATCTTCCCCAAGGGATGGTTACCACACCCTAGCTTTGATACCACTTGTTGGGACCCGAGTAACCCTCAAAAGCTAGCCAGGGGAGGGTGCCCAGATCCTTTTAAGCCCATCCACATCCACTCAGTTATCCGATGTGGGATTAATTGCTTTCACATGGAACCCTTCAACATTTGCGGCCATTGGATGTGAACCACCATTCAATTATGCTTCTAACTCCAACCACAATATATTATATGGATGGTTAGGATTGTCCTATTTCTTCATTAGTGTGGTTTAGGCCGTGATGCATCATGATGAGCCCGGTGGATGAATTGTTCCAGTCATGTAGCATCGGAAGTACTCATGTTCTTGACCAATAGAATGTTGTTCACTTCATTTCTTCTCATATAAACCAAACGCTCTTCCCATATATACAAGTACCTCTTCTTATAAAGGGCGCCTTTTCTTAAGAAACCCTATCAAAATACTCTCATGAAATCAACGTAACAGCCCTCATATATATCAGCCTAGTCCTCCTAGTTACATAATCACTACACCCATTAGCTTTAACCACACACCATCCAAGGCAAAAAAAACAAACAAACAAAAAAAGATCAAAGGGTCATCTTCAAGCATTAAAAGCGAAGATCAACATGGACGGAGTTGTTGATCAGAAGAAGCCAGAAGATGATGCTGACAAGCAGGAAGAGAATGATCCAAAGAAAAATGAAAGGCAAGATGTAGGCTTGCCAAAATTAAGAATCGGAATTAGTGCTCTAATTTGATTATCTCACAATGGAAAAAAAAAACTAAAAAAAAAATAATGTAATTCTAAGAATTCTAATAGAAAATTTATTCCAACCGAGGGTGAAATCTTCTTGGGGAGGGACACAGAGTCTGGCATTTTTTCCCTTCAATTCCACCCCTTATTTCCTTCATATTTTGAACCAAGTGCCGAACTTGCTAGAATATGTTACATTTGTGAGATTAGATTTGATTTTCAAGAGAAAAAGAGGCATCATTCAAAACAAATATTATTATTAAGTGGGAAGATTCGTTGAGGAGGATGATTGCTCTATAAGGCATGGAAAATTCGGCTGTGATGGGAAACACACAATGCAGGAGGTAAGGTGGCAAGGTGGCGGAGACATTGCTGTCTACCAAACCAACGGCACGTGTACAGCCAACCCAGAAAAGAAGGGGTGCACATGAGGGCAGGGGCGGAGCTACATGTAGCATAAGGGGGGCAGTTGCCCCTGTTGAGTTGGGCCAAATCCTTAATAGGCCCAACTCAATTGGGTCCAGCCCCTTTTAAAATTGAAGGTTCGCCCCCCCCCCCCCCCCCCCCCCCCCCCCCCCACACTCCCCTTCTTAGGCGTACCCCCCTCCTTATACATAAATCCTGGCTCCGCCACTGCATGAGGGGGATAGTGATCCGATAGTGAGATCTCAGCTGAATCCAACTATGAGAGAAGTAGGATGCCAATCCCCGCATTTTGCGTAGTGAATTGAGACTATTGATTTTTTGATTCAACGTAAATAATCTCCTTGTCGTAGTTAAAATGCATTGATGCCATCACTATCCTCGTCCATTCTCAGTAAATCGTGAGTGAATTATAAAAAATACAGGGGTTGCCATAATATATTGATCGGACAATCACAGCCGTCTGATATACTGATTTGTGTGATTTTACCAAATGTATGGTTTGCTGGGGTAAATTTTTTTTAAGAGAAGTGGCTCAAAGCCGAGCTCGGCTAATTTAGCCGACTCTCGGCACTTCTCTCCCTAAAAATAAAATAAAAATTTCATCGCAATCCAAGAAAAAAACATTAACGTCCATATCATGGCATGGGAATCTGCGCCGAGCCACGTGATCCAGTCATCGTACGACGCGTGTCAGGGGTGATTTTCAAAGTCAAAGATGATGACAGAGGAGATGGGCTCCACTGACAGAAGGAGAGAGGGACGAGTTTCCGAATTCTACGAAAGAGGGAGCGATTGGCTACGTCCAAAAGCCACCACTTTCGCTTTTTATTCTTTTGCTGATTTGATGTGGAAGTGGGCCCCGGAGTAACACCAGCAGGTCCAGCACGTGAGTCACGTGGCCCCACCTCTTTCTTTTTCTGAGCCCTTGTACTGCCGCCATGTGGGTTAGAGAGAGAGAGAGGTGGGGGGGCCTGACTATTGAATTGGCCTCTTTTGTGGGCCATGGCCTGATACAGATCGCAGCCATCGCTATCTTTGGGGCCCATTTACAAGGTTCAGTCATAATTCACAAACGTTTCCTTTTGTTTTAATTTACCTAAGAGTTCCAAAGTCCCAACCATCCCAGCACGGCACGAAAATTAATGGCCCACACGGCCCGCGGGCTAGGCATGGCACGATTTGGCCACAGGCCGTGCCATGCCGGCACGAATAAGCACGAGGTTAGGCACGGCACGGCCCGTGTCGTGCCGTGCAGTGCCGGCACGAGAAAACAGCCAAATAAACTCCATTTTACACTGATTTTTGTCGTGCCGGGCGTGCCGTGCCTTGCCGGTTCGTGCCGTGTGCCTAGCGGTGTAAACGAGCCGAGCCGAGTCGAGTTTGGCCAGGCTCGGCTCGGCTCGTTAAGCTCAAAAGCTCAGCTCGGCTCGGCTTGGTCAGGCTCGGCAAGGCTCGCGAGCCTTACCAGCTCGGGTTATATTATGTTCACACCCCTCATCTTCCCTGGACAGCCCTATTAGTGTAATTTGACTACTTTTTTTACATTATGGGGGGTGGTCCTAGTAACAAATGGGGTTTCAAAAATGAAGTGACATATTTTGCCCCCCCCCCTTTCACTCCCTGGACAACCCTTTTAATGCATAAATTAATATATAATATATATATTTAAATATATTAAATTCTTAACGAGCCTTAACGAACCGAGCCGAGCCGAGCCTGGCCTAAATTGAGCTCGGCTCGTTAAGCTTAACGAGCCTGGAGAACCGGCTCGGCTCGGCTCGTTAAGGATTCGAGCCGAGCTTTTTTCAAGCCGAACCTCCGAGCCCGAGCCAAAATTGACACCCTTACGTGTGCCTAAACTCTCAGCCCGGCACGGCCCACGTTTTCATGTTGTGCCGGCACAGCCCATGTCACTGTAGCAATCGTGCCGTGCCGGCACAGCCCATGGCGTGCCGCGGGCCGGCACAGCCTAGTTGCCACCTTGAGTACACGGTGCACATACATAATAGAAGGGAAGTGATACTACAAGGGGGTGGCCATGGAAAGAAAAAGGTGAGAATATATCATTTCCCCAAAATTAAGGAGTGTTAATGGACTGGACCCAGGTGGTCCGAGGACCATCCAAATTCGAACTTCACAGGATCTAGACATGTTATCAAGATCCAGACACATTCCAGGACCCACCCCTCTCATGAGAATTTTAACTGTGTAAAATATAACTAGGACCTACTGGGACACTCCCTTGGACGGTCCAATTTAAAATGATCGTGACCGAGACACAAATAGTAGACCAATAAGAGATTTGAATGGATCGTGAGTAAGACATAGGTGGATTTGATCTGAAGTTGAGTTGACCCATTGACACCCCTAAATTGAATTGGGTATTTTGACGTGGTTGGCCACCATAAGAGTGGACCATACCCAAATTCATGACATCTTAGCCGTCGTATGAATAGCACCAATTTGAGGTTTAGAATCAATTCCCACAAATTTAAGGTTCAAATGGTGGCCTACAAGATCAACCACCATCATTCACCATAAATATATGCAAGGTCTCTAGTGGGACCTTTCCACATATTTTGCAAAACGGGAAATGTGCTAGTTACTTTCATACTCCATGAATTTTGCGGGTAACTTCTCACATGAAAACCGCGACGTCACAATGTTAAAGTATAAAAGAATAAATAACGTATTCTCCAACAGCTTAAGCTTCAAGTAACTGGTTGTTTCACATGGTATCAGAGCAAATACCTAGGTTCAAACCTTCTTGATAGCAAGAATCCACATGCAATGGCTAAACTCAAAAGAGGGGCCACATATGCCACGTGTAGACCAACCCAAAGAAAGAGGGGCCACACATGAGGGGGAGTGTTAATAAGGTATAAAAGATTAAATAACGCCTTCTCCAACAGTTTAAGCTTCTAGAGTAACCGGTTGTGTCACACACAACAACCAAATAAGTGATCTTTTTTCGAGCGACGTCGTCATTTCCAGATGCAAAAGAACCCTGTGAAAATGCATCCGCGAGAGTGGCTAGCATTACTATGAGCAAAAACATTACTTTAAGCAAAGTGGGATCTCAATGGCCACCACCTCCACTTCTCCAAGCCTATGAGAACAAAGGCCCCATAGACCCTCAATCAAACCATTAGATGGGGGTTAAGTGGTCCTCCTCTTCTTTATTCAAATTTATTATTATATATTTTTTCATATAATATCTATATGTTTGCCTTTCCTATGTCATGTCTCTACTTTTGCGATTGGACAAGTAGCTGCCTAAAATTTCAAAAGCAAAAGAGAGATGAAAGAGAAATGCACTTGAGATGTTTAATCAAAGAAAGGGGAAACCCTTTACATATGTCAATCGGTAAGGTGTGTAGATTCCTAAAATGAAAGGTCTTTTTCAGATTCCACAGCCACTTGGTGCCAAGGATTTTCACATCTCTTTCAAGCTCTAGGCTTGCTTTTATGCCACTTCAAGCTCTATTGTTTGCTCACCATTTTTTATGTAATGACTTTTCTCATCTGCCCTTGTTCTACAAGCTAATGGCAGTAGGGTTTATTTTAAATAAACTGGCTATTTGAGAAGCAGCTGATGTTGTTCTTTTTTAAGGACACCACACCAGCTATTGTCTTTAATTTGGAAAAGTCATTGGGTCTGGTTCGACGGGGTACCATTATCGTTGGATAAGCTGTTCTTGAAATTGGCTACTCTGATTGGATAATTTTATCTTGAATAGACCATTGGGATTAGACACTCGGTTGTAGAGCATATTAATTCGTGGCGAGCGCGAGACAAAGACCCTTTTCTGCCTAGGTTTAGAGTGGAATGCCTTCTGCCTGCAGGTTAGGAGAGGATAGCAAGACCATCAAAAGTTAAAATAAACCCCGGCTTGTTATCCCGAGAACAACCAAATTAAGAGTGTGAAAACCGTACAGCACACCGGTAGAAAAAAAAAATGAGTGCTTATAGGAAATGCAAGATCCAATTGAAAAAATCCCTCATCCAAATCCGTTCCAATCGTGCACAAATTAATGTAAAGGTAGAAAATAAAACAAGCACCATTATGAATACAAAGATTTACTAGTTCGGCTAAGCCTACATCGACGGGCGAGAAACACCATCTTCTCATACATATTCCACTACGAGAAGGAGTTAAACCCAAAACTCACAAACTTACAACCCTTTTTTTGCTTCTCTCACACAAGACCGTACAAGAGAAAAAACCCAAGAGGAGCCCAAGAAAAGACCCAAGAAGAAATCACCTTCTTCCTCCTCTCTCCTTCTCTCTTTTTCTTTCTCCCTTTCTTTACCCCAAGAGTCAGATGACAAACCTCTTGCCGCCCCTGCCCAAAGTAGTTTTAGAATTCTTTTATATCTTCTTAGGTTTTTCCAAAAACCTAAAAAAGGTGTTTCTATATTGCCTCTCACATCTCACACGGTGGGAAATAAGGCAACATTCCCAAGAGATCCCTTATTATTTCCTTATGGCCCTGTTTGGTTGCAAAAAACATGGAAGACGGCCGAGTTCCGGAATATGGAACGCCGGATGTTGTTTGGTTGCCAAATTTGAGTTCAAATTACATTTGACTACAAGACATGGAAGGGACATCATTATTAGCTTTTTTCCTAGGTGGCGTCTATGTGGCGGAATTATCCCCCTACTAATCTTCCAACCAAAAACCTCCATTTTGGTGGATTTTAGAAGGGAGAAGAGTAGAATATGTCCTTTTTTTTATGGGCTAGAGTAGAATATGTCTTGTCTTATCTAATCATTACAATTTTTTCTCTTTGTCTCTCTTATACAATCTATTTTGGTAATGAAACCCTACATTTTCCACATGATTTGACGCCCAACCAAACACATCTCCCATCCTTGCCACCTCCTTGTTGACTACTACTTCCACTTCGTTTTACTTTAAAGCTGAAGTGGTTTTCAGGACCAAACAAACAAAGGGGAGGAAATGCTGGGAGAGGGGTAGAAATATCATTTTGCACGTATGTTTCAAGAAGAAAAGGGAAATATTGACCACAAATGTACATGTAATTAAGGTCAAGTGGCCACCCCAAAGAACGAGTATGAACTATGAATGATGTACATATATACTCCTACATAAAAAATCTCCCTATCAATCTCTTTCTAAATTTCTTTCCTCATAACTCCATTTTTTGTAACTGTTATTCGTTTTTTTTCTTCTTTTATCCCCCCATAGATCTCTCTTACTCATTATTTAGAATTTTTAATCCAACTTTTGCTTAAATAGATTTTTTAATTTAATTTAATAGACTATTATTTATACTTTTTTTTTTTACTTTTTACTCTCATTACTCCACATTTTTTAAATGGGAATTGCTAGCGTCCATCGCAGAAGGCATTTCACGGCTGGTCGATCACATGTCAGACCAACCACCTCATGTATGGAGACAAAAGTTGTTGTCTTCGTTCACAAGGTGGCTGATCTGACATGCGACAGATCATCTGTGAAATGCCTTTTACACCCTAGCAAATCCCTTTTTAAATTTATGATATTGAAATATTTTTAATCTAATTTAGGGGTCTGATATCCGCACCATCATGGTAGTGCCGACGTCAGTACCCTGTATTTATAACTCTTTATTTTATTGACTTTTCCAGCTTCATAAACATACAATTGGAATTGAAAAATAACATACAACTACAATTGAAAAATAATATTGGCCAAGGTGCTAATATTTTCTCTAAATTAAAGTTCATGTATAACTCTACTTCCAATTGATCGGCTGCTGTTGTGGTATTGGTTGGATCATGGGTTGATCGAAATCGTACCCTGAAATCGTTTCCATGGGTTGATCCTAACCCTCCGATCCATAAAGGAGTGCACATTATAGAAACCTCTATAGATTGGAGGGAGATGATTTACGGAATAAAACCTATTTACGTTGTGGCCCAATAAATGAACGGTTTGGATCATCCCTTGAAATGGCCCCAAAATACTACTTGAAAAATCCTGGACTTCACTCCCCCAATTGATTAATGGATTTTGTTTTGTAAAGAGGGCGTTACAGTCTCAAACTTGATGTGCATGCAAATTGGATAGAGACGATTTACACACACACTAGACTTTGGACTGTGTGGAATGACACTTAGAGAAGCTCCATTGGGGCCCACACATGTCACACCAACATGATCGTGACCATTCAACCGAAATACTCAATCGAAATTCATTTCATCCGACAATTTAAACCATCTGATTGGAACTTGCAAACAAACTAGTAAGAAAAAGAGTTAAAAATAAAAATAAAATAAACATTTGGAAACTAAAAAACAATCGATGAAGATTGCGTTTCTCTTCTCCAATTTGTGAGAGATGGATTTGAGGAAGGTCATAAGCCATTGTTTTCTCATTTTCTTGCATGACCACTAGAAAGGTAAAATATTATTACTAAAATAAAGAAGATAGTGGCTAATCCCACAATTAAAGGAAGGCCAAAGGACAAACTCCTCTGTCGTAAGGCTTTTTGTTTTGTTTTGAACGGCTAAAGAAAGGGAGGGAGATCAGTTCATACTTCTAAGGACTACGACACTTGAATTATCATTGATGGGTCTAAAGTATTTAATCTATTTTCAACGGTTGATTTCGTTCTATGCCGTGTTCGAGAAATCGGGATCGTCCCTTGGTTTTGTCTTGTGATGGTAGGTCAATTAGAAAGGAATCTCACATGAGGACAATATAATATGGAAAATACTCCATACTACATCATCCATCATGTATGGGAATTTAATTGCTTATTATAACTTAGTTTCTTTCGAGGTAAAATGGGCGTAAAACAAAATGTATGTATGCCCATTGTTTACACTTCAAAATGGGTGTAAATTTTGTTTTACGGCCGATTAATGTCGAATGAACGAGCCTACTACTTCTTTTCATACAAATATGCCTAAAATATTTTTATTTATTGACATATTTACAAACAAAGAGAAATTCATGTTAAACATCTATAGCGTGTTGTTTATGACGAATCGATTAAGACAAAGTTGCATGTTGTAAAACGCCTAGATTTATGGGTGTCAATACCAATTTTTATTTTATTTTATAAAGATACCAATTTTATAGACATATATAGGGAAATGAAATATGGCACCGTTTTTAAAAGTGCATACCAATCTAGTGAAACACTTGTCTTCTATGCTATGGCCTTTTTTAACAGCTAATTAAAGAAGGGAAATGATTTCAGCACTCCAATGTTTTGATAAAAATGTGCTGCACATGTTTGTCGTGTGGTATTTAAAGGGCTTTAAGAGCTTTTTGAGAACCTTAATATTCCTCTGACAGCCCTTCAGATACTACACGACAAAAATTGGAGCGCATAAATCATTTCCCTTAATTGTAAAATCGGACCACAACGTGTAAAGAAATATCAGATGAGTTCGATGACAGGAGGGTTAGATTAGTCTACTAAACTAGATTATGTAGCCAAGAGAGATTAGGAATTGAATTTTTTTCAAAAGTAAATAAATAAATAAAAATAGGGCAGTGATAAATCAACCCCCAAATATCTTAAATCGACCCCTTTTGTCTTTCTCTCTCTCTCTCCTCAGGGCTAGAGAGAGAAAGACACGGAGGGGGTCGATTTATCACTCTCCTAAAAATACTACCTTTTTTTAAATTATTAAATAAAAATGATAATTATTAATGCTAGGGTGAGTGGGCCCCACCGAAGAGTGACTGGTGGGGAAGAGAGAGACATGTGGGGTCCATCATCCCATCAAAACATCTAATACAGAAGAAAGAGGCACGGCCCACGGGAATCTCTTTTGGCACATTGAAACGCCCATGTGCTGCCCTCACTCTTTTCCTTTAAAGGAAAAGGCTCCAAATCTCCAATGTCTTTTAACCGCGAGAGCTAGACGATACTAGGGCTAAGCGCCAAAAAAAAGCTGCCAAGCGAAGACATGGGGTCCAATCATACGCTCTCCTTTTCAGACGCATTTGTCAATAGCTTTTCATGTCTTTTTAAAGCCAGTGTTACCAACTCTGGCTCGCACCAACGAGAGAGTAGTCTCTGTAGTTCGTTGGGAATCAAAACAACAACAACAACTCTTCACTGAAATTCACATGAGTAATGAGTTTATCCATGCTAACATCTCTTCATGGAAATTCACAAGTATTGGGTTTCTCCATGCTCTGTTAGAATCTGGAAATACCCAAGTATTGGGTTCCTCCATGGCCTATTAGAAGCTGAATTTCTAGAGTCATTTATTAAAGAAAGGTGTGTCCTTCTGAAATTTATAGGGAAGTCATATATCCGCCCCTTTTGATTACCACAATTTATAACTTGGGTTTCACCGTGTTCTGAAGCATACTTCGTTGGAATTGTTTGAAGAGATATGATATCTGCACAACCATATTTTGATATTTTTCGCAAACCATCTTGTCTTTTAAGTATTTAAAGAGCTGGCAAAAGGTTATCACATTTTCCAAAAAGCTCTAGCCTCTAGGGAGCGAATTAAAGAAGAAAAGACAGCTGGGTTTGTGTAAATATCAACATATGGTTGTGCTAATAACATTTTCGAGTTTCTCTTGTCTATGCTTTAGAAGGAATTTTATCTCAGTTAAAGCATAAAAGATTAATTAAATAATGACATCTCCAAGGGCTTAAGCTTTTGGAGTAATTGGCTGTTTCACATGTTACCAAAGCAAAGGTCCCATGTTCAAAACTCCTTGATATTAAAATTCACATGTAATGACCAACTCGAAAGAAGGGTCACATGTGAGGGGGAGTGTAGAGTATAAAAGATTAAATAACCCCATCTCCAGCGGCTTTAGGTTTTGGAGTAAATTGTTGTTTCACAATTTCTAGCTAGTTAACGACGTGTTTATTTAAGATTATGACAACCAATTGTGAGTGCCAAACCAATTATCAAACTCAAAATTATGTTTAAATTTGAGTCCAATAATCAGTTTGGCACTTACAATCGGTTGTCATAATCTTAAATAATTGAAGTAGAAGAAAAGAGAGGTAATTCTCGTCACCAAATGCAAAGCAACAGAGCTGACATCAGCCACTTTCAACCAATTTGTTTTTGTTTCTTCCTGACTCTTTTGCGCCGGTTGAAATACCATTTTCTTGATAATAAACCCTTTTGCTAATTGTGTACGGGTAATGATATTTACACAGCTTTTCCAACATTTCCACCCACTCTTGTTTGTTCTCTTCTAAAAATGGCTGCATTTCACCTCTATTCGTTTTTCTTTTCATCAAAAGTTCATAAAAAGAAAAACACATAGGCCATGTTTGGCAACTATGAAAAGAATATTTCATAGAATATTTGTAGGGCTAGTTGTGAGAGATGGGCCGGAGAGGGAAAGACGTGACATTGTGGGTGTGAGGGGAGCATAAAAAAACCTAAGGGGCCGTTTGGATACGCGGATTTTAGAATCCGGAATTTCCTCAAAATTGTAAATGAGAGAAAAGAGAAGAAGCGGACCAGCTGTCATTTTTTGATTTCTCACCTTTCTTTCCGTCAGCAAAAGCGTAGCAGATCATCCCATGTTTCCAGGTTTTAGAAATCTCAAGATGTGGGAGAGATTTCTAAAACCTGGATTTCTTACTTAAAATCCAAGAAACATGCATCAGCTTAATTGATCATAAACCCTAAACCTGTATTCTAAAATCCGTGTATCCAAACGACCCCTAAAGGATCGAAAAAAAAAAAAAAACCAGGAAAAAAAAATGATTTCAAATGGATAATTTTCACTACTTTTTAGGGATTTTTATCCTCTCTCCACTCTTCCCCACTCAATTATGTACCTTTGCTTCTCCGCCCTTCTCACATGGTTGGACCCACGAGTATTCCATGGAATAATTTTTTTCATTGTTGCCAAATATTAGGGCTGCAACTCGGGTCGGGCGGGTCGGGTTTTGGAGAACCCAACCCTACCCGAGAAATATCTCGGGTTGGGTCGGGTCGGGTTTTTTTTTGGAAAACCCACGATTCCCAAACCCGGCCCTACCCATGATAAATCTCGGGTTGGGTCGGGTCGGTTCGGATTCTTTCACGTTGACGCAATTTTTAAGGAAAATTCTTGTTTGGCAAGGCAACTCAACTCATAGAAGCAGAACTTACACTCACATTACACTTGAATCAAACAATGATGTAATTACACTCACATTACACTTGAATCAGACAATGCTGTAATCAAACAATGTTGTAATAACAATCAAACAATGCTGAATCAAACACTTGAATCAACTCAACTCATAGAAGCAGAAATTACACCCACACGCAATAACAGTGGGTGCGTGGGTTTTCACTTTTCACTTTTAACTAACAATAGAAAAAAATGTACATACTATACCTTACGTAACTCGGGTCGGGTCGGGTCGGGCCCCTTCAAACCCGGCTCGACCCGAGATTCATGCGGGCTTTTGAATGCTCAACCCGGCTCGACCCGAAACCCATGAAACCTGAACCCAACCCAGGCTATTTTCGGGTCGGGTCGATGCGGGTCGGGTAAAACCCGGCTCGAGTTGCAGCCCTACCAAATATGGCCAAAGGGTTGGGAAAATCATTTTCCATTTATGTATTTCGATAGTTTGAGTGAAAAGTTCAGTCGGACCTATCTCAAATGGTGTCCTCTAGTTCAAGTGGGTCCTATCTCAAATGGTGTCCTCTCTCTCTCTCTCTCTCTCTCTCTCTCTCAACATACAGTGTCTGCCTACTCTTTTCTTCCTAGTGCCCTTGAAATGATGGGCCAACCATGTTTTACGTGAGCACTTCATAGGATGATCCAAACCGTTCATTTGTTGGGTCACAGCGTAAAAATGTTGTACCCAGTAAATCATCTATATAGGATGACCCTAACTCTCAGATCCTGTACTTTTTGAAAAATATTAGAGTTCCTATGCACACAGCATGTAAAATATCTACAAAAAAAATAAAAAAAACAAAAAAAATGCAAAACAGATAATTTTAAAAAGGAATTGCTTTTGGCATCCGTAATATTTATGCTAGCACCCTTTCTTTGCCTTTATCATGAAAATGATAGGAAATGTTACGGTTGGAGCTCTAATAATTAATATCGGTGGCCGCATTCTATATTAGGTATTAGAGAATATTAATTATTAGATTGGTATTGTCTGCTCTATTCTTCTTGCTCTTAGTCGCGTGTGTCATTTCTTTCGTCCAATTCATTGTCTTTGTACTTCCTACGTTTCTGGTATACCAAGTTTTATGCTTGTCTGTTTGGAAAGAAAGAAAAACGTCTGATTACCGCATATTGCCATTGCATGGTGGGAGTTTGTTACTGTTACCTTGCTTACATTTGCCATTGGTGATGATGTTATTGCCACATGAGAGTCTATAGCTGTTGTGAGCACCATAATAAATTATAGTGAAAATTCTAAAAAACATTTTATAAGTAACTACATACAGTATGTACTTTGAACAACATTATTGTTAACTCGTATGTACTTTGAATAATGTTTTCTAAGAAGCTACTCTCTTATATCTAGTATCTCTGAATTTTGTTATTAAGTATTTGAAATAAGTGAGTATAAGTTATCAGCATTTGGATTATACTGATTCTTGGTCCAAGAAATAAGTTGTGAGAGGTTATGAATTTACTTAGCATTAATTATTGGAGCTCCGAGTATATGTGCCTATGTGTGACCCAAAAGTGTAAAGATAAGAAGGAAAATGCCCTCGTAATGCTGGAGCATGCTGATATGATGGCTTCAGTCAGTGAGCTGATCTTAAACATCTACAAGGGCCCATTGATTAGACAATATGTAAGGTGTTAAGGTGCGTCAACATCATCGGTGCGTCATTAACAACCATACAAAGAAAATTTAAAGTAAGGACAGTGACATTTTTGTCAAATGGAATGGGTATCTGTTGTTATTTTGAACTGTGATGTTTTTAGAATTCTTAGATATATATTGAGGAATTTGCTAGGCAATTTCGCGTCTGACTGATTTTTGCAGGAAAGAACAGCCACGTCAGATGCATTAAATTAATAAGACAAAATATGCTAAAAAATGAGCGTACGTAGTGTGGTTCTCTCGTGCAAAAGTGAGCTGCAAAATGGCTTTCCTTGAAATTTTGCCTAGTAAATCCCATATATTGATATTTAAAAGAATTCACAAGATTTGTAACATTAGTTAGATAGGATTGAGGCTTTCGAGTAGTTGCTTTTAGAGCCATGCTAGATCGGATAGTTTTCAATCCCTTGGTGAGTTGGTGAGATGTCTATTTGGTAACTTGCTAGGAAGCGTAGGATTGAAGATGGCAAAAGTCGGCAACTGACTAAGATTGGAGATGGTAGGATCTCCACGGAATATCTTCACTGATAAGCCCCTCAAACAAAATTCATTACTAAAATGGTGAGTTGAAGTCTGGATTGAAGAGCACAAAATGTAGGGGACGGAAGAACTTTAATCATAGATTTGACAAGCTAATCGTTTGTGGAAATATAATATACTTGAATAAGTTTCTTCAGCAGTAAGCCACGCAAATGGTTTAGATCATCTAATAATGTGGGTCCCACTATATTTTTTTTGTGTTCTTGTACATGTGTGCAGGCAACTGATTTGATATAATGATCTAGTAAGGTGGAAATAGCTTGTGTACTTTTTCTAGTTAGCAGGATGTCGTCTACATAGATTAGAACAAAAATACAAAGACTGTCCTAATATCTCAACGGAGCGGTGTCGGATTTAGAGCTCTTGAAACTAAAATCTTCAAGATGGTCGTAGAGTCTGCTAAACCATGCCCTCAGTGCTTGTCTTCCTAAATTGACAAATAGATGTTGAGTTTCGAAAAAATTTAAGAGTTGAGTATGTAAACCTATTCATCAGTAAGACATTATTGAGATCAAGTTGATGAACCGACCAACCTTTTTTTGAATGGTTAATAGAAAATACCGACCTATTGGTAATTTGGTATTGGGTCTGACCACTAGGTTGATCTTTTCCCCAAAATCAATTCCAACGTTGATTATAACTCTTGGCCACGAGATGTGCCTTTTGTATTTTAATGCTGCAATCTCCATGTTTCTTAATTTTGAAAAGTCATTTGCATCCAATCATAGTTAGGTGAGAAGTAAGGGCTCCCAATTCTCATGAGTCATTTGAAATGAGTGTGTTAAACTCCTGAGTTATTGCTTGGCACTGCTAGTGAGTTTTTGAAGCTTGTGTGAAACATGTGGGTTCCTCGTCAAGGGAGGCAAGGATGGCTTGAGGGATACAATGTTTGGAGGTAGTGAATGCATGGGGATTTAGAATTCTATCATGAACTTAATTAATCATGGGATGCGTTCTTGGTGGACATGCGGGATGGTGGTGGACATTTGAGGTGAATGTGTAGGATTTAAGGTCAACTGTAAGTTTAATTGTAGATGTGGAGGATGGGTAGGCAGGTACACGACTGAAGTGTGTGGAAAGGAGGCGGAGATCACCGTCTTCAATTCGTTGAAGAAGAACCCTCGAATCCACAAGGGGATAAGAATGAATGCTTAAAAACCCACAAGGAAGAGATAAAAACTAGGGGTGCAACTTGGGTGGACTTGTTAGGTCTAAAATCGGTAACAGGTTATGGTAGGGCCGGAAAGGCTGATCTGACACACCACAACTGAAGGGCTGGTGGAGTCCTGCGCTGCACAAGGGCACAGACAAGAAGATAAAGGGTCAGAGGACCAACCCGGAGTGGTGCTCCGGACGGGCGCTTCGACACTCAAGTCAGTATGAGCAGGAGTGCAGAGCAATGTCAGAGCAAAAGCTTAGGGTTTTGATTTTCAGATCCCTCACCTTAGCACAAGTGAAGGCTATTTATAGTGATTCTGAGCCACCTGTCTAGGACAGGTGGTAGTTCTAAGCCACCTGTCCAGGACAGGTGGTGGCCTCTGTATGGACCAGGTCTCATACCTAGGAAGGGCAGGTGGAAGTCCCTGATTGGTCCAGGTGTCACACCTAGCAGGGACAGATGTTGGCTTTGCAGCGGTCCCTGTGAGGGCCACGTGTCAACAGCCAATCGGTTGCTGAGTTCGGACCCATCAGTGCTGAGTTCGGACCCATCAGTGCTGAATTCGGACCCCATCAGGACTCAACCCGGAAAAAATTCCGATTGGGTTGAGTTCAGGTTCAGGTTGAGTTTTCTCAACCCGAATTGAGTTCGGGTTGAGGGCTTGGGCAACCCGACATTTTTATTAATAATTTTTATTTTTTAAGCTCAAAATCTCGGGTTGGGTCGGGTTCAAGTTGGCAAAAAGGGTTCCTCAGGTCGGGTCGGGTTGAACCTCGTCGGGTTGGAACTCGGGTCGTGTCGGGTTCGGGTTGGCCTCAACCCGACCCAACCTGACTCGAGTTGCACCCCTAATAAAAACTGAGCCAAAAATTTTATTCAATGAGAAAACTTGATTTCCACATACAGCATACATCCATATTTGTACTTTCAAACCAAACTCTACTTCTAATCATACTAGGATTAGGATAAACTCCAAGGCTAGGACTCCTAATAATCATATAACAAGAATTCTTAAGTGATCTTAATACAAATAAAACTAATTAACAACAACAATAATAATAAATCTCAAGAAAATAACAAATAGTCCTGCATTAGTTGAGGTAGAGGAAGGCCTAGGAAAGGTGGAATGGGATGGTTGGGGTTAAGGAGAGTGGATGGGATGAAGACAACGATTTGGTGTAAGTGAGTTGTAAAGGGAAGAGATATTTAATAGAGTTAACATGTCTAGACATATAACCACGACCATTAATGAGATTAAGACCCTTATAATCACTATGATTGTACACGGGATAGATACACTAAGGGGCTGTTTGGATACGTAGATTTTAGAATGGAGGTTTTACTTTGAAAGCGGTGTAAAATTCTGAATTTTACAATTTCAGCCATGTGGGGCCGAAAAAAGTGGATGGCGCAGTGAAAAGTGGAGACGGCTTTGACTTTTACTGAAATCAACCAATAAGGGGGCCCTTGGAGCTGTTTTTTTGCAATGGCACCCTTCATTCTATCGTTCCTCTTCTGGATTTTAATTTTTAAGTAAGAAATCCAAGTTTTAGAAATCTTCCCCCCCCCCGTTACTTACCTAGATGGCCACATTTGGGTTGAATAAATTATTTTAGATTTGTGTGGAGTTTATTATGGGTATGAGTCTTTTAGATAAGGATTATCTAGATTAAATGTTTCTTTTATTTATAAATAAGATGTACACAACCTTTTTTGGAGGAATGAAGAAAATTGTTGCAGAAAGTGTGTTGTTGGGAACAAAGGAGGATTGATCCTCCCCTCAAAGTGGATCAAGAGGCAAATCATTGGGAACAAAGGAGGATTGATCCTCCCCTCAAAGTGGATCAAGAGGCAAATCACGTTGCGAACTGATCCGGGTTGGTAACACCCCATTATGAGATTTTTGAAACCTGAAAACATGGGACGGTCTCCTAATCTCTGAAATTAGAAAACGAGGGTTCGAAACACCCACATCCTGAGATTTTTGAAACATGAAATTAGAAAACGAGGGTTTGTAACGCCCCCATCCTGAGATTTTTGAAACATGAAAACACGGGACGATCTCTTACTCTTTCGCTCGACAGAAAGAAGATGAGAAATTAGAAAACGACATGCGATCTCCTTCTCTGGTCTCCCATCCAGGATTTTGAGGAAATCCAAGATGTTAAAATCCGCGTATCCAAACACGGCCCCCTAAGCCCTAAGGTGTTGTTTGTTTTGGATTTTGAGAACCGATTGTACTGAAACATACCCATAATTAGGAGTAATGGCGAGATTTTTTTATACTCTCCTCCCCATTTAGTTTGCATTGTTTTAATTTTTTTTGTTAAATATATTTTTCAGGAATTGAATTGAAGGAAGATTTTTTCCAAACATCAATTTTTTTAATAGGTACAAATTATCAGATATTTTAATCAAATTTCACTTCAAAACCATTATTCTGCAGATAATTGTTGGAAGTATCCAAAGAGGCCCTTAGGTGGATCCATCCAATTGTAATGTCATTTTTCCTGAATTGGCAAGGGGCTAACATTGAATGCTAAAAGCTATGTTGTCAAATGCAAGAGTTCAACATTCACTGATTCCTCCCGAATTAAAACTTAGAAGCTGATATTGGCTCGCCCCTTTATTTAATTAATTTAAAACTCTTGTACCATTTCGCCATAGGTAAATGATATATTTCACCCCTTCTGTTTACTTGGAACAGACCCCCCGTCTACTGTAAAATAGTAGTCATAACTCATAAATACACTACAGGGTCGGGAAAAAGTTATGGCGAATTTATTACTTCCCTTGGCCATCCATCGTCCGCCAGCAACGTAAATAAAATATTAAGGAAAACAGTCACCCTCACGGTTTCGAAAACCACGTGAAAAATCTCTCTCATGAAAATTCCATGTGTTTTTTACCTTTGAGTTCTTTTATTCTCTCCAGGCTTGGATTTCTCACTTCTTCTTTTCAGGTCTGTACACACACAGCACTGAAATCTTCTTTTGTACAGAAAGCATGAAAAGTTCTACATACATTTCCCATTTTACAAAACTCTTCCCCATAGCCCAAAGTCCACTTTCTCCTTTTCTTCACATTCCTTGAAGAAAAACTCATTTGACATGTTTGCTCCTTAATTTGCCATTAATCTCCATCTTAATTACCCATTTCAATTCCATGGCTCTGTACAGTACCATGGGAGTGTAGGAGCCTGTTCATCAGCAAATAAATTGCAGGGCTCCTCTCCATTCAAAAAGTTATGCTCTTCCATTCTCCATAACTGATGAAAACCTCCTTTCTGATCATTCTCATTCCCATTCCCACATACCCTCGGTTCCGAGAATTGTAGGAAATTTATAGAGGACGATGACGAGGGTGATGAAGAACAATTGAATGTGAAAGACGAGGAAGAGAGCACCGGTGGAATGGGAACTCCATTCTCGAGAGAAGAAATTGGTGGCCTGAGTGGGCTGTTATTATCATCATTGAGGTTGAGGATTGCACTGGAATCGCTATCAGATGAACCGTCTTTAAAATCTCCCCTGAAAATCGACACTTCGGTGTTGTTACCGGGCATCGAAGAGATCTTGCTCTGATCAGAAATCTTGTTTTCGGATTCCAGCGGATCGATTTCTTCTTTGACGGGGCAATTGGGCTCTGTGTTGTCTTCTTGGAGTTTAGATTTCAGATCCCTAACCTGAAAGTAGACAACACATTATTCTTCTCTTTGAACTTAAAGTTTAAAATGTTGCAACTCAGTTTTGCATATAATTCAAGTCGTTTGGAACTTTGGGATGCATGATTTAAAAGTAAATTCTACAGTCTGCTCAAGTTACAATTTGAGAGCTTGTACAAGGTTGGAATTTGTAGAATTAGAAATGTTTCCAACCACTAGTTTAAAAATTTGCTGTGAAGCTTGGTTGGAGATTCAAAGCTCAGACTATTGAAGTACAAATGATTAAGGGTTTTTCTAACAAGTGATCAATCCACAAGGGACAATTAATTGCCCATGGGAACATGAATTTACACATGTTTTGAGACTTTTACACATGTTTAAATGCCCTTAATCCAATTATTAAATAACACCAGCTCTAAAAGCCTAAGCTTTTGGAGCAATTGGTTGTTTCACATAACCCAAAAAAGATTAAATAACTGATTTAATAACACCAACTCTAAAAGCTTAACTTTTAGATCAATTGGTTGTTTCAGAGAAACTACCCACCTCTGCTAAAAGAGCTACTTTGTCATGGTGGAGAGTATCATAATTGAGCTTCAGAGCTTCATATTTAGCCTTAAGAACACCATAATCTCTCTCCAACTGCTTGGTTTTCCAACGGGCTCTGCGGTTTTGGAACCAGACAGCAACTTGCCTAGGCTGCAGGCCCAATTCCTCGGCGAGCTTCACTTTCCTCTCAGGTTCGAGCTTGTTCTCAACCTCAAAATTCTTCTCCAAGCCCTTCACTTGCTCAACGCTCAGTCTCCGTTTCTTCTCCGGCACGTGGCCGCATTCCTCACCGCAGTCTTCTTCATCCAATCCGTCTAAGATAGACTGAAATCCCCTGTAAACATTGCTGCTCTTGTTGTTGCCACCCAAAGGTTTTTCCTCTAAAAACCCAGCAATATAG
This sequence comes from Tasmannia lanceolata, assembly GCF_043159265.1. NCBI lineage: Eukaryota > Viridiplantae > Streptophyta > Magnoliopsida > Canellales > Winteraceae > Tasmannia > Tasmannia lanceolata. Next base: position 10,335,073 of record NW_027518693.1, read on the forward strand.
ATGAATGAAGCACTGGTGAATTAACTTGAGATCCATTAAATTTTAAATTGAAATAACAGATAGAGAAAAACCCACATAAGAAAACTTTTCTAATGCTAAAATAAACATGATTAAAAGCGAGATAAAGCAAGATTCCTGTCCAAAGTTCAAAATCAAGATGGAAAGAAGAAAAGGGTCGGGTGGCAATTAATACTTGGCTAGTCCTTGTTTGAAAGTGAGGAAATTAGAACCCAGTTGTTTAAGAAAGAAAACCAAAGGTTAAGAGTTCTAAGATGTTACAAATGAAAGACGACTAAACCCTGAGAAAAACAAAAGGTGACATAGTTGGAAAGAAGAAAAAGGGCCCCGTGGCAATTAATACTTGGCTAGTCCTAATTTGAGAGCTAGGAACTTACAACCTAAGTTATTTAAGAAAGAAAACCAAAGCTTAAGCATTCTTACAAGTTACAAATGAACCCAGTACATGAAAATCATATAATCTAGTCTCTTGTACTGATACAAAAATAGATATGATGGGTGCTCAAATTACCTGCAGATGGACAGATAGAAATCATAGCACCTAAAGAATCTGAGCTACTCAGCCTCTTCATGACTGAATAAATGAACCCAGTAGACCCAAAATTCAGATCAGATCAGACCCCCCCTTTCTTCAGTATCTGATCTCAGTAGGGTTGAAACTAGAGAAACTTTGATGAAAGCAAAAAAAACTTTATGAAAATAAAGTCATGCTACTTGAGAAAAGCCATGGAAGCTTTACTCCCATACTGGAAAGCAGATACCAGAAGCCATAGTTGTGTACAACCATAGACTCTAAACTGCCAAAAACTCCCAAATGGTTCTCCATCTTTCTCCTTTTTACCCAATTCTTCTCCTTCACAGCCCATCATGGAAAATAAATTCCAAATCATCCAAACCAGTCAGACCCAAAAAGATGAGAAGAACAACACCATGATTAGTGAATCAATCAATCAATACAGCTAATTTCAAGGCAGATAAATCCTCACTGAGAGGTGAGAGGGGGAGAGAAAATGGGATTTAAATAGAAATTAGAAAAAGTCTAACTAGCCTATAATATCAACAGGCCTTCCAGTCCTAACGTGCTGGCTATTCTGTTTCTCCTTTTCTTTCCCTATATATAAAACTACTCTTGGGTTGGATTGGGGTTAGAAACTGACCCATGGGTTAAGCAAATGAAATGAAAGTGAAATTCGTCTCAAATGCAATTTGGGTGACCGGAGATAGCCGGTCGGCCTTCCATTTATGACCGGTTGGAAGGAAGGAGATATTTTTGGGGATCGGAAGAGAGAGTAAAATAAAGAAGGAAAATGAGGGATCAGTAAAAAAAATGAAGAGAAAAATAATTAAGTAAAGGGGATTTGTACGGATAGCGACTGAGCCGTGTGGAGCCAAGCCGATGAGAGATTCGGCTGTTGTCAGCGAATCCACTCCGTGCCAACGGCGTGGACGGTGGTGTTGAAGGAATTTCGTGATTAATGTTCTTATATGGGGGTATTTTAGTCATTTAAATGTTGTAAAAGTTTGTAGATCAAACTAACCCTGTCTCTTTTGGAAAATAACGAAAATGTCCTTGAGAACGACTAGTCATACTCATACGAATGGATCAATGGTAACATAGGATCCCAAAAAGGGAACATGGTCGTGCAATCGAGACCGTTGATTTTTAAATCCACACTGAAAGGACATCTTATGCGTGAGATACTTAGGTACGAAAATTAACGGTCTAGATTTTTTTTCCCAAACCCTAAAAAAAGGCTTCATGAATCAAGGATCTAGAGTCGTCCGATCATGGTGATCTCGACTGGATTTGGCTCGAACTGTGGTCCCCAGTCAGATTAACGGATCCGATTAAATAGTCGTGGCAGATCACTGTTACGAAACAACCTAACAGTCACCGTCCTCTTCGCATTTTCCAATGCCCTTGAAAGTAAACGAGACTCCGGAAGTAGGTAACGCGACCCAATTGCAGCTGGTATGGCCCACCTGTAGAGTGATCACTCAATCCTGGTCGTTCAATCAGTCACCGGCCAAGAAATTAGATTTTAGACTGAAAGGGCGAGTTCACATTTGTGGGTAAAAAGTTTCGTAAAACGTGGATAAAAATGTCGGCAATGTCCTACCCGTGACGGGCCCACTAGATTACTCACGTGATAAGTGTATCATATTACTTGGGTCCACAAGCTAAAATGCCATATTAGCTTATTATCTTGTTTTGGGGGTTAATTAAGATTTGATTACTAGGAGAGGTGGAAACTAACATTTATATAAGATGAGAAGATTTGAAACAGGGTGGAGGGATTCTCAGATCACTTTCAACATGTTAGGAGATCGGCCAATAGGGAGGTGACCAAAATGGGAACACGGTCATGCAATCTAGACCGTTTATCATCTAGTTTAAGATGATAGATACCACCCGTGGGGAAAAAGGACATGTTCTGCAGAAGATGGTACGAAAATTAACGGTTAGGATTTTGTTTCCCAAACCCTAATAGTGACTTCATGGATAAAGGATTAACGGACCCGATCACATAGATGTGGCAGATCCCTGTTAGGAACTAGCCTAACAGCCACGGTCATTTCAGCATTTTCCAATGCCATGGAGAATCCGGAAAAGTTCTAACGTGGCCCAATTTCAAATGAAAACGTTGAATACTGTAGTGATGGAGACTATTCAGCTGGTATGGCACACCTGTCTATTGCCAAACGAGCCGTGATCACTCAATCCTGATCGTTCAATCGGTCACCGGCCTAGAAAATAGGGTATAGACTAATTGGGCGAGTTACACATTTGCTGGGGAAAAGTTTTGTGAAACGTGAATAAAAATGTCGGCGGTGGCCCCACCCTTGATGGGGCCACTAGATTACTGATATTAATTAAATTTCCACGTGATTAAGTGTTTCATAAGACTACCAAGAGTGGTTTCTTGAGGAACAACATTTTTTTTAAGAGGTGATTTGATTATTGGTTTTTTAATCTGTTTTGGGGGTTAATTATGATTTGATTACGTGCAGAAATGGAAACTAACATTTATATAAGATGAGATTCGAGATAGGGAGGAGGGATTCCTAGTTCGCTTTCAGCGTGTGCGGAGATCGACTAATGGGGAGGTGAGCGTTGATAGGCTGAGTTTTGTAATTCTAAACGAGCTTCCGTCTTAATTCTGGTGTTTGCAGTTCTTTTCACTTCATTTTTTTTTGCTCTCTTCTGTATTACCCTGATCACCTCGGTCACTGATTCTCTTCCTTTTTAATAAATTTCTAGCAATTTCATTGAAAAAAAAAAAACCTTGGCGAAGAGGAGAAGGGATTGCCTACTTTGTACTCTAAAATATAACAAATGCTTAAATATATAAAGAGAAATAACTGTTGTGGTCCTTACATTTCCAAGGATAGACATCTAGCGATAGCTTCCTACCAACAAACAGTCCCAATTGTGATTTGTCTTCATAGCATTTTGCCTACTAAATACAAGAAAAAGCTTGTCACGCACGGGCATTGCGAATAACACATGCTGTTATCACTAAATTTCATTTTACAGGCAGAAATTGAGTGGGAGATTGAAAACATAAGGTGTTAAATATCTATAAAGAAATTTGTATCTGAAGGCAATTAATAGCTACAGAAAAATAGATTTACTTGCATAAGATAGTTACAAGAAATTTGTATTTATAAGGCGTTTATTCTGTTATAAGAACCAATATATTTATATGGTTTGTTAACTAACTTTGAAGCCACCCAACTTCTCTCATTTTATATGGTATAAATATATATATGCAAAGTCTCGATTTTTCACTTTGGCTTTGCTCTTCCTAACCAAATTTTCAATCCCTAGGCCTCCTTCGGATCTTGGAAGTGGACATGGCGGTTCGACGAAGAGAATGAAACTTTGTGGAGAAAGATCATTTGCAGTAAATATGGAGAATCAAAGAAGGGGTGGGAGGTTGGTAGATTAGGTAGAGGCGCATTTATCATTTCCCTTTTTATAAATCAGATGTGGAATGCTTCTGCCCAATGGTTCATAGCATCTCTCTCTGCGTATGCCATAGAAATCTGACGGGCCGGCATAATTGATCCGATCACACACAAAAGGAAAAAAGAAAACATCAAGCACAAAGATACTTGAGTATTTGCGTAATTTGGTAATGTTGCTTATGTACACTAGCGAGTCGATGAGAAATATCACTATAAGCAAGAACAAGAAGATTACAATGGCTTCCCCTTAATCTAAAATAAGATCAATCACACAAAACACTTCCTATAATCTTCTTCCAAACCCTCTTACTCCATCTCTTGTAATTCCCACATGTGATCATTATCCCTCCCATGAGCAAACATCTCTATATAAGGTATATATACAATTGCTTATATTTAGGTTTCCTTTATCAAAAGGCATATCTCATGGTATTTCCAGGACTCTCTGTCTCACACTCCTAGTCTCATTTTGAGGCGGTAAGAGTCCATGCTGCGTGAAACAAGACATCAACTCCAACCTTCTCAACCTTGGTTTGTTTCCTAGCCGCTTGAAGATGATGTTGTCGACTCTACCTATTTGTCATCACTACATGTTTGCCATCACCACAACTAATCATTGAATTACACAAGTGCCAGTTACACATATCATCAAATCATCCTAGTCCCAACTCCACGTAATTCGATTGATACGGCCAACGAACATATGTATCTGCCCCAAGTCAAACTAATTTAGTTAACTCCAAACAGGGACCCCGATCTATCCTTTCCAACTCACCATTAGTTATCATTTTAGGCTATCGATCAGTGGTCCAACAACAGGTCTTCGCACTGAAGGTAGAACCCAATTACAAGTTGGCACATCGATCACAGACTTTGAACATTCATATAAGCCAATGGGTGATCTCAAAAAAATCATGCTAAAACCCAAGAAACAAATTGAGGAGGACTCTACATTTTTTAGCTTTATTCTTCTGATGCGAAATCCAAAGATTGAAACAAGTTCAATCTAAACTTAATACAACTTTTACAAGAATCATGGATACTTCATCATACTACTAGATACTCCTCTAAACTTTCAACATACTAGATACTTTTCTAAACATTCCGACATGCTTATTCAGCTTATATACATTAATTAGACAGCAGTCACTGCCTAAAACACTAACTAATTAAGCAGACGAGAATATCTCAAAATCAAATGATAAAAGAGCTCAGTTTCCGAGTAGATTTGTCTCTTTGTAACGGGGATCAAATTGGTGGGGATATGGGCCGATACGCCTCCTCTCAGGTTTTCATGTACATGGCTAACTAATATTAAAAGTGCAAAATCTCACATTGAAGTACTTGATTATTTAGAATGAGATCACAAATATTACTGAAACAAACTAGATAATTAAATGAGGAGTTAGTATATGCAGGTCTCTAACAGTCATCAATCAAAGAATAAGGGTTAATACCCATGAAAATCTAACTTATTTCAAAGCACTCAAAGAATCAAAGAAACTAAAGCATTTATTTTGATTAAAAATCTCATGGCATAATCCGACTAATGAATTTTTGCCCCTTGAATATGGTTGGACCAGAATCGGACTTTTGGTTAGAGTTTTTTGTATGGTTGATGGCTTTGCATGTAAGCTTAGTTAAAAAAAGGAGAGGGGGGGGGGGGGGGGGGGGGGGGAGAGAGAGAGCGGGGAGAAGGATAGTGAATGTTGGGTGACCTAAACCATTCATTTATTGGGCCCAACGATTTAGACAGGTCGTGCCCGAAAATCTTCTCCAAAAGATAATCCTAACCATTAGGTCTGTAGTAGTTTCTATATTGTGCCGTCCATTTTAAACCACCACAGATTGGATGATTAATCATCTTATCATCCTAAGGAGAAGGATGATCCTAACCCTCCGATTTGTCAAAGTTTTATATTATGCCTTCCATTTTAAACGTCCATAGATATGATGAAGAAGATTGTTGGCACAACCTTCCTACGTTGGGGCCCAACAAATGAATGGTGTAGATCACCACCCAATAACGTGGGCCCAATAATATTTTCTTTTTGTTGACCATCCACGTTCATCGAACCAAAAATACACATTATTGAACGCTAGGATAACTCGATTGGTCTGGTTTGTGGGTCATAGAAGATCCATATCAAATAGACGGTTCAAATCAATCAAAGGTGGCCTCCATTACCCCTTCTAGTAGACCCGGCAAAAAGTGACCTGGACCCGCAGGTCTACCCGGCCCGTCCGGGTTTTGCGGGTCCGGGTCACAAATTACTACCCGTTTTAATTTTTTACCCGACCCGTAGTCGTGACTCGTGAGATTGTTGACCCGTAGCGGGTATACCCGCGGGTACCCGTACAAATCCTTTCCTTTACTACCAAAAGGGAAAATCCCTGAAAAATCTTCTTTCCTGCTATTGTCTTATGCGTCCCGCCTTAATTTCTATAAAACTCCCACGTATGCCCTTTTTCACTACTTCTTTTCGTCATTTCCGCTTCTCATATGCCCTTGCACATGAGTTAAAAAAAGACTCCAGTTGTCTCCTTTTATGCCTTTTTTGTTCCGTGATTGTCATAATTTTTCAATTTTATTTGTAGTTTTGGCCGTAATTGTCATATTTTAGTACCTCGTTTGGTATTTTTTTTCGTAATTTTTCTGCTTTGCTTCCATTTTCCCGTAATTTTTCATTTAAAACTTAGTACATTATTATTTATTGCTATTACGTTTTGCTAGCCACCTTTGCACAAATCGTACTTCTACCTTGCAGCAAAGGATGGGCGACAAGCAGACAAGTACGCTCGGCGAAGGTGGCTAGCAAATCCCTATACAAAAAAAAAATAAAATTCTTAAACACATACGTCAAAAATCCAGTTGACCTGCAGGCCGACCCGTCCCTCGCGGGCCGGGTGCGGGTCCAAGCCCAATGACCAGTAAAATTTTCCCGCGTCACTTTGACCCGGCCCGTTTGACCCGTTTCCCCATGATTTAGAGGGAAATGATGTGATTAAGAGAGTTTTTATATATAGTATAAGTCCTTATAGTGAGTATTGTTTTTCAAAAAGTACTGTATGGCTTACATCGTAGGATGATCCAAACCGTACATTTGATGGGCCACAATGTACGAAGGCTGTGTACCAAAATTCATTTCCATAGGATAATTACAACCCTCCAATCAATAAATGTTTCCTAAATATGCTGTTCCTCTATAGACTGCAGGGCAAGGATCATCACATGGAAATGTGTTTTTTGGGAACATCCTATTTACGATGTGCCCATCAATTGGACAGTTTGGATCATCCTATGGTGTAAGATAAACAGTTCTTTTTTTTTTAACAGGGAGTGTAAGAAATATGTTTTTGGTTTGCAAGCTTTGTGACAAAATTCTTGTTACAATATATATGGTGTAAGCCCATGTAGTGAACTATTTTTTAATAAGCCGGTAGGGGTCCCCACAAAACCCCTACTTACCTATCAAAAATTGGAGTGAATATTTTACGGCCTACACCATACGATGATCCAAACCGTCCATTTAATGTGCCACAATATAAATTGATTGTTCCCAAAAAATAATGTACATATGATAATTCCCATGCCCTTCTTTTAGAAAAACTTCTTATTGTATCCTATTAGCTGGGGGCATTTACGTCATTTTGATGCTAGAAGTTTGGAGGGCTACGATCAGCCTATGGAAATGATTTTACGGGCACAACCAATTGATGTTGTGTTCCATCACATGAATGGTTTGGATCAACCTATAACCCTCTATAGATCGGAGGGTTAGGATCAACCTATGAAAATTATTTTTAGGGCACAACCTATTTAGGCAGTGGCACATCTAATGAACGGTTTGGATCATCCTATGGTACGGGTCATACCGTACATTTTAATAAAGTGAGGAGTGCGATCATCAAATTACGGTGAGTAGTGCCATTATAAAATATGGCAGTGAGGACATTAGCACTATATATAATTTGAAACCATCGCTGTTACTTTGATGTTTCCACGCGGGTCGGGTTCAACCCAAGTTTGGGTTGAGTCGGGTTAAGATTTTTTGCAAATCGGGTTGGGTTGGGTTGGGAAAAATCAACCCGAATTGGAAATCGGGTTGGGTTGGGTTGGGTTGAGGTGTTGGGCAACCCGACCCGACCCGGAACCCGAAGTTAGGTTCCATCTGAAGAAGTTTTGTATATGTGTTTTTCTTTTTCAACATTGAAATAGTCTCCACAGTCCACAATTGACGGTTTGGATAATCCTATGGTGCGGGCCATACCGTATTTTAATCAAGTGAGGACTATGATCATCAAAATATAGTAGTGCGGATAACATTTCCCTTTGTTAATTGTTAGTCCATGTTTGTTTTAGATTTTGGGAACCGATTGTGAGTTAAAAACTGATTATTTGTGACTCACTATTGGTTCCCAAAATCCAAAACAACCCGGCTTGAGTTGAGGTGGTCAACAATTGGTATCATATCAAATCGGGTCAACTCGACCCGACCCGACCCGACCCAGCCCGAATTGGAAATCAAGTTGGGTCGGGTTGAGGAAATTGCAAATCGGGTTGGGTCGGGTTGAACCCAGCTGGGTTGGACATCGGATTGGGTTGGAAAAATGGGTTCCTCGGGTTGGCCTCAACCCGACCTAAGTTACACCCCCAACGATGACGAAAAAACAACTTTTCCTTATTCACTATGTGAGGGTCAAATTACGGAAAGTTTGATATTACGAAAGACACTTTTTTTTCCAAACAACGAAAAAAACTGATCATAAGAGTAATGGAATAGAGTAGGTCAACCCTTACGAAACAACGAAAGACACTTAGGAACCAAGAGGATTGATCTTCCCTCTAAGAAGATAAATCACATTAGGAACCAATTCAGGTTCGTATAAATATGTGGGATACAATTTGAGACATAACTATAACAATTTTATCCTAAACATTGCCGCTATTTAAATTTTCTAAGCTTTTCTAAGCCTTTAGGCCCACCGTTTATTTGATTTCCTTGATATTTTGTGTTTCAATTCGATATTGACAAAGGCTTAGTTGAGTTGAATTGAGTTATGTATTGAACTCGAGATTGACATCTTTCACAGCATTTTGCTTTATTTTACATTATTTTGTGGCTTTTTTTCCATTCTCTAGTACCCAAATTGTATTCATAGATTAGAAATTAAGCACGTAACTTGGAATGCTTGATGATTGGAAAGAAGGAAGAGTAGTTGTTACTTCTTGGCTATTGAAGAGGCAAAGTTAGAGAATTTTGATAGAACAAAGCCCCAAAATGCAATGTCTTAAACCATTTATAATCCCACATGTATAAGATACCAACAAAAAAAAATTATTACTCACCACTTGACATTTTGTGAGGGATGACCTACTCTATTCCATTACTTTTCATGGAGGAGTTAGAAAGACAAAAAAAATGAATTGCCAAAGTGCCCGTCAAATAGAAAATGGATTCTGAAGTTTTTGTACAGACTTCTTGTTTTACCTTAAAATTCACAACCATCTCTCCTATTCTGGACAAGTAGATTCAATCCCCTATAGTTGAAAGCTTTGAAGACTATGTGGCTCTCCACCTTGTGATTTGTTTTCTGTGTTCGGAACATCTCGTCCCCTTTTTTTTTGCAATAAAGTTGGTTACCATATAAAAAAAATGAATTGCCAAAGTGCTCGTCTAATAGAAAATGGATTCCAAAGTTTTTGTACAAACTTCTTGTTAATACACATGTTGAAATAAACAACGAAAGACACTTTTTTTTCATGAAAATGTCAAATTACTTTTCCTTATTCTCTGTGCTTTTTTTAACCAAACTGATCATAAAGAAACTTTTATCTTTTTACCTTTTCTTTCCACGCAAAATTGTACGTAAAATAAATTTTATGCCCATTTTTAAGGTTTGTAAAACAAATTTTATACTCATTTTATTTTTACGCTCATTTTAGGGAGCCTCGCTATTAGTCATTGCTCTTCTACCACTTCATCAATCAATTGATATGCAACTACGCATTTGTGGTACCTCATGCTCGGAGCATCTTCATCCTATTTGGATAAGTATCTTGAAATTATTTTGCCCAGTGTTAACCAATTTTGTTTAGGTAATATTTCATCCGAAAACAAAGGTAGGCATGATTCATGGTTTAAAATTTCGGTTTCGGTAACCGTTTCGGACCCCACCAAAAACCGAAATTTGGTAATTTGGTTCCAAATTCCGGACCCAAATTTCAAAATTTCGGACCGAAATTCCGAAATTTGGTAATTTGGTTCCAAATTCTGGACCGAAACACTTTTTTTTTTTAATAAATAATGCCATTTAACCGAAATTACTGAAATTTCGGACAAATGGCGAAAAATTGAATTTCGGAAATTTTCGGTTTCGGTCCCCACCGGTAAAACCATGGGCATGAAGAACAAAGGTGCTCTACTGCTTTATGTATGACTCTTTATATATGGGTATGAAATGGATTTCTTGTGTGGTAAAAATTGTGTGACTCAGACTCAGACTGAGTGAATTATACGAAAAAAAATGGTTGCCGGGTTACCCACGGGTATACCCGGCCCGCCCGGGTAAGGTCCGGGTACATCAAACGGCTACCCGTAGAATCACGGGTAATCTCTACCCGTACCCGTTATACCCGTACCCGTGCGGGTTACCCGTTTGCCGGGTCTACCCTCTAGGATAAGTAGCCCAAACATTTTTCACACAAACTCGTTAATGGCAGAGAGAAATCTCCACAGTCGGAGCTCTAGAGACTGCACCAAAAGGTCCTTCAATGGCGTCTCTCTCTGTTACGCACCCTTTTTATCTATCCAGGTAATCTCTTCTCTGTTTATTTCTCTTCTTTTCTCTCTCTCTCTCTCTCTCTTTCTCTTTGGTTTTCTTGGGTTTCTTTATGTCCTTTTTTGGGGCAACGGATAAAAAAAAAACTATATTTTCATGTTCCTGTTAGAAGTCAATAGAAATGTTGGGTTTTATCAATTCATCTCCAAAGCAAAAAATCCAAAAGATGTTTTCATTTTTTGTATGGGTGTTCTGTTTTATATATGGTTCTCCTCACTATGAAGACAAGTTCTATGATAGAAAACATTTGGATTCGATGTTACATCTTAGTATTATCCATAAAAATGTTAATTTTCTGTTCTTTATTTGATTTTGTCTCCTATATGTCTCTACTTGTTATGAAGCCATGTTCTATAACTGAATGTTCTGTGATGGATTTTATTTATGAAATAACTTTTTTCTCCCTTGTTTGTGAGTAAGAACGAAACAAGATCCTCCCTTTTACTATTGATAACTTACCAACTTCTCCAAAAGCTTAAGCTATTGGAGAAAGGCGTTATTTATCTTTTATACTTTAACACTCCCCCGCACGTGTGGCCTACTTGGCACATGTGGTCCCACTTTGGGCCGACCAACACATGTGGATTTTTGCTATCCGGGAGGTTTGAACTCGAGACCTTTGGCTCTGATACCATGATAACTTACCAACTTCTCCAAAAGCTTAAGCTATTGGAGAAAGGCGTTATTTATCTTTTATACTTTTAACAACTATTATCTACATTTTGCCTAGTGCACGATTGAAAAGAAACCTTATTACCCACATTAGGATAATCTAAGAAAATGTAAAGTTTTAACATTGAAATTCACCACTGTTGTCGTCGTTGTTGATGATGATGATGTAAAGTCAATATTTAAATTTCACCATGCGAAGGTTGTATTGTAGATTCTGTAGAAGATCGGTGTAACAGGAATTCATATAGAAGTAGAAATGTGCAATTTTAATTGAAAATAAAGTGATCATTTTCTTATTGGTTATTTCCAAGTGTTTGATCTGGAAAATAATTGGGAACTTGTGAGAAAATGTTGCTGAGAAATGGGATAGAGATCTGAAAGCATATGCTATAGTGTTCGTTGACGTCAATCTTCTGGTGTTGTGATTTTTACCTAACTCTAGAGTTTGATTGAATTTATATTAATAGTTGTAGACACCCACTCCCACAATAGTACCAACATTTCTCTCGTCAGTCCCTAATTTAAGTTAAATTATAGCAACTGGAGTGTAACTGTGTGAGTTCACCATAAACTCTTCCAAGAAACTGAACAGGGTATGTAAATTGTTGGAGGACCAAGACTGCACCGCCAAGAACATCCGCCAATCAACCACCGGCCGATTTTGTATCACCAACTCAACATAAATGATGTGTATCAAATTTAGCTTTGATACCAAATTGATGTGAACCCTAGGCTCTAATACCAAATTGATGTGAATCCATGATAGCCAAGAGAAAGAGAAAAATAAGGAAATAGAGAATCAAGAAAAGGGAATCAAGGCCAAGAAAAGTTATCAAGATCAAGAAAAGGAGAAGGATGGAGATAGAAAGGAGAGCGGTTTATAAACCTAACAGGGAAGGGTGCGAAAATTGATGGGAGAAAAGAGAAAGAAAAGATAAAGAAAGAGAGAAAGACGAGTTAGGGACAGAAAACTAACCTAATATGAAGTTTCACACTTCCGAGAACTTCAAATCGTTATTCATTCTATTGCATAGCATCCAAGAAAAGTACCCTAAAGCTAGACATATATAAGAAAAAAAGAGAATTTGAAAGTTCCAAAACCCTAAACAGAAACCTCAAAAATACCTCTAATTACTTACTGACTTAAAATTTTCGTAATACATGTGTAGGGCCTATTTAAAACACTCATAACTCGAAGAATTTAAGTGATTTTTTTAGGGAAAAGACCGTGCCTCCTATAATTTAAGTGACTTAAAAATTCCTAAAATACACTTATAAATTATAAGATTACCCCTAGGATAGTCTCCATCAGTAAACCAACCGCAGGTCGGAAGTGTGATACGTGTCTACTTTTGTCCTAGTTAGGTTCGTCCATTCCGATCCCCTTTTTGTTGTAGAAAAGAATCACATGAGGATAACTCCGGGGTGATGGGGTGAAAAATTGTATGACTTTAAATTTGCTTTTAGTTTAATTCATACGAGTCAAAAAGAAAAATTCATACAATTAACCACAATGTGATTGACTAAGAATATTTTGTTCATACTTCTTTCTGAATATTTTGTTCCATTCAAAAAAGAATATTTTGTTCCTTCTTCTAAATTTTATGACTACCGAACTAGGAACATTTTAATAAGCTCCTGACATCACATGAAAGAGATTGAATGTCTGATCTCTCTATTGTACCTTGCTGTTTCACATGCATTCTCCATTTAGATATAGAAAACTGTAGCTCCTTGTTCAGGGAATGCATTTTCATATCTTTATGTAGGAAGGGTTACACAGATACATAAGAAGTTTGTAACTTGTAAGTCCCTACCAGGAATAATATCTTGGACTCTAAATAATAAATAAAATAAATTGCATATTCCTTTTGTCCTTTCACTTAAACTCTAGACTGGTGACATGATCCTCGATGTTCATTCCTCTAATATGGTCATTCTACCATTCAGATGGCGATCAAATTGGCCCATTTTTGTCGCGCCAAACTTTGTCCAACTCCAGGAGTTGAGATTGCAGAACAAATGGGGTCTTGGAGCAGTCTCTAAGAAAAGTACTGCACAATCTGGAGTACCTGATTCATCAAATGAAGAAGGCATTGCTCTGGAGAAAGCATCCAATAATACTAAACGAATTCCAAGACGAACTAAGAAGGTGGTTTTAGAGACTCCAGTTGAGAATGATGTATCACCGTTGGTTAGTGATGTAGTGGCATCTGGTGAAGAATCTAAGAAGGTTCCAAGAAAAAGCCAAAAGAAAGGTACTACCCCTTCTTGTTTTCTTGTATTTTCTTTTCAACGAGGTCATTCTATAGGAGATTTTCTTAGGCTCTGTTTGGATGCCACGTGCTTGGCATCCTCAAGGATTTCTCAACTTAAAAATATGCAATTTTCTTCAACTTTATGGTGCTTGGTTGCCAATGTAGCATTGGAATCCTGGAGACTACCAGACAAGTTTCAAAGGTAATAATTGCTTGTCTAGTGATGTGGCATCAATGTCCCCTCCTTGTTCTTTCCAAAAAAGGAGGAATTTGGCTCGGAAAATGATGCTCTCTCTCTCTCTCTCTCCTCTTTCTATATTAGTAATGACACCCCTCCCACTGCTGTACGAGATTGGCAAACTTATCACTATTCTACATGGTAAACTCTAGGTAAATCAAATGTTTGTCTCCTCCCTATTTACTACTTATACCACTAATCTACAAGGTAACTACCTCTATCCAAACAGAGCCTTAATGATGAACATATAACATATACCATATACCATATACCTTAATTGTATATGAGCATATAACATATACCATTTTATTACTGCTTGAAATTGCAGCTACACCTATGGCTATCTCAGACGGAGAGAGCACTGACCAGAAGGTCATTAGGAAAAGGAGAACCAGAAAGAAGATTCCTAGTATGGAGGATCAGATCAATGGTGTCGAAATTAGTCATCATGAGGGGCCCAGTTTAATTGAAAATGCTAAAGATGGAAACGAGGAGCTACAATTTAGAGATGATGGGGAAGATATTAGTTTCACTTACGATTGGCCTCCTCTTGTTTGCTGCTTTGGAGCAGCCCAACATGCATTCATACCTTCTGGAAGGCCGGCAAACAGAATGATAGACCATGAGATCCATGAAACAAACAGTGATTGGCTGTGGTCCCCACCTAAGTTTGTAAGGGCACCTGGGGGAGCATCATCGAGTGTGGCAGTTGCTCTTTCAAGCATAGGTGGTCGGGTTGCATTCATGGGAAAACTTGGGGATGATGAGTATGGTCAATCCATGCTCTATTATTTGAATGCAAACAATGTCCAGACTCGATCGGTCAAAGTTGATAAATCAAAACGTACTGGAGTATCTAAAGTGAAGATTTCTAGAAGGGGTGGCCTAAGGTTGACATCTGTCAAGCCCTGTGCAGAAGATTGTTTATTAACCACTGACATCAACATCGATGTGTTGAAGGAGGTAACATTATTTCTATAAAAAATTTATGGTTTCTGCATTATTTTGAGAAAAATAGGAGGTAACACCATTTCTATAAATTATCATTCTTGTGAAAATTAATCGATTGGAACAAGTAATTTTTCACCTTGACAATCTTTCACTTTTGGCATCTGTCTTGCAATCTTTTGGATAGGTGCTAGACTTTGATTTAAGTTCCTAAGCTATGTCCCTATACAAAACATTCATGATTGTTACTTTTCTGTATCTGTATATGCTTCTTTGTTCAGGCGAAAATGTTCTACTTCAATTCATCATCCTTGCTCGACCAAAACATGAGATCAACAACTCTGCAGGCTATCAAAGTTTCTAAAAGACTTGGTGGGCTCATATTCTTTGACTTGAACCTTCCATTGCCATTGCGGCATTCTAGCGAGGAAACTAAGATGTTCATCAAGCAAGCATGGAATTATGCTGATTTTATTGAGGTTACCAAGCAAGAACTGGAGTTTCTCTGTGGTATTGAACCCTCTGAAAAGTTTGATACGAAGGACAACGACAAGTCAAAGTTTATCCATCACAAACCAGAGGTAATCATGCCACTGTGGCATGAGAGTCTCAAGGTTTTGTTTGTGACAAATGGGACTTCTAAAATACATTACTACACACAGAAGGACAATGGCTTTGTACGTGGAATGGAGGATCCACCCATTACTCCCTTCACTTGTGACATGTCTGCATCAGGGGACGCTATCGTTGCAGGTAGGATCTTTTGGACCCATACTAATTATATACCTCTCATGGAATAGCAAAGAAATTCTTAATTAGACAAATTTATGCGTAAGAGAGAATTTTCAAGCGAGCTTGAGAGAAAATTTTATGAACAAAACCGAAACTTCATTATGGTTAACTCCCAATTCATTTTAGGGACTCCCATTTTACCAAGTTCATTATATTAACTCCCATTTTACTCGATTTTCAGCTCTCATGAGAATGCTGACTGTCCAGCCACATCTGGCCACTGATAAAGGGTACTTGGAGCACATGATCAAGTATGCCATCAACTGTGGTGTCACGGATCAATGGAAGCTGGCGAGAATTCACGGTTACCCTCCTAAAGGGAAGCTAGAACCAAATGGAATAAGATCAATTACAGAGAAGGAATATCGTACGTTGGAACCTGCAAGTTGATCAGGAATTTGGGATGCTTGTGTCACAGATCAATGGATGCGTGCGAGTTTCCAGGGTTTCCCTCCTAAAAGGAAGCTAGAACAAAATGGAGTAAGATCAATTACAGAGAAGGAACGTAATACATTGGAACCTGCAAGTTGATCGGTAATTTGGGATGATTACCAAATTCATGTAGTTTAGCAGATTTTGTATGCATTTCTTAGGCTGGAATGTTTCCATCCCTTGTAAAAAAAGATGAGTTGTTCTTTCTTGTAAGAACTTGTGTTATGGTGTGGATCTTAAAAGGCAATATTGAAATTTGGATCAGGTAAGGCAACGATTTTGTTAGTACTGTTAAGATCTTGACCTTTAACGAAGGCCATTAGTCACATGCACCAGTAGTATATGGGGCTTAACTTAATCATAGCCAGATTATTGAAACCATTGCATTCTTGTGGTGCTCATCATGATTCGAAACCAAAAGTGAATGTGATTAACTGAATCTATGAGGGAAATCTCAAAGACCACAAGATGATATGATCCAATAAAATTGAATCAGGTTGTAATGGTGAGGTACAGAACAAATCAAAACGGGAGGCTGTATCATGAATGCTAAATTTTTCAATAGACCTTACAGGCACAATCAAACGTTCAACAGCAGATATTATATGATATATGAAAACATTTAATGGCATTTTTTTAATAACAGATCTCAAATCCCATATGTAAACACTACCATCTTCTCAATGAAAACCTCATGTTCTCATCCTCTTTCACGATGACAAAGATCAAACAATACTCTATCTTCTCTCATTTTTTACGGCATTATAAGAATAATTATATTAGGTATTCTCGTAAAAGTACTCACTCTTAATTAAACTAGAAAACAGCAAGAGAACCCCGACATCATTGGAAACCTTAATTTTCTCTTTAAAACTGAAGTATTCTCTCTTAATTGAACTAGAAAACAACAAGAGAATCCCCCAACCGTCAGAAACCTTAATGGCCATAAAATAAGATAAAACTCAACACTCTCTACTTTGGCTTGTTTTATCGCGGAATTGGAAATTTTCTGTCCGCAACTCCACTTGTATGCTTTCATCTCAACAAATCATTAGCCTTAAGAAGTGTAACTTACACACACCATCAAGTCAACTTGGCCCTGACTTTAATTAACCTGATCAACACAGCCAAAGCACATGTGTTATCATCCCAAGTCATCTCCTGAGCGGGGCTTCCATTTGTCCTCTCCTCTCACAAGAAGCATCCATTCACAATCATTTATAACGTGAAAATTTGTTATATTTGCATCTGCGTCGTCGACTGCTAAAGAAACACTATACAAGCTCTTGCCACTCAGTGCACCCTGTTCTTATCAACCCTGCATACAAATACTGTTAATAGTGTATTCTTCATCAGATGATTCAAACCATGGCACTTTTCTCAATTGAACAAGGCTGTATAGTTATATGTGATTTTCATGGCTCTTTCTGCAGCTTGGTTCTTGTCAGCCATGGATGGTACTTGTCAGCCATGGAGTCCAATATGCCATGATATACCATATACCATATACCATACACCGATCTACATGCGCATTCACCGTATAATTTCTTCCTACTCAATACCCGTGGCGTCATAAGTAGTCTTGTCACTTAAGGACAATGCACCGGCCATATCTCTTAGAACTTATCAAAATATTCATTCTTAGAATGCACATGAACAGAACAATCATATTTCAAAATTCACTCACTATGAAGAAAAATATTATTACATTGGAGACTGAGAACTTCTCTAACAAAATTATTCAGATCCTCCACCACTGCTATCACAGTGCTACCAAAACTTTCATCATGCTCCAGGCTATTGTGCTTGAAGTGGCCAAACTCTTTACAATCCTAAAAAACATTCCCACTGTATAAGATACTTAAAACTATGGATCTCTATGCTAGGTTAATTTAGGAAATATATTTTTAGAGCGATTGTTTTGGTATTGGATCAAGTTTAATGGAGAAATTATATGGTGCCCGAGCGGGCATGGTAAGACGAGCATGCGGCCGTTGGTATTTGATTCAACAGCAGCATCTTAAAAAATTGTTCTGTTGTTGGCAGGGGCGGAGGCAGGCACATATAGCTTGAGGGGGGCAATGGACCCCTCAATTACTTGCAAAGCCCCTTTTATGGTCAAAGGTAGTACATGCATTCTTAGCTACTTTAGTGGCCATGGCCCCCCCCCCCCCCCCCCCCCCAATGCAGGCTAGTGTAAATTAGTCCCCTCCCCAGTGCAAATTCCTGGCTCCGCCCCTGGTTGCTGGATCAAATATCAAGGGCGGTGCCTTTTGCAATTCAGCTTAATGAAAGGGCATCCTTCAAAATATTTTAGCCCTTGATTTTTTGCAGGTCTCATCTTGTGAATGAGATCTCCATTTGCACGTGTACGCTGGGTGATCAACGGACGATCTCATCTCATACATCAAGACGAAATCGTAAGAAAGATAGAATTCTAGAGAAGTGATACAAAAATCAAAGAAAGCCAAAGTACACGTGTCGATATAATAAAGACATAGCCATTTCTGTTCACGTGAAATGAAAAGGCGCGAGCCGAGAGTCCGGTCTTGGGACCTGAGAAATCTTAGAAAAGACGGTGAATCAAGTAAAAGGCCCTTTCACCTGATTCTCTTCCCTTTTCTTCTCTCTCTCTCTGTAAAATTGAGATTCGTTCTCTGGCTTTTGCTCTGGAGATTCTCTTTCATGGATGCTAAAGCAATGTTCCTCCACTCGCATTTCTTTGATTTAAACGCTAAAATTTCTCTCTTCAACTCATCTGTTTCAACTTCTCTCACTCGCGACGCGATCAATCTCTTTGTCATGGGGTAAGTTCTTACTCCTCTGTGTTAGAAATTCGAAGTACATAACGAAAATAACTTCTTAATCTACCACTATAACGATCCAATGGTCAGATCTTTCTAGATCGGATCTAATACATTCTAACACTCAAGATCTCCCTTCTTTTCCGTACAATTAGAGATCTTCCGTTGTAAATTCAGTTGAGTCTTTTAATTTCTATAGTAATATTATTGAGTTCGTTGATCTTGATCTGGAAATCGTTCGATGTTGTAAAGTCAGTGGAATCTTTTCATTTCTGTAGTAATATTGTTGAGCTTGTTGAGTTCGTTGATCTTGATTGTGGTGTTTCATTTCGTTTTTGTGTATGGAAGTTTTGTTGTTGTTGTAGTGAGAGTTGGAATGTTAGTTGCAGAATTACTGAAGCTCTGATTCCGTTCTGTGTATTTGAAATTTAAATCAAGATCTGTGAGAAAAATCTGCAGAAATTTTAAGTGCATCGAATCTTATTAAATGCAAAGTAAAGTTTTCTAGACTGTTGTTAAATATGTGCTTTTAAAATTTCCATGGAGGAGGAAGTTTGTTACCATTTTTGCACTAGTGTGGGGATTTTGTTGTTTTGGTAGGAGTTGCAAAAGTAGTTGCAGAATTACTGAAAGTTTCTTCTTCCATTTTGTGTATTTTAAAATTTAAATCAATACATGTGAGAAAAAACTGGAGAAAATTGAAGAGCATCAAATTTTTATTGAATGTTAAATTAAATTTTCCCCATTTCAAAAAGTATGTTTCTATCGTTTGGTGTCTTCCTCATCGTGTACATGTGTGCAGTGCTTTGTCTTCGAGTTCTCAGACAGAGATATATGCAACAGCATGATCTGTAGTGTACTGGACTATGATGTGATAAGAAAGTGCTAGTGTGAGCATTGTCGAGATTGGTTCAATGTTCAAGGTGTTGAAACTAAGCACATGAGGGGGAGGGTCTGAGGGAGAGGGAGAGAGTGGAATCTTTTCTTCAGGATGTGACATGGGTTTTGAGGAATAATATATTTTATGTTAGACTCGAGAGGGAGATTATTTGCAATTATCGAGCATACTGAGGTTGTTGATCTTTCTCATGTGGGTGCTTCTTCTACATTGTTTATTAATGAGGACTCATAACAATCTGGCTAGACTCATCATAGATTAGTAATTAAAAAAAAAAAAGAAAAAAAAAACCAATCTGGCTAGACTGTTTCTTATGGCCAGAAGGTTGTTGAATATGTTGGGCTGATTCAAGGAGTCATGTTTCTTTTTGCTGAGTTGTTAGAAGCATTGTTTTGAAAATCTTACGATTTACGGTTCGATTTACGTTTCTTAGGCAAACGATTTGAATCCCATGATTGAATCTTAATTTGTATGAATCTTACGATTCGATCATAAATTGTACGATTCATACGATTTATGCGATTTATCCAAATTAAGTTTTTTATAAAAGAAAATATGTCTTTCTTTCAAAATACCTTATTTCCTTTCTACATTACAATAAGCCTTTGAAATCCCCCTCTTTAGAAGGAAGAAGATAGAGGAGGAGTAGGACTTCGAACAAATCGAACCAGTCGAGCACAAAGCATTTGTTGAGGGCATTACTCACATCGAGGTGGGAGTCGAGATGGGAGACTACCATATTAAGGACAACATCGATTCCCGTCTTTTATGATTGATATTTGTCATTTGATGTTTGAGACTTTGAGAATTGATATGATCTTGTCTTTTTTTAAAGATTATTAACCAAGATGCATGGTTTGGATGAGAATTAGATGATTAGTATGTGTCAAGTTTGTCAGCAAACAATTCGTATTACGATATTGAATGCTAATCATGGTAGTTTCTGTTTGAATTAATGAATTTGGATGAAAAATGAATAATTGGCTATTTTTATTCTTTAATTTATTTATAATTTTTTATTATACATATTTTTTTATATTTTTGAATGAATCTTACGATTTACAATCCGATACGATTCGACCCTGATTACGATTTACGATTCGATTCCGATTTTCAAAACATTGGATAGAAGGATATGGACATGGTGAGTAGGTGCATCTTTTATGTTAGGTCATGAATTAGGTGGAGATATATGTTGAGCTTTCTCTGGTAGGTTAGGTCTCCTTGCACCATCTAGGGTGCTGTTTTATTTTTCATCTTCTGATTGTTGATCTTGTTGCTCCTACCTCGTTTCGGCTGAAATTTCGGATTTCGGCCAAAATTTAAAATATGAGTGATGGATAGGAGAAGAGGCAAGTCATGAGGGTGACTTGAACTCACTCTGATTTTGTTGTGAGCTTGACTTAGGGTTTCATGTGGTTTTTTCTCTCTTCTCTCTTTCATTTTCAACAATCAAACTAGGTTTGATGCTGGAAATGTGGTCTATCCTACTTTCTGTGATTAGGAATTGCATCTTATGGAGACTTTCTCGGTGTCTTGTCATATGTCAATTTGCAAAGAATGAAATAACTTCATCCATAAGGCAAAGTTTGGGAACATCTTATAGAATAAAAATCCATTTTATCTCATGGGTGCATATCTGAGCGGAGTTCAAGGGAATCAAAGAAAATGAGATTCATGTTCTTTGGAGAGGTCGTAGTTAGTAGAGGAGATTGAGGGAAGATTAGAGAAAGGTGGGTCATTCTGCAGAGTGGGGGCACATCAACCTAAACATTATCAGGTGTTCTTTGTGTAATCCCTCTCCAACAAGAGTAGGTGGGGTTGTCAAAGGTCATATGGGGAAACTTATGATGGTGTACTTGGGCTAGTCGGAATTTAAGACTCTAGTGAGGCATACGTCTCGGATCTTCTATGAAGTGCCAAGCTTTCTGATTTATTTCTTTTAGGGCAGTTCTAATAGAAGGAGATTCCCTTAATGTTATTGGTGGCTCAGCGACAGCGCACATTATCCTTGGAGGTTTGCTAATCCAACTGAAGAGTTTTATAGGCCTGGGCATCTTTTATCTATAATTCCATGTTCACCCAGAAGATAATAGAGGCCGATTTGCTTGTTTCGGAGATGGGGGTCATAATTTTTATGAGTATTTATACATGTTTCTTGTTTCCACATTGTTTTCGGTACGGTTTTACTGTAAATGCATTATTGGGTGATGGATTTGGTTGATTTCTAAACTTTTTCAACTTGCTATACAGAATGAGATCAAGTAAAACTGCAGTTGCCACCAACAGACAACGATGTATCAGTAAGGCATGAGTCATATTCTTTTCAGAGGAATTCATTTGAGATTTCTTTTTATTTTATTGTTTTCTTTTCCTATTTAATCAAAGAACCGATAATGGTGCAGGTTCGAGAGAGTGATCACGTCAAGTGTAAAGCTACAAATGTTTATGGCGGCCGTGCCCAAGAAAGCGTGCTCGAGGTATTTTAAATTTGCAAAATATGTATTGTGTTCTATCTTAGTTCATCCCACATGCTTGCAGTAATATCATATGAAGTGATGCTAAAATTTGGAACTATACCTTTAGGTTCACTTCTTATGATTGGAAAATCAGGTCAACCAGAAGTGGTAACCAGTTTGACAGATGTTTCTTTTTGTAATTATCATTAATCTGAAAAGAATGATAGCAATACAAATTGATGTCACTTTTTGCAGTATGAATAGCAATAACCAATTTTAAATTTGCAAAATATGTATTGTGTTCTATCTTAGTTCATCCCACATGCTTGCAGTAATATCATATGAAGTGATGCTAAAATTTGGAACTATACCTTTAGGTTCACTTCTTATGATTGGAAAATCAGGTCAACCAGAAGTGGTAACCAGTTTGACAGATGTTTCTTTTTGTAATTATCATTAATCTGAAAAGAATGATAGCAATACAAATTGATGTCACTTTTTGCAGTATGAATTACATATCCTTCTGTGAAAGTTGGGACAATCTAATCTAATAAATATTATATAGAAGGTAACAAACTAAGGTCTTTGATTATTGGCTCTAAAATATTCCAGTCATCCTAATCCTCGCAAGTCTGCCTGCACGTATTTTATTCACATATTCTGCCTAATGTCTAATGTTTTATCTCTCTCAGCTTGTGAGTTCTGTATGATTAAGTAGCCGAAACATTGGAAATCCTCCACACTGTTGAAATGGTACCTTCATTGTTGGTCAAGTTAGCTTACCTTATGCTGGCCCAACTTGTGTGGCTTGTGGAAAATCCTTCTCTATACAAGTTCTTGTACAAGTTTTTTTTTTTTTTTTTTTAATTTTAAATAGGTGACTTTATTGATTATAAACAACCATACAGATGGATGAAGGGGACAAGTTCTATCAATAAAATTTCATGTGCCGCCCCAGGTTCCTAGATAAATTCTGGGTTAAAAAAAAAATTGATGAAGGGGACAAGTTGCCTCCCCATTGCAAAATGAGAATCATATCTGGGACTTTAAACGATATAAAGACACTCTAATCAGCGGCCTCATGCGTAAGAGAACAATGAAACGAGTCTCCTCCACTCAGTGGGTGCCCACTTCGGCCTTTGCTAGCTCGCCCGCCTTATCGTTAGTGGACCTGTAAATATGTGAAAACTCGGGCGAATGATCAAGCAACAGTCCCAAATTTCCGAAATGATGATAGCGAGTTTCTAAGGACCCGAAGCTTTTTCCACTTGCCGTAGTGATGGCATTGGAAGAGTCTTCCTCCACTATCAATGGGTCGAGTCGATGAGTGAAATACCATTTTAGTCTGTGCAATAACGCTTTCGCTTCCGCCTCGTTGGGCTCGCATACCCCAGCCGGGCCTGAATATGAAAATATGATATTACCCTCAATGTCAGGCTATGAAGCACGGGTACGGGTACAGGGTGTGGGTACGACACGACACGGGTACGTGGGTACGTGATTTGCCAAAAAAACTGGGTGCGGGTACGTTCAGGTACGCCGAATATAATAATATATTTTAATATTTTATTATATATTTATAAAAATTAAAAAAAATAATTGTAGAGCAATCAAATAATAATAACATCACCAAAATGGAAAATTCTAATATTACTCTTCATTTCATAAGTGATTAAGTTCCATATTTCAGAACATGAGGCATCAATACATCATTCATTAGAAAAAAAAGTCTGTCACCAGTGTGTTGACCAGTGTGTTGACCAGTGCCTGACAAGATGAATAATATTTAGAGACCAAATTATGAGATTTTTTTTATCGGACTTTTGGGATTTAATAATGTTTGGACACGATAGATTTTATGAATTTTTAAAATTTGAAAAATACCCCACCGTTTGGAAGTTAAGAAAGTTAAAATTTTGACCCGACCCTTTATCTTTGAATTTTGTACTAGAACTGGAGAGTTGACTTTTTTTCCTTTTAGATTTGGGTGTTGAAACTATTTTTAATAAATCCAAAAGGGGGGTATTCCGTTATTTACATGTAAATCGTAAGTAAATGGTACTTAAATGGTTTACATGTAAATATCGAGTACAGGAAAGTAGAGAGAAGTACAGGAGAGGAAAGAGAAGCAGCAACAAGAAGCAGAACGTGTCGGGTACGCGTGATGCGCACCCAACCACCAAAACTATTTCTTTCTTTTTTTTAAAAATGGGGTACGTACCCCGGACGTACCCGGGGCGTACCCGGATGTACCCGGGGCGTACCCGCACCCCATACGTGTCGGGTGCGGGAGCCCCGGGAGAGTACCCGTGCTTCCTAGATGTCAGGAATGAGTCTTACAATTCCTGCTAGATCCAGTTTACCTTTAGCGCTGCCATCAAAATTGAGCTTATACCAGCCAGAAATGGGCAGCTTTGAAGACAGTGTATGGCAATTTTTTACTCTTTTGTTCCAAATGATCGCATCCCAGTTTTTCAAAATATTGGCCACTAAGTATGATGCCAAGAGGCCGGCTGATTTTCCCCAAGCTATGAGATCAATCTTGATCTCTGATATGATCCTAGCAAAGTTCTTTTCCTTGTCTTCAAAGATTCCCCCGTTCTCTCTCTAGCCCAATATGCCACATAATAGCAAAAGCTACCATGCTCCATTAGTGTTTAAAAATGCAGATATGATGCGGAACACGGCCAAGAAAAATCCTTGTTGAATCGGCGTAGACGCGGCCAAGAACGTGGTTGATGTTGTTGACGCGGTCATAACTCGGGAGAGTCAAAGGAGTTTTTATTGACTCTGTAGGGCAAAACGCGGGATGCGGATGTGGTGCACCACGGAACGCGGCCAAGGTAAAAGGGAGTCAACTTGGACGAGTTCTGAGTCGAGTCAACGAGTTTTTAAACACTACCCCAGAGTGAACGACCTAATTAGCTGAAGCGGCTACTAGCCCAAAATAGCAGGGTTCTTTAGATGGATCTGTTAAAGACCCAAGAAAAACCAAAACTCCTAATAATGGCCCACCGCAAAGACAAAGAGAACATGGTTCAAAGATTCGTCTGCAACCTTACATAGAATACACCTGCTAACTACGTACAAATTACGCTTCTTAAGATGATCACATGTGTTTATCCTTCTATGAGCTACTATCCAAGCAAAGGCCGCACCACGTGGGGTGGGATTGACGAATGCTAAATGATGGAATATTTGAACTCCTGGTCGTCTCCGCACACCAACATGCGGAAAAGATCTAGAATCTACCCGAGGTGTCTCGGGTCCAAATCCTACGATCCTGACATGCCGGAGAGCAATACTAGGACTCCAGAAGAGATAAAATTTGGGTGAAACTAATGATTTCCTGATCCTTAAGATCCCTCCCGAGTCTGATTATCCAGTCTATCCCTCTCCCATCCTTTGTTCTATCCATATACTCTCAAACACGACCTTATTTGTTGACCGCTAATTGATATAGGTATGGGAAAACAATGCTAAGAGCAGAGTCCTCCAATCAGAGATCTGATCAGAGACAAGTGAATTCCTCTCTTCCCACTAGCAATAATATAGGGATCGAAGAAACTTCTGGAGCCACAGTTAGATTCCCATGCACCTGAGCCTTTGCCCGCACCAGGGATCCTGCAATCCTAATCCACCCACCTTGCCCGTATTTGCCGCAGTTGTTATGATGCCATAGGGCCTCTTGTTCCTCACCATACCGCCATAGCCATTTTCCTAGGAAGGAGATGTTTCTCAACTT
Source organism: Tasmannia lanceolata (assembly GCF_043159265.1). Taxonomy (NCBI): domain Eukaryota; kingdom Viridiplantae; phylum Streptophyta; class Magnoliopsida; order Canellales; family Winteraceae; genus Tasmannia; species Tasmannia lanceolata. The sequence goes on from NW_027518693.1 coordinate 10,361,152, forward strand.
GATTTGACTGATGGCCATCCTTCCTTGATGTTTCAACCTGCATACCTTTTCCATCTTGTTGGTGCTCAAATCTGGTCGAGTGTATGAACATCTCTGGTTTTTGGTCTAGCTTACGCATAAGAATGGTGGTCCGGGTCTGTGACCAGGTCACAGACAAAAGGTTAGGGACACCCGGAGTGGGAAGGGAACCCTTCAACACTCGTCAGATATAGGCAACATAATGAGTGGAGTGGAGGGTTCCCTTTTGACGTAACACCAACATGGCACGGTGTGATCGCTTGTACGGGCTCCGGGGATGGCGTTGTACGGTCGGCCAGAGCTGACTAGCCAATAGAATGGCAGGTGATTGGACATCATGCAACATGGAGGCGCTTCTCTACGATTGGCTGGGCCTGACATGCCAATGAGGTAATAGATGATGGGACTTTATGCGACATGGAGGCACGCTGTGCGACCTGCAAGGACTGGCAGGCCAATAGGATGATGGGTAATTGAACTTGGTACGACTAGGGGGCAGCGTATGTTGCTAGCAGGCGATGGGAACCGGCGTGCTTTCAGGCGATGGCATGTGCCAGTGGTCTGGTAGATGATGGAGACAGGTTCCTACCTCCACCAAGGACTCCTACTTGGCCGGGAATCACCCGGGGGTCTCGGCTCTTGCTGTCCTTGCGCCATGCCACATGGTGGCACTCGGTTGTGAGCTTTTCCGGTGTCGGCCGGCCGGGGGCTCTCCTCTCGGCCAAGGTAGTGGTGTTGCTACATGGCGGCACTCATCCACGGGACTCGGCTCCGAGGGCTCCCTCTCGGTTGGGGCCTCGTAACTCTGGATTTTGTTAAGCGGAGTGGTTGGCGGTACTCGGCCCAAGCCGCGAGATGGCTGGGCGGGCTTTGGCCTTCTGTGGACCCTTTGCCACGTGTCTCTGTCCCACGAGTCGATCGATTTTACGCCCAACACATCTCATGAGATGTTTTAGCCTGCTTTTGTCCTCCCTTCCTTCACATAAGAAATCTCTCTGGCTTTGCAACATCTCTATGCGCTTGGCTACTTTAGAGGGGACTTTATAGAGCAAAAGTAGTAAACTGGTATGTTTGCCATGGCTAATTAGGGTGATTCTACCCGTAGTGATAGATATTGCCCTTTCCATGTAGCTGATTTTTTCTCAATAAGGAGGCTTTAGGAATTCCATGACCCAGCGGCAGACCAAGGTACGTTAGTGGCAAGTCCTCGCTCCTACAGCCAAGAAAGTTTGCATATTGAGCTATCAATTCCTTTTCTACGTTTTGCCCTACTAGGAGACTTTTTGAAAAATTGATCTCCAACCCAGAAGCCATTTCAAACCATATGAAAATTTGATTCAAATTGTTGAGCACTCCGTGCTCTCCTGTAAGAAAGTAAGGGTGTCGACAACAAATTAGAAGTGGGAGTTTGGAATTGGATTTTTGCTCGGTGCCCCCCGCGGCTGATTACCCTTGAGCTCCCGAAGAACCTTGCGAGGTGTGAAGCAATCTTGTACTAAACATGGTGTTAGTTTAATAAAAACAAAAGATTTTAAACTGAAACATCAAACCGGTAAACAGAGTAAAAAACCAACAACATGAAAGAACATATAACCAAATTTGAGCAATATCTTGTATTTCATGATTGACACTTTTAATTTATTGCTGATTCACGTGTCCTGCCGTGTCTGACACGACACGCATGTCCACACGTGGTTACACTTCCTTGGACACTTCTAAATGTATTGCTTGTAGTGTTAGAGTTAATGTGCGTGTGTGGACACGTATTTGTGTAAAATTTAATAATTTTATGTGTATGTACTTGTTATCATTTATAGATTTTTAGAAGTTGCCACGTCATATCCGTGTCGAAACTTGACACACGAATCCATATTGACAAATTATGATTAGATATTCTTTCTATATTAGATGTGTCCTCGTTTCTAAAATTTGGGGGTTTGCCGTGTCCGACACTCCTTGTCAGTGTCGACACGCGATACTCGTGTCCATGTCCACAAATCATAGCTTCTGGGACCGTACAAGAGTTTTTTTTTTTTTTTTAAAGTTTTAATCAATTTATAGGGCTTGGCTTCTTTTGGTCTTGAAAATGATACAAAATTTGGATAGTTAGTTCTAATGTTCACACCTTGGATGTGCTTTCATAGTCTTCAAGTGATATGAAATAGAGACGTGTTTTCTTATTGTCAATGTGGTGCTCGATTTTGGTAAATGGATCATCTAAAAGGTTTCTTCAAAACATCTAGGGATCTTCGACAAAGAGACCGGTTGCCTCCTTTCCTATTCACTCATGGTGGAAGCTCTTAGCAAAATGATGGATGGGGCTTGATCTAGAATTTTAATTGAAGGTTTCTATATGGGTCACCTGAAGATTAGAAATATCCCACATCTAATACGCAAATGCTACCTTACTTTTCAGCAGCCCTGACTTATGCAAGGCTAAAGTTCTTAAACTCGCAGTTAGATGCTTTGAAGCGATGTCCGGTCAACAGTTAAACTTGTTAAATCCGTGGTCTTGGGGGTTGGGTGCAGATGCCAATATTTTAGGGTGCTAGATGGGAACCATCTCTAACTATACGCAGGCATTCCTCTATTGTTTGGCAGACTAGCGAAAATCCTTTGGGATCCGACAATTGAGCGTATGGAAAGGAGACTCTTCCGAGGAAAAAGGTTTGTTGGCTTTAGGTGGTAGAATCACTTTAATCAATCCAGTTCTGGTCAATCTTCTACTATACTTCATGTCCGTATTCCTTTGTCCAGTGTTAGTGATAAATAGAAATGAGCAGCTTCAAAGAAACTTTCTCGTCGATGTTGATTACCTCCGACATAGACTGAAGATCATTGTTAATAATTATGCATTATGCCTCGTTGATGTTGATTATGTAGATCATCAATGCTCCATTCCCGTTTTACGCACGATCTTTGGTACTTTATCTTTGGTTTCCTTGGAATCAGTTCGTTTCTCCCTGGTCATATTGTTGATCATTTTGAGTCATGAGTTTGCGCCCCATGACCTCTTAGCGATAGCACTTTGTGAAGTACCTTGCTGCACTCTTTGGCTTGTCTGGAAGAAAAGGAACACGAGTCTTTAAAGATGTATCAAAAGTTGTCCATAATATTCAGAGGAAAATTTTCTCTATAGTTTTTCAATGGACATTGATCTCTCCTACAGTTAGTAATCTTGCTGTGACCTCATTCCAATGTCTTGGAAGTGGATCAGGATGACTAGTACCTTCAAAGAGGGAGAAACTTTTGATGACTTGAGCATTGACAACCCGTGCCTGGCTAGCATTGGGGGGCTGATGTGGAATGCAGATAGAGAGGTGCTATGGACTCTTTGGGACCCTATAGGGGAGGAATCTAATGAGGCACAACTTCAGACGCTTCATAATGTGATTTTAATTCTGATTTGTCTCAATTAGATTATATTATCATTGTGGGAGATTCCCTCAATATGGTTAAATGGTTGAGAGAATGGATTAGCTACTCTTGGAGATTTGCAGATGGTATAGAGTAGATTTTGGCCATGCTGGAGGGTCACGATATTGAGACCCAACTCATTTGGCGATTGGCCAATTAAGGTGCGGATTTACTTGCTCATTCGCGGGTGTTGATAGAGAGGCGATGGTGTTACTCGATCACATTCCCCCTTGAGAGTGTATTTACAATGGGAATGTTTCGCTTTTAATGTTCTCCTTTTAATGCTATCCTTTAATAAAATTTTCACTATTAAAAAAAGAAGAAAAAATCATGATGGAAAAAAAAGAGACAGACAATGATATTGGAATTGGTGAAAGGAGGAAAAATTACGAGGGAAATAAAAATGTGTGTGGGCAGAGTGGTGTCCTCACAATTTGTAGGGTCACAACATACAAAATGATCTAGGATCTTTGTCTGATGTAGCTTTGCTACCATTAGCAGAAACATGGAACCTCTAATAAGTTTGTCTCATTCTAATTCTAGACATTATAATATAAGACAAATGATTGTAATTCCTTTAGATAAGTGAATTTATGTTTATCTATATATTGGTATGAAGGACCTTCAAATGATAAAGTAACAGAGTCTAATGCATATATGGTAAACAGAAGTACTAAATCATCCATACTGATGATTAAACATTCTAGTAAGTGTAGCGAATGCTTTTTGTGAGAATTTATTCTTATTGCTGCTATTCAATATGCCCTACTGGTTTTCTTAGTTTGATGGGACACCAACTATTGTTTTTTTTTCAAAGTCTTATGCTGAAATCTCATTTTTACAGTTTCTAAATTGAATGAAAACATAATTTGAGCATACAATAAATAGTCAATCTGATATAAAATGTTGATCATTAACACATTCTATGATTCAATGTTACATTTTTATGACATTAGGAAGAGACTGCTCAAATGTCTGAGATCAGTCCATTTTTTAAAGTCTCTCCTGGCCAATCTTTTCCACTTGGAGCTTCGGAGATGGAAAAGGGGATCAACTTTGCAATATTCTCACGACATGCATCCTCAGTCACACTTTGTTTGTCAGTTCCAGAAAGGTGACTGTTCTCTTGTTTATATAGCAAATGTGTAATTCTTGTGTCAGTGGGAAAGTCATATATTGTTGCCAAGTCTCACTATTTTCACAATGTTATATCTTCAATTATTTTGTGGAAGCCTTTTCCATGTGTATGAGTGCCCAATTATCTGTTTGTTAAAGCATGCTGATGTTCAACCTGAGATTTATATTAGTACATGTAATTAAAAATGCTTTGATTTAAGAACAAGATGCTGTGTGGAACTGTTATTGTTTTCTTGTGACATATAGGATTCTTTTAATTATTATAAATTATAACGTTGGAGATTTAATATAAATGATGTTTTAGGATGTTCTTGCTCAAGATTCAACGCATCCCGCACAAAGATTTCATCCATTCTTAGTCTCAAATTCCAAGCTTAAATGCCGAGATCTTTATAATGTCTGCTTCTTTTGATTTTCAATCTTAATTCAAAGTGCTATTGACGCATAGGTTTCTTTTAATTATTGTAAATTGTGACATGGCCATGGGAGATTTAATATAAATAATTTGTTTGGATGTTCTTGCTCGAGATGCAACGTATCCCACACAAGGACACAAGGACATGCTTACACTTCATGACTTGTTTTTCATCCATTCTTAGTCTCCAATTCCAAGCGTAAATGAGGAGATCTTTATAGTCCCTGCTCCTTTTGATTTTCACTCTTAATTCAAAGTGCTATTCTTAAGAGATAGCAATATGTTCTGTTGCAACTGGAAATACCGGCTAAGGAAGTCTCCATTTTCATTTAGAATGAAAAATATACACCTAAACGTAGGCTTAACTTTCCCTCTTTACCCTAAACAACTAAAACCTAAATCTATCTTCTCCATCCTATGTCAATGCCCCTCTCTCTCTCTCCCCAAACCCAAAAAATGACAACTAAAATCTATGTCATGACAAAAATATACCCCTAAACATGAGTTTAATCTCAATGCATTTATCATACCAAAGGTTGCTTTGGTATTAACACTTGAAGTATTATGTTTATTGTTTATGGAGTGTAGTTAGTCTCCGAATGAAGAATGTGTCTTTAAATGCTTTCTTGTGAGGGTGCGTTTGGATTAGGCCCTCGATTCGGCTTCCTATTCTGATTCCATCCGATTCTAGCATTTGTTTTAAAAAAATGAATGGAATTAAGGGCCGAAAATGACAGTTGGGCAGAATTAAATTGGGAAAAAATGTTGATATATTTTTCCCGCCCCAAGCCATGCCTGTTTGAATGGAATTTTTATTGGAATTTTTTGAATTACATTTTTTATTTTAATTTTCCATTCCTTTCCAGAGGAATCAGGACATGAATCGTAATCTGATGCCATTCTGATTTCTTATTCTGGCAATCCAAACACAGCCTTAGTGCATTCCATATGACAACTCATGTATGTTATCAGCGTTACTTGAAAGCTGCATTGAGCAACAGGTTGCTTTATTGTTTACTGCATTTAATATTGCCTGGTAGATTAGAGGCAAGGTTGGTCGTACATCAGGCTTTTGGAAAACAAGATATTGATTGCGCCAAAGTCAATGGACGACCGATTGAGAGGTTGAAAAAGAAGTGGTTCACTATTTTGATATTACGGTTACAAACTCTCCTTTCTACCATTTATCTTAGCCAAGAAATTCTAGAAAACTATATCGCCTGTAACCGTAATATGTGGCTTATATATATTGATGCCACAACACTAAGAATTACTGACATACCGCTAGTGAAATTAAAAAAATTGCATTTTCTTTCTAGGGTACTGTCTCAGAAACCCCGGGAGGGCTGCTCAGCCCATGCACCCCAGCGAGCTGACGACACACACATTAGATTGCCAGTGTGATGAATTATTTTCTGAATACAAGACATCTGCACAACATCCACAAAGTACAAGTTAAAACGAGAGATTCTTGGGTATCGATTGAGCTCCTCACCATCTTACAAATAGGGGACATAGGCCCAGTGCTTGTACTTCATCTTTTGAAAAAGACTAATTCATAAATCTTGCCTCTTGCCTGACTGATAACCCTTGCCGAGTTTGTGTATATCTTACTATTCTAAGACAAATTAAAGTGGTTATTTTTTCCATCTGCATTGGCGTTATTGTATTCAAGGGCTGCTAAAATAATTTATAACTTGGAAACTTTGGAGAGGTTTTGGCAATTAGTTTCTTTGATTAATGTCTTCTGCATTTGATAGTTTTGTCTGACATGTATTTGTTGGATGTCGATTGCTATTTTGAATAGCAATGATTAGAAACATGCACTCTTATTTTCACCTGGACCCTAAATTCCTAATGGTATGTATATCAAATATATTTTCACATGATATTGTTGATAGTTGGAACTGGAAATTCCTTTTATCTTTTAAAAATAAAATAAAATCTGAACTTGGGATAACTTCTTGTATTTTATTACTATAAATTATTCTTCTGTCTCTTAGTCATATGTTTCCTTAGGGGAAAAATTCCAGAATTGGATACTGCGATGGTGGAGATCAAGTTGGATCCTCAGATGAACAAGACAGGAGACATATGGCACATTGGTGTAGAGGTAGTCTCAGTATTTCATTTTTATAAGTATTCCTTATTTATCTTGTTGTGCTTGGATATCTCCCAAATAATTGTTCTTGGATATCTCCCCCTTTCTATGTCTTAATGTGGCTGATTGACTCTAGCAATATTATTCATGTGGGAATATGTCTTGCATATAGTATCCCACACATCTTTCACTGTATGCATGAACAAATAGTCCCTACTGATCTCAGGCTGCATGGAATGTTACAACCATGAAATGACCATGAGTTTCTCGGATTTCCATCTCTCATAGTATGAATCATTGTCGTTTGGTTCCTTTACTCTTCTATCAGTGCCTTCTAGTTTAGATCTTATCCCTATAAACAGCAGATTGTGACCATTCAAGATAGTTTGATCCGTCCAATACAACCATTGTGATCTGGACCCCAAGGTTGCCCATCTGACTATTTTCCTGGGTCTGATACAGATGAATTGGTCTGATCGTGGAGAAAGGAAACGAGATTGATGGTATAGGTGTCTCATGAGAGAATGAAAATGTGAGTGATGTAGACCTGTAAAAAAATGGGACTGTTGTAGAAATGGATTAAAGGGGATCTCTTGCAGCTCTGTTGTAGATGATGATGGGACTGAATATGGTCAGATCTCATCTCTTGCTTTGATACCATGATAGAAAGCAAGAGTGAAACAAGAGGAAGAGGAGAATGTCTCACGAAGAAGTAGAGAGAATTGGTGGGGAGCCCAAATGTGATTAACCTTCCTCCATTAATCTCTCTCTCTCTCTCTCTATATATATATATATATATATATATATATATATATATATATATATATTATATGTGCGTGCTTGCGTGTAGATCAATGGCGCCTGTTTCAAAGAAAAAAAATTGATTAATGAAGTGGAGAGATTTCTGATTGCATCGTCCCTTTCTCTCTGTTAGGGGATAACGCTACTCAGTTCTTATTGGAGATAAATTAATCCGTTTTGCTCTGTTGCCTGATGAAGCCCTTTGTGCTCTTCACCACTCATAACTCCTAGTCCAGAAGCACTTCAATCTCTCGCCATAACACTTGGGCTCTGGAATGCTTACATAAATATTACAGAGGTGAGGAAGGTCATGGCAATAAATTGAAATAAAGAAATACTAATCTAAGGATTTATGGGTTCATCTTAGAAGTTAAATGATACAATAAAACAGATTTGATTCATTTTAGAACCCTTTTGATTATTCATGGAACAACTCCTGGCACTGTAGTTCTTACATTTTTGTTTCACCCTATACTTACCGGGAACTGAAATTTAGCCCATTTTTGTTTTTACTTTGAAGAGTTAGTTACTGTGCTAATTTTTAGCTTTCAATCTCTTTTGTTGTGTTTTTTTAGTCAACTTTCCCCCTTTCATCATGGTTGACATGTCTTCATATTCCGAAACTGCAGTTCTCCATATATATATATTAGCTGAGCATAGTGTAACATGTGTTCTTTTGTCTTGTGCATTTATTGTTTCTTTTTTATTTAGTGCGGTTTAGGATATCATTGTGAACTGTAGGATTTGCCTCGATGTGGTGTTTTTTACGGCTACCGTATTGATGGGCCTCAAGGTTGGCAGCATGGGCATCGGTTTGACAGCAGTCTTGTCCTTCTAGATCCTTATGCAAAACTAATTGACGGTCGCAAAGTTTTTGGAGACTCTAGCAACAAGATGTCTAAGTTTCTTGGAACATATGATTTTACTACCTTGCCTTTTGATTGGGGAGCTAATTATAAGCTTCCAAATATATCCGAGGTAAACCTGATAAGATGCTTAATTATTTCTATTTCTACTTTTATTCAGTCTGTCCATTTTCTATTATTTTGGTTTCTTTACAGAAAGATCTTATTATATACGAAATGAATGTTCGCGCTTTTACTGCTGATAAATCAAGTGGGCTAGATCCGAGTGTACGTGGCAGTTATCTTGGTGTCATTGACAAGGTTGGTGAATTTTGTTGTAGCGTCAAACTAACAATCATTGTAACAAATGGCTATTTGTGTACGTACCATGAAGGGGCTAGCTTTATGAAACTTCCACTGTTTACCATAATATGTGTGTGTGTGTGTGTGTGTGTGTGTGTGTGTGTGTTAGGGAAATGATATCAGCACAACCATGTTTTATTGCACAAACCTAGCTTGTATTTTCTTTTTAAATTGGCTTTGTGAGATATTTTGGGAACTGTAATAACCTTTGACAGCTCTTTAAATACTAAAAGGCAAGATGGGTTAATGAAAATATCAAAACATGGTTGTGCTACTGCTGACATCATTTCCATATATATATATATATATATATATATTGGGTTTTAACTTGGTTGAATTGAATATATGGTTGTATTATCAAGTAAGCCTTGAAATGTGGTATTTAATTGAAGATTGTTCTTGATTTATTGTAGTCCTCCCATAACCATGATAAGGATGTTGGTTTGTAATGAGGTTCTTGGTTTATTGTAGTCCTTTTACAACCATGATAAGGATGTTATTTTGTAATGATCTTCATCAAATTAATTTCTATACCAGTTCTTGAGCCATTACTTGTTGAAGAGAAGATGCATTTGTATGGCATAGAATAAATGGCGAACTTAATTTCTAGCGTAAATAAATGGAAGTGTTTTCTTGTTTATATGGTCTTAGATGTATCTATTGAAAGTGTCTTAAACTACTTTATTTTGTTGAAAAAGATCTGACATTTTTTCTTTTCTAAGATCCCACACCTGTTGGAGCTTGGTGTCAATGCTGTGGAATTGTTGCCAGTTTTTGAGTTCGATGAGTTCGAGTTTCAGAGGCGTCCAAACTCAAGAGATCATATGGTAAATGAGTCTTCCCGTTTATGCATTTCGAATCCACACTTCTCCACATGTTCGCTTTGCAGGTTTACAGTTCCATCCTGTGGTCGGAATTTGATGCTTTAGTGATTGTACTTTAAAAAAAAAAAAATCTGTTAACAATTCTATCTTCTTTCCCTTTAATTTATTTGTGTAGACATTTTGTCTTATTCATTGTCATGTCACTGTGAAAGTGTGTAAGCTTCTTTTGCTTGTGCCATTTAATGGATGCTCTTTATTTTACTGGTTTTGAAATGGGCTAAAAGTTATTTGTATGCATACATTTACCAGTTTTCCCTTAAATTCTGTGAAGGACACTTTTCTGGGAATCAGTACTCTTTCTGATTTTTTTTTTTTCAAAAATTTTGATTTCTAAGCTAAATACATGGGGCTATTCTACGATAAATTTTTTTGCTCCCATGAGTCGCTATGCTAGCGCGGGGGGTGGACCTCTGGCTGCTTCTCTGGAGTTCAAACAAATGGTGAAAGCCTTGCACGATGCTGGAATTGAGGTTTGAGATATCTCTCTGTCACTTTAGTAACGGATTTGACACCTATCTACATTAATTGACATTTTCGTCTTCTGATATAGCTATTCTTGTGTTCTCATGAGAAAGTAATTCTGTTATAGGTCATTTTGGATGTGGTATACAACCATACTAATGAAGGAGATGATGATAATCCTTATACTACTTCTTTTCGGGGCATAGATAATAAGGTGATTACTATAGTTTCCTGTTCAGAGATGGTTAGATGCTATGCTTTGGCAATTAAATTTTTATGAATCGTAACAAATTCAGCTCTCTTGTGATATCTTTTGTATTATTCCATTTATAGGTATACTACATGCTGGATCTTAACAACAATACTCAGTTTCTGAATTTTTCAGGCTGTGGTAATTCTATTTGTCCTCAGACTATTTTTCTCTTCTGAACAAATTTTTTGCAATGCTTAGTTACAATGTTCTTCTTTTCAATTGTTTCATTATATATATTTTTAATACTGGAAATAATCATTTTTCTTGCTATTTTGTTTTCCTCATATTGAGATAATGCCAAGTTATAAAGGTGTCTTGCACCTTTGAGGTTTATGATAATAGGGAGACACCAAAATAGGAAGACACCTGCTAATTCATGTTAGACTGTGTGTTTTTCAGTCATTTGATGTGGATATTTTAAATTTTGCATTATTATGTAGTTCATTTATTAGTTTGATGCATTTTTCATGGGAAATTTTTTTATTGATTTGATGTACTTTGCTCGTTATGATTGATTTATGTCTAGAGTAGGCCAGGTTTGCTTCTTACATAATGTCGATTACCTTGGCTATTTGTTTGGGATGAGACTAACATGATGGGATGAGTCTAACTTGATGACGTGTAGAGTCAGATTAGTTGCTTCAGTGATTAAGGCTTAAAGCCAACGTGTGAGCCAGGTGGCGACATCTGTGATGTTAGTTTATGATTGGGGATTACCTGTATAGTATAGCTTCCATGATGATTCTGTTTTTGTCTGCATGCAAATGGCCATTCTCATAGGTGACTCAGGTAACTTAACAGCCTTTTCCCCTACTTGTGAAGGCCCGATGATTGCTACTTTGATGTGCAATCTCAACTCTATAGTTGTTTTGACTAGGTTGCTAATTTGATGTGCAATCTCAACTCTACAGTTGTTTTGTCTACGCCGCACCATCACATTCATTGCTAGGAAAACATCCAAGACAAAGCCCAATAATTTATGTGCTTGGGGAAGAATTGATGATGTCAATGTTGTAACAAATTGTTGTATATATCAGGTGTTTTTCATTTTTTAACTTGGACTAGTATATTATTTCTGTGTACATAGTCAAGGGATTTTTTTTTGACCAACTCTACAAAGTTCTTACTTCTCATTAGGGGGCTCCTACGCCTTTCATGGTGAATATGGAGTTTTTTCAACTATTAAGCTCTCAAATATTTCATTTTCATTTAGGATGTTTTGGGTTGCTTCACCTCATATCTTGACAATGGACCATTAACTTGATTCACTAGGCTTACTATCTTCCAATGTGGGAAAGTTCTGTAGCCTCTTTGGCCAATCATGTCTGACTTTAACGGCTGCTATGCTGATTGCATGGCCCATCCAAAAAACTTTCAAGCCAGTGTCATCACTTGTCAGCATGTGAGACTATGCCTTGTCTTCTAAATCCCTTTCTGTTATTATTGTGCATATTTCATCTTTCTGTATCATTTTGCTTTTGAATACTCAAAGAATAACTGAAAAAGGTCAGCATGTGACACTATGCCTTGTCTTATACCCTCAGGTATATCGAAATCCTTGTTATAGATCTTTTTAGTGTTCTCAAATGCATTTTTTTGGATTTCCAGGAAACACATTGAACTGCAACCATCCCGTGGTCATGGAACTTATACTCGAGAGTTTGAGACACTGGTACGTACAATACTTTTAATTCTACTCTAGGAGCATATCTTCCATCAATGGGTTTATATTTTGCTGGTTTAGTCCAATCCTTCAGGATGTTGCCCCTTAAGTGGACCAATTGTTGCTTGAATGCTTTTATCTTCTAGTTCTCAATGTTTTTTATGTTATTCTATTTTTTTATGTTTTATCGTCACCGATGCAAGGGTTATGGAGTATCATGTGGACGGATTTCGCTTTGACCTTGCAAGTATTCTATGTCGAGGAACTGATGGATCTCCACTGAATGCACCACCACTTGTTAAGGTGATTGTTTTTGCTAGTTGTCACATTTATATAACCCAATTAAATGATTATATGGTGTAACTCTATGATGCATAACGGTTAAAATTATCTTATCATTGACCATTATTTTGGTACATCTCTTCTGCTTTGTTAGGATTAAGATCTTTAGGGTTCATTTATATATTTAATTCATAGTTGTTTTCTCTTCTGTTTCTTAGTTGAAAAAATTAGTACTTTATTCTTGGACATGATTGATGAATATTTTCTGTGTTGAACCCCAAATTTTCATTGTTTTAGTTGTTCATAATTGCAATGGATCTACTCTATTCCAATAATATATGATAGGATGTGGATTATTTTTTTATGATGATTAGGCCATGTGTCAGTGGTCTATCGTGTAGAGACATCTGTCATGCAATTACTGACGTGTTAGGTGTCAGATTAACTTCTTATCCTTATGGGAGAAAGATTGTAGCTTTTTGCAACTGGTTTTGGTCTAAAACAAATAGATTAAGGAGCAGTCAACTAATTTTCCCTACTCTGGTTGTTGTATATTTTGTTTTTTCTTACATTTTTTGGTTTAATGAATATCTGTTTCTACAATTTGTGTCATATCAGTGAATTTCACCTCTACCTTTGGTCCATATATTGTGTTGGTCTTGTCTTGGAATTTTGTAGATACTTTGGATTATTTGGCACTTAAAAAGATTTTTTGGAGCATTTTAGTTTGTTGAAATTTTCGGTGTTCTTTCCTTCGTTCTGGGCTTCATTTGTTTGCAAATCATATTTACTACCCTCTTCTCCAACCTTGGCTCTTGAGGCTTAGCACAGATTTTAACCCAATTTGATCAACACCCAATTATTCCATGCATCAACCAATCATATAACATTCCAACGCTAGCAGAGATATGATTTCATATACCTATAAAAAAAAGATGATTTCATATCTTCCGATGGGAGCTACCATAAGAATCTGACCGCAATGCAATGCACTTGCAAGTTGTAGTTCTCCATATTCTCAACTAGAAGATTCCTGACAACCGTACTAGTGATGAGAAAGAGGGGTCTAAATTCAACGGTTGCCTCAAATTTGTTGCTGCTTTTTGTGGTTTATTTGATATTTGTTCTACTTATCTGAAATTCTCCTGATAAGACAACTATTTAAATTTTTTCGTCATTCTCCTTGATTTTTTTTGTAGAGGTATATTGATTATTTTGACTTCATTCTTTTAAAACATAGTTTTTAGGATGATTTGTCGAAGCTTTTTTGCACATCAAATTTGCAGAAGCGTGTACGGGGATGACATGGAATTATTGTCTTCTCTTTCATGTACTTTATTTTGGAAAAAGAGAATGAGTAATTGGCTAACATATATGGGACAAAAAAACGGAGATGGCAAACTTCAGGGTTTTTAATGGTTGGTTTGCTTATTAAGAGATTTGATATGAAGTGAAGAAAGAAAGAAGAAAAGGAGAGAGAGAGAGAGCTTAGTGTTTTCTCCATCTCTTTGTATCATATTTTACTCACATCAAAAGAGAAACTACAAAAATACCCCTCACTAAATAGATTGGAATGAACATAGTCAGCACTCCCCATCCAGCTAGTACATGACATATCACACATGCCCAAATTGCACAAAATTGTATGAAATCTTTTACCGTTGACCCCTGTGGTCAAGATATCTGCAAGTTGATCTCATGTCCTCCCAAATGGGTTGCAAATAAGACTGACACTCCGCTTTTCCTAAATGAAATTGTAGTCAATCTCAACATGCTTCGTCATGTCGTAATGTATTGGATTATAAGCGATGTTGATGGCTTCCTTATTGTCAAGGTAAGGTCTTATAGGGCCCTGTTGATTAATGCACAACTCTTGAACTGTGATTTTTAACCATTATAAATGACAAACCTCATACTCTGAACTCAGCTTCAGGAAAAGGATTTTAAGTATCACAAAATCCTGTAAGATAGCTTCCAAGAGAGGATCAGGGAGCATACATATACCAAATCACTCTACTTACAACTTACGCAATGTCTGGACCAGTATGTGACAGATAAATAAGCCTCGTACTAGTCTTTGATATCTTCCAGGTCCACTGAATTACCCTCACTATCATGCCCAGCCTTGTGATTTGGATTTTGGATCTATAAGTGTGTTGATAGGTCTAATCCAAGCATTCACGTGTCTTAAAGGAGATCATGAAAGTATTACCTCTGTGACACAAAAATGCCTTTTTCTGACATTGCCACTTCAAGTCCAAGTATTTCAGGTTTTCTGGTTCCTTAAACTCCTTGGCTAAATGAACCTTGAAATTTTGCATCTTTTTAGGGTTGTTCTCAGTCATCAGCATATCATCTACACAAAGAATATGAGCAATAATCTTAGTCTGAGAGTCCTTTATGAAGTGGGTATGGTCAACTTGGATTTGCTTGTATCCAAACTACAGCATGGTCCTGTGAAATCTCTCAAACTATGTCCTTGGTGACTGCTTTGAACCATCTATGACCTTCATCAACCTGCACTCCTTGCATTTTGTAGATGGAGAAGAGAATCCTGGAGGAACATCCCTGTAAACTTTCTCATGTACCCATGAAGAAAATCATTTTTTATGTTGAATTACAGAAGTGGACATCCCAAAATTGTTGCTAAGGTAAGAACTTGAATAGAATTCAACATAGCTATTGGGGCAAAAGTTTCCTGATAATCAATATCGTAAGTCTGAGTGAAGCCTTCAGCTACTAGCCTTGCCTTTTAACTTTCCACTGAGCCATCAGCATTTTGTTTCACGGTGAATACCCATTTGCATCCAAGAGTCTTATTTTCTTTTAGAAGAGTTACCAACTCCCATTGGCTCTCGTCTCCTCTACAGTGACTGCCTTTCAGTCAGGTTTTTCTATTCCATCCTTCCAACCCAGAAGAATTTTCAAGGAAGACAAAGAGGATAAAAATGCATGTTATGAAGGTGAGAGCAAATGATAGGACACAAAGTTAGAGATGGGTTGTCGGGTGCAAGAGCTAGCTCCGTTACGGACACCAATAGGGAGATCAGAGTCATTAATATCAGGAGTGGAAGACAAAGATGTGGGGTTTAAGTCATTATCTGAACTTGATGAGTCCAACTGGTAGGGATTGTGAGCAGATGCAATGATCGAACTTCTGCCTTCTGGAATACACCTATAATTCCTTGTTTCTCGCTTGACCTTCCCCCTTTTCATTTGATTCCTCTTATCGCGGCACAGACTCAAACTGCAGCACTAGGTAGAGAGGACAGCTCTTCTCCTTCACTACCACTCTCCCTCTGAAGAGGTGTATTCAAGGCAGAAAAATAGGCTATGGATTAAAAAATGTGACATCCAATGTCAAAAAATTCTTCATAGTTGGAGGATGATAATATTTGTATCCCTTATTGTCATTCAGTATCCCAAGAAAACGAACTTCAAGGCCTTGGCATCAAGTTTCCCTTTGGATCTCCCTTGTGTGTAGAGAAAACAGATGTTGCCAAAACACTCGAGGTTACAAGGAGAAAAGTCAGGAAGCAACTGATAAAACTTCGAAGGGAGCTTTGAATCCCAGCACTCGAGAGATGACATCCAGTTAATTAGGCAGGCAGCAGAAAGGACTGCATCCCCCTAGTAAGACTGTAGATTTTTCATGGTAAACATAAGGATCTCACTACCTCCAAGGTGTTTCTTCTTTCCACAACTCCATTTTGTTGAGTGTCTACACAGGTCGTCTAGCGAACAATACCATAATCACTATGATCAGCAATACCATGAGTACTTTGAATTTCGTGTTGAATTGAGTAAAAATCACATTGTGAATAAATCTTAAAACAAGATAAAACTTCACTCTTTCCATGCATCAGATATACCCATGTCGCGCAAGAGAAATCATCAATAGATGTAACAAACAACTAATACCCAAACAACTGTGGGTGTTCTGCATGGAGATTTTTTTCTGTTTCCTTCTTTCTTTCTGTATTCTTTTCTCCTGTTCCCTTGTAGCCATTTCATACTTAATAAAATCACTAGTTCAAAAAAATTGATGTGCTTTTAGTAATTGTGTCAGTGATGGATTATAACTTGAGTTGTTTTGGAAATATTAGAGAATGCATGATAAATTGATTCCGAGATCCTAATATGTTTCTAATCAGTGACATCTTGATTAATCCGTCCTTGACATCTATTTTACCGTGATTTGATGAAACAGGCAATTGCCAAAGATCCTGCTCTCTCGAGATGCAAAATTATTGCAGAACCTTGGGACTGTGGAGGACTTTATCTGGTGGGAAGATTTCCAAACTGGGATAGGTATTCTTCCTTTAGCTTGTTATATATTTTCTGATTACTATTTTTTTCTTATTTTAAACCATTGATTCACTGGAGAAAAGGAAAATCAATCAGGCCAATACAAGAGAAAAGACAAAAAATAAAAAGGAAATGGGAAAAAAGAAAGAGAAGAAGAAAAAGGACAAATTTACAACTCCAACATTTCATGCCATGCTAAATCATCTCGAAAATGAACTTGTTAAAGTATAAAAGATAAATAACACCTTTCTCCAACAGCTTAAGCTATTGGAGAAGTTGGTAAGTTAACATGGTATCAGAGCCAAAGGTCTTGAGTTCAAACTTCTCGGATAACGAAAATTCACATGCAATGGTCAGCCCAAAGTGGGACCACATGTGCCACGTGTTTTCCAAGTGGGCCACACGTACGGGGGAGTGTTAAAGTATAAAAGATAAATAACGCCTTTCTCCAATAGTTTAAGCTATTGGAGAAGTTGGTAAGTTAACAGTACTCAACAGTCTGCACCAGCCAAAATTACTTTGGTTAAGTGCCAATATCTGAATATTATTTTTCAATGGATTCTCTTCTTGTGTAATAATCTGTTCTCTTCTTTATGCTATTCCCAATTTCCTTTTATTTGTTGAATTCCGAAATGGTAAAGGAAGGATGGCAATGCTCCTGGACTGATTTTAGTAGAATGGAAGGTCTTCAATTTCCAATTGCTTGTGTTTTATGTCCTAAAGAGTTGAGATATTTGTGTTTATTTAACTATAAAGACAAAAAAATCTGCTCACAGCTGTTTCTTGTTGAATTTTTTATGTTGTAGGTGGGCTGAATGGAACGGAAAATACCGTGATGATATTAGAAGATTCATAAAGGTGATACGAGTGATACTAATCGTGTTATTTGTTATTTATAATGAAATTTAATCATAGATTGCTCACATAGATCAGAATCGTATTGAGGTCCAATCCTAGTGCTTCTTCATGTCAATTAGGTGTTCAAATGGAAAAATTATGCCAAATCAAATTGTCAGTAATAAAATTGTCTCTTGTAATCAATCACATATTCCCTTAATCATTTGACAACTGATCAAACCATCTGTCATGTTCTTTGCCTTGTAGATCTACATTTGTCTATTTAGAAGCTTCCTTGTGTCCAACTTAAAACATTGCCTATAACTTACTCGAGAGGTTGGACTTTCTGAAATACAGTTTTCCTCCATCTATGTTTTTTCAAAACAGCTTTATAACTTAGTCTTCAGGATACAGTTCCATTGTGTGGGTGTGTGTGTGGTGGGAGGGGGGGGGGGGGGGGTGGGGGGTGGGGTGGGGGGTGGGGGGGGGGGGGGGGAAGAGAGGAGGAGGAGGAGGAGGAGGAGGAGGAGGAGGAGGAGGAGCAATAATGAATAGGAAAATCCAAAACTGTAGGAGAAAAAAGTTACAGGTCTGCATAAACGTGTGTGTGTGTGTGTGCAACAAAGTCTAGCTACTTGCCAGTGCTATGTTATTGAACTATAACACAAGAAAGATAAAGGAAAAGAACCTGAGATTCAGTCAATCTCAATGCCTTGCACAATAAAATAAAGTTAAATGAATCTGAAACCAATAGAAGACCCATACGCAGGGACCCCACTCTGGCTGTTTAGAAAAGTAATCATGGTTGGGCTTGAGCCACTATTTATTAGTAGGGCATGTCATGCAATTTGTCAGGCGAGAATATGATTTAGAAATCTTTTAACATAGAAGTACTGGTTTTTTTGTCCCTGATTTTGTAAACAACTGCTACTTTCAAGCTGTCACACTCTTCTGTACTTGATCATGTGACAATTTATTTCCTATTTCTCCACGACGCTAGCGTACCAATTTGAGATGCACAATTACTAGCTTCTTTGTATTATTTTTGTTCTTTCCCAAGGATGCATACTCATATGCTACTATTCTTATTGTGCTAGTGGAAAAGCATAAAAGTCATAAAACATTGTTTAACAATATATGTTATAAAGTTTTGTGAGGGGTATTGTAGTCATTTTCCCAATTATTAGGTAATTATGCAAATAGGAGTATTTTTTAGGAGCAAATTTGCTTCCTACAGGGCAGTTCAGCCACTTCCTTAATCTCGAGATTTCGGTATTTTTCCGAAATCTCATATTTTTCTGAATCCAAGTGAATTTCGTTTTGGTATATTTCGGCGGAAACGAAATATTTTGGCTGAAATTTAAAACCATGCATCTATCTTCTTTCTTCTTTGTGACATTTATTTGCATAATCGAACTTCATTGTTCATTGAGGTTTTCATTGTTTGTTTTATTCTCATTCTTCAGCTATTGTTCTAGCTAGCTTAGTGTTTCTTTTGTTATTCTTATTTTCTCTATTCGACGGTATTTCTGATCTTGTAGTGTATTTATGTTGATATTTTTCACTTATATTCTTTAATTTGGGTATGGTCAATTCACTTGGAGTCTCTAGTTGCTTGATGTATATAAGCACTATGGTCTCTTGATAATCACTCAATTTATCTAGATTGATAACTATCAAAATTAGTCAGTAATTAATTTTGTTTTTATCCATGCTCATTTTTACAGGGTGACTCAGGCATGAAAGGAAATTTTGCGACTCGCGTGGCTGGTTCCTCTGATCTCTACCAGGTGAGATTATATACTGAAACCTATGATTTATCTGACACTTTGAATATATAGTAGACGCGTGTGTCGACGTGTATTGTCTTCTTTCGACACTTATAAATGTGCTGCTAGATCTGTCAGACTTAACGGGCGCATCAAGACGTTATTGTACCGTGTCAACTGAAATACTATTTATTATCAAATATTGTGTTTACCTCCTCTTTTTTCATTAACACCTATTTTATTATTAACTCTTCTTGAACTAATTTTTGTTGTTATCTTCCCTCTCCTTAACCTAAAGTAAATACTCTTTCAATATTATATTCATTGTATCCTGTTGGTCTCTCGTTCTCGATGCATATTCAAGATTGAAGATAACCAAATTAGATTGATGAAAGCACTGTTATTTTGTTATCTCGTGTTTCTTTGAGACTTATAGTTGTTTAATCATAGAATTTATTAGCTTGTTAAATGAATAATATATATATTTTGTTGCAAATTACGATTAATAATCAGCAATTTTATATGTAAGTACGTGTACGGGTGTGTCTCCTCTTCAGATTTTTAGGTGGAGTTGTGTCATGCAGCTTGTATCCGTGTTGGCACTTGACACATGAATCCGTGTCCACAGATCATAGAATGAATTGTAGCATCATTGATGTATATATATTGAATTTTATTTTCCATGATTTAGTTGTGATTATGAAGAATTTAAACATCATCATCACATTCAAAAAATGTTTAAAAACTCACCGGGCCAATAATTGAGTCTGGTTAATTCATTTTGTTTCAGCGACATAAGGGCAACCAAAAACAATTTCGACTTTCCTTAGTAAATTATTGCTTCACCTTAGTCACTGTGGCTATGCCTTGACAAGTTCTTGACCGATAATTGTTTGTAAACATTGCATTCAAGCACCAACACTTTAATCCTTTCACAAGCAAGTAATCTTTTATATTTACTGCATGTTCATAATTGTTTGCTTTTTAATTGTTTAATATCTTCTAGCATTGAATTGATGCAACATGCAACAAATGCTATCCAAAGAAAAGATGCAAAAGAAAATAAACAAGAACATAAACCGGCTGTAAAATGAGGCCTGAACTAGGGGAAAAGCTTCACATTGCATGGAGAATTTAGAAGGAAATGATTTCCCCTAAACAATAATCAAAAAAGTTTTGCATAACATATTATTCCTCTCGTATCTCTTTCTCCCTTTAACATCAAACCCTATACAAAGTTTAATTACATTGTTCTTTGCTATACAACTTCTACACATCCAATTTCTTATAAAGAGTTTTACAGCCCCAAAACAACCCTACTTTAAGTAATTAATTGAGAATAACTGTTTTACTCTTAAGTCACTTGAAACGTAAGGTAAATTCTTACAAAGAGAAGGTGTGAGGTATTAATACCCCTGTCGTTATTTCTACGTTCTTGTGGGACTTTTTGGTCTTTGTGGGCCTATGTAGGCCTTTATAAGAAAGTGATAGGCAAGATTATCATGAGTTTATGTACTACAAAACATCAAGAAGATATCTTAAGATGTTAAATTCCAATTAGACAAGCTAGGAATGACCGAGGCTCATGCATAACTTGAGGTGGATTGTTGGAGGGTCTATATATATATATATATATATATATATATATATATATATATATCAGAAGAGAAAAGGATTTGAATTTCTCCCAAAATTCTATGAGAATGACACATTACTTTTTTTGACTTTTTTTAACAAAGGCACCCATTCAACCCACATATTTTCAATCCTACCCCCTCCTTTATGCTTTTTAACAAAGGCACCCATTAAAGCCACATAATTTCAATCCTACCCCCCTCCTTTATGCTTTTTTAATTATGGAAACCTCTATAGATTGGAGGGCTAGGATCAGCCTATGGAAATGATTTTACGGGCACAACCTATTGATGTTGTGTAACTTGTGTTCCATCACATGGACGGTTTGGATCAACCTATGATGTGGTCCTTACAGTTCTTTGTCGGCCCGTGCATCGCACGGGGTATTTTACTAGTGTGTGTGTGTGTGTGTGTGTCTGTCTCTGTGTGTGTGTGTGTCTCTGTCTCTGTCTCTGTGCGTGTGTGCCAGTGATAAAAATCAAAGTCAAGTGGGGTTAAGCCTCTAGCTATATGGGTAAATACTATGTTCTTCAACCGTGAGGTCGGAGGTTCAATCCCAGCTTACCTACGAAAAAAAATCGAATTCAGGCCATATAAATTAACCACTTTTTCCACTGAACCTAAAGTTCCACGGGTTCATTTAACCCATAATCCTTCAAAATATCTGTGGCTTCTACTATGTACTGTCTAACTTTGTCAAAGTCATTGTATCGGGAATCAAAAAGTGAAGAATATTTCACATAGAAGAACCTGTCTAATTTTGTCAAAGTCATTGTCTAACTTTCACATCAAACCCTATATAAAGAGTTGGACTGTCTAACTTTGTCAAAGTCATTGTTATTGGGAATCATTGTGATTATGTTGCCTGACATCAAAACTTATTGGATAGGTGAACAAACGCAAGCCATTTCACAGTATCAATTTTGTCATTGCACATGATGGCTTTACATTGCATGACCTGGTTTCCTACAATTTCAAGGTATTCCCACAATCTGAAGATTAATTTTTAAATAGAAATTGTTTATGGGACTCAAGTTTTTCCCTCAATTGTTGCCTGTGTAGCACAACGATGCCAATGGAGAAGGTGGGCGAGATGGATGTAATGACAATTTTAGTTGGAACTGTGGTTATGAAGGTATCTCTATGTCCCTACTTTTCTTGTGTCTGTTCCAGGCTTTGGTTTGCATGTGACAATTATTTGGATGGCTGGAGTGACTCCTATATGATTTATTCTAATGTTAATGATCATTTGTTTAATGTTTAGATTAAAGCTACATAAGCTTCTAAATTAAGGTATCTTTTACTAATTGTTCCCAAGCACTTTTTCTTTCTGAATGTTTTACAATTCTGCCATGTTTTCATTTGTTCTCCAGAGAATTCATGCGCTTTCTATGCAACTAATTTCTTACCTCAACAGCTGTAGTCAAGATTTTGTCAGTTTTTTTCATAAGAGCTCTGCTGGTGAATAATATGGAAAGATCAGTTTTTGTCTTGTCTATATTATAATTTAGCACTCTTCTACTTTGGGTGTCACTCGCTTCAAGAGCTCACGAGTGCTGAATGCGTTGGGTGATAAGGAATTTTTTTTCTTCAGTTTTTTGCCACTCATGCTCTATCTCCTCCACTTCAAGTAATATAGTCTGTATTTTCACCCTACAATTCCATTATATTGGGTAGTTGAAAATATTCTGTTCCATTATTCAAGCATGTAAAAAGGACAGATCATTTCCCCCATCCATCTTGCAGATAGTTGCTATTTAGCCCTGTGAAAAATCAAAAAAGAGGGGAAGAGAAAAGAAGCAAGGAGGAGAAGAGAAGGAAGAGAGTTTGTGGGTCTCAAAGTTGAACCCCACGACTTATTATATATATGAACAAACATGACAAACTTACAAGATTGCCATCCATAAATGATAGTACCCATCAATAACATATAAAGCTAAGCATATCAACACTTTCCCTCAAGCTCAGCATAAATATTGATCATGTGCAGCTTGCACAAGATAGACTCAAATTTGGATTTGACAATCCTTTTAGTTAAGGCGTGTGCAAGTTGATCTCCTATCTTCACAAATGGAAAACAGATCTCCTTAGAAGCAACTCTCTCTCTCTCTCTCTCTCTCTCTCTCTCTCTCTCTCTCTCTCTCTCTCTCTCTCTCCAAAAACCTTTTAGCCTCAATGAGTTTGGTACAATCATGATAAACCAGATTATGCGCTCTGTTAATCTCAGTTTTATTGTCGCATAAAGCATTAGCATTTCCCCCTTCACTTCCAGATCATATAGAAGAACCCTTAGCCAAAATAACTTACCAACCCCATGGACCATGGCTTTATACTTAGCCTTAACACTTCACTTGATCTTGAAACAGATGGTTGGTTCTTTCTTCTTTGGGTCTGTTCTAGTGAGGGTAAATACGAGGGGATAACTCACATCGGGATAAATCATCTCGAAGTAATCTACTTACTTTGCTTTAGCTTACATTTGATAGGGAAATTTAGGAGGAAGAGATGCAATCAGCCAAACAATGTATAACTTTCGTGACATTCTTTGAATCACTTGTCGATGTTCCAATGTGCAGGTTGAACTGAGGAAGGTATTTGTTTCTAATGTTCCAGTGATCACATATCGACGTAAATGTATAACTTTTATGAACTGTCCATTTTATACCAATTAGATCAGATGAATAAAATCATCTTTTCAAGAAATTTTTGTACCACAACCTATATATGATGGAGAGTACTAAATAAATGGTTTGGGTTGTCAATTTGAGTAAGCTTTGCTGCTTGATTCATTTGATAGTAATATTTAAGAGTGGGAAATCTAAATTCATTTCATCTGTAAAGAAACAAAGAAATAGAGATTTGATTTACAGTCAAATAATTACAAGAAGATGATATAATTTCTAACTCTGAAATTTTAGAGAACTTAAATTTCTGGGTTTAGTGAAAGCAAGGTAGTTCTATTTTTTATTGTTAACTACTTCGATCAATTGATAGAAGGCAGAACCCACAACAAAAAATAAATAAAAAAACGATGTCAGTATATAAAGGATATGATTGAAAGATGCTCTATTTCCACACTTCACTGTTGCAATATTTTTCACACATAACTTCATTAGTCTCTAACCTGTACGGGTGTGGCTCTTTCGCTTAAAGTCATGGGTATGCTCCACATTGATGCGAGTTCGAATACCCCGGGCTTACTCGATGCGCGTGGTTTACGGGTGACTGTGCGCAGCCGTAGGGAATAGTCCCGCCCTAAAAATTGGGGTGGGGATACCCTATGTCATAAAAAAAAATGCATTAGTCTTTTATTTATTTTAAACTTATTTTGCTGAGTTTTTCTTATTTTCTCGATGGATTGAATTCTGTTTTGCACTATGATCAAAAGTCTATTTGACACTCCATCTTTAGATATGCGTGCGTGTGTGCCTTTACCCTTATCATATTGTTTTATATCTCAACAAATCATACTCATTTCATTGTGCATGTTCTATACAGGTGAAACTACTGATCCTAATATTAGATCTCTACGCTCACGACAAATGAAAAACTTTCATTTGGCTCTAATGATCTCCCAGGTAACTTTTTTCCAGGTTTAGTTTTAGTAGCTTATCATTACTTTCTTAGGAGTATCATACAAGAGATTTAAAATGTTTAGGTTGCTCAGAATAAGCCTGCAGCAAACTATATGGCACTTGATCACATCATTCCATGTTGTATGCCCCTTAAGTTGCTATTGAGTAATGGTGGAAGTGTAGTCTTGCCATTTTATATGCTACCTAGGTCATAAATATGTGTTGTTTTAAACTAGTAAAGGAAAATCTTCTCTTTTCTTGAAATATTGAGATCGTAGTAGACCCTTATCTCCTTCGGTTTGATTATATCCCATTCTTTGTTATTTCAAAATTTGATATGGTATTGATCCTAGCTTCTTCTGTTCAAATATTTTTAAATATCTCATTCTTGATTATAATTGGCTAATATGTGTTCGATATATACCCCTGGCTTCTCCAGGAGGCCAAACTCCGCAAAATCTGAATCTGACTAGATTATTGCTCTCAAATAGGTTGCAACAAGAAATATCCCCCCTGAAAGTGATAAGGAACAGCGATCCAGCAGACTTGTGGAATTTTTTAGTTGCAGCTCAGAAATCATAAATATGGAATAGTAACCGTGTCTCCAATGTTCTAGAATGAACAGCACTGATAGTTCAAACTGTCAAAGGGAGCTGGGTTCACTTCAACAGTTCAAAGCTTGCCTGGAGAGGAAAATACAAGGAAATTTCGCAGAGATAGCCTTTAACTTTTGAAAACAATCAGGTGGGATATAAAATGAATGGAAATTGAGGTGGGAAAAGTAAATTTCGTGGAGGCTAAGCTCAAATGATGGTAAACATTCAGAATGAAATAGAAATTACTGAAAGAAAACAATGGGAAGTGAATTTGTCCTGATCGAATTGGTGGAAAACACGTTCACAAGGAGATTTGACAATCCTGGCAACTATGTGTAACTCAAATTTGCTTGCCAATTACCAAATTTTAAGAGAATTTCTAGTCAAATTACAATAAAAGAAATAGAAATTAGGAAACGAAGAGATTGCAAGTTGACTTTTCAAAGAATACTAGGAGAAAATGAAATTGCCAGAAAAATTGACTTAGGCGGCAATTTTTTTTAATATAAGCCTTTCGAAAAATGCAATTCGTGGAGAAATTATGAAAAGTCAATGAATCTAGAAGAAAACAATAAGAATCAATGCAAATTTTCGAATTCAAGTCGAAATTGAAGAAAGTTGGATAAGAAACTGGCAGAAATGGAGAAACCTAAATTCGTGTAGTAATTTGGAAATTTCTCAGGACAATTCTAGTAGCAATGTAATAGAATCAGTCCAAAATCGTCCAAAATTCAGATCACATGATCATAGCTGGAAATCGAATGAAAATTACAATTCGGATTGTGTCGAAATGAGAATTTCGATCAGATCTGGTTCTGATACCAAATTGGTTGTTGATCTTGTGTAAATCTACTTCTGAACTACTAGATCAAATCAAAATACAAGCTAGAACACAATGCAAAACAGTAATAGAATGAAAGGAATTGCTCAAAACAGTTCAAAAATAGCTCAAAAACTGTAAATTGCTGTTTACATAAAAAAAAACAGTAAATTGCTGTCATTGACAGTAAATGAGCAGAGAGCCAAAAGTCCTACAACTAAAAAAAATCCTACTTATAGGAGGCCTCCAAGTCTAATTCTCTCTCAAATACAACAGGCCTCACTACATCACTTATATTACAAGAATGCCCCTAGTACAAATGCATCCTACTACAACTAATTATTACAAGTGATTCCATTCCTCTTACATGTGGGCCATTTCCTTAGCCGCCCTTTCCATGTCCCTAGTTGCCTTTTCCTTGAGTCTAGCCGAGATCTCCTATGGGCCTGAGGGTGTCCAAGCTCATGCAACACCTCCTCTTCCACTTGGTCGGCCATGTCCAGATGTGGCCCTCATCATGCTTTTTGCAACAGTATACTACTCGTCACTGATCATTCGGCTTTAGCCTCTGGTACCATGCCTCGGAGAGGGGAATAAGGAGACTGCATCAATTTGCTAAGCTCCTTGAGGGATTTTAGTAAGTTCTAAGAAGAAATATATGTGTGGAGACCTAACCAAAAGCTCTATTCCATCGTTTAGCAGTAAAACATTAGAACTGTGTGAGAACCACATAATTCAAAATGAAAGATGGTATCCCAATATTCTCATTTGTTCGTAGCATGCACTGTGATTCAAACGGGGACTCTTTTTCTCATTTTGATGAGAGGAATGCTCTTATCTACACAATATAGCGTGTCTTGGGAGGTTGTCCAAGTGAATATGCTATTTGGTAAAGAAAATCAGCAATTCAGCTATCTGCCTATCAGTTATGGATAACTTTAGAATGTTTTTTTGATGACCTTGATTATATAAGGAAAATAGATATCGTTTAAACATACATCATCAAGCCTTAAGATTCTGGTTGTCTAAAGATTCATTGCTCTTTCTTAAATTGCTGCACCTACTACCATTTACAAGATTCTCAGGAACATATTCTTTTATTCAGAAATTTGAATGTTCAGGATTGGTTGACCATGGAGTTTTGATTAAATAACTAGCCCTTTTAAAGTACTTAGTTATTTGCTAAGTGCTTGTGCGTACTTCTAAATAGGGAACACCAATGATGCTAATGGGAGATGAGTATGGCCATACCCGCTTTGGAAACAACAACAGCTATGGGCTTGACACTGCTATTAACCATTTCCAATGGGGACAGGTAAAATTATATGTTGCTTTTTTCATTCCTGAAACTCATTTCATGAAAAAAATTAGACAAGCTAATCCTTTAAGTGCAGTTGGAGGCAAAGAAAAGTAATCAATTTAGATTTTTCTCGGAGACAATAAAGTTTCGCCACAAGCATCCTATATTGGGGCGTGATAAATTTTTTGACAAGGTAAATCTCATTAGTTTCTTACTAATAGGATTCATGCAGTATACATCTTTCATCAGTCACTTCCCACGATCACCCCGAGCTTTAAAAAAATCACTTCCCACGATCACCCTGAGCTTTAAAAAAAAAAGAATTAAAAAAAATAGTTTTCCTGTTTTATAGTTGCCGGAAGTACTTAAAACTGTGTAGAATTGTATTTTATCCTTTGATAAGCGTCATTGATCTAATGTTTCCACTTCCTAGTTTTCGCGTGATCAGGCAACTGATTTCTCTATATGAACAAGAAATACAAATTTCGGCAAGTTCTTCGATGCTTTTGTCATCTAGTGGAGCACATGAATATATATTGAGGAAAGGTTGATGATGTGCAATCTATCTAGACGCATCATGGACTCAGCCTGATCATGTTGGAAGTTAATCTGTGTCATTTTTTCTTAGTTAGAATTTTTTTTTTTTTCAATATTGCTTAGTTAGAATTAGTAATCAAAGTTTCTACTTTAACTTCACTCTGCAATGTTGAGGAATATTAAATTGCTTGAAGCCAGCAATTCTTCTTTACAGTGGCTGCTTTCCTGTTTACACAATACAAGTGCTGGCACTTGCTTTTTGTTCATTTTCTTATTTGTCTGGTTAACTTGTTTCTAGTGGCTATAAAGTTAGGTTTTCATAGAGTGGTTGGTTGGAAGACATCTCTCTTTCTTGAATGTCTATTACAGGTCGAACCAAAAAAGTGAATTGAGGCAGCTCTCTTAGACTATCTAATGACATTAAGGGCACCTCCCTTGGTAACCAAAGAGTACGTTAAAACCAACATGAGACCCTTCCTTCGTACCTTCTATTGGCCTCTATTGCATCGATTAATGCAAGAAGACTGCCTGAAAATTCCTGCATCATAACTTTGGAATCCATTGGTACAAATGCCCATCATAACTTGAGAATTCCGAGTGTCACTTTGAAAAATCCTCAATATCTTTTCCTTCCAAAGTTTACAAAGTTAGGAATTTAACACAGATTCCCATACTAAAGCAACAGTGATGAGAGTTTTGTTGGTTCAGTTAAATTCAGCAGTACAATTAAAATCTGATTTCTACAGTAGATGGCCGTTTGTTGTTAATGGGAAACATAGATATGGCCTTGCAAAGTTTAAATGGTGGCATGTGTTTCAAATGTAGTTGGTGGGGTCTCGGCGGAGTGAGCCATCTCTGACTTCTGGTGAGAACTTGGAAATTGTAGCTTGTAAAATCTGTGATCATATGTCCTGGCTCCTTCTAGTAGTTGCAAGTCAATCATGGATATGTCCCTATAACCAGACATACCAGCTGAGAAACTTGGCTTCTGGCAGTAAGAACACGTGCCATGACACTGAATTACTACACGCATACTGCAAATTTGAATAAGTTTAGTCAACCGTACATCTATATCAACCTTCTCAAGATACACTGGATAACCTTATTGACAATTGATCTAAACATTCTAAAAGTTTGGTCTGAATCCCATAAGATGCTTGAAAGCCCAAGGGCATGTTTGGGAACCATTATTTGGAGCATTCCGTCATGTTCATTTGTTTCGTCTGCTAGAAGAATCACCAAAAGTCCCTTTTATTTCTTTCTAAAACGTACAATAATCTTGAAAATGTTGAAAAATTGAGAAAAAACCAATTCACATGTTTCTTTATAATTTGTTAAGTTCCCATAAATAGATAGGTTGCTCATAATATTTCTTGACACAAAGAGGTACTTTTGCCATCTTGTGCAATATCAGTGATCCCCCTTCTAAAGGGCTAACCTGTCAAGCAAGATAGGTCCTGCATTGCCTTTTATCTACAGGTCTTTTTGTTTCCAATGTATTATCACTCTGTTTTAGACTTATATTTTGTAACATTGATTCATCTATTGCTTGTCGAAAAATCTTATTCAACTATCCATGCAGAATGATATCACTTGGCATGAGGATAAGTGGGACAACTATGAGAGCAAATTCCTTGCATTTACGTAAGGAAACCCTTCTTCTTATTGATTAAATTTTGGACTGAAAATTCTTGTAACACATTATTTTTGGTTTTCCACTTCTCATCCTGAATTGAATGACAACGACAAACTAATTTTCATTGGGCAGAAACATTAATCTTCTCACCATGCTTATCATTGGTGAACGATTCATTTTGTAGGCTTCATGGTGGAAATTCTGGAGACATATACTTGGCTTTCAATTCACATGATTATTTTGTTAAAGCTGCAATACCCTCACCGCCACATAAGAGGCAATGGTACCGAGTGGTATGGTTTCTTCTATTTTTAACTCATTGACTAAATATTTTACATCACCAGAGTGTAATTCTGATTCTTACAAATTGATTGCATGTGTTCTACATAATTCACCACTTTAAAAAGTTTCCCTGCAAAACTAAACTGTGGACTTTCCTATTTGTAGCCCAAAAGATAACCAACAGTCAGTGTTCTTGCTGGTGGTGAAGGTCCTTAAAACGGATAAAACTTTTATGCATTGCTACACAAAAAAATCTTTAAGCTCACAGTTCATCCATTGCATACTATTGATACAGTTCTCCTGTACGTGAAATCACATTTTCAAACCAGGGGATTAAATAACACCCACCCATATTTAGGAACTCGTTCAGATCTCTTTGACAGAACCTAAAATTTGCTTCCATTGGAGCTTTCCTTTTTCATTTCACCTCTCTAGATCATATCCATATTACTCTGCCATTCTGTTTTTTCTCCATCCATCACCTGTCTTCATTCATTTTTCTTCTCTCACCTTTTTTTTTTGCTCTCATCATATTAATTTATATCTCATCAAATTTTTTTCAATACGTTATATTTCCTTTCCTTTCACCCAAATCATTGCATCACTTCTGTCATTTTGTAAATATCATTCCTCCCATCATTCTATTGTTTCCTGTAGTTAAATATAGATTACATGTGAATCACAATCACCAAGAAGATTTGAAAGGAAATAGTCCGGGATGACCCCTTTGCTTCCGGCTTTATATTAATGATAAGTTACTTTATGGATACAGTGCTAGTTACACACATGGATTTAAATTTCGGTTTCGGTCCGATTTTTATTTTTTTTCAAATTTCGGTCAAAATGACCAAATTTCAGCCGAAATCCGAAATTGTCAGATTTCAGACCCAACCGAAATTTCGGATTTCGGCCGAAATTTAAAACAATGGTTACAAATACAGAGTGAATAATTCCCTTGAGGAGTGGTGTCTTTAACATCACCGTCAAGTTAGTCCATGAATACGTGTCAATTCCCAACTTGTGTCAGCTATAAACTTTAGCCTTAATACAGTGCTAGTTACAAATACAAAATGAATAGTACCTTTGAGGAGTTGTGTCTTTAACATCACCCTCAAGTTAGTCCACGAATACATGTCAATTCCCAACTTATCTGCTATAAACTTCAGCCATCCTAAACCACCTTGGTTAAGATTTACATCAATTGGTTCTTCATTTTATATGTGAGATCTTAACATGTTTGTAAATTAGGTTCTTTTTGACAAACTGGAAATGTATGTATTTGGTACATTTTTGGAAAACTTGATTACAAAATTATAACTGCCAGATTATCTCAGCTACGCACCAAGCAAAATGATTCAATTGAGAACAGCGAGGCCAACCCCTTTAGTCTCTCTATGTATATTATTGATAACTGAAAGTGTCAAATGTTACACGCTAAACTGTCAATTCAGAGATTAGTGCCAAATACATACATTTACACAAAGAGACAATAACACCCTTTTAACTCTTCTTGGGTCTCAGCACATGAGTAGTAGTCTCAGTCAAGCCCAACCTGTCCAATATGAACTTTAACCTTCTCTCCCAAGTCTCTTACTGTAACACTATGTCTAGGTTTTTTCCCCCATACACACAATCTTGTCCATTCTATCTCGAAAAGATTCTTAAAAGAATATATGGATCACTTGAAGTGGACAATTCCTCATGGAAATTACTATTCAATTTGAATGACCATTATTTTTTCACTTCGACACTTGGCCCTTTCTGGGACATTTCCTCTGCCTTCTCCAATATGTTGAGATTTGTACAGCGAAATTCACCTGCACACCAAAGTAAATAAAACAAGAAAATACAAAGAAATGCAGTACATGCAAGTAACACAGATATGTGGTTCAGAAACAACGCCTATGTCCAGGGGCGAGATTGATCTTCTACTATGAGAAAATAATAAAATACAAGGATTACAATAGATCCCACACAATCCCCTTTGACCTTAACCACAACCCTCTCTCTTCTTCTCATGATGAAAATCCTACAATCTCTCTAACCCAGTCTTTCTTCCTCTACTCACTGCGAACAAGAGAGATCATGTGAGCTTTTGTGCGTGTCTGTTTATCTTCTCCCATCTCTCCAAAAAATTCATCATCATTAACTAATTAGGCACTGACCCTTCACAAGTCTGACCATTTTCTCGTCATATGTGATAAGCTCAACATGTGCAACTTAATTTTGGTGAAGCTTAGCTTTCAGTACATGAAAATAAGGTTTTGTAAAATGGGTTCCCAAGAAAAGTCTTATGGAACTATAAAGCACATGGAATTAAATAAGGATTTGTAAAAATATTTTTCCATGAATTATTATGAGACCACAAAGTCAAGTAGCCTTCCTAAATTCAAATTAGCATTTCTTCTTAATGGAATCTGTGGCCTAAGATAGGAATGGTTATGATAGTTTGTGTTACCTAAAGCAACATTACTACTAAATTATGTGCTTATCTTCGGATTAAGCTCACAAAACTATTGTGCTGTTTGTTTAATTGCAGGCAGACACTAAACTTGATTCTCCGAATGATTTCATACCAAAGGGTGTCCTTGCTACCGGAGGCATATATAATGTTGCTCCATATTCTGCCATTCTTCTCGAAGCAAAACCACGAAATTAACAAACAGAGATAGTTGGCCCAAAGGAAGGCTTTTGCTGGGAGGACCCCAATTTGCCACATCTAGGACTAAATCTTGCCAACCATAACCCTAAAAAGGCTGCCCAACAGGGATATTGGGAATCAGGGGGGCTCTAATGTAAGATCATCACACACACAAAAAAAAATAAAATCTAAGAACCTCTAATTTTTCTGTCTGAGGAACTAGTGTACAATACATAGTGCTTCAAATCACGGATAACATTTTCATACATCCAAGTAATTCAATAAAGCCAGTCCCTTCTCTTACTGCCTTTGCAAAATACTAATATTCGAAACTAATATTCAATAAAGCCAGTCCCTTCTCTCCCTATTCTTAGTTGGGATTCCATTGATAATTTTGCCGACAAGTCATATTGATATGATGCTGCCGAGGGTCCGATTGGAGGGATTTATCCATCTGCAATCTTCGGATTTCTTCCAAATGGGTGGTCAGGATCATCTGATTGGTGTATCTTTGGGTTATGACAGTCATCATATGGATAGATGGGTGCACGATTGGATCGGATTTTACACCTATTAATAATGAAGGAAATGATTAGTCCAGCCCCTTTCTTAGCATTTCCACTCCCACATGATAAAAACTTGTTTTTTGAAATGGTGATATTTTAAGAAGGCCTTTCAACGGCCAGGGGAAGTGCAAATCAACAAGAAAGACGAGAAAAAGACTCAGGGCATCCCTAACTTACATAGGATGCGGCACCAAACCTCCTTAGTGTAAGAGCAACGAAGAAAGAGATGGTCGACTGATTTTCCATTCCTCACACTCTGAGGATTTTATATGTGATCAACTGAAGAAGAAGATCTTTGTCTTAAAGAACAAAAACGACCATGATCCACGTGGAAAAAGTGGTTCATGATACAGGGGCCGTTGATCTTACTGCCCATTTCAGGGTTTCCCCACTTGATCAAAGGTCTAGAATCATCCGATGAAGGTTGAGATAATTGGCAATTAGGGGTGCAACTTGGGTCGGGCTCAACCTGAACCCAGACGTGTTCAAACCGATTTTGGATCGGATTGGGTTGGCATTTGCTTGGTTTGGGTTGGTTTAGGGTTGGGAAAAGCCAACCGGATTTAATTTCAGGTTGGGTTAGGGTTGACGCCTTTGCAATCCAACCAGAACATGACCTCCATCCTTTAATTTTATCGCGATTTTCCTGTTTCGCCCTAGGTTATAGTGAAAGCTGTAGATTACCATTCAAAAAAAAAAAGGGGGGGGTGTAGATTGCAGACACATGTCCCCATGTGGCTCAATGTTGATCCCATGTGATATGTCGGTTTATTTACCAACTTTAACTCTTCCAAAATCAATACGGTGTTCAAGAGACAACAAAAAGAATAAAAAAGTGGAATTTCCGGAAAAATAAACCAATATATATATATTCCAATGAATAAATAAATCAAGTTACAATAATAATGGGTAAAAATCAAACACGTCTCTCTCAGTCTCTCTATAAGATGTTATTATAAACAAATAAAAGAAATCAAGTAGCAAAAACCATCCAAGATCAATTGGAGGATAGTGGTTGAAATCGGACGGTGAGGATTTAAAGCAAGAGCATGGCAGCCAGGATGCCGGATCCGGCGACTACGACTCGGCTGAAGGTGAGTAGAGCGGCGGCAGAGGGAGTTCCAGCCGGAGAATCAGAAGATGGTGGCATAGCGATGGATGGAGATGGTGAGGAAGGAGCAGGAGCAGGAGAGGTGGGTGTTGATGATGAAGGGACATGAGCTGAGGCTTTCGGTGGCGAAGCAATAGGAGTAGTGGCCGGTGCCGGAGAGATGGGTGAATGAGCCACCGGATGTGGCGCCAATGTTGGAGCCATGGCAGGAGCAGCACTGGGAGACTGTGCAAGAACGGATCCTGTGAACAATCCCACCATCATTAGGATTGCAAGGAAGGTCCTGCTTGAAAAAACCATCTTCTTTTTTCTGTAGAGAGGGAGAGGCGTTTAGGGATTCTTAGAGAGAGAGAGAGAGATAATGATGAGTATAGGGGTGGAGATGAGGAAATTTATAGAGGGAAAAGAGCGTTATTTTCTTAGAATAGAAAGAGTCCTCGGAGAGAGAGAGAGGAGAGAAGAAAAGAGAGACCACACTACGCGTGGAGAGACAAGAGACGGTGTGAAAATGGAAAGAAATAGATTTAAAATGGAAGTTGCTTTGTTGTTTCTAACCGTTGAACTTGAAACCATCTCTGAGGTCAACAAATCTAATTATGCAAAGAAAGTTGATTTTTTACCGGCGGTCATTTTAACTACCCCTAAGTATAATAATTATCCGCGGTATAAAATGAACCAACTATGTATGATTTCGATCCGACTCGTATAATTTTGAATACTAGTGAGACCTCTTGCCTTGCTAGGGAACGCTCCAATAGTGCGCCACCGCATTTGTAATATAATGCAATGTCCAGTATATAATGTGTATTTTGGGTCGTAGGGATCCAATGCATGGCCTCTCAGATGATGGCTCAGATCAAGGTGGGACCCACTGCAACGTGCCTCAGTATTACATTGAGGTCACTCCCTATTGAAGCATTCTTCTCCCACGCTGTTGAAGCAGTCCTTTTCAAACATTGAAACTTTTGAGCTGTTAAATAGAAAAAACATATCAAGTTGTTGATGGCCATAAACATTACCAGATCATAACACCCTTAGTCCGTGTGGGTGACACATGGTTACAAACTTCAAAAAATGATAGATATCGAGGTTGGGGCTTCCGTTCACATCGAAAAAGGGTATGGATGTGGAAATGGATGTAGAAGGGCATATAAGGACTTGGACGCCTCCACTTAATCGCAAGCTTTTAAGGATGAGTTCTACCCGGGGTCCCAAGAAGTGGAACCCTCCCTCTGGAGAACCATTGAATGAATGATTAAGATCATCCAAATAGGAAGGAGTTTTATGCAACTTTTTGGAAGGAATTAATCACAAACCCACAAATCCGCAACCATTTCCTTGCTTCTTCACCCAAGATCTCACAAGAAAATAACCCAAGAGAAAATCCCAACAAGAAATCCAAGAGGATCCCAAGAAAAAAAACCCCACTTTCTTCTTCCCCTCTCTCTCTCTCTCTCTCTCTCTCTCTCTCTCTCTCTCGTCTTTCTCAAGAGGCAGCTGACACACCTCTCCCCAAGAGAACTCCCACACTCTTGCCGCAATCCTACTATTGACATTCAAAGAGCATGTCTATTGTGGGTTTTCCAAAACCTAACAAATATTAAGAAACAAAATAACATGTTCCTTAATTTCCCTTTGTCTTCCCACCCAAGACAACTCACGTGGGTGGGAAATAAGGCAACTTTCCAACAATCTCCACCTTGCCTTATTTCCCAGCCACCTGAAGATTTTCCGTTGATGTCGCCACCGGTCTACAATCACCGCAAACCACCATTGGCCTTCTGAAGTACCAGCTACACACCCTCGAATCATCCCGGTTCTGACTCCTTCCGATTCGATCAACACGGCCAGTGCACCTGTGTAGCTGCCAATCCGTTGACTCACCCAGTCAACTTTGGAGAGGGATCTCGATCCATCCTCCCCAACGCAGGTACGATCATCCTCTCACCATCGTC
This sequence comes from Tasmannia lanceolata, assembly GCF_043159265.1. NCBI lineage: Eukaryota > Viridiplantae > Streptophyta > Magnoliopsida > Canellales > Winteraceae > Tasmannia > Tasmannia lanceolata. The sequence continues at coordinate 10,397,361 of NW_027518693.1, forward strand.
TGAAACCTGGAAACCTATCTTTGAACCAATTGCGAAAGACCCTACGCGTGCACGCGTTACCACTCCGTTTCCAACTAACCATCGAGATCTTAGGAACACTAGTCACCGTGTTCCTGACCAGACGATACAGTCTGCCACACTTCCCTCATTTCATCAAAACCATACAGTCGTGTGTGATTTTTATGGATCCACCTACAGCTGAAATCTTACAACCCCTAGAGTCCAACCGGCCAATAGATACTAGATTCTTCCGTATCTTTGGGACATACGCCACACCACCCAAAGTATGAACCGCTCCATCAAACATTTTGATCTTTATCGTCCCAACTCCCGTAACGTCACAAGTAGACTTGTCACCCAAGGACACCACTTGTGCTTGTCTCTTGGAACGTATCAAAATATTCCCTCATGGAGCATACATGAACAGAGTACCATGAATCTAAAATCCACTCATCATGAGAAGTGTGATTACTTGAGGAGAATGTGAGAACGTCTCCAAACACTTCGCTCTGTTCACCCGCCACCACAGCATTCGTAGAACTATTGTCCACCTGGTCATCTCGCTTTGGACAATCCCGCTTGATGTGGTCATATTCCTTGCAACGCTAATATTGTACGCCTTTTCCGCCAACCCTGGATCTTGACCTGCCTTTCCCCGATCCCCTGTCAGAAGACCTTCCTTTTTTATTCCCACCATGAACAACTAACCCATGCTCTTCACTTCCACCAAGAATAGGTTTCTTTCGCATCTCATTCGATAAGAGTGACGCCGTGAATTCCAGTAATGTTATTGTATCCTTACCATACAACAAAGTCGTCACCAGGTTGTCATACAAATCAGGAAGAGAAGTAAGAAGCAAAATGGCCTTGTCTTCTTCCTTCAACTTTTCGTCAACCTTGTGGAGCTGATCCACAAGCCCGTTGAACGCTGTGATGTATTCTAGAAGATCTTCGCCTTCCTGCATCTTCAGTCGTATAATTACCGCTTCAGATGCAACCGGTTGGCCAAGCTTTTTGACATATAAAGCTTTTCCAACTTCTCCCATAATTTAGGCACATCTTCTTCTTTCATAACGTTAAACATAACGCTATCTGCCAGACATAGTAGAATCATGCTGACCGCCTTCGACTCAATGTCTTTCCACTCGGCACCATCATCTTCTCCGGCTTCCCATCCTTTTCCTTCAACGCCTTAGCCAAGCCCTGTTGAACTAAGATGTCCTTCACCCTCATCTGCCATACGGTGAAACTACAATTTCCGTCAAATCTGTCGATGTTGAACTTAGTAGAACTTAATTTTACTGCCATCCGAGATTATTTCGCACTTCAGGTTTGTGATTAATTCATTTTAATCCTTGTATATTATTTTTCTCATAGTGAAAGATCGTGTTTCTCGTCTGTGGAGTAGGCTTGGCCGAACCACGTAAAATCTTGGGGTTCATCTTGTGGCTTGATTTGTTTATTTTACTTTCCGTTTAATTTGTGCACGATCAGATTGATTTGCGTGGCGAATTTTCTCAACAAGTGGTATTAGAGCTAAGGCGTGGTAACCATGGTTTGCCTCCGAGGGCGGAAATGTCCCTCGAGAAAGATGTCGAAAACCAGTGTAGTTATCTCGTGGTTCCCACATTGCCGCCGAGTGGATGGGCGAGTTCTACCCGGTTTGATTCCCTGCAGGGTGCCTGGCCTAATATACGTGCATTGAGACTTTAGTTAGAGAGCAGTTGATAATCAATTCAGGAAAGCATCAGTTCATGACATAGCAATCAAACAAAGTGGGGCCTCTTTGGATGCCACTCTATGTTTTTTGGTAGGTTAAAAAATGGGCAGTAAGGCCTCTTTGGAAGCAATTAACTATATCATTTCAAAAATGAATGGTATATTCGTCCCTTTTTTACTTGGGACTGCCTCACTGCCCCACTACTCTTTGACAGTAGAGGGGGCTGTCCCAAGTTTAAAAAAATAGGGGCAAATATATCATTTCCCTTCCAAAATATTATAACCATTATCAGTAAAAAATCGTATTTAATTATAATATTATTAATTTACACATAATATTTTTGAGCTATCCAATGAACCTCTTATAAAACAGGAAGAATAATGAGCATGTTTTTCTGGTTTTAATATATATATTCCAATGAATAAATAAATCGAATTACAATAATAATGGGTAAAAATCAAAGACATCTCGCAGTCTCTCTATAAGATGAAATAATTATTATAAACAAATAAAAGAAATCAAGTAGCAAAAACCATCCAAGATCAATTGGAGGATAATGGTTGAAATCGGACGGTGAGGATTTAAAGAAAGAGAACGGCGGCGGCCAGGAAGCCGGATCCGGCGACTACGACTCGGCTGAAGGTGAGTAGAGCGGCGGCAGAGGGAGTTCCAGCCGGAGAATCAGAAGATGGTGGCATAGCGATGGATGGAGATGGTGAGGAAGGAGCAGGAGAGGTGGGTGTTGATGATGAAGGGACATGAGCTGAGGCTTTCGGTGGCGAAGCAATAGGAGTAGTGGCCGGTGCCGGAGAGATGGGTGAATGAGCCACCGGATGTGGCGCCAAGGTTGGAGCCATGGCAGGAGCAGCACTGGGAGACTGTGCGAGAGCGGATCCTGTGAACAATCCTACCATCATTAGGATTGCAAGGAAGGTCCTGCTTGAAAAACCCATCTTCTTTTTTCTGTAGAGAGGGAGAGGGGTTTAGGGATTCTTAGAGAGAGAGAGAGAGAGAGAGAGAGAGAGAGAGAGATAATGATGACTATAGGTGTGGAGATGAGGAAATTTATAGAGGGAAAAGAGCGTTATTTTCTTAGAATAGAAAGAGTCCTCGGAGAGAGAGAGAGAGAGAGAGAGAGAGAGAAGAAGAGAGAGACCACACTACGCGTAGAGAGACAAAGAGTCGGTGTGAAAATGGGAAAGAAATAGATTTAAAATGGAAGTTGCTTTGCTGTTTCTAGCCGTTGAACTTGAAACCATCTCTTAGAAAAGTAGAATACTAATATCTTTACCTTTCTCTAAGACATCCAAGTTAGAGCCTACAATAGATGGTCCAGATCCTCCATATGGTGCTATTTTCCCCTCAATTTCGCATTGGAAAAGAATGATCAAAGTGCAATGGTGAATACTAGTGCTGTGGAACGCTCCAATAGTGCGCCACCTCATTGTAATACAATGCAATGTCCAATAATGTCTAAAACTAACCAACTAGTATGATTTCCTCTTCGATCAACAGACCCAACCAGTATGATTTTGCATCATTGCGCGTGAGTTAGAGCCTACTATATTGATTATCCTGATCCTCCATAGTGTGCAATGAGTCGGGATTGGTTCACCCCTTAAAATTTGGTGAGCCCAAAAGTTGCCTCTTATCATTTATCCTCACAATAACTATCCCATGGTTGTTTTCTTTTAAGAAATTGCAATTTGGACAAGAATAATCAAAGCACAAGCTCAATGGTGAATACTAGTGAGACCTCTTGCCTTGCTAGAGAACGCTCCAATAGTGCGCCACCGCATTTGTAATATAATGCAATCTCCAATATATAATGTGTATTTTGGGTCGTAGGGATCCAATGCATGGCCTCTCAGATGATGGCTCAGATCAAGGTGGGACCCACTGCAACGTGCCTCAGTATTACAAGGAGGTCACTCCCTATTGAAGCATTCTTCTCCCACGCTGTTGAAGCAGTCCTTTTCAAACATTGGAACTTTTGAGCTGTTAAATAGAAAAAACATATCAAGTTGTTGATGGCCATAAACATTACCAGATCATAACACCCTTAGTCCGTGTGGGTGACACATGGTTACAAACTTCAAAAAATGATAGATATAGAGGTTGGGGCTTCCGTTCACATCGAAAAAGGGTATGGATGTGGAAATGGATGTAGAAGGGCTTATAAGGACTTGGACGCCTCCACTTAATCGCTAGCTTTTAAGGATGAGTTCTACCCGGGATCCCAAGAAGTGGAACCCTGCCTCTGGTGAACCATTGAATGAATGATTAAGATCATCCAAATAGGAAGGAGTTTTATGCAACTTTTTGGAAGGGATTAATCACAAACCCACAAACCCGCAACCCTTTCCTTGCTTCTCTCACCCAAGTCCTCACAAGAGAATAACCCAAGAGAAAATCCCAACAAGAAATCAAAGAGGATCCCAAGAAAAAAAACCCCACTTTCTTCGTCTCTCTCTCTCTCTCAAGAGGAAGCTGACACACCTCTCCCCAAGAGAACTCCCACACTCTTGCTGCAATCCTACTATTGACGTTCAAAGAGTATGTCTATTGTGGGTTTTCCAAAACCTAACAAATATTAAGAAACAAAAAAACATGTTTCTTAATTTGCCTTTGCCTTCCCACCCAAGACAACCCATGTGAGTGGGAAATAAGACAACTTTCCAACAATCTCCACCTTGCCTTATTTCCCAGCCACCTGAAGATTTTCTGTTGATGTCGCCACCGGTCCCCAATCGCCGCAAACCACCATTGGCCTTCTGAAGTACCAGCTACACACCCTCGAATTATCCCTGTTCTGACTCCTTCCGATTCGATCAACACGGCCAGTGCACCTGTGTAGCTGCCAATCCGTTGACTTACCCAGTCAACTTTGGAGAGGGATCTCGATCCATCCTCCCCAACGCAGGTACGATCATCCTCTCACCATCGTTTGAAACCCGGAAACCTATTTCTGAACCAACTGCAAAAGACCCTACGCGTGCACCCGCTACCACTCCGTTTCCAGCTAACCATCGAGATCTTAGGAACACTAATCACCGTGTTCCTGACCAGACGATACAGTCCGCCATACTTCTCTCCTTTCATCAGAACCATACAGTCGTGTGTGATTTTTATGGATCCACCTACAGCTGAAATCTTGCAACCCCTAGAGTCCAACCGGCCAATAGATACTAGATTCTTCCGTATCTTTGGGACATACGCCACACCACCCAAAGTATGAACCACTCCATCAAACATTTTGATCTTTACCGTCCCAGCTCCCGTAACGTCACAAGTAGACTTGTCAACCCAAGGACACTACACCTGTGCTTGTCTCCTGGAACGTATCAAAATATTCCCTCCTGGAGCATACATGAACAGAGCACCATGAATTTAAAATCCACTCATCATGAGAAGTGTGATTACTTGAGGAGACTGTGAGAACGTCTCCAAACACTTCGCTCTGTTCACCCGCCACCACTAAGGGTGTCAATTTTGGCTTGGGCTTGGAAGCTCGCTCGAGCTCGGCTCGAAAAAAGCTCGGCTCGAGCTCGGCTCGAATCCTTAACGAGCCGAGCCGGCTCGCCAGGCTCGTTAAGCTTAACGAGTCGAGCCCGATTTAGGCCAAGCTCGGCTCGTTAAGGCTCGTTAAGAATTTAATATATTTAAATATATATATTATATATTAATATATACACTAAAAGGGTTGTCCAGGGAGTGAAAGGGGGAGGCAAAATATGTCACTTCATTTTAGGAACCCCATTTGTTACTTGGACCACCCCCCATAGTGTAAAAAAAGTAGTCAAATTACACTCTATAGGGCTGTCCAAGGAAGATGAGGGGTGTGAACTTAATATAACCCAAGCTCGGTAAGGCTCGCGAGCCTGGCCGAGCCGAGCCGAGCCCGAGCCGAGCTTTTGAGCTTAACGAGCCGAGCCGAGCCTGGCCAAGCTCGGCTCGGCTCAGCTCGTTTACACCCCTAGCCACCACAGCATTCGTAGAACTATTGTCCACCTGGTCATCTCGCTTTGGACAATCCAGCTTGATGTGGTCATATTCCTTGCAACGGTAACATTGCACGCCTTTTCTGCCAACCCTGGATCTTGACCTGCCTTTCCCCGATCCCCTGTCAAACGACCTTCCTCTTTGATTCCCACCATGAACAACTAACCCATGCTCTTCACTTTCACTTAGAATAGGTTTCTTTCGCATCTCATTCGATAAGAGTGATGCCGTGACTTCTTGTAATGTTATTGTATCCTTACCATACAACAAAGTCGTCACCAGGTTGTCATACAAATCAGGAAGAGAAGTAAGAAGCAAAATGGCCTTGTCTTCTTCCTTCAACTTTTCGTCAACCTTGTGGAGCTAATCCACAAGCCCGTTGAACACTGTGATGTATTCTAGAAGATCTTCGCCTTCCTGCGTCTTCAGCCGTATAATTACCGCTTCAGATACAACTGGTTGGCCAAGCTTTTTGACATATAAAGCTTTTCCAACTTCTCCCATAATTTAGGCGTATCTTCTTCTTCCATGACGTTAAACATAACGCTATCTGCCAGACATAGTCGAATCATGCTGACCGCCTTCGACTCAATGTCTTCCCACTCGGCACCATCATCTTCTCCGGCTTCCCATCATTTCCCTTCAACGCCTTAGCCAAGCCCTGTTGAACAAAGATGTCATTCACCCTCATCTGCCATAGGATGAAACTGCAATTTCTGTCAAATCTGTCGATGTTGAACTGAGTAGAACTTAATTTTATTGCCATCTGAGATTATTTCGCACTTCAGGTTTGTGGGTTTGTGATTAATTTATTTTAATCCTTGTATATTATTTTCCTCATAGTGAAAGATCGTGTTTCTCGTCTGTGGAGTAGGCTTGGCCGAACCACGTAAAATCTTGAGGTTCATCTTGTGGCTTGATTTGTTTATTTTACTTTCCGTTTAAGTTGTGCACGATCAGATTGATTTGTCCGGCGAATTTTCTCAACAAGTGGTATTAGAGCTAGGTCGTGGTAACCATGGTTTGCCTCCGAGGGTGAGAATGTCCCTCGGGAAAGATCTGGAAAACCCAGTGTAGTTATCTCGTGGTTCCCACGTTACCGCCGAGTGGAGGGGCGAGTTCTACCCGGTTTGATTCCCTGCAGGGTGCCTGGCCTAATATACGGGCATTGAGACTTTAGTTAGAGAGCAGTTGATAATCAATTAAGGAAAGCATCAGTTCATGACATAGCAATCAAACAAAGTGGGGCCTCTTTGGATGCCACTCTATGTTTTTTGGTAGGTTAAAAAATGGGCATTAAGGCCTAGTTGGAAGCAATTAACTATATCATTTCCAAAATGAGTGGTAGATTCGTCCCTTTTTTTACTTGGGACTGCCCCACTACTCTTTCACAGTAGAGGGGGCTGTCCCAATTTAAAAAAAATAGGGACAAATATATCATTTCCCTTCCAAAATATTATAACCATTATCAGTAAAAAATCATAATTAATTATAATATTATTAATTTACACATAATATTTTTGAGCTATCCAATGAACCTCTTATAAAACAGGAAGAATAATGAGCATGTTTTTCTAGTTTTAATAGAGAAAAAAAGAACTGAATATATGGCATGAGTTTTCTAGATGAAAGTTTTTTTATGAAAAAAATTTCACAAAAAAATGGATTACCAAACTGTGGAAGTTTTGTTTTTCATATACTACCCTTCCTTCATGAAGACTTTCAAGTCAAGTTTCAGATTTTGGACATACTCTCCCCTGGCTTCACATGCATGAAGAAATATTTTTCTTGAAAAGATTTCCACCGTAACCAATCATGCATTAGGGAGGTGGCTCCCACATATGACACCTGGTCTACTAAAGAAAATACGAGGTTCTTAGTAAAAAGGGCCGGCATCATGTCACCACGTTCTTCTACTTTGCTAGCTCCAATATTTTACGTGTAAAAAAATCCCAAACTTATATAGGATGCGGCACCAAACCTCCTTAGTGTAAGAGCAACCAAGAAAGAGATGGTCGACTGATTTTCCATTCCTCACACTTGAGGTATTTCTATGTGATCAACTGAAAAAGAGGATCTTGTTTTAATGAACAAAAACGACCATGATCCACGTGGAAAAAGTGGTTCATGATATAGGGGACGTTGATCTAAATGCCCATTTCAGAGTTTCCCTACTTGATCAAAGGTCTAGAATCATCCGATGCGGGTTGAGATAATAGACAAATAGGGTGCAAATTGGATCGGGCTAAGCCTCGCTACATTCTTCATCGATGCAAGAGCCGAGATATCCGTTGCCGAGAGTCATGTAAAGTCATCATGGCGATGATATCCATCGCACATTATACTGCTGCATTTCCTTAGCGCCCATTGCGCCGGGTTCGTTATTCACCCAAGTTGCCAGCCGGTGCACGTGTTCAACCCGATTTTGGATCGGATTGGGTTGGCATTTGCTTGGTTTGGGTTGGTTTATGGTTAGGAAAAGCCAACCAGATTTAATTTCAGGTTGGGTTAGGGTTAAGGCCTTTGCAATCCAACTGAACACGATCTCCATCCTTTAATTTATCGTGATTTTCTTAAGGTTATGTTTTTTTATTGTATTTTTCTGTTTCGCCCTAGGTTACCATGAACGCTGTAGATTACCATTCAAAAAAAGAGAGAGAAAAAAAAGGGGGGTGTAGATTGCAGACACATGTCCCCATGTGGCTCAATGTTGATCCACATCTGACATCAAAAAGAATAAAAAAGTGGAATTTCCGGTCAAATAAACCAATATATATTCCAATGAATAAATAAATCAAATTACAATAATAATGGGTAAAAATCAAACACCTCTCTCTCAGTCTCTCTATAAGATGAAATTATTATTATAAACAAATAAAAGAAATCAAGTAGCAAAAACCATCCAAGATCAATTGGAGGATAATGGTTGAAATCGGACGGTGAGGATTTAAAGCAAGAGAACGGCAGCGGCCAGGATGCCGGATCCGGCAACTACGACTCGGCTGAAGGTGAGTAGAGCGGCGGCAGAGGGAGTTCCAGCCGGAGAATCAGAAGATGGTGGCATAGCGATGGATGGAGATGGTGAGGAAGGAGCAGGAGAGGTGGGTGTTGATGATGAAGGGACATGAGCTGAGGCTTTCGGTGGCGAAGCAATAGGAGTAGTGGCCGGTGCCGGAGAGATGGGTGAATGAGCCACCGGATGTGGCGCCAATGTTGGAGCCATGGCAGGAGCAGCACTGGGAGACTGTGCAAGAACGGATCCTGTGAACAATCCCACCATCATTAGGATTGCAAGGATGGTCCTGCTTGAAAAACCCATCTTCTTTTTTCTGTAGAGAGGGATAGGGGTTTAGGGATTCTTAGAGAGAGAGAGAGAGAGAGAGAGAGAGAGATAATGATGAGTATAGGGGTGGAGATGAGGAAATTTATAGAGGGAAAAGAGCGTTATTTTCTTAGAATAGAAAGAGTCCGCGGAGAGAGAGAGAGAGAGAGAGACCACACTACGCGTAGAGAGACAAGAGTCGGTGTAAAAATGGGAAAGAAATAGATTTAAAATGGAAGTTTCTTTGCTGTTTCTAGCCGTTGAACTTGAAACCATCTCTTAGAAAGTTAGAATAGTAGAATACTAATATCTTTACCTTTCTCTAAATCACTTTCTCGATCAAAGATGGAAGCTAATTTTTAGCTCAATGATATTTTCACCTGCCCCCCCTTTTAACGTGTTTTTTGACGTCGAAAAGTGTTATAGTTATAAGGGGGCGAATGCGTACTGCAGAGGGGGTGAAAATATCATCTCCCGTTTTGGATACCATTAATGTAAAATCAAGACCGTCGATCTTGTATAACATTATATATTAACCAACCTAGTGATTTCTGTCCCATCCTGGAGGGACACCTCCATCGGTTAGATAAAGGACTACGAAAATCAATGGTTTAACTATTCTTGGCCAAGACCTAAACGAGGATTGTGGATCACGGCATAGGATTATCGAATCAACATGATCTCAATGGCATCTGGCCTGGTTTCCTCTCAGGTCAACAAATCTGATTATGCAAGGAAAGTTGATTTTTTACCAGCGGCCATTTTAAGTTTTTAACTACCCCTAAATTTCTAAAATGAACCGACTGAGTATGATTTCAATCTGACTTGTATGATTTTGTATCATTGCACATCCAAGTTAGAGCCTACAATAGATGGTCCAGATCCTCCATATGGTGCTTTTTTCCCCTCAATTTCGCATTGGAAAAGAATGATCAAAGTGCAATGGTGAATACTAGTGCTGCGGAACGCTCCAATAGTGCGCCACCTCATTGTAATACAATGCAATGTCCAATAATGTCTAAAACTAACCAACTAGTATGATTTCCTCTTTGATCAACAGACCCAACCAGTATGATTTTGCATCATTACGCGTGAGTTAGAGCCTACTATATTGATTATCCTGATCCTCCATAGTGTGCAATGAGTCGATTGGTTCACCCCTTAAAATTTGGTGAGCCCAAAAGTTGCCTCTTATCATCTATCCTCACAATAACTATCCCATGGTTGTTTTCTTTTAAGAAATTGCAATTTGGACAAGAATAATCAAAGCACAAGCTCAATGGTGAATACTTGTGAGACCTCTTGCCTTGCTAGGGAACGCTCCAATAGTGCAATCTCCAATATATAATGTGTATTTTGGGTCGTAGGGATCCAATGCATGGCCTCTCAGATGATGGCTCAGATCAAGGTGGGACCCACTGCAGCGTGCCTCAGTATTACAATGAGGTCACTCCCTATTGAAGCATTCTTCTCCCACCCTGTTGAAGCAGTCCTTTTCCAACATTAAAACTTTTGACCTGTTAAATAGAGAAAAAACATATCAAGTTGTTGATGGCCATAAACATTACCAGATCATAACACCCTTAGTCCGTGTGGGTGACACATGGTTACAAACTTCAAAAAATGATAGATATCGAGGTTGGGGCTTCCGTTCACATCGAAAAAGGGTATGGATGTAGAAGGGCTTATAAGGACTTGGACGCCTCCACTTAATCGCTAGCTTTTAAGGATAAGTTCTACCCGGGGTCCCAAGAAGTGGAACCCTCTCTCTGGAGAACCATTGAATGAATGATTAAGATCATCCAAATAGGAAGGAGTTTTATGCAACTTTTTGGAAGGTATTTCAAGTTATTTTTCCCCTGTTCAGAGATTATTATTATTATTTTTCTAATGGCCCATCTCACCGCACAAGTGGCTTCATGGCCGAATGGTCTACACCATGTTGAGAATACCTTGATCAGATGATCCTAAGCTATTGGTCCATCGAGACTTGATCAAGCTTCGTTTAGGGTTCCCCCAGACTGTCCGCCTAGCTAGCCCAACCTTGGATTGGTCATGTTTCGAGATGATCAAATGATCCTAACCGTCTACTTGGACTAAAACAAGAGCATTAATACAGGCTTCCCCAAATGGATATATTGCATCACAAACAAATAAAATAGAAGAGGCGGTAAATCAAATCCTTACTATACTAAAAGCGAGAATCCTATATTTTCGCACGTTCTTTCCTGCTATTGCTTTATGCGTCCCGCCTTAATTTCCGTCAAACTCCTACATATGTCCTTTTTCACTACTTCTTTTTCGTCAATTCCGCTTCTCATATACCCTTGCACATGAGTTTTTTTTTTTTTTTTAAAAAAAAAAAGACCCCAGCTGTCTCCTTTTATGACTCTTTTGCCCGTAATTGACATAATTTTTGAATTTCCTTTGTACTTTTTCCCGTAATTGTCATATTTTATTACACTCTTTCGGTATTTTTTTCTTAATTTATTGCTACTTTGCTTATATTTTCCTGTAATTTTTCATTTAAAACTTAGTACCTGCATGATTATTATTTATTGCTATTATGTATTGCTAGCCACCTTTGCACAAATCGTACTTCTGCCAATCTTTGCAGCAAAGGATGGGCGACAGGCAGACAAGTAGCCTTGGCAAAGGTGGCTAGCAAATCTCTATACAAAAAAAATATCTTCAAAAAAACATCAAAATTCCGGTTGACCCGCAGGTCAACCCGACCCACACGGGCCGGGTGCGAGTCCAAGCCCAATGACCCATAAAATTTTTTGGGTGATTTTGACCTGGCCCATTTGACCCGTTTCCCCATGATTTAGAGGGAAATGATGTGACTATGATAGTGAGTTTTTTTTTTTTTGAAAAAGTACTATATGGCTTACATCGTAGGATGATCCAAACCGTCCATTTCATGGGCCACAATGTAAGTAGGTTGTGTGCCAAAATTTCCATAGGATAATTACAACCGTCCAACCAATAAATGTTTCCTAAATATGTCGTTCTTCTATAGACTGAAGAGCTAGGATCATCGCATGGAAATGTGTTTTTTGGGAACACCCTATGTACGATGTGGCCCATCAATTGGACGGTTTGGATCATCCTATGGTGTAAGCTATACAGTACCTTTTTTTTTAATAGGGAGTGTAAGAAATATGTTTTTGGTTTGCTGTAGTGAAGTATTTTTTAATAAGCCAGTAGGGGTCCCTGCAAAACCCCAACTTACCTATCAAAAAATAAAAAATTGTACTGAATATTTACGGCCTACACGATAGGATGATCCAAACCGTCCATTTACCAGACTGTCCATTTCCGGGTGATATTGACCCGGCCCGTTTCACCCATTTCCCCATGATTTAGAGGGAAATGATGTGATTATGAGTTTTTATATAGTGTGAGTCCTGATAGTGAATACTTTTTTTTTGAAAAAGTACTGTATGGCTTACATCGTAGGATGACCCAAACCGTCCATTTCATGGGCCACAATATAAGTAGGTTGTGTGCCAAAATTCATTTCCATAGCATAATTACAACCCTCCAACCAATAAATGTTTCCTAAATATGTCGTTCCTCTATAGACTGCAGGGCTAGGATCATCGCATGGAAATGTGTTTTTGGGAACACCCTATTTACGATGTGGCCCATCAATTGGACGGTTTGGATCATCCAATGCTGTAAGTTATACAATACTGTTTTTTTTTAATAGGGAGTGTAAGAAATATGTTTTTGGTTTGCAGGCTTTGTCACAAAATTCTTGTTTGAATATATATGGTGTAAGCCCATGTAGTGATGTATTTTTTAATAATCCGGTAGGGGTCCCTGCAAAACCCCAACTTACCTATCAAAAAATAAAAAATTGTACTGAATATTTTACGGCCTACACCATAGGATGATCCAAACCGTCCATTTAATGGTCCAAACCGTCCATTTCCGTATGATTTTGACCCGGCCTATTTCACCCATTTCCCCATGATTTAGAGGGAAATGATGTGATTATGAGAGTTTTTATATAGTGTAAGTCTTGATAGTGAGTATTTTTTTAGAAAGTACTGTATGTCTTACATCATAGGATGATCCAAACCGTCCATTTCATGGGCCACAATGTAACAAGTTGTGTGCGAAAATTCATTTCCATAGCATAATTACAACCCTCCAACCAATAAATGTTTCCTAAATATGCCGTTCCTCTATAGACTGCAGGGCTAGGATCATCGCATGGAAATGTGTTTTTTGGGAACACCCTATTTACGATGTGGCCCATCAATTGGACGGTTTGGATCATCCTATGGTGTAAGTTATACAGTACTGTTTTTTTAATAGGGAGTGTAAGAAATATGTTTTTGGTTTGTAGGCTTTGTCACAAAATTCTTGTTAGAATATATATGGTCTAAGCTCATGTAGTGAAGTATTTTTTAATAAGCCGGTAGGGGTCCCCGCAAAACCCCAACTTACCTATCAAAAAAGAAAAAAATTGTATTGAATATTTTACGGCCTTTACCATAGGATGATCCAAACCGTACATTTAATGGGTGTAGACACCCCATTTTGACTGTGCCCTAATCCTTCCGATTTTGCGCAAAACCCCATTAAATCAACTAGGTAGGGTCCCAAACTCCACCCTTAGCTAGGTCAAGGTCCCGGCTAGGTCCCCATAAAATTTCGTTGAAATCGGAGTGCGTTTGCTTAGCGAACAAACCGCGAGAAGACCGTAGTGTAAACCAGAAAAGGGAGTGGATTATCATAGAAAGGGCTGTCCAAGTAAGCTGATAAGGGTGGAAAAATTTTCATTTTCCTCTTATATTAGAGCAGCTCGCTCGTTTTTTGAAAAAAAAAGAAAAAAAGAAAAATCGGCAGAGAGAGAGAGAGAAATCCCCAAACCTACCTTCTCCGACGGGATCTCCGGCGAGCTCCGGTCCAAACCTCCGGCCGTGCCTCTCTTCCTTCTTTATCTCTAAAGCCGAACCTTTCATCTCCCTTTTCTCTCAGATCTGTTACTTTTTCAAACAGATTTTTTGATTTTCTAATCCGATCGGAGGCTTTTCTCTCAGATTTTCTGCATTTTCAAACAAATCTTCGTTTTCTCATCAGATCGGAGGCAGAAAAAGGTGATTTCCCCTTGCAAGGCTATGGCGGTGGTGAAATTTAAAGGAACACAGAAGAGAGAGAAAGCTGGTGAGAGAAAGTAGATCTCGCCGTTCTTTTCTCCGATCGATCTTCTCCGACGAACATAGAATCCGGCAGATCATCTTCTTATCCAGTATTTCCCTTTTATTTCTCTGCTAATCTTCGTTTTCTCGCTTCATTTCTTAATTTCATTGTGAAATCCTATCTGTTTCTCCTCTAGGAACCCTAGATCCATACCTCTAAATCTTGTTTTCTAAGTTAAAAATCTGTTGATTCATGATTTTCTTCAATCTAAACCAAGATCTGCTGTTATCCTTCGAATAGTCCTCAGATCCATGCCTTAAAAAAATTTTAAATCAACTGATTATTTCTTTCCTCTGTTAGATCTAATCTTTGTTCCAAAGAATTGCTAATAATTTGTATAGATCGAGCTCATCCTCTTAAGCTAGCAATTATCAGCGGATTCTAAATTTTTTTTCACATAAAAGATTGGTTGCTTGGAGAAAGTCTCGGAGTGGATTTATTGCAGGGAGTCTTGAAATCTCAGATATAGATCTCACAGGAACAAAACTAGGCTGCGGTGAAGGTGGTTGTGGGACTTGCACTGTTATGGTTTCTTATTATGATCCACATTTGAAGAAAATTGCGCATTATGCAATCAATGCATGCTTGGCTCCATTGTATTCTGTAGAAGGGATGCACATAATAACAGTGGAGGGCATTGGGAATCGGCGCCATTGCTTGCATCCAATCCAAGAATCTTTGGCCGAAGCTCACGGCTCACAATGTGGATTTTGTACTCCTGGGTTTATCATGTCCATGTATGCATTATTGAGATCAAGTGAAATGCCACCTAGTGAAGAGCAAATAGAAGAAAGCCTTGGTGGAAATTTGTGTCGTTGCACAGGATACAGACCAATTATTGATGCATTCAGTGTTTTTGCTAAAACAGATGATGCCATGTCTACTAAATTTTCTGCTAGCATTTCGGGTGGTGGTTTTGTTTGCCCCTCAACTGGGAAACCATGTTCCTATGGAGAAAATGCTGTAAACCATAATGGAACATCCACTGAACTTATAACCTGTTCCAACATTTACCAACGTATTTCTTACAGCGACATGGATGGAAGCTCATATAGTGAAAATGAGCTTATTTTTCCTCCAGAGCTTTTGTTGAGAAAGATTGTGCCTTTGAGTTTGGGTGGATTTGGTGGACTCAAGTGGTATCGACCTCTTAGACTTCAACATGTGTTGGTTCTTAAATTAAGATATCCAGATGCAAAATTAGTGATTGGTAATATTGAGGATAACGGGCTGGAGATTGGTGCTGGTGTAAGACTTACAGTGCTCCTACAAGTTCTTAAGAAGGTTCTAGCAGAGTTTGATTCTCATGCGATTTCATCCTGTGAGGCGTTTGTTGAACAGCTAAAATGGAGCAAAATTTTGTATTGTGGATTGCAAAGGGAAGCTCAGAACTACTTTGGCGAAGGATTTCTTTCTGGGTTACTGCAAGGTGGATCTGGGACATAATGAAATTTTACTCTCTATTTTCTTACCATGGACTAGGCCTTTTGAGTTTGTAAAAGAATTCAAGCAGGCTCACCGGAGGGAAGATGATATTGCAATTGTAAATGCTGGAATGCGCATTTTTTTTTTCTTGAAGAAAAAGGAGGGGAATGGGCAGTTTCTGATGCATCTATTGTTTATGGAAGAGGTCAGGAGATTGAGGGTACAACAATGCATAAGGAATGCTGAGCATATCTACGAGAACTGCGAGGCACCGAATGAGATGCTAGACATTCCATCATCTATACCCTTTCTACCAAATATGACAATGAAAGCATTGAAGCAGCTTTACTTGACAAGCTTTGCATTTATATCTGGGATAATTGTCTTTGGAGGCCTACTTGCACCATCTCTGGAGCTGAAACTTGGATTGGGAGATACCTCATATGAAGATTTTATATGCAACTTGCACTTGCCACTGCAACTAAGTCAGGTCGATCTCATCATGGCATCCTTTTCGGGTGGGGCAGTGAGCATCATTTCAGTGTTAATTTTGGTTGAGGTCAACAATGTTGAGCAACAAGAAAAGAAAAGATGCAAGTACTGCCTTGGAACCATATATTTGGCATGTGCTCGATGTTCTGCGAGTGGTGTTTCTTTAAGCATTGAGGCAATTTCAATTTCCGGTGGCTCTGATCGTCCGTTGCGGGCACTTACAACTCAAAGGTGTTCAAACTGCTCAAGGGCTGGAAAGGTTATGTGCCCGACATGCCTGTGCACTGTAATGCTTCTCCATATTCAACCGGCAACCCGCAAGATCATGAAATCATTTCAACATCGGATTAGAAGTTTGTGACTGAACCTAATGATATGAGAGTAATCAAGACATCTGAAGGCCAGCCTAATGATCTAGTGAGTACCCGCAACTTTTGATTGATTCAGTTCTTTGGCAATATCACTAACAACTCAGGTACTTCTTTTTCCTCCTCTCTAATTCATGCTTAATGTGTAGTTCTTGCTGATTTGGTTAGTTTGGATCTACATTTGGTTTGTTTATAATCACTGTTGATAGTAAAATTTGTTTGGTCTAGCAAATCCAACATGATTTGATTGCGGAAATTCAAGGGAATGAGTCCCATATTTGATCCAAGCTCTTAAGGCTTAGATTGGATCTAATTGGGTAGCTTGCTGTTTTTCAAATACTTAACATTTGATGCAAAAACCTTATCACATAGAAGAGACAGGAGCAGAGTCTCATACCCAAATTATGCTTCTAGGTTAATTACTATGAAATTCATTTTCTATAAGTTTGGTTATTTACATGTCAGATATATAATGTTCATTTTCATTTAATCCATTGTTCATAAGAAGTTAATTTCCATAAGCTACAGTTACATCTTGTGCTGCTCATGACGAACATATTTTTGTCCTAAATTGTTTTTCTGATGTCGTGATTTTAGTAGCATAATGACATGTGAATAAGATATGAACTTTAGAAGTATTCCTTGAATGGTGAATTGATTATTTTTGTGTAAGATTTAAATGGGGCGATGAAGGAGTTATCCCAAGCCCATCTTTTAGGGTGATGTAAATATCATTTAATGTGTTTCTATAATCTGTTGGAAATTTAATATTTCTCTTTCATCTTATAGTTTTGAGTTAGATTCTGAAGATAAATGGATTATTCAGGTGAGATTATCTCAAAGCTTATTATACTCATTCCTTTTTATTTAAATAAATTGTTTAATAGGAAGAAGGAGATCAGATGACTACTCTATTCGATATTATCGACATGAGTACTGTCTGATCTCAAGGCGGGATATAGAAATATTATCATGTGTATTTGATATCAGATGATTACTTTGGCATCATCTGATTTCATTGGAGTCCCCGTATTGGGGTTTGTGGTTGGTTTTGAAGTGTTTGATATTGTTTTTACTTTATTAGGCTATCCAGCGGCTGGTCTGGACTAATTAATGTTGTTTATCATTTTATAATTGCTATAGATCGTGTATTGTTTTATTGAAATTTTTTCTTTGTTTAGTACTTGAGTTATTTTTATAAGAATAGAGTGGAATTTGCGATTATCTGGTAGCCTTTTCTTCTCTCTTTGATAGACTAACACAGTCTTATAGATTGCTGTTAATTTTCTTTAGATACTAGAATCCCTTTTCTTGTAGGGCGATGAAGGCGCTAGCCTAAGCCCATCCTTAGGGGACTCTCGTAGTCCGAGTAACCCTCCCCTCGTTTGTTTTTTTTTAAGGCGTGCCCAGTCTTTTGAGATACCCTTAAACTTTGTCATTTAGAGCCTCAATTTAGAGAGACAGGCTATGTCTCATATAAGAAAAGTTATACCCTTTAGAGACAAGCTTTGTCTCATTAGAGGGTTCACCTTTAGGAGACATGCCATGTCTCGTCAGCACCTCTCTTGGAGACCATCCTTGTGCTTAGGAGACTTGCCCAGTCTTGCTAGCATTTTTCTTTATCCTACCTCTATGTCTAAGAGACTTATCCAGTCTCATTTTCTTATTAGCATCCTCCTCTTTGTGCGTCTTTTGGTTTTTGGGAGAACACCTTACTCGGCTTGGCATCATACCCCGACCCTTATGGGTATTGGGTTGCACATTTGTTGCACCCTAGGGCTAGGTAGCTGTCCGGCCCGGCTGGGTGTTTTACCTTTGTCAAATATGCACAAGGTCTCTTTTTCCTTATTACTTGTTGAGCTTTATCTTAGTTTGATAGTTCACTAGCATAGGAATCCGTCCTTAGTCTAGAGAGTCAGTCCTCTTGTTCAGGAATCAAATTCTATCATCATAGGGGTTAGGATTTTATCCAACTTCTCATCGTATCATGTTTTTCTATCCGCTCCTGCAAGGTATAGGATGCTGTCCAACCCTTGCAGAGCTGTGTTTCTGTTCTTTTCCCCCGCAAAGCATAGGATGCTGTCCAACCTTTGCGGGATATCAGGAGTCTGTCCTCCCCTTATGATGACAGGATTTGTCCCCCTTGAGTCAAAAACACTTAAAAACAACAAAAACATCTGAAAAACCAAAAATCTCAAAAATCTTGAGTCATTAGAAGTAGTTAGGAAATCTGTTTCGAACTACGTTGGCTTGATCCTCTTCCACGAGGTACGTAGTGCAGCTTGAGATTCTTATCTCAGGTCCAGCCAAACCTTTGTAAATAAATCATTTACCCATTTTAAGAAAAAATACCAAAAATCTTCAAAACCTTGTTTTCAACAAGATCTTCCTCTAGAGTTAGTAGTTTGTCCTAGATAAAGAGTTTTAGAGTTTTGAATTTGTCTTTGATGTGTTGTGTGGTTTGTTTGTGTTTGTGTTAGAGTTAGGAGTTTGTCCTAGAGTTATAGGAGCGCCTCCGTCCGGTCAGTTGGCGATCCACATCGCCAATTGATGACTAGGTCTAAGATGCGATAGATCCTACTGTTTTCCTTAGGATATACAGCCTAGCTACACATAGATTATAGGAACCACCTGCATTAGCTTAGGGCTAACCTGCATTTAGTTAGGGCATATAGGGTGTTCTAAAATCTGCAATTCATTGGAATTTAAATAATCACATAAGAAGCTTTAAGAGCTAGTCCGGTCTTTTAGATCGAGTCTAGGATAGAGGTCTAGATGTCTTAGGCATCATAGCTTAGAATAGGTGCGAAGAACTACGTTGCCTTGATTCTCGTGGAGGCGGGGATACGTAGGCTTCTTTGGATGAACATCAGATCATCTAAAGACTCGGGCCTAGGTATAGATTAGAGTCTTAGGGTTGTATGGTATCGAGTCATTTTTCTATGTTTTGCAGTGTTTTCTTACTTTATTGCGCAGACCTTATACTTTTTTGGTGTGTCGTGCATGTGTTTGTTCATCAGAACTTAGACACCCATTAGGCATGTCACTTATAACCTAGCTATGCTTAGGTGACACATGTTTCTTTTATTTTATCTTGTGTGCCTTTGATTTCATCTCCGAGACATGCATGATTAGATAGACGTCTTCTCGGAGATATTCATTCCCATTTCATATGATTTTCGCCCAAAGTTCTTCAAAATTATTAAGTAAATGGCATAAGAGACCAGGTGTTTGCACTTGGGCGGATGAGGTGCTCTTTAGACCTTCCGAATTCGTAACCAGGCACGAACCTTATTTTATATCTCTGGTTATCCGTTGCAACAGAGCATAGTATGGGATCCAAGGCCCATTTGCCTTTTTCATTGGATGGCGACTCTTCTTTGTTTAAGGTACGCCTCGAATCTGGGCTAGTCCCCGAATCGAGAGGTATCTCACCTTTTGTATCGCCACTCATGCTGTGAGGGGCACTTCTTTCGAGAGTTCCTTGGTAGAGCTCTCCATTCACGTGGATGATCCATAGAGACTGTTAGCGCGTGGGGGCACGTCCCTCACCGCACGCCTATCTCGGATCGGGGTCCACAGGCTGGCGACTCTGCTGGGGAAATTCTCTTTCGAGATATTGCCTAACTCTGTTAAAATGCTATTTGTTACTAATTTTGAAGAATTTTGGGCTAAAATCATTATAAATAGGAATTCAATCGCTTAGAATCCAGGGGCACCAGATGGGTGTTTAAAACAAGGGATTCACACACTGCACAGCATACATCATTTTATTTTTTTTCTTTTCTCTTTTATTGATTTTCTTATTATTAGCTCCATGGGATAGATATAATGCGTACCTCATGGGATATCACTATCCAGATGGTGCTGTTGTATCTATTACCAAGCTATGCGCCAGTGCTGCAGTCGTAAACACTAGGCGTACTTGTGTTTACAGCAGCCGATGAGCAATGAAGCATACTATGTATAACACTAGGCGTACTTGTGTTATACATTTTAAGTATGGATCATAAGCATAGTACCTGATATATTGAGTCCGGAGCTCTACTTTCATTTTACATATATTATGTACATGGATATATTTGTTGATTTAGTGAAACCCAATTAGGATCTGCATGTGCTTATATATATATATATTGCATTCATATAAGGACGAACATGTGTTGCTTACACATGTTGGAGCCTAGATTTAGGAGCCATATCATATCCATAGATTATTGTAGCTCACCTTATGTGGCTACAACGCGGTCCTAGTACACTCACATGTCTGTCTTGAGTCAAGCTTCTTGACTCTGCGGAATTATATTTAGGGCTGGTGCCCCTGGTTAGGATATATATGTATATATGTATATATTTGATTATTAGATTAGGGCTTACTCCTTTGTAATGTTTCCTATCTAATCCAATCAGTCATTTTCTTTGAGATTTAGATTTGGTCAGTGACTTCTATTTGTCATCGTTATGACCTTGGTCTTTGTTCTGATCTTTCGATCATAGATCTGGTTCATACCTTGTATCATTGATCCTATATGTGCATTATTAGATTAGGGTTTACCTCTTAGTTAGGTTCTCCTTCGTAATCTAATCAATCCTTTCTATTTTATCCATTCTGTGGATTATCATTAGATTATTGGTTCTTTATCCATTATCTATTCCTTGATCTATTGGTCTTAAAATTGATCCATGTTTTTCATTGTTAGATTAGGGTTTACCTCTTAGTTAGGTTTTCATTCCTAATCTAATCAATTATCCCTATCTATTCATTCTTTTAGATTATGATCAGATCGATGGCTTCTAATCATCATTCTTATGGTCACGATCTATCCTTAGATCTTTTGGTTGCAAATTCAACCCATCTCTAAATGTCGTCATTCATGGTCAGCCCTTCACATCCCTCCGATGACCATATTCTATTTTTCACTCATGAGCCTATCTTGCTACCAACATTTGAGTGCAAGTATCCTTGCTGGGAGTTCTATACTACTGAGATTATTCATATACCCTTGAGATGACTTGTGGGGTCCCTTTTGTGTGGCCGTCATGCTGCCAATTTTTACCCAACACATTTTCAATGTGATCACCATCTTTTGGGATTGTTGATGAGTCATGTGTTTATCTTACCATAATCCTTCTTCCAATTGGTATGCTGTTGGTTCTTACCCAAGGGAGAGATGTGTTTGTATTATCTCTTGTTTCAACTTGTGTATAACATTCAACGAGATTGTCTCACACTAAAATTAGTGTTTGTCATTTCCATGACAGGAGTCAGACCTAATTGACTTCACCCATTTGTTGAACCAGTTTCCTTTCATTTCACCCAGCCAGGTCAACAGAACCTGCACCAGGGTTGAAACCCTAGTTATGGACATCATGGAGGAAGGAGTGCCACCCATAACCTTTCAGTGCCAGTGCATTACTGACGAATAGTGTCCTGTTTGTTAGGTTTGTCTTTCATTGAGTGTACACCAACTTTTCTCTCTCAAAGTTGGTAAGTCTCACTGTGTCGATAAAAGAAAGAGAAAAGAGTCATGTTTGTCAGTCTTGTTCATTCAAAGTCAATGTATCGTCTTTGTCAAGTCCAATGTAGAACCCATTGAGGTGCGTCAAAACAAAAAAAAAAAAAAAAAAAAAGTCATCACTGTACTTGAAATTTCTGTTGAAATAAAGATTTGATTCTAGCATTATCAGTGTTCTTGTGATTCACTCTTAGATCTAATGCTTAAATGATTAAACACACCCTTCTCGGATGAGAATGCAGACGAAATTCCCCTTGAAATCTGAAACATGATCAAACGAGAGGAAGAACGTCGAGCATAGCCACTCAAAGAAGAAATCAAAGCTGTTGATAGTGGTATTGAAATCCGAAACTCGGGAAAGATGGATTGGCAAAACTTTATCTCCCGAGGAGAGCGAAGAATTGATAAACCTGTTTATAGGGGTTTGAGGTAGTCTTGCTTGATCCTATAAGGATAAACCAAGTGAACGCCCTGTTGTTGCGAAAAGCAAGACTCCTTCCGCTTTAGACATCAAGTCAGAAGCTAAAATGTTAGAGAAATGAGCATCAGACATCCAGTCGAGCTGATGAGAAGACATTGAGAGATGACTTTCAAAAAAGAAAGTCATAGACTTGATCCCCAAGAAGAGCATTTGTGTTGTACATCTTGGTGGGATTTGAAGTCATTGTATTCAGATAGTAGGGACAATTCTTATGTCCAAAAGGAAGAGCACATCTAAAAGAAACAAGAGCCTGAGAAAGACAAGAAGGAGAAGGGAATGTGTCCCATAGACAACTCCTTAGAAAAATCAAAGACCCAAGTGATGGAGTCTATGAGATAGATTGAATATCAGAATTGTCTCCGACATTTGGAGATTATCGAGAGCGATATAATCTTGAGCATAAATTCAAGATATTCGAGAAGCGCACAAGTTTAAGTGGAGCACCGTGGTTGAAGTCTTCGTTGCAAATACTGCCAGACTCTAAAAAAAAAAAAAAAAAAAAAAAAAATATTTTTTTTTTCAAAGTCTTGAACCTTAAACATTCAAAAGCTTGTACATCCAAACACCAGGAGGCCATTCTTGGACGTTTGAGCCTTTATAGCCAAAATCCCAATGTTTTAAAAAAAAAAATCCTTTTGTGAGCCCTTTGAGCTAACATTTTAAAACCAAATAATTCTTTCAACCACATTATAAACCAGGGGCATTTTATGCACCTGAACTACGTCATGACCTGATCCCCAACTCTTCGGGGGTACGTAGGCAACCTGATCAATTCAGGTTCGGTCAAACCTTGGGGATAAAAGCTAAATCATTCCCCTTCCAAAATTTTGAAGCTAAAAAGCTAAACCATTCTTTGTTAAACCCAAAGCGAACTACGCGGATCTGATCCTCCATTTTTGGGGTACGTAGGTAGTCTGGCAAGACCAGATTCGGTCCAAATCGTTTGAACTTCTGATATCCAACCCTTTTGAACCCGAGCCTACCTATAAAGTTCTTCTGGTGAAACGAGCAAAGGTTCAAGGCAATTGAAAACAAAAACAGAAAGAAATGAAAAGAACGAGAGTCTGAAGACCCACTAGGTTGAAAACCCGAAAGGGCGGCCTAGATAAAGTCATGTATTTGCTAAGTCGATAACCAAAGAAGCCGGCTTATGCAAAATGAGGGTAGCGGTCCAATGGATTGAAAACTTGAAGAGGCAATCCAGTCATAGGCGAAGACTTTCCACAAAAAGTGAGCTGATAAGACATGGAAGGAGTTCCTCGATTATGAAGAATTCTGAAGTTTGAGTAGTATGAGAATTCCAGGCAAAAACTGAAGCAAATGGTTTGCTAAACCAGAAACCTGGAATGCTATAATCATGAGTTCCCACCAGAGGGAATTCGAAGAGATGAAGAAACAATAACTACACAGGGCAGGATCTTAGAATCCAAGTAGTGTCAGTGAGACTTACTTTGACACCCTTTTTAAACTAGGAGCATTAAAACTGAGCAATCCAAAGGGGGTAATAACCATGACGGAAGTACCGATGGAGGAAATTAATGCCTCTTGACATGGTTTTTGAAATTATTCTGAGAGCGGCTAGCCTTACCATTTAAAAATACACATAAGGTCTAAGGGTGAATCAAAAGTGAGTCAAGTCCCTTGAATAATGTACATTTTCTTTGATAGAGTCTTGGAAGTCTGTTCCTCATTCATATTTGTTTTCCTTCAAGGTCCAAGTCATCTGGCACTGGAAGAGTGGGTGTATATTTTCTGAAGTGATAAAAATGAATAGACCCTGGTTTAAGTACCAGGGAAAAGCGAGAAATATCTTGTTCAGAAATGTTGAAGATGTCAAATTTCAAGCAGAAGGTGGTGGAAAGAGCGAACCTCAAATAGTGGTCAATGAAAGGAGAAGTCTTTGAGCTTAGCCATTATCCCATCTTTATTCCAAAGAAGGAACCTATACAAACCCAAATTTTCCTACCTATCATGGTTTTACTTTCTTTGGGACTCTTGTTATGGAAGTACAATACACTAGGGGCATCTTTTATGACTTGCGTCATAAAAGATATCAAGCAAAAAAGGCAATCAGTGTCAATGTCTTCAGTAAGTTGAGATAAGAGATGTAAGAGTATATCTCGAACCAAACTTCTAAACTCCTTAGACGAGTCCACTCTTCTGAAGAGTCAACTTCCCAAGAAAAATCAATTTCCTCAGTGGAGTCTAGAATTTGCTCCAACCTTCAAACCTCAGCATAATGCTTTTTACCTGTTAAAGAAGGGTCAATACCTGGAATTTTCTTCAAGTTTCTTGTGTTTATCTTCAGCAAAGATCATGCATTTTCAATCATTCTTGGCGAAGAATGACTTATTCACCTTGTGAAATCGATCAAAATTGTTCATTTCTTTCACCATTTGAAAGATTTTAAAAGCTGTTTTCGCCAATGGCTCCGTGATTTGGAGTTTGGTCATTTCTTTCACCATTTGAAAGATTTTAAAAGCTGTTTTCGCCAATTGCTCCGCGATTTGGAGTTTGGTCATTTCTTTCACCATTTGAAAGATTTTAAAAGCTGTTTTCGCCAATTGCTCCGCAATTTGGAGTTTGGTCATTTCTTTCACCATTTGAAAGATTTTAAAAGCTGTTTTTGCCAATGGCTCCGCGATTTGGAGTTTGGTCATTTCTTTCACCATTTGAAAGATTTTAAAAACTGTTTTCGCCAATTGCTCCGCAATTTGGAGTTTGGTCATTTCTTTCACCATTTGAAAGATTTTAAAAGCTGTTTTCGCCAATTGCTCCGCAATTTGGAGTTTGGTCATTTCTTTCACCATTTGAAAGATTTTAAAAGCTGTTTTCGCCAATTGCTCCGCAATTCGGAGTTTGGTCATTTCTTTCACCATTTGAAGGCTCCGCGATTTGGAGTTTGGTCATTTCTTTCACCATTTGAAAGATTTTAAAAGATGTTTTTGCCAATGGCTCCGCGATTTGGAGTTTGGTCATTTCTTTCACCATTTGAAAGATTTTAAAAGCTGTTTTCGCCAATTGCTCCGTGATTTGGAGTTTAGTCATTTCTTTCACCATTTGAAAGATTTTAAAAGATGTTTTTGCCAATTGCTCCGCAATTTGGAGTTTGGTCATTTCTTTCACCATTTGAAAGATTTTAAAAGCTGTTTTCGCCAATAGCTCCGTGATTTGGAATTTGGTCATTTCTTTCACCATTTGAAAGATTTTAAAAGATGTTTTTGCCAATGGCTCCGCGATTTGGAGTTTGGTCATTTCTTTCACCATTTGAAAGATTTTAAAAGCTGTTTTCGCCAATGGCTCCGTGATTTGGAGTTTGGTCCTTTCTTTCACCATTTGAAAGATTTTAAAAGTTGTTTTCGCCAATGGCTCCGCGATTTGGAGTTTGGTCATTTCTTTCACCATTTGAAATATTTAAAAAAAATGTTTTCGCCATGGCACTCAAAGTCCGTTTTCACACGGCATTCAAAGTCATTCAAAGTCCGTTTTCACACGGCATTCAAAGTCATTTAAGTCCATTTTCACATGGCATTCCAAGTCCATTTTCACATGGCATTCCAAGTCCGTTTTCACACGGCATTCAAGCATTCCAAGTCCGTTTTCACACGGCATTCAAGTATTTCAAGTCCGTTTTCACACGGCATTCCAAGTCCATTTTCACATGGCATTTCAAGTCCGTTTTCACACGGCATTCCAAGTCCATTTTCACATGGCATTTCAAGTCCGTTTTCACACGGCATTCAAGTATTCCAAGTCCATTTTCACATGGCATTCCAAGTCCATTTTCACATGGCATTCCAAGTCCGTTTCCACACGGCATTCAAGACCGTTTTCACACGGCATCCAGATTCATTTTCTCTTCAAATTTCAAGATCATTTGCAATCAAATCTATCCTTTAATGTTTTGCAAGAGAGGTTATCTCGTCAATATGTACTGAGTTAAGAGTTGGAGAGAGGCTATCTCACCAGCGTTTGCAGAGTCAGAGTCCGGCGAAAGGCTATTTCACCATGTTATCTTGTGGATATCATTTTCAAAAATCAAAAATCAAAAATTTTAAACTCTTTAATTTTGGGCCAGTCAAAATGTGTTGTCTGTTCAGCTTTGACATTCGCGCGACAAGCACGCTCTGCCAAAGAGGGGCATCTGTAGACACCCCATTTTGACTGTGCCCTAATCCTTCCGATTTTGCGCAAAACCCCATTAAATCAACTAGGTAGGGTCCCAAACTCCACCCTTAGCTAGGTCAAGGTCCCGGCTAGGTCCCCATAAAATTTCGTTGAAATCGGAGTGCGTTTGCTTAGCGAACAAACCGCGAGAAGACCGTAGTGTAAACCAGAAAAGGGAGTGGATTATCATAGAAAGGGCTGTCCAAGTAAGCTGATAAGGGTGGAAAAATTTTCATTTTCCTCTTATATTAGAGCAGCTCGCTCGTTTTTTGAAAAAAAAAGAAAAAAAGAAAAATCGGCAGAGAGAGAGAGAGAAATCCCCAAACCTACCTTCTCCGACGGGATCTCCGGCGAGCTCCGGTCCAAACCTCCGGCCGTGCCTCTCTTCCTTCTTTATCTCTAAAGCCGAACCTTTCATCTCCCTTTTCTCTCAGATCTGTTACTTTTTCAAACAGATTTTTTGATTTTCTAATCCGATCGGAGGCTTTTCTCTCAGATTTTCTGCATTTTCAAACAAATCTTCGTTTTCTCATCAGATCGGAGGCAGAAAAAGGTGATTTCCCCTTGCAAGGCTATGGCGGTGGTGAAATTTAAAGGAACACAGAAGAGAGAGAAAGCTGGTGAGAGAAAGTAGATCTCGCCGTTCTTTTCTCCGATCGATCTTCTCCGACGAACATAGAATCCGGCAGATCATCTTCTTATCCAGTATTTCCCTTTTATTTCTCTGCTAATCTTCGTTTTCTCGCTTCATTTCTTAATTTCATTGTGAAATCCTATCTGTTTCTCCTCTAGGAACCCTAGATCCATACCTCTAAATCTTGTTTTCTAAGTTAAAAATCTGTTGATTCATGATTTTCTTCAATCTAAACCAAGATCTGCTGTTATCCTTCGAATAGTCCTCAGATCCATGCCTTAAAAAAATTTTAAATCAACTGATTATTTCTTTCCTCTGTTAGATCTAATCTTTGTTCCAAAGAATTGCTAATAATTTGTATAGATCGAGCTCATCCTCTTAAGCTAGCAATTATCAGCGGATTCTAAATTTTTTTTCACATAAAAGATTGGTTGCTTGGAGAAAGTCTCGGAGTGGATTTATTGCAGGGAGTCTTGAAATCTCAGATATAGATCTCACAGGAACAAAACTAGGCTGCGGTGAAGGTGGTTGTGGGACTTGCACTGTTATGGTTTCTTATTATGATCCACATTTGAAGAAAATTGCGCATTATGCAATCAATGCATGCTTGGCTCCATTGTATTCTGTAGAAGGGATGCACATAATAACAGTGGAGGGCATTGGGAATCGGCGCCATTGCTTGCATCCAATCCAAGAATCTTTGGCCGAAGCTCACGGCTCACAATGTGGATTTTGTACTCCTGGGTTTATCATGTCCATGTATGCATTATTGAGATCAAGTGAAATGCCACCTAGTGAAGAGCAAATAGAAGAAAGCCTTGGTGGAAATTTGTGTCGTTGCACAGGATACAGACCAATTATTGATGCATTCAGTGTTTTTGCTAAAACAGATGATGCCATGTCTACTAAATTTTCTGCTAGCATTTCGGGTGGTGGTTTTGTTTGCCCCTCAACTGGGAAACCATGTTCCTATGGAGAAAATGCTGTAAACCATAATGGAACATCCACTGAACTTATAACCTGTTCCAACATTTACCAACGTATTTCTTACAGCGACATGGATGGAAGCTCATATAGTGAAAATGAGCTTATTTTTCCTCCAGAGCTTTTGTTGAGAAAGATTGTGCCTTTGAGTTTGGGTGGATTTGGTGGACTCAAGTGGTATCGACCTCTTAGACTTCAACATGTGTTGGTTCTTAAATTAAGATATCCAGATGCAAAATTAGTGATTGGTAATATTGAGGATAACGGGCTGGAGATTGGTGCTGGTGTAAGACTTACAGTGCTCCTACAAGTTCTTAAGAAGGTTCTAGCAGAGTTTGATTCTCATGCGATTTCATCCTGTGAGGCGTTTGTTGAACAGCTAAAATGGAGCAAAATTTTGTATTGTGGATTGCAAAGGGAAGCTCAGAACTACTTTGGCGAAGGATTTCTTTCTGGGTTACTGCAAGGTAGATCTGGGACATAATGAAATTTTACTCTCTACTTTCTTACCATGGACTAGGCCTTTTGAGTTTGTAAAAGAATTCAAGCAGGCTCACCGGAGGGAAGATGATATTGCAATTGTAAATGCTGGAATGCGCATTTTTTTTTTCTTGAAGAAAAAGGAGGGGAATGGGCAGTTTCTGATGCATCTATTGTTTATGGAAGAGGTCAGGAGATTGAGGGTACAACAATGCATAAGGAATGCTGAGCATATCTACGAGAACTGCGAGGCACCGAATGAGATGCTAGACATTCCATCATCTATACCCTTTCTACCAAATATGACAATGAAAGCATTGAAGCAGCTTTACTTGACAAGCTTTGCATTTATATCTGGGATAATTGTCTTTGGAGGCCTACTTGCACCATCTCTGGAGCTGAAACTTGGATTGGGAGATACCTCATATGAAGATTTTATATGCAACTTGCACTTGCCACTGCAACTAAGTCAGGTCGATCTCATCATGGCATCCTTTTCGGGTGGGGCAGTGAGCATCATTTCAGTGTTAATTTTGGTTGAGGTCAACAATGTTGAGCAACAAGAAAAGAAAAGATGCAAGTACTGCCTTGGAACCATATATTTGGCATGTGCTCGATGTTCTGCGAGTGGTGTTTCTTTAAGCATTGAGGCAATTTCAATTTCCGGTGGCTCTGATCGTCCGTTGCGGGCACTTACAACTCAAAGGTGTTCAAACTGCTCAAGGGCTGGAAAGGTTATGTGCCCGACATGCCCGTGCACTGTAATGCTTCTCCATATTCAACCGGCAACCCGCAAGATCATGAAATCATTTCAACATCGGATTAGAAGTTTGTGACTGAACCTAATGATATGAGAGTAATCAAGACATCTGAAGGCCAGCCTAATGATCTAGTGAGTACCCGCAACTTTTGATTGATTCAGTTCTTTGGCAATATCACTAACAACTCAGGTACTTCTTTTTCCTCCTCTCTAATTCATGCTTAATGTGTAGTTCTTGCTGATTTGGTTAGTTTGGATCTACATTTGGTTTGTTTATAATCACTGTTGATAGTAAAATTTGTTTGGTCTAGCAAATCCAACATGATTTGATTGCGAAAATTCAAGGGAATGAGTCCCATATTTGATCCAAGCTCTTAAGGCTTAGATTGGATCTAATTGGGTAGCTTGCTGTTTTTCAAATACTTAACATTTGATGCAAAAACCTTATCACATAGAAGAGACAGGAGCAGAGTCTCATACCCAAATTATGCTTCTAGGTTAATTACTATGAAATTCATTTTCTATAAGTTTGGTTATTTACATGTCAGATATATAATGTTCATTTTCATTTAATCCATTGTTCATAAGAAGTTAATTTCCATAAGCTACAGTTACATCTTGTGCTGCTCATGACGAACATATTTTTGTCCTAAATTGTTTTTCTGATGTCGTGATTTTAGTAGCATAATGACATGTGAATAAGATATGAACTTTAGAAGTATTCCTTGAATGGTGAATTGATTATTTTTGTGTAAGATTTAAATGGGGCGATGAAGGAGTTATCCCAAGCCCATCTTTTAGGGTGATGTAAATATCATTTAATGTGTTTCTATAATCTGTTGGAAATTTAATATTTCTCTTTCATCTTATAGTTTTGAGTTAGATTCTGAAGATAAATGGATTATTCAGGTGAGATTATCTCAAAGCTTATTATACTCATTCCTTTTTATTTAAATAAATTGTTTAATAGGAAGAAGGAGATCAGATGACTACTCTATTCGATATTATCGACATGAGTACTGTCTGATCTCAAGGCGGGATATAGAAATATTATCATGTGTATTTGATATCAGATGATTACTTTGGCATCATCTGATTTCATTGGAGTCCCCGTATTGGGGTTTGTGGTTGGTTTTGAAGTGTTTGATATTGTTTTTACTTTATTAGGCTATCCAGCGGCTGGTCTGGACTAATTAATGTTGTTTATCATTTTATAATTGCTATAGATCGTGTATTGTTTTATTGAAAATTTTTCTTTGTTTAGTACTTGAGTTATTTTTATAAGAATAGAGTGGAATTTGCGATTATCTGGTAGCCTTTTCTTCTCTCTTTGATAGACTAACACAGTCTTATAGATTGCTGTTAATTTTCTTTAGATACTAGAATCCCTTTTCTTGTAGGGCGATGAAGGCGCTAGCCTAAGCCCATCCTTAGGGGACTCTCGTAGTCCGAGTAACCCTCCCCTCGTTTGTTTTTTTTTAAGGCGTGCCCAGTCTTTTGAGATACCCTTAAACTTTGTCATTTAGAGCCTCAATTTAGAGAGACAGGCTATGTCTCATATAAGAAAAGTTATACCCTTTAGAGACAAGCTTTGTCTCATTAGAGGGTTCACCTTTAGGAGACATGCCATGTCTCGTCAGCACCTCTCTTGGAGACCATCCTTGTGCTTAGGAGACTTGCCCAGTCTTGCTAGCATTTTTCTTTATCCTACCTCTATGTCTAAGAGACTTATCCAGTCTCATTTTCTTATTAGCATCCTCCTCTTTGTGCGTCTTTTGGTTTTTGGGAGAACACCTTACTCGGCTTGGCATCATACCCCGACCCTTATGGGTATTGGGTTGCACATTTGTTGCACCCTAGGGCTAGGTAGCTGTCCGGCCCGGCTGGGTGTTTTACCTTTGTCAAATATGCACAAGGTCTCTTTTTCCTTATTACTTGTTGAGCTTTATCTTAGTTTGATAGTTCACTAGCATAGGAATCCGTCCTTAGTCTAGAGAGTCAGTCCTCTTGTTCAGGAATCAAATTCTATCATCATAGGGGTTAGGATTTTATCCAACTTCTCATCGTATCATGTTTTTCTATCCGCTCCTGCAAGGTATAGGATGCTGTCCAACCCTTGCAGAGCTGTGTTTCTGTTCTTTTCCCCCGCAAAGCATAGGATGCTGTCCAACCTTTGCGGGATATCAGGAGTCTGTCCTCCCCTTATGATGACAGGATTTGTCCCCCTTGAGTCAAAAACACTTAAAAACAACAAAAACATCTGAAAAACCAAAAATCTCAAAAATCTTGAGTCATTAGAAGTAGTTAGGAAATCTGTTTCGAACTACGTTGGCTTGATCCTCTTCCACGAGGTACGTAGTGCAGCTTGAGATTCTTATCTCAGGTCCAGCCAAACCTTTGTAAATAAATCATTTACCCATTTTAAGAAAAAATACCAAAAATCTTCAAAACCTTGTTTTCAACAAGATCTTCCTCTAGAGTTAGTAGTTTGTCCTAGATAAAGAGTTTTAGAGTTTTGAATTTGTCTTTGATGTGTTGTGTGGTTTGTTTGTGTTTGTGTTAGAGTTAGGAGTTTGTCCTAGAGTTATAGGAGCGCCTCCGTCCGGTCAGTTGGCGATCCACATCGCCAATTGATGACTAGGTCTAAGATGCGATAGATCCTACTGTTTTCCTTAGGATATACAGCCTAGCTACACATAGATTATAGGAACCACCTGCATTAGCTTAGGGCTAACCTGCATTTAGTTAGGGCATATAGGGTGTTCTAAAATCTGCAATTCATTGGAATTTAAATAATCACATAAGAAGCTTTAAGAGCTAGTCCGGTCTTTTAGATCGAGTCTAGGATAGAGGTCTAGATGTCTTAGGCATCATAGCTTAGAATAGGTGCGAAGAACTACGTTGCCTTGATTCTCGTGGAGGCGGGGATACGTAGGCTTCTTTGGATGAACATCAGATCATCTAAAGACTCGGGCCTAGGTATAGATTAGAGTCTTAGGGTTGTATGGTATCGAGTCATTTTTCTATGTTTTGCAGTGTTTTCTTACTTTATTGCGCAGACCTTATACTTTTTTGGTGTGTCGTGCATGTGTTTGTTCATCAGAACTTAGACACCCATTAGGCATGTCACTTATAACCTAGCTATGCTTAGGTGACACATGTTTCTTTTATTTTATCTTGTGTGCCTTTGATTTCATCTCCGAGACATGCATGATTAGATAGACGTCTTCTCGGAGATATTCATTCCCATTTCATATGATTTTCGCCCAAAGTTCTTCAAAATTATTAAGTAAATGGCATAAGAGACCAGGTGTTTGCACTTGGGCGGATGAGGTGCTCTTTAGACCTTCCGAATTCGTAACCAGGCACGAACCTTATTTTATATCTCTGGTTATCCGTTGCAACAGAGCATAGTATGGGATCCAAGGCCCATTTGCCTTTTTCCTTGGATGGCGACTCTTCTTTGTTTAAGGTACGCCTCGAATCTGGGCTAGTCCCCGAATCGAGAGGTATCTCACCTTTTGTATCGCCACTCATGCTGTGAGGGGCACTTCTTTCGAGAGTTCCTTGGTAGAGCTCTCCATTCACGTGGATGATCCATAGAGACTGTTAGCGCGTGGGGGCACGTCCCTCACCGCACGCCTATCTCGGATCGGGGTCCACAATGGGCTACAATATAAACTGATTGTTCCCAAAAAATAATTTACAGATGATAATCCTTTGTTCATGCACGTGCAATGCACGTGCGTTTTTACTAGTAAATAAAATAGTAGAAAAGGCAACCACTCTTATTACAAAGCTTTAAAAGGTGAATAGTAGTGCTTGGGTGTGTTGAGAAAATTCGCCGGGCAAATCAATCCAATCGTGCACCAATTAAACGGAAAATTAAAATAAACAAATCAAGCCACAAGATGAACACCAAGATTTTATGTCGTTCGGCCAAGCCTACTCCACAGATGAGAAACACGATCTTCCACTATGAGAAAAACAATATACAAGGATTACAATGGATTAATCACAAACCCACAAACCCGCAACCCTTTCCTTGCTTCTCTCACCCAAGATCTCACAAGAGAATAACCCAAGAGAAAATCCCAAGAAGAAATCCAAGAGGATCCCAAGAAAAAAAAAACCCCACTTTCTTCTTCCCCTTCTCTTCTCTCTCTCTCTCTCTCTCTCTCTCTCTCTCTCTCTCTCTCTCTCTCTCTCTCGTCTTTCTCAAGAGGCAGCCGACACACCTCTCCCCAAGAGAACTCCTACACTCTTGCCGCAATCCTACTATTGCCGTTCAAAGAGTATGTCTATTGTGGGTTTTCCAAAACATAACAAATATTAAGAAACAAAAAAAACATGTTTCTTAATTTGCCTTTGCCTTCCCACCCAAGACAACCCACATGGGTGGGAAATAAGGCAAGTTTCCAACAATCTCCACCTTGGCTTATTTCCCAGCCACCTGAGGATTTTCCATTGATGTCGCCACCAGTCCGCAATCGCCGCAAACAACCTTTGGCCTTCTGAAGTACCAACTACACACTCTCAAATGATCCTGGATCTGACTCCTTCTGATTCGATCAACACGGCCAATGCACATGTGTAGCTGTCAATCCGTTGACTCACCCAGTCAACTTTGGAGAGGGATCTCGATCCATCCTCCCCAACGTAGGTACGATCATCCTCTCACCATCGTCAGCAACCTGGAAACCTATCTTTGAACCAACTGCGAAAGACCCTACGCGTGCACGCGCTACCACTCCGTTTCCAAGTAACCATTGAGATCTTAGGAACACTAGTCACCGTGTCCCTGACTAGACGATACAGTCCGCCACACTTCTCTCCTTTCATAAGAACCATACAGTCGTGTGTGATTTTCATGGATCCACCTACAACTGAAATCTTGCAACCCCTAGAGTCCAACCGGCCAATAGATACTAGATTCTTCCGTAGCTTTGGGACATACGCCACACCACCCAAAGTACGAACCACTCCATCAAACATTTTGATCTTTACCGTCCCAACTCCCGTAACGTCACAAGTAGACTTGTCACCCAAGGACACTACACCTGTGCTTGTCTCCTGGAACGTATCAAAATATTCCCTCATAGAGCATACATGAACAGAGCACCATGAATCTAAAATCCTCTCATCATGAGAAGTGTGATTACTTGAGGAGACTGTGAGAACGTCTCCAAACACTTCACTCTGTTCTCCAGCCACCACAGTTATCGTAGAACTATTGTCCACCTGGTCATCTCGCTTTGGACAATCCCGCTTGATGTGGTCATATTCCTTGCAACGGTAACATTGCACGCCTTTTCCGCCAACTCTGGATCTTGACCTGCCTTTCCCCGATCCCTTGTCAGACGACCTTCCTCTTTGATTCCCACCATGAACAACTAACCCATGCTCTTCACTTCCACGTAGAATATGTTTCTTTCGCATCTCATTGGATAAGAGTGATGTCATGACTTCCTCTAACTTTATTGTATCCTTACCATACAACAAAGTCGTCACCAGGTTGTCATACAAATCAGGAAGAGAAGTAAGAAGTAAAATGGGCTTGTCTTCTTCCTTCAACTTTTCGTTAACCTTGTGGAGCTGATCCACAAGCCCGTTGAACACTGTGATGTATTCCAGAAGATATTCGTCTTCCTGCATCTTCAGCCCGTATAATTGCCGCTTCAGATTAGGGCTGGCAATGGGGCGGGTCGGGGCCGGATGTTGGGGTCCCCTACTCCTTCCCCTCTGCAGGGAATTTTCCCCCTCCCCCTCCCCTCCCCACTGCGGGGATGGTGGGGAATCCCCCTCCCCTCCCCACGGGGAATATCTAATCTCCATCCCCTCCCCTTCCCCGTCCCGCATCCTTCGGGGACGATCACTTTACTTTGTTAAATGTTAGGTTTAAAACTAAAGATTTGCTAGGGACAATCACTTCAGGCATGTTGCGGCTTGGCTGTTGCATGTGAGAGTAGCCACACAACCCACATAGGCTAAGATTTTGTCTTATTCATTTTATTAACATGGGGACAAAGGTGGTTGCTCTCAGATTCATTTAATTGATCAATAGTCCCTAGCAGATCCCTAATTCCCAATCCCACTTGCCAAAAAGTATTGTACGTGCCACACCATAGGAAGATACAAACCGTCCATTTGATGGGCACACCATACTACCATAGGCATAGGATGATCCAAACCTTCCACTTGATGGGCACATTGTAGGATAATCCAAAATGTCCATTTGATGGGCCACAACGTAAATAGGTTGTGGCCCAAAAATCATTTCCATAGGATAATCCCAACCCTCTGATCTATAGAGGAATTGCATATTATGGTACCTTCTATAGATCGGAGGGTTGCAATCATCCTATGGAAATGATTTTTGGGCCGCAATCTATTTACGTTGTGGCCCATCAAATGGACGATTTGGATGATCTATGGTGTGGCCTGTAAAGTACTTTTAAATTGTAGCCTATCAAATGGACGGTTTGGATCATGTAGCCCATACATTACTTTTTGAAAAATAATGGACTATACGAGCGCACACCATATAAAATCTCATCACTCATCAGAGAGATGTTACCTTTATTTGGGGGAGGGAGATTTTCAAAGAATTTAATGTTGCCTTACAGTGATAGTTCGATGGAGAGATTTTAGGGATTTCTAATGGTAATATACTAATATAATGAGGGACAATGCCCAATGGATTATGGGTAAAAGAAAACATAAAAAGCTATTTCAGGGACAAAACTGTACTAATGGAAATTATGAAAATTTTGAGGGAATCTTGTAGATATGTTTTGATCCAAGGGGTTTCTAGTAGTTTTCCCAAAAAAAAAAAAACACTTAAAAAAATATAAGAAAAAAAAGGCATTAATGAGAGGCGGGGCGGGGCGGGGCGGGGCCAACTCCATCCCCTTCTCCTCCCCTTCCCCGCACCAGGGAATTTTTTAAATCCCCTTCCCCTTCCCCACTCAAATCGAGGAATCCCTTCCCCAAGCGGGGCGAGGCGGGGCGGATCCTCGCTTTTCTGGGTGAAATTGCCAGCCCTACTTCAGATACAACCTGTTGGCCAAGCTTTTTGACATATAAAGCTTTTCCAACATCTCCCATAATTTAGGCGCATCTTCTTCTTCCATAACGTTAAACATAACGCTGTCTGTAAGACATAGTCGAATCGTGCTGACCGCCTTTGACTCAATGTCTTCCCACTTGGCACCCGTCATCTTCTCCGGCCTCCCATCATTTCCCTTCAACGCCTTAACCAAGCCCTGATGAACTAAGATGTCCTTCACCCTCATCTGTCGTAGGGTGAAACTGCAATTTCTGTCAAATCTGTCGATGTTGAACTTAGTAGAACTTCATTTTACTGCCATCTGAGATTACTTCGCACTTCAGGTTTGTGGGTTTGTGATTAATTCATTGTAATCCTTGTATATTATTTTTCTCATAGTGGAAGATCATGCTTCTCGTAAAATTTTGGGGTTCATCTTGTGGCTTGATTTGTTTATTTTACTTTTTCGTTCAATTTGTGCACGATCGGATTGAGTTGCCCGGCGAATTTTCTCAACAAGTGGTATCAGAGCTAGGGCGTGGTAACCCCGGTTTACCTCCGAGGGCGGGAATGTCTCTCGGGAAAGATCTCGGAAACCCCAGTGTTGTGATCTCGTGGTTCCCACGTTGCCGCCGAGTGGAGGTGCGAGTTCTACCCGGTTTGATTCCCTGAAGGGTGGTTGGCCTAATATATAATATATAGGCATTGAGACTTTAGTTAGAGAGCAGTTGATAATCAATTAAGGAAAGCATCAGTTCATGACGTAGCAATCAAACAAAGTGGGGCCTCTTTGGATGCCACTCTATGTTTTTTGGTAGGTTAAAAAATGGGCATTAAGGCCTCTTTGGAAGCAATTAACTATACCATTTCCAAAATGGGTAGTATATTCGTCCCTTTTTTAACTTGGGACTGCCCCACTACTCTTTGACAGTAGAGGGGGTTGTCCCAATTTAAAAAAAATAGGGGCAGATATATCATTTCCCTTCCAAAATATTATAACCATTATCAGTAAAAAATCGTAATTAATTATAATATTATTAATTTACACATAATATTTTTGAGCTATCCAATGAACCTCTTATAAA
This sequence comes from Tasmannia lanceolata, assembly GCF_043159265.1. Taxonomy (NCBI): domain Eukaryota; kingdom Viridiplantae; phylum Streptophyta; class Magnoliopsida; order Canellales; family Winteraceae; genus Tasmannia; species Tasmannia lanceolata. The sequence continues at coordinate 10,435,062 of NW_027518693.1, forward strand.
ACAGGAAGAATAATGAGCATGTTTTTCTACTTTTAATAGAGAAAAAAAGAACTGAATATATCGCATGAGTTTTCTAGATGAAAGTTTTTTTATGAAAAAAATGGATTACCAAACTGTGGAAATTTTGTTTTTCAGATACTAACCTTCCTTCATGAAGACTTTCAAGTCAAGTTTCAGATTTTGGACATACTCTCCCCTGGCTTCACATGCATGAAGAAATATTTTTCTTGAAAAGATTTCCACCGTAACCAATCATGCATTAGGGAGGTGGCTCCCACATATGACACCTGGTCTACTAAAGAAAATACGAGGTTCTTAGTAAAAAGGGCCAGCATCATGTCACCACGTTCTTCTACTTTGCCAGCTCCAATATTTTACGTGTAAAAAAATCCCAAACTTATATAGGTTGCGGCACCAAACCTCCTTAGTGTAAGAGCAACGAAGAAAGAGATGGTCGACTGATTTTCCGTTCCTCACACTTGAGGAATTTCTATGTGATCAACTGAAAAAGAGGATCTTGTTTTAATGAACAAAACCGACCATGATCCACGTGGAAAAAGTGGTTGGTGATATAGGGGACGTTGATCTAAATGCCCATTTCAGAGTTTCCCTACTTGATCAAAGGTCTAGAATCATCCGATGCGGGTTGAGATAATAGACAAATAGGGTGCAACTTGGATCGGGCTAAGCCTGAACCCGGACGTGTTCAACCCGATTTTGGATCGGATTGGGTTGGCATTTGCTTGGTTTGGGTTGGTTTATGGTTAGGAAAAGCCAACCAGATTTAATTTCAGGTTGGGTTAGGGTTAAGGCCTTTGCAATCCAACCTGAACACGACCTTCATCCTTTAATTTTATCGTGATTTTCTGTAGGTTATCGTGAACGCTGTAGATTACCATTCAAAAAAAAAGGAAAAAAAATAAAGGGGTGTAGATTGCAGACACATGTCCCCATGTGGCTCAATGTTGATCCACATCTGACAACAAAAAGAATAAAAAAGTGGAATTTCCGGAAAAATAAACCAATATATATATTCCAATGAATAAATAAATCAAATTACAATAATAATGGGTAAAAATCAAACACGTCTCTCTCAGTCTCTCTATAAGATGAAATTATTATTATAAACAAATAAAATAAATCAAGTAGCAAAAACCATCCAAGATCAATTGGAGGATAGTGGTTGAAATCGGACGGTGAGGATTTAAAGCAAGAGCATGGCAGCCAGGATGCCGGAACCGGCTAAAACTATGCTGAAGGTGGGGAGAGCGGCAGCAGAGGGAGTTCCGGCGGGAGAATCAGAAGACGGTGGCATAGCGATGGATGGAGATGGTGAGGAAGGCGCCGGAGAGGCGGCCTTTGACGGTGAAGGGACATGTGCTGAGGCTTTCGGTGGCGAAGCAATAGGAGTAGTGGCCGGTGCCGGAGAGACGGGTGAATGAGCCACCGGAGGTGGCGCCAAGGTTGGAGCCATGGCAGGAGCAGCACTGGGAGACTGTGCGAGAGCGAATCCTGTGAACAATCCTACCATCATTAGGATTGCAAGGAAGGTCCTGCTTGAAAAACCCATCTTCTTTTTTTCTGTAGAGAGGGAGAGGGGTTTAGGGATTCTTAGAGAGAGAGAGAGAGAGATAATGATGAGTATAGGGGTGGAGATGAGGAAATTTATAGAGGGAAAAGAGCGTTATTTTCTTAGAATAGAAAGAGTCCTCGGGGAGAGAGAGAGAGAGAGAAGAAAAGAGAGACCACACTACGCGTAGAGAGACAAGGGTCGGTGTGAAAATGGGAAAGAAATAGATTTAAAATGGAAGTTGCTTTGTTGTTTCTAGCCGTTGAACTTGAAACCATCTCTTAGGTCAACAAATCTAATTATGCAAAGAAAATTGATTTTTTACCGGCGGTCATTTTAACTACCCCTAAATATAATAATTACCCGCGGTCTAAAATGAACCAACCATGTATGATTTCGATCCGACTCGTATAATTTTGTATCATCGCACCTACAATAGATGGTCCAGATCCTCCATATGGTGCTTCCCCCCCCCCCCCCCCCCCCCCCCCCCCCTCAATTTCACATTGGAAAAGAATGATCAAAGTGCAATGGTGAATACTAGTGCACCCCTTGCAGAACGCTTCAATAGTGCGCTACCTCATTGTAATACAATGCAATGTCCAATAATGTCTAAAACTAACCAACTAGTATGATTTCCTCTTCGATCAACAGACCCAACCAGTATGATTTTGCATCATTGCGTAGAGCCTACTATATTGATTATCCTGATCCTCCAGTGTGCAATGAGTCGGGATTGGTTCACCCCTTAAAATTTGGTGAGCCCAAAAGTTGTTGATGATGGGTGCCGGAGAGATGGGTAATACTAGTGAGACCTCTTGTCGTAGGGATCCAATGCATGGCCTCTCAGATGATGGCTCAGATCAAGGTGGGACCCACTGCAACGTGCCTCAGTATTACAAGGAGGTCACTCCCTATTGAAGCATTCATCTCCCACGCTGTTGAAGCAGTCCTTTTCAAACATTGAAACTTTTGAGCTGTTAAATAGAAAAAACATATCAAGTTGTTGATGGCCATAAACATTACCAGATCATAACACCCTTAGTCCGTGTGGGTGACACATGGTTACAAACTTCAAAAAATGATAGATATCGAGGTTGGGGCTTCCGTTCACATCGAAAAAGGGTATGAATGTGGAAATGGATGTAGAAGGGCTTACAAGGACTTGGACGCCTCCACTTAATCGCTAGCTTTTAAGGATGAGTTCTACCCGGGGTCCCAAGAAGTGGAACCCTCCCTCTGGAGAACCATTGAATGAATGATTAAGATCATCCAAATAGGAAGGAGTTTTATGCAACTTTTTGGAAGGGATTTCAAGTTATTTTTCCCCTATTCAGAGATTATTATTATTATTTTTCTAATGGCCCATCTCACCGCACAAGTGGCTTCATGGCCGAATGGTCTACACCATGTTGAGAATACCTTGATCAGATGATCCTAAGCTATTGGTCCATCGAGACTTGATCAAGCTTCGTTTAGGGTCCCCCCAGACTGTCCGCCTAGCTAGCCCAACCTTGGATTGGTCATGTTTCGAGATGATCAAATGATCCTAACCGTCTATTTGGACTAAAACAAGAGCATTAATACAGGCTTCCCCAAATGGATATATTGCATCACAAACAAATAAAATAGAAGAGGCGGTAAATCAAATCCGTACTATACTAAAAGCGAGAATCCTATATTTTTCGGCATGTTCTTTCCTGCTATTTCCTTATGCGTCCCGCCTTAATTTCCGTCAAAGTCTCACGTATGTCCTTTTTCACTACTTCTTTTTCGTCATTTTTGCTTCTCATTTGCCTGTAATTATCATAATTTTTGAATTTTCTTTGTACTTTTTCCCGTAATTGTCATATTTTATTACACTCTTTCGGTATTTTTTTCTTAATTTATTGCTACTTTGCTTACATTTTCCCATAATTTTTCATTTAAAACTTAGTACCTGCATACCTGTATTGATTATTATTTATTGCTATTATGTATTGCTAGCCACCTTTGCACAAATCGTACTTCTGCCAATCTTTGCAGCAAAGGAGGGGTGACAAGCAGACAAGTAGCCTCGGCAAAGGTGGCTAGCAAATCTCTATATATAAAAAAATATCTTAAAAAAAAACGTCAAAATTCCGGTTGACCGGCGGGTCAACCCGGCCCACACTGGCAGGGTGCGGGTCCAAGCCCAATGACCCATAAAAATTTTCAGATGATTTTGACCCTGCCCGTTTGACCCGTTTCCCTATGATTTAGAGGGAAATGATGTGACTATGATAGTGAGTATTTTTATTTTTTTTGAAAAAGTATTGTATCGCTTACATCGTAGGATGATCCAAACCGTCCATTTCATGGGCCACAATGTAAGTAGGTTGTGTGCCAAAATTCATTTCCATAGGATAATTAGAACCCTCCAACCAATAAATGTTTCCTAAATATGCCATTCCTCTATAGACTGCAGGGCTAGAATCCTACCTTTCAACGGCCAGGGGAAGTGCAAATCAACCAGAACGACGGGAAAAAGATTCAGGGCATCCAAAACTTATATAGGATGCGGCACCAAACCTCCTTAGTGTAAGAGCAACGAAGAAAGAGATGGTCGACTGATTTTCCATTCCTCACACTTGAAGTTTTTCTATGTGATCAACTGAAAAAGACGATCTTGTTTTAATGAACAAAAATGACCATGATCTACGTGGAAAAAGTGGTTCATGATATAGGGGCCCATTTCAGGGTTTCCCCACTTGATCAAAGGTCTAGAATCATCCGATGCGGGTTGAGATAATTGGCAATTAGGGGTGCAACTTGGGTCGGGCTCAACCTGAATTCAACCCGATTTTGGATCGGAAAAATAAACCAATATATATATATATATTCCAATGAATAAATAAATCAAATTACAATAATAATGGGCAAAAATCAAACACGTCTCTCTCAGTCTCTCTATAAGATGAAATTATTATTATAAACAAATAAAATAAATCAAGTAGCAAAAACCATCCAAGATCAATTGGAGGATAGTTGTTGAAATCGGACGGTGAGGATTTAAAGCAAGAGCATGGCAGCCAGGATGCCGGAACCGGCTAAAACTATGCTGAAGGTGGGGAGAGCGGCAGCAGAGGGAGTTCCGGCGGGAGAATCAGAAGACGGTGGCATAGCGATGGATGGAGATGGTGAGGAAGGCGCCGGAGAGGCGGCCTTTGACGGTGAAGGGACATGTGCTGAGGCTTTCGGTGGCGAAGCAATAGGAGTAGTGGCCGGTGCTGGAGAGACGGGTGAACGAGCCACCGGATGTGGCGCCAAGGTTGGAGCCATGGCAGGAGCAGCACTGGGAGACTGTGCGAGAGCGGATCCTGTGAACAATCCCACCATCATTAGGATTGCAAGGAAGGTCCTGCTTGAAAAACCCATCTTCTTTTTTCTGTAGAGAGGGAGAGGGGTAGGGGTTTAGGGATTCTTAGAGAGAGAGAGATAATGATGAGTATTGGGGTGGAGATGAGGAAATTTATAGAGGCAAAAGAGCGTTATTTTCTTAGAGTAGAAAGAGTCCGCGGAGAGAGAGAGAAGAAAAGAGAGACCACACTACGCGTAGAGAGACGAGAGACGGTGTGAAAATGGGAAAGAAATAGATTTAAAATGGAAGTTGCTTTGCTGTTTCTAGCCGTTGAACTTGAAACCATCTCTTAGAATTGTAGAATACTAATATCTTTACCTTTCTCTAACACCTCTTCCCTAGTGATTTCTGTCCCATCCTGGAGGGACACATCCATCGGTTAGATAAAGGACTACGAAAATCAATGGTTTAACTATTCTTGACCAAGACCTAAACGAGGATTATGGATCATGGCATAGGATTATCCAATCAACATGATCTCAATGGCATTTGGCCTGGTTTCCTCTGAGGTCAACAAATCTGATTATGCATGGAAAGTTGATTATTTACCGGCGGTCATTTTAAGTTTTTAACTACCCCTAAATGTCTAAAATGAGCCGAGTGAGTATGATTTCAATCTGACTTGTATTAATCACAAACCCCCAAACCCGCAACCCTTTCCTTGCTTCTCTCACCAAAGACCTCACAAGAGAATAACACAAGAGAAAATACCAAGAAGAAATCCAAGAGGATCCCAAGAAAAAAAACCCCACTTTCTTCTTCCCCTTCTCTCTCCCTCTGTCTCTCTTTTTCTCTTGTCTTTCTGAAGAGGCAGCCGATACACCTCTCCCCAAGAGCACTCCCACACTCTTGCCGCAATCCTGCTATTGCCGTTCAAAGAGTATGTCTATTATGGGTTTTCCAAAACCTAACAAATATTAAGAAACAAAAAAGCATGTTCCTTAATTTGCCTTTGTCTTCCCACCCAAGACAACTCACGTGGGTGGGAAATAAGGTAACTTTCCAACAATCTCCACCTTGGCTTGTTTCCCAGCTACCTGAAGATTTTCAGTTAATGTCGCAACCGGTCCGCAATCGCCGCAAACCACCAGTGGCCTTCTGAAGTACCAGCTACACACCCTCGAATCATTCTGGTTCTGACTCCTTCCGATTCGATCAACATGGCCAATGCACATGTATAGTTGCCAATCCGTTGACTCGCCCAGTTAACTTTGGAGAGGGATCTCGATCCATCCTCCCCAATGCAGGTACAGTCATCCTCTCACCATCGTCTGCAACCTGAAAACCTATCTCTGCACCAACTACGAAAGAGACCCTAGGCGTGCACGCGCTACCACTCAATTTCCAACTAACCATCGAGATCTTAGGAACACTAGTCACCGTGTCCCTGACCAGACGATACAGTCCGTCACACTTCTCTTCTTTCATCAGAACCATACAGTCGCGTGTGATTTTCATGGATCCACCTACAACTGAAATCCTACAACCCCTAGAGTACAACCAGCCAATAGATATTATATTCTTTCGTATCTTTGGGACATACGCCACACCACCCAAAGTACGAACCACTCCATTCAACATTTTGATCTTCACCGTCCTAACTCCCATAACGTCACAAGTAGACTTGTCATCCAAGGACACTACACCTGCCCTTGTCTCCTAGAACGTATCAAAATATTCCCTCTTGGAGCATACATGAACAGAGCACCCTGAATCTAAAATTCACTCATCATAAGAAGTGTGATTACTTGAGGAGACTATGAGAACGTCTCCAAACACTTCGCACTGTTCACCCGCCACCACAGCATTCGTACAACCATTGTCCACATGTTCATATCGCTTTGGACAATCCCGCTTGATGTGGTCATATTCCTTGCAACGGTAACATTGCACGCCCTTTCCGCCAACCTTGGATCTTGACCTGCCTTTTCCTGATCCCCTGTCAGACGACCTTCTTTTTTTATTCTCACCGTGAACAACTAACCCATGCTCTTCACTTCCACCAAGAATTGGTTTCTTTCGCATCTCATTCGATAAGAGTAACGCCATGATTTTCTCTAACTTTATTGCATCCTTACCATACAACAAAGTTGTCACCAGGTTGTCATAAAAATCAAGAAGAGAAGTAAGAAGCAAAATGGCATTGTCTTCTTCTTTCAACTTTTCGTCAACCTTGTAGAGCTGATCCACAAGCCCGTTGAACACCGTGATGTATTCCAAAAGATCTCCGCCTTCCTGCATTTTCATCCCGTATAATTGCTGCTTCAGATACAACCGGTTGGCCAAGCTTTTGACATATAAAGCTTTTTCAACTTCTCTCATAATTTAGGCACATCTTCTTCTTCCAGAACGTTAAACATAACGCTATCTGCCAGACATAGTCGAATCGTGCTGACTGCCTTTGACTCAATGTCTTCCCACTCGGCACCCGTCATTATCGCCGGCTTCCCATCCTTTCCCTTCAACGCCTTAGCCAAGCCCTGTTGAACTGGGATGTCTTTCACCCTCATATGTCATAGGGTGAAACTGCCCTTTCCGTCAAATATGTCGATGTTGAACAGAGTAGAACTTGATTTTACTGCCATCTGAGATTACTTGGCACTTCAGGTTTGTGGGTTTGTGATTAATCCATTGTAATCCTTGTATATTATTTTTCTCATAGTGGAAGATCGTGTTTCTCGTCCGTGGAGTAGGCTTGGCCAAACCACGTAAAATCTTGGTGTTCATCGTGTGGCTTGATTTGTTTATTTTACTTTTCCGTTTAATTTGTGCACGATCGGATTGATTTGCCCGGTGGATTTTTCTCAATAAGTGGTATCAGAGCTAGGGCGTTGTAACCCTGGTTTGCCTCCAAGGGTGGGAATGTCCCTCGGGAAAGATCTCAGAAACTCCAGTGTAGTTATCGCCTAATATATGGGCATTGAGGCTTTAGTTAGAGAGCAGTTGATAATCAATTAAGGAAAGCATCAATTCATGACATAGCAATCAAACAAAGTGGGGCCTCTTTGGATGCCACTCTATGTTTTTTGGTAGGTTAAAAAATGGGCATTAAGGCCTCTTTGGAAGCAATATATTAACTATATCATTTCCAAAATGAGTGGTAGATTCGTCCCTTTTTTTACTTGGGACTGCCCCACTACTCTTTTGACAGTAGAGGGGCCTGTCCCAAGTTTAGAAAAATAGGGACAAATATATCATTTCCCTTCCAAAATATTATAACCATTATCAGTAAACAATTGTAATTAATTATAATATTATTAATTTACACATAATATTTTTGAGCTATCCAATGAACATCTTATAAAACAGGAAGAATAATGAGCATGTTTTTCTACTTTTAATAGAGAAAAAAAGAACTGAATATATCGCATGAGTTTTCTAGATGAAAGTTTTTTTATGAAAAAAATGGATTACCAAACTGTGGAAATTTTGTTTTTCATATACTACCCTTCCTTCATGAAGACTTTCAAGTCAAGTTTCAGATTTTGGACATACTCTCCCCTGGCTTCACATGCATGCAGAAATATTTTTCTTGAAAAGATTTCCACCGTAACCAATCATGCGTTAGGGAGGTGGCTCCCACATATGACACCTGGTCTACTAAAGAAAATGCAAGGTTCTTAATAAAAAGGACCAGCATCATGTCACCACGTTCTTCTACTCTGCTAGCTCCAATATTTTACGTGTAAAAAAATCCGTTGAGGGAGGGCGGGAGGCACACTTGGTGTAATTCCTTCTCCTTTTCTTTCCATCGAGAGAAAAACATCTGTCACGTTAGCTGTTGCTCTCTGTTTTCCGTAGGTGTATTTTTTTTTTAATCAAGCAATCATATGGATTAGTTCACTTCTACTAAATTATAGACAATAGATTCCTTGGACATTACCATTTCTCTATCTAGACCGTCCATTTAGTGGGCCCAATAATGGATAGAGTTTGTACAATTATTGCACTAATTTTCTGGCACTAATCATCTTAATTAAGAAGACCTTTTAGTTATGGCCCTCCATGTGCAGACTCGCGATTGGGTGGGTGGTTAGGATCATCTGATTAGAGTGAGTTTTGGGGTCAGGTGATCCAAGGGCCTGTTGAGCAGGTTGATCTGGACCGTACGTCAATTTGGTTTGAGCTCTAAATTATTAGGGCCTTCTTACATGTTCAAAATTTGAAGGAGATGACTATGACCAAATGTATAAGGAAAGGAACTATTGTAAAATACACTCATTTCTAGCCATAGATCGAATGGCTAGGATTGCCCAATGTGACTTTTGGTTTACGGTAGAACTCACCAGATAAGTGGACCTCAATCATCATTTCATTCTCCAACGGTAACTTGATTTGAACAATGTGGATGGGCCCACACCTTTATTTATGCCCGTTAGACAAGATCGTACGAACTATTCGAATTTCTTATTATCACGCTACTTATTGTACATTGTTTGTGATCTGGACCGTTAATCTGCTAGGCTAATTAAAGACGGGCCCTGAAAAGATGAGTTAGTCACCTCCTTAGTCCTTAGTCCTTGGTCCTTACTAACAACACTTATTGGGCCGAGCTGAAACGCAAAATGCCATTGAGAACATGTTGATCGTATAATCCTATGCCCTGATCCATAATCCTCGTTAACGGTCTTGATTTAACATAAATAAAACCCAAAAATTGCATGATATCATTGATCGTGAAAACTGATTTTCTGCCTTGAAGGCTAAGGATAGAGATGGCATATGAGAGAAAGGTAAGGATATTAGTATCCTAGGCAGATTTCAACGGCTAGTAAACAAATCCCTTTTCCTACTTCTACTCTTCTCTCGTCGACTCAGGCGAGTTACTTGTCGTGTCAAGAAGTTTTCCTCTATATATTTCCCCATCTCCTCTTCCTCTTACCCATACTATCTCTCTCTCTAAAAATCCCCAAATCCTCTCTATCTCTCTCTTCAGAAGAAGAAGAAGAAGAAGAAGATGGGTTTTTCAAGCAGGACCTTCTTTGCCATCCTGATGATCATCGGATTGTTCACAGGATCCGCTCTCGCACAGGCTCCAGCCACCGCTCCAACCGCTGCTCCTCATCCGGCGGCACATTCACCTGTCTCTCCAGCACCGGCTTCTACTCCTCCATCGCATACTCCTACAGCTTCGCCTCCGAAAGCAGCAGCTCATGTCCCTTCACCATCAACTACCACCTCACCATCTCCCTCCATTGCTATGCCCCCGGCTTCTCATTCTCCCGCTGAAACTCCCTCGGCCGCCGCTCTACCCGCCTTCAGCGGAGTCATAGTCGCCGGATCTGGCATCTTTGCCGCCCTTCTTTTGCTTTAAATCCTTGCCGTTGGATTGAAATCGCTCTATCCACCAACCATTGATCTTGGATGCTTTTTGCTACTTAGATTTCTTTTATTTGTTTATAATAATTCCTTTATCGGTATCGTCTTATAGAGAGGACTTTGGTTTTTATTTATTTATTGGTTGGATGGAATATAATGGCTTAATTATTTTTCCCGAAATTCGACTCTATTTTTCCTTTTGCTTTCTTCAACTATTTTGGGTAACATGGGTTACATCACATGGCCATATTTCTTTGCAAGCAACATGCTTCTTTATTTTTAACACTCTGTAGAATAGCTTAGTTATACAGGGATTTGGGAAAGTTGAGTTAAATAGGGCATGAGGGTTGAGCCTTAGTTGAAAAGGTGTAGAGGTTTCTTTTTTTCCCACCTAAATAAACACTTTTTTCGTAAATACAGAATTGTTATTCTCTTTCTTCCTAAGAGGTTAATGTAACTTAAAATTAAAGTTTCTCAATAAGGAAATCATCAAAATTTTGGATAATTATTAGAAGGGGATGACAATACTCTCTCATATGTCTGGTGATTCTAGGCTGATTCTAGGCCTTTGGATCAAACCTGATGAAACTTGTGTTCCTTCAAGAGACACTTCATCTTGCCAATCGATCTCATTTAGACGAGATTATTGTGCCAAAATAAATACACCGGACACCTTATTGCTCGTTGATCTCAACCTGCATGGACGATTCTAGACCTTTGATCAAGTGGGAAAACCCTGTAATGGGCAATAAGATCAACGGCCCCTACATAAAGCACTTGTTCCACGTGGATCATGGTCCCACATAGTCCCATTCCCATACCTACGCGGGTGCGGGGTGCCCACTCAAGACCTATCATAATAATACATTATCAACGGTCTTGATTTTAAATTAATGGGATCTAAAAATTACCTGTTATCTTTGATCGTGAAAGTAATTTTCTGCCTTAAAGCTTAGGATAGGGGGAAGAGATATTAGATAAAGGTAAGGATTTTAGTACTCTAAGTTGATTTCAACAACTACAAAACAGCAAAGCAACTCCCATCTTAATTCTATTTTCTTGTCCTAATAAAACCTCTCTCTCTCTCTCTCTCTCTCTCTCTCTCTCTCTCTACGCGTAGTGTGCTTCTCTTTTCTTCTAATAAACTACACACTCTATTTCTCTCTCCCCGCCGACTCTTTCTATTCTAAGAAAGGATTTTGGTCTTTGAGATTTAGCCGTTATGATTATATGGGAAAAGTGTTTGCGAGCTTGAGCTCATATAGCTTATATGAGCTAGAGTGCCACAAAAACATAGGTCCCACATTTTTTGGGTAATCCAAAGCATTCATTTGTAAAGACCTTTACATAGATAAGGTCTGTACCAAAAATCAGGTCCATATGAAAAATGGACAGACGCAGTTTGGAGGAGTTAGGATGATCCAATAGACTTGATTTTTGGTACACACCCTATCTATGATGGGGCCTTGCAAATGATTGGTTTGGATCATCACAAAAATGTGGGACCCATTTGTTTGGGCACTCTAGCTCATATAAGCTTATATGAGCTCAAGCTCACGAACAGTTTTCCCATGATTATAATTTGATTTATTTATTGGTTTGACTATATTGGTTTATTTTTCCCGAAATTTTACTTTTTGTTCTTTTTGATTTCTTCAACTTTATTGATTGGAAGAGTTCCGCTGTAAACCGACTATTGCAGATCACATGCCACTGACATTGAGTCACATGGGAACATGTGTCTACAATCTGGACCGTTGATCTTGTGGAACTTCAAGTGGTCACCCACACTGGCCTGATCCCCTGCCGGCCAAACTTCTCATCCCTAGGATTATGTATCAATCAATGGATTCAATTATTTCTAAATGTGGGAAGAACTGTCATTATGCAAACAGTGAGCCCCTTAATACAACATAATTTTATGTATAAACCATACTGAGAAAAAAAATTGAAATGAAATTCAGCAAAATTTTGATTATTATTAAAGGGGATGCTCCATAAATACATAATTCACAATCATAAGCAATGACAATACTCTTATTGGATGATTTTAGACGATTGGATCAAGCATGATGAAAACTTGTTCATTTGAGACAGTTCATCTTGCGAATCAATCTCTTTCACCCGTTCATTGAGATGTGATTGCGCCAAAATAAATACCCCCCACACCTTATTGCCTACTATATCAACCCTGATTGGATGATTTTAGACCTTCGATCTAAGTGGGGAAACTCTGTAATGGGCAATCGGATCAATAGCCTGATATCTTGAAGCGCTTGTTCCACTGGGATCATTGGTCGATTTTTGTTAATTAGAACAAGATCGCCTTTTCTAGTTGGTGTTATGATCCGGTGATCAACAATTTAAAATATATATTTTTCTATTTAACATCTCTAAGGGTCTGTTCACTTGCCTTCTTGAGAAAGAAAAGGAGAAGAAAGTAAGTCAAATTTTCCCGTGATTAGATATGATTTGACATTTTCCGCCGTTCACTTGCTTTATCAGGAAAGCGGAATTACACGGGTGGAAAATATAAGTAATGACGTGGAAAACCAATTTTCTTGCACTTTCCTTCTAAATTTTCTCACCAAAAGCATGAGAAAATCACTTTCCTAGGAAAACCACTTTGCATACATACTTTCTTTTCCTTTCTCGGCCAAGTGAACAACGAAATTTTCTCACAAAAAGAATTTTCTCACAGTTTCTTTTCCTTTCTTTTCCAGTTTTCAACGTCAGATTCTTTTCTTGTAGCTAGAAAACAAGTGAACAGAGCCTGACCATTCAAACTTGGCAAAGGTATGCTTCAATAGGCCGTGAGAGGAATCCTTGAAAAGGGCGTGACCTTATGATCGTACAATGGGCACATTGCAGTGGGTCCAGTCTCAACTGATCTGAGGCATCCATCTGATAGGCCATGCATTGGATCCCCTAGAGTCTACGACCCAAAATACACGTTATTGGACATTGCATTATATTAACAATGAGGTTCGGCGCACTATAGGCATTAGGGTCTCACTACTCATTAGTATTAACAATTGAAATGAAAATCAGTATTGTCCAAAGAGCAGTTGAGATATCAGAAAGAGAAGCACCAGGAGGATAGTCATTGTGAGGACCAATGGTAAGATCCAACTTTCGGGCCCCACCATATTTTTATAAAAATATGCTCACCTACGGGAGACACCGTATAGGCTCACCAAATTTTAATAGGTAAAACCATCCTATTTTTTTGCACTCTATGGAAGATCTGGACCGTCAATATTGTAGGCTCTAACTTTGACACAAAATCATACGAGTCAGATCTGTGTTTTTTTTTTAAATTATTTTGGCTAGGTGTAAGCTGGATCGAACCTCAGACCTCAAGGCTGACAGCCATAGCCTTTACTAGTCAGATATGTTGGTCCGAGCGGAAATCTTACTTAGTCGGTTTATTTTAGACTTTTGGCAATTAATTAATATATTTAGAGGCCGTATCCCCATTAAAAAAACACAAGTTTCTTCTAGTGCCTTGTGCCTTGTCTGCTTAATCAGATTTAATTGATTTGAGCGGAAATCACGAGGCCCTGTTCATTTAAGATTATGAAAATTGATTGGACTCAAATTTAAATGTAATTTTGAGTCCGATAATCGGTTTGACACTCACAATCAGTTGTCATAATCTTAAACAAACAGGGCCTAAGTCTGGCCAAATGCCATTGAGATCATGTTGATTGGATAATCCTATGCCATTATTCATAATCCTCATTTAGGTTTTGGCCAAGAAAAGTTAAACCATTGAATTTTTATTTTATTTTTAAATGGCAGAAGTATATTATGAAAGGGAAGGAGACCGAGATGGACCGTACCCAAAATTACACGAAAAAAAAAAAAAAAAAAAAACGAAAACAGCATAATCAACTACGGAGGGAGAAAATCGAACCACTCCAACTCCAAACGGTCAACCTCACTTCTATTCAACCCATCCGCCTCCTCATTAGCACTCCTCCCCACGTGATCGAAGGTAATAGACGAACCCAATATTAGATTCTCAATTTCATCAAAAAATGACAAAAATCTCCAAGGAGGCAACACTGCTCTTTTCAACCATCGAATCACATTGAGGGAATCACCCTCCACAATGGTATTATCCAAACACTCACTATATAATCTCTTAATACCATGATACGCCGCCATCACTTCTGCCTCCGAGGCATCACATCTCCCCAAAGGGCCGGAGTAGGCCCACACAACTCCACCACTTTCATTATGAAGCAACCCGCCAACCCCAGCCGGACCCGGATTTTCAAAACTCAAACCATCAAAATTCAATTTCCATTTCCCAAAAAGAGGAGCCTCCCAACGCTGAATAATCCGATGCCGATTTTTCCTACTGAAGCAAACTACCCTCCATCCCTCCCATAGATCAAATGCCAATACAATTCGGAAGGATGGAAGACATTTCACCCAAGTTATCGATAGGGCAATAATTTTCAAGTAAAGCCAATGAGGCGATTTAGCAATCCCTTCAAAAACTCTAGAATTTCTTTGTTTCCAAATCACCCACTACACCTCAAGCAAACATATATTCCACAAAGTTTTTCCTTTCTTACTCCATGGCACACAACCCCATTGCTACAGCAAACTTGGAATAGAAAATGGGAACACCCAAGCAATACCAAACCTCATAAATAGGAAAGCCCATATCTGACGCGTGAATGAACAATGCATGAAAAGATGAGCCACAGATTCCCCATCTTCCAAGCATAGAGGGCAATGGTCAATAAGCAACATACCACGCTTTCGTAGGAAGTTAACTGTTTGAATTCGATCGCGGCTTACTGCCCACCCGAAGAAACAAACTCTTGGTGGACATTGAAATTTCCATACCTTGGATGAGATGGAGGATACACCATTAGGCATTAAGATAAGATAGAAAGATTTGACGGAGAAGATGCCCGAAGATTCCGCGGTCCATATTCTTTTATCCAAACCATAATGTAACACCCATCAAGAAGCTCAAGAAAACGGGATGCCGACTCTAACTCGCTATCAAAGAAATTCCTCCTGAAAACCGGTGTCCAAACAACTACACCCCCAATGAGGGCAAAACAGTCCCCCACTAAAGCCTCTTTATCGGAAGCAACTCTATACAAATCTAGGAACAAATCCATAAGAGGCTTCTCCGCACACCACACATCATTCCAAAATCTTATCCTATCCCCTGAATAGACCCTAAATCTAATGTTCAAATTAAAAGAATGAGCCATTTTCAAAATATCCCGCCACATTGTTAAACCTTTCTTCTTAAAGCAATCATCTGATTCCCATTCCCATGACCCCGGCAACCAACCATATGTACTCCCAATCACTCTAACCCACAATTAAGAGCGTTCATCGCCAAACCTCTATAACCATTTACCCAACAGAGCATGGTTAAATTCTTTAACTCTCCTAATACCCAAACCACCATTTTTAATGGGAAGACAAACTTTAAAGAATCCTTTTAGGGACCCATTAATCAGAATTGATAACCAAGCCGACGAGACACAACCCCTAACCCAATATCTCCATTTACTTCCAAACCCCATTCTACCTAGGAAGTAAACCTTGATTTTTCATCGTCTTTTATCTTACCGATGGGTGTACCTACAGGTGATTTTACGTTCTTAGGACCCAAAAATTACCTGTTTTCTTTGATAGTAAAATTTATTTTGTTTCTTAAGGCCAAGGATAGAGAATAGATATTAGAGAAAGGTAAGGATAATGTAGGGAAATGATTTCACCAAGAATCTTACTAGTATCTGTAAGAAGAAATAATATTACACTCGTCAAAAAACACCTGTCGCGCTGAAATCATTTCCCTATTAGTATCCTAAGCGGATTTCAAATTTTCAACGGCTAGAAAACAGCAAAGCAAACCCATTTTCCAACTTATCATAGTTGGAGACGTCGGACTCCCATTTAATTCTATTCTGTTTTTCCTAATAAAACACCAATTCTTCTCTCCCTATGCGGACTCTCTCTTTCTTCTAATAAAATACCGACTCTCTCTATGATGCGGACTCTTTCTCTAATAAAATAAATACGGACCCTTCCTCTATGTAACGGACTTTTCCCTTTATAAATTTCCTCATCAACTCTCCCCTCTACTCAACATCTTTCTTTCTCTCTCTCTCTCTCTCTCTCTCTCTCTCTCTCTCTCTCTCTCTCTCTCTCGCTCGCTCAAAATCCTCACACCCTCTCCTCCTCTCTACAGAAAACTAATATGGGGTTTTCCAGTAGGACCTTTGATACGACCACAAATCAACGGCCAACTTCCACAAGGAACCGGCAATCATCCAAGCATCTCAGTGATTACACATATTAGCAGTTATGGGAAGTTATATTACTTGTGGTCATAATTCCAATGGAAGTTATTTTCAGTTATCTTATTTTCTGTTTAAAGGGATGATGTATTCACATTTGAAACGGTAGAATAATTATCATAATTCTCAATTTCATCTTCTCCCACTTCCATTTTCTGGAGGACCTGTCCTCGAAAACAGGGATCTATCATTGGTGCTTTCATTGATTCTTCTCCCATCATGGCAGAAGGAACTCGCCTCCGCATACTCGACGAAACCGTCACCAACCACACCGATCAACTCGCCACCATAACGGAGCAATTAGCCGCACTGGTCACCACCGTCACATCCTTCGACGGAAAGTTGGAGCAACTCCGTCTAAACCGCCCTGAACCACGCACGCCCGACACTCAATCCACTCACACACCCAATTCCCGGTTCCTAAAGCTAGATTTTTCGCGATTTGACGGAATTGACCCGCTTGGCTGGATCTTCAAAGCCGAACAATTTTTTGGCTACCACAATACGCCCAGTGATCAACGACTCACAATCTCCTCATTCCACATGGATGGCGCAGCCCTTGCATGGTTTCAATGGTGCCATCGCAACCATCAATTTCAAACATGGGACGGATTCACCCGAGCGCTCGAAACACGGTTTGGCCCATCTCAATATGTCGACCACCAAGGCGCATTGTCGAAATTAACGCAAACTACAACTGTTCTTGCGTATATTACAGACTTTGAAACCTTAGCAAACCGTACTGATGGCCTACCACCATCCTTCATGCTTAAAGCAATCATCTGATTCCCATGACCCCGGCAACCAACCATATTTACTCCCAATCACTCTAACCCACAATTGAGAGCGTTCATCGCCAAACCTCTATAATCATTTACCCAACAGAGCATGGTTAAATTCTTTAACTCTCTTAATACCCAAACCACCATTTTTAATGGGAAGGCAAACTTTAAAGAATCCTTTTGGGGACCCATTAATTAGAATTGAGAACCAAGCCGACGAGACACAACCCCTAACCGAACATCTCCATTTACTTCGAAACCCCATTCTACCTAGCAAGTAAACCTTGATTTTTCATTGTCTTTTATCTTACCGATGGGTGTACCTACAGGTGATTTTACGTTCTTGGGACCCAAAAATTACCTGTTTTCTTTGATAGTAAAATTTAGTTTGTTTCTTAAGGCCAAGGATAGAGAATAGATATTAGAGAAAGGTAAGGATAATGTAGGGAAATGATTTCACCAAGAATCTTACTAGTATCTGTAAGAAGAAATAATATTACACTTGTCAAAAAACACCTGTCGCGCTGAAATCATTTCCCTATTAGTATCCTAAGCGGATTTCAAATTTTCAACGGCTAGAAAACAGCAAAGCAAACCCATTTTCCAACT
The DNA here is from genome assembly GCF_043159265.1 of Tasmannia lanceolata. Classification (NCBI taxonomy): domain Eukaryota; kingdom Viridiplantae; phylum Streptophyta; class Magnoliopsida; order Canellales; family Winteraceae; genus Tasmannia; species Tasmannia lanceolata. Next base: position 10,453,065 of record NW_027518693.1, read on the forward strand.
TATCATAGTTGGAGACGTCGGACTCCCATTTAATTCTATTCTGTTTTTCCTAATAAAACACCAATTCTTCTCTCCCTATGCGGACTCTCTCTTTCTTCTAATAAAATACCGACTCTCTCTATGACGCGGACTCTTTCTCTATTAAAATAAATACGGACCCTTCCTCTATGTAACGGACTTTTCCCTCTATAAATTTCCTCATCAACTCTCCCCTCTACTCAACATCTTTTTCTCTCTCTCTCTCTCTCTCGCTCGCTCAAAATCCTCACACCCTCTCCTCCTCTCTACAGAAAACTAATATGGGGTTTTCCAGTAGGACCTTCCTTGCAATCCTAATGATGGTGGGATTGTTCACAGGATCCTCTCTAGCACAGGCTCCGGCCGCCGCTCCCCATCCGGCGGCTCGTTCACCTGTCTCTCCGGCACCCCCGGCCACTGCTTCTTCGTCACCAACTCCCACCTCTTCGCCGCCGCCGAAAGCGGCAGCTCATGTCCCTTCACCATCAACCTCTCCCTCCATCGCTATGCCTCCCTCCGCAGCCGCTCTACCCGTCTTCAGCAGAGTCGTAGTTGTTGGATCCGGCATCCTGGCCTCCTTCCTCTTGCTTTAAATCCTCACCCTCTGATTGCCATCCCCCATTGATCATGGATGCTTTTTGTTTTTGCTAGTGGATTTCATTTCTTTTATTTATTATTGTAATTTCCCTTGATTTATTCATTGATTGGAATCTATAGGTTTATTTATTTTTCATGAAATTCAACTCTTTATTCTTTTTGGCTTTCTTCAACTAAATTAAATTGATTGGAAGAGTTCCACTGTAAACCGACCATCATGAGGTCACCCCCACTGCCCTCACTGAAACCTCGCCTGCCCAACCTATCATCCGAAGGATTACGACCCAACTTCTTAACGATAAACGGCAATGATGACTAGTATTATCAATCAATGGATTTGATAGGGAGCGCGGCGGGGGCGGATGTTGCATTCCCAGTCCCCGCATCGGGGGAAATTCCCCTCCCCGTCCCATCCCCACGGAAAATCTAATCCCCATCCCCGCCCCGCACAGTAAGGTGAAACATGTTTGATGGATTTTTTAATTGATAAATTCTACTTAAAATGCATTTGAAAAAGATATTAGGAAAAATTTAACAATACCAAAGGAAATTTGTTCGATGGAAAGTGTAGCTACCAAATTAAAAGCTCCAAATCAAAATTTATTAGCGAAAAATTCAATTTTATATTGGAATAACGGGCCGGGGCCGGGGCGGATTGGAGCAATTCCATCCCCGCGCCCCCGCTTCGGGGAATGTTTTCAATCCCCGTCCCGCTTGAATCGGAGAATCCCCGCCCGGGCGGGGCGGATCCCCTCTTTCGCGGGTTTAATTGGGACCAACTGTTGTCAATCGGAATATCCTAACAGTGATCTCCTTTTATACAACTTAATGTCATGAAAAAATTGAAATGAAAATGATCATATCCTAATCCCAATTAACATAAAATCAAAATTACTCAATTTGGAAATCCACAAATTTTGGCTAATTTATAGAAGGGGATGAACAATGAAAATACTCTGATCGGATGATTCTATACCTTTGGATGAAGGATGATGAAACTTGTTTGTTTGAGACAGATCATCTTGCGAATCAATCTCTTTCATGAATTACTTTTCCATCACGAGATTGTCTTTTGTTCATAGTCCCAAAATAAATACACTTGACACCCTATATTGCATGATGCCTATGATCTAAAACCTCATCGGACGATTCTAGACCTTTGATCAATTAAGGAAACCCTGTAATGGGCAAACAGATCACAACGGTCATGGTATCCCCAAGCGCTTGTGCCATGTGTGCATTGGATCATGCTATATAGTTTTCCTTCTTTAAAACAAGATCGTCTTTTCTAGTTGATCACAAATAAAATTACCGACCAACGGTGTTATGATCCTGTGGGCCCGTGTAAAACCTAATGTTTAATTTCTATTTAGCAGCACCGAACGCTTCAAAGGTGAAGAAGGAATGCTTGAATACTTAATGAGGCACTTGCAGTGGGCCCCACCTTAACTGATCTGAGCCATCCATCCGAGTGCCTAAAGCTAGCTCCACCGATTGCTGCCCCATTGGATACTGGGGATTCATTTGAGGAAGCATTTGGTGTGAAAAGGTATAAATATTTAAAAAAAGAGACGTTTGGGGAAAGAGATCGGCGAGATGAGGAGTCGCATCTCTTCCCACAAATGCTTATAAAAAAGAACTCTTGGGTTCTATTTGCACACAACGAATTTGTTTCCAATCTTTGAGAATCCACGCTTGAGAAAGAAACCGGTCCCCATCACCGACTATTGTGTAGCAAACAGAAACTGTGAGAGAAAGAAAAAAAAAGATTCATGGCTTCCGGTATGTCTTTTTCTCATTTCAATTCATTCCCTATTGTTCTGTGATTTTCTCAATGTTGAATCGCCAAGATCTGTTGCCGGTGTTCATATTGTATCGAACACTCACAGCTATCACGTTCCATCGAGCTACACTGTTGATTGTTTGTTTGATTTTTGGGGCATATGTGATCTAAAGCAAGGCCAATCACGTCGATGTGTGGATCGATCAAAGATGGGATCCACTATGCCTGCAGTGGGGTCGCTTTGTAATAACCTTTGACAGCTAAAAAGGTGAAAATGGAAAAGTAAATGAAGAGGGAAGAAGGAAAAAACCAAGGTGAAAACGTGTTCTCAATGCCAAATGACATTTTCGTCTAGCTTATACTGACAAGACCTCTTTTGTCCCTCTTTGATAATTTCAGAAAAGCATGGCTGCTGTTGACAATTACGTTGTTTCTTTAACCCTCATTTGTAATTGTTCCTAAAGCTAAGGATAGGGAAGAGATAATATAAGGATATTAGTTCTCAAAGTTGAATTCAACAGCTACAAAACAGCAAACGAACTCCCATCTTGATTCTATTTTCTTTTCCTAATAAAACGAAGCAACTCCCATCTTAATTCTATTTTCTTTTCCTAATAAAACAGCGATCTCTACGCGTAGTGTTTCTCTCTTTTCTTCTAATAAACTACACACTTTATTTCTCTCTCCCCGCGGACTCTTTCTATTCTAAGATACGATTTTGATCTTTTAGTTTTAGCCATTATGATTCTAATTTGATTTATTTATTGGTTGGAATATATTGGTTTATTTTTCCCGAAATTTGACTATTTGTTCTTTTTTATTTCTTCAACTTTATTGATTGTAATGACTAATACAGATCAGCAAAATTTTGATAATATTATTAAGAGGGGATGCTCCATAAACACATAACTTCATAAGCAATGGCAATACTCTTATTGGATGATTTTAGACCATTGGATCAAGCATGATGAAAACTTGTTCATTTGAGACAGATCATCTTGCGAATCAATCTCTTTCACTCGTTCGTTGAGATGAGATACACCCGACACCTCATTGCCTACTATCTCAACCCTGATTGGATGATTCTAGACCTTTGATCAAGTTGGGAAACCCTGTAATGGGCAATCGGATCAACGGCCTGATATCATTAAGCACTTGTTCCACTGGGATCATGGTCTTTTTTTGTTAATTAGAACGAGATCGTCTTTTCTAGTTGGTGTTATGATCCGGTGATCAACAATTTTATTTTATTTTATTTTTCTATTTAACATCTCTAACCATTCAAAGTTGGAAAATGTATGCTTCAATAGGCCGTGAGAGGTATACTTCAATAGGGTTTGACCTCATGATCGTACAAGGAGGCACGTTGCAGTGGGTCCTTTCTTAACTGATCTGAGTCATCCATCTGATAGGCCATTCATTGGATCCCCTACGGCCCAAAGTACACAGTATTGGACATTGCATTATATTACAATGAGGTTCGACAGAGTACTATAGGCATAGGATCTCACTAGTATTCACCATTGAGCTTTGATCATTCTTGTCCAAAGAGCAATTGAGGGGAAAAAAAGTGCCATTACCTGAAAGAGAACCACTAGAGGGGGATATGTTAGAAAATTGATGTGCAAATCTGTAATTTAGGATTCGAGAATACCTTATAACAAATTAACCTCACAACTTGAAGACAGCAATTAATAATATTATTTTCTGCAATAATAATCTATAAAGAAAAAGAGAAATCGTTAGATCACTTATCGAGTTGAGGCACGAAGAATTTTCGCTGTCTTTAAGGCAAATCTCGCCCCCACTATGACGAATCAACGGTGCAGATGGGCGTCTCGGCGTATGCCTCCATGATACAACAACTCTCGCTCCAGGGGTGTACACTCACGCAGCCCGGATGCCTAAGAACTCGCTTATATTTGCCAAAAGCCTTGAATAGAAAACCAGAGAAGAAAAAGAGCAGAAGAAGAATCCGTCAATGATATCTTTCTGTTTTCTCTAAAACCAATTTTATAGAAAGGTAATCGACACGTTAGGGTGAAACGTCGCACTCTTTTAGTGCGTGAGAGACGTTTTCCAAACGGTCACTAAACCACGATTAAGGAATCTCAAACGGTAAAAAAGAGTTAAAACAAAATAAATAAACTCTTGACCGTTAAAACGAAAAAATAAATAATAGAAAAAAAAAGCCTTAGGTCCACGCGCGCGGCTGGCCGGGCCTGGCGGCGCGCGTGTGCGGTAAGATCAAAAGCCCACCGGACCCAAGTAGGCGATCCGTGCGCGTAGGATCCCCATGACCTCTTGCTCACTCACAAGGCTAAGAGAGTGAAAGTATATATATTGCCACTCTCATCATCTCACACTTCCTATCTAGGACTAAAGTTTTCTCATGACTTTAGTCCTTTTGGAGGGAAGCCCAAGTAATTTGAATGAGAAGCCCAAAAGCATACATATAATGACTAAAAACATCCAATTATAAGTTAGAATTACAAAAAGACTTTTTTCACATAAAAAGTCAACAGAATAGTCATGGTAAGATGCAACTTTTGGGCCTTAGAGACACCGTATAGGATCACCAACTTTTAAGAGGTAAACCAATCCTAATTTTGTGCACAATCTTTGGACGATCTGGACCGTCAATATCGTAGGCTCTAACTTGGAAGTGCAATGACACAGAATCATACTAGTCAGATCTGTGTTTTTTATTATTATTATTATTATTGGTTAGGTAAGCTGGGATCGAACCTCAGACTTCAAGGTTAAGGCCAAAGCCTTTACTAGTCATATCTGTTGATCTGAGCGGAAATCATAAGGCCCTGTTCATTTAAGATTAAGAAAATTGAGTGTGGGTGATAAACCGATTATTGGACTCAAATTTAAATGTAACAGAGCCCAAGTCTGGTCAAGAAAAGTTAAACCATTGATTTTCATTGTCTTTTGTCATACCGATTGAATGTACCTACAGGATGGGACAGAACAGAAAACACTGGGTTGACTCAAAATTTTATAAAAGATCGACGGTCTTGATTTTACATTAATGGGACCCAAAAACTATCTGTTATATATCTTTGATCTTGATAGTTATTTTCTACCATAAGGCTAAGGATAGAGAAGAGATATTAGAGAAAGGTAGGGATATAGTAGGGAAATGATTTCAGCGGCTAGAATATTACACGTGTCAAAAAGTATTTAAAAGGCTGTAAGAAGAATATTACACTTGTCAAAAACCAACTGTAGCGTTGAAATCATTTCCCTATTAGCATCCTAAGAGGATTTCAAATTTTCAACGGCTAGAAAACAGCAAAGCAAACCCATTTTCCTACTCATCATGGTCGGAGTCGGACTCCTATTTTTTTTCCTAATAAAACACCGATTCTTCTCTTTCTATGCGGACTCTGTCTCTTTTCTTTTCTACTAATAAAATACGAACTCTCTCTATTTCTCTCTACGCGTCTTTCTATGACGCGGACTCTTTCTCTATTCTGATAAAATACAGACCCTTCCTCTCTGTAACTGACTTTTTTCCCTCTATAAATTTCCTCAAACTCTCCTCCTACTCAACATCTCTCTCTCTCTCTCAAAATCCTCACACCCTCTCCTCTCTACAGAAAAAGAAGATGGGTTTTTCAAGCAGGACCTTCCTTGCAATCCTAATGATGGTGGGATTGTTCACAGGATCCGCTCTCGCACAGTCTCCGAGAGTCTCTCCGGCAGCGGCTCCACATCCAGTACCTCATTCACCTGTCTCTCCGGCACCAGCCACTGCTCCTCCGTCACCCACTACCACGGCTTCGCCTACGAAAGCCTCAGCTCATGTCCCTTCCTCAACTCCCACCTCACCATCTCCCTCCATCGCTATTCCCCCCGCTTCTCATTCTCCCGCTCTCCCCATCTTCACGAGAGTTCTAGTGGCCGGATCCGGTGGCATCCTGGCCGCCGCCTTGCTCTTGCTTTAAATCCTCACCGTCCGATTGCGATCACTATCCCCCATTGATGATGGATGCTTTTTGTTTTTGCTAGTGGATTTCATTTCTTTTATTTGTTTGTAATAATTCCTTTATAGGTAGGTGCCGTTTTATAGAGAGGTTTTTTTTTTTTTAATCCTTTATTATTGTAATTTGATTTATTTATTGATTGGAATGTATAGGTTTATTTTTCCTAAAATTCAACTCTTTATTCTTTTTTTTGCTTTCTTCAACTATATTTATTGGAAGAGTTCCACTGGCCTGAAAACTAGCCTGCCCAACCTATCATGTGTGTATTGGATCATGCTAGTTTTCATTCTTTAAAACAAGAACAAGGTCGTCTTTTCTACTTGATCACATAGACAATTACCGACCAATGGTGTTATGATCCTATGGGCCCGTGTAAAACCCTAATGTTTATCACTCTATGGACATCAGCAAATATATTTTTCTATTTAACAGCACCCAACGCTTCAAAGATGAAGGAATGCTTGAATACTTCTTAATGAGGCAATTGTAGTGGGTCCCACCTTAATTGATCTGAGCCATCCATCCAAGTGCCTCAAAGATAGCTTCACCGATTGCTGCCCCATTGGATACTAGGGATCCATTTAAAGCAAGGCCAATCACGTCAAAGATGGGATCCACTATGCCTGCAGTGGGGTCGCCTCTGCCTTGTCTTTTCTTTGTTAAATACCGGAAATGATATCTGCACCAAGGTGTTTTGATAAACATGTGCTCAACTTGTCGTTCGTGTAGTATTTAAAGGGATGTCAGAGGATGTTACGGTTCTTAAAAGCTTTTTAGGAACGTTAATAACCTTTGACAACCATTTATGGGAAATGATATCTGCGCCAAGGTGTTTTGATAAACATGCACTCCACTTGTTTGTCATGTAGCATTGAAAGGGCTTCAAGAGCTTTTTGAGAACCGTAATATTTATCAAAACACATTGGCCTAGATATCATTTCCCTTAAATAACTATCAAAGGTTATTACCGTTCCCAGAAAGCTCTAAGCCAATTAAAAACGAAAAGATAAGATGGGTTTATCCAATTATAAAAACACGGTTAGTGCCAACATCAGTAGTTAATTAAATTGTGAATAAAATAACAAAAACCCTGAATTCTAGAAAAAACAATGAACGGATGGATATCAATTATAGATAAATCTTGTGAGCACAATCAACTGTGAGAAAAAAAAAAAAAAAAAAAAAAAAACTGTTACATGAGAGAATAAAATAATTATTATAAAATAAAAACTGATTCCCCTGTGTCTTAATACGACTCTAAATCGCCAACTCCTACTAATCAACGTTGGAGATAGCTCCAATTAAAAGGCGGGGATTTAGAACAATAGAGCGACGGCCAAGATCCCGGTCCCACCGATTGCCATTCTGTTAAAAGCTGGGAGAGCGGCCCCACTGGGCTCAGATTCCGATGGAGAATCGGACGGCGCAAATGATGGAGAGATGGGCTGCACAAACGCCGGGGGCGATGCTACATCGGACGATGGAGATGACGCTACATCGGACGATGGAGATGAAGCTAATGGAGATGATGTGGGTGGGGCTGGGGGTGAATCGACAATCACCGGGGAAGGAGATGTGGCGGGTGGGACCGGGCCGGATGAAGATGGAGAAGGGGCGGTGACCGGAGATGTGACGGTGGGTGTCGGAGAAGTTGAGGGCGACTTAACGGCCGGGGGCGGAGAAGCGGGAGCAGTTGCCGATGGTTGCGGTGAGGAGGTTGTCGGTGCGGGCGTGGACGGCTGAGGTGAGCCGGTTGTCTGTGCCGGAGTGGACGACTGGGGCGAGGGGGCTGTTGTTGTCGCCGGAGCAGCTGCCGGAGATTGAGCAAGAGTTGGCCCGGTGAGTAATCCAACCATCATGAAAATTGTAACCAAGGTTTTAGTAGAAAACCCCATCTTCTTATTGGGAGAGTATGAGAGTTTGAGATGGGGTTCTCTAGAGAGAAGGATAGTTCAAGAGAGGTAAAAGATTAGATTGAAAGAGATGGTTTATGGTTATGGGTTGGATTTTTCATTATAGGGTGAGAGGGGAGAGAATATATATGGGAAGGGAGGGGAAGAGTTAGGAGGAGGGAAGAAAATGGACCGTTCAATTCAAAATATGCTATTTATGTTTATTTTCTAAAAATATGTGTAGAAACCCTGGCCCAGATCGATTTGTGAAGGGTTGGGTTCTGTTTTTATTTACGTACTTCATATTTTGTCCAAAAATAGAGGGTGGCAACCGTTCATTCAATTCCAACCGTTGGATCCTCAAATTGATGTATTTTTTTCTTGTGGTCACCTCTTGAAGGCTTGACCCTTTCTTTTTGGCACTTCGTCTGGAGGTCAATTGAGTGGGCCCGGACCATACGTTTTGTGGGGTTCTTATATGAAGGATTGGTAGAAGTATAAGTGGGTCTACTTGTTGGATGATCCAAACCGTTTATCTAGTTCTTGAGCCTTTTTATGGATGTACCATGCATCAAAATCCACACTTTTGAGACATTTAACCCTCTAAATTGTGGGAGTTAAACGGAAGCCAACGTACTATTAAATACCTTCTAATGTAAATTTATCCATTTCTGGTAAATAAATATCGTATCCATGTACTGTAATCTTCTCCGAAGCTATCAAATATCTGTTAATTTCTTTACCGCTATTAAATATCATGGAGTTTTTATATGAGGAAAGGCCTTATAGTCCAATATCTTTCAAAAAGTACAGTACGGCCCACACCATAAAATGATCCAAACTGTCCGTAAGATGGGCCACAACCTAAATAGGATGTGCCCCCAAAATAATTTCCATAGGTTGATCCTAACCATCCAATCTGTAGAAGGTTAGTATCAACCCCCTAATGTGCGGTCCCCCTCTAGATCGGATGCTTATGATCAACCTATGGACATGATTTTTGGGTTGTGGCCCATCTAACGGACGGTTTGGATCATCCTATGGTGTGGGCCGTACCGTACCTTTTAAAAGATACTGGACTATAAGCCCTTTCATCATATAAAAACTCAAATATCATGTACCTTCAGATTTCTCTTTAGCTATCAAATAGCTTATACATGTAAATTTCTTTATAGGTATTAAATATGTTACTTTATATAGTTCTCTACATGTATTTTTACATATCAATTGGAAAAGCCTGGTTGAATTGAGACAACAGGCTGTTTGACAGCCTGAAATCAGCGCATTCACATTCTTCCGAACAGCTGAGATTAAAAAACATGGTTTTTAGGTAGACTAGCTTGGCTTTTGAGGGACACATCTAGGGGTGACGAGGCGTAAACCGACCCTCTCCCACTGAAAGAAACTGAGCATAAGTGAATTAGCAGTATCTTTATCAAAAAACAAGGAACTAAGGAAGTGCCCTTTAATTATGTAACCGCTTTTCGTCCCCCTTTAACTGCACTTTACGCAAACCCTTTATGTAAAAGAATTTTTGCAATCCAAAAAGGACCTTAAGTTAAATACGATCACTTGAGAACAATGGCTATAATGGTTTTAGAAATTATATAACTAATGACTGATAACATGAATATGAACAGAGATTATCACTAAATCTTGGTGATTACGTCTAACACCCTGATGATCCAACGGTTAGATCTTATCAGATCTAATATGATATATTCGACCATCCAAAGGAGTCTTAAAGTCTCATTAGAACTGAGAATATATTCAAATAATCTTATGTGCAAATAAGGACTAATTTTGGTGGGATTCAAAGAAGCCCTAAATTAAGGCAGCCGATATCCGCACAACCATTGACACCAGGGGGCAAACTCATTGTCATATAAGCTTAGCTAGCGGTTTCAATTCCTAAAATGCTCTCAAAAGCCTTTTGGCAGCTGGTTAAAAGTAGGGTTGCAACTTGGGTCGGGTTTTACCCGGCCCACATCAGCCCGAAAATTTTTTTTATGTCATTCTCTATAGGCAAATAGAGGCCATGCTGCATTCTTTTTTTATCGAACCTCAGAACCTGTGTTTTGCATAAATTTTAGTGAGTAGTGTTTAAAAGCTTACAGATCAGTCTGGCCACTAACGAGTTCATTGAGAATTAGAAAATGTTTAAATCATACTTTGTCTAATCATATCACTTATCAGCATGTTTCAATCAACATGTTAAGAATCATAGGTTTTCCCCAAAAAAACCCGTCCCGGCCCGACCCGAGGTTGTTTCTTGGGTAGGATAGGGTTCTAGAAAACCCGACCCGCCCGACCCGAGTTGCAACCCTAGTTAAAAGCATCCACGACAAGCGAGTTGGTTCCTATTTTCAAAATATGGTTGTGCTGATATCAGTTGCCCCTAAATAATAACATGTATTTTTATCGTAATGATTAGGGCTGCAACTCGAGCCGGGTTTTACCCGACCCGCATTGACCCGACCCGACCCGAAAATAGCTTGGGTTGGGTTCAGGTTTCATGGGTTTCGGGTCGAGCCGGGTTGAGCATTCAAAAGCCCGCATGAATCTCGGGTTGAGCCGGGTTTGAAGGGGCCCGACCCGACCCGACCCCAGTTACATAAGTTATAGTATGTACATTTTTTTCTATTATTAGTTAAAAGTTAAAAGTGAAAACCCACGCACCCACTGTTATTGTATGTGAGTGTAATTTCTGCTTCTATGAGTTGAGTTGAGTTGATTCAAGTGTTTGATTCAGCAATGTTTGATTGTAATTACAACATTGTTTGATTATAGCATTGTTTGATTCAAGTGTAATGTGAGTGTAATTACATCATTGTTTGATTCAAGTGTAATGTGAGTGTAATTTCTACTTCTATGAGTTGAGTTGCCTTGCCAAACAAGAATTTACTTAAAAAATTGCGTCAACGTGAAAAAATCCAACCCGACCCGACCCAACCCGAGATTTATCATGGGTAGGGCCGGGTTTGGGAATTGTGGGTTTTCCGGAAAAAAACCCGACCCGACCCGACCCGAGATATTTCTCGGGTAGGGTTGGGTTCTCCAAAACCCGACCCGAGTTGCAGCCCTAGTAATGATGATGACATTTTCCATGTAGTGGATTTGCTAGCGTCGATCGCAAAAGGCATTTCTCGGATGATCTGTTGCATGTGGCAGCAGCCACACAGGTTCACTTTTCAGCACATTTTGTCTTCATTCACGAGGTGGCTGCCGTCACATGCAACAGACCATCCGCAAAATGCCTTTACATACCATCTGCCAAATGCCTTTTGCAACACTAGCAAATCCCCAGAAACAATGGTGTCAGCCATAGAATAAGGTGCTTTATTAGTCCATTGGCTAACAGCATGGGGCCCATGTAGGGGCAGAGCTAGGAATTTACACTTTTGGTGGTGGTGGGGGAACTAATCTATACTATGTGGCTCCGCGCCCTGGGCCCATGTTATTAAGTGGGCCCCATTTAGTAATCTTAAGTTCTTAACAACTAAATATATTACGGCAGTCGCCAGTTCAAAATTGAACTGTAAATTACAAGATCTCCTAGATTTTTCTTAAAATTCAATGAAAATGCAAAAAAACCCAGATGCAAGGGCGCCCTATTGGATCCACATCACCCAAATTTCTTTAATTTGGCATCTTTAATCTTGCTAGATTTAATTTTTAACATTACAATATGGGAAAAAAGGTGGAAATTAATAACTAATGATAAGAAGAAACCCTCCCTTCACTCTCATTTATATAGTTCAACTTATTCAATAATTTATGCAGTTTTTTATTTAATTGGGTGAATAGGGCCAAAATCACACGTTAACTTAGTTGTACCCCAATTGCAGCTTAAACAAGTATTAGTTTTAATTAATTTCATTTTAATATTTGATTTTTTTAAACTATCCTTCCTTTTCTCATCATTAAGCTCTATTATGCTCTGTTTGGTTGCCGGGTTTTTTTTGTTCCTGGGAGTTTTGTGGGAGAGTAAGTTAAATTTTGGTCCCATCCCATGTTTGGTTGCCTTTTAGCACTATGTTTATTTTAATCCCACTCTTGTAATGATTACTTGTGGGGTGAATTTTTTAATCCCACTTTTGTAATGATTGCCTTTTCATCCCATCCCAAGATAACTCCAGGAACAAAAATAAACTCAGGAACCAAAAATAAGCTTGAGAAGAATTTTTTTCTACCCAACAGTTCAAGCAACCAAACAAAGGTTTTTTTTTTTTTTCCCACAATATCTCTAGGGTATTTTTTTCTCCCACATAACCAAACATGGGATTTTTATTTTACCAGGATACTTCCAGGACTTTTTTTTCCCACCTATCTCCCAGGGTATTTTTTTCTCCCACATAACTCCCGGGAACAAAAAAAACCTGGCAACCATACAGAGCATTAATGATTTGAGGAATGCTTCAATGGGGCGCGACGTCACTGTAGTAGAAAGGAATGCCCAGTGCAGCACAGTGGGTCCCCACAATCGAATGATCCGAACTTCCTATTTCATAACCTGTTCGGAAGCCCGGGCAAAACATCAAATTCAAATCACTCCCATAATTACAAATTTTTGATTAGCTGTTAAGAGCTAGGTTGTTTGCTTCTCCCAATTAATTGGGCTTGGGCTTGGGCTTATTCTCTTTTCACCCTTGTGTTTGTATGCTATGTTTGGTTTTTGTCTTGTTTCCTCCTCTACGTGTGTTTCTCCTTGTGCTAGTTTTCTAGTGTAGTTAGGATTGTTATGGAGAGAGTAGAGAAAGAAGAGAGTTAATCTATGGGTATACAAAATTTGATTTTGGAAAAGCACCATCATTATGGGAATGTACACACCGTAGAAAATTACCTCAATCCATTAAGATTTGGTATGCTACAAGTGAATATTTGATACTATTTTTACCCCAAAAGCTTTGCCACTTTAGGTCTTTCGAATGAAATGTACAGTCTGCAATATAAGTACCCCCTCTACAATCCCTGTGGTTAATGATCTACGCAAGTATGATGTTATTGATCTATGCCTCAGTCACTCTCCGGACGCCACTTATGCTCCTTCTATGCGGTCGGATCAGTTGATTTGGCCGGTGACCACAAGTTCCGGCCAAATGCCTTTTAAGAAGACCAAACGCCACTTATGCTCCCTCTGTGTGAAGCTAAAAGAATCCTCACCATTGATCTTGAGAGTTTTGTATGTCTAGTCGTACGTTCTGACTATAATCCCTTTTTTTATTACTATACCTAGTAAATTTCATCTCCGCCGCCATTGCATCGTGAGAAATAAGAGCATTCACTTTTTCATGAATGACTAAGAGTCTAAGACTAAGAAAACTATTTTAGTTAGACTAATCTCCGTCATTGGAATGTTAATGGGTCGATTTCAGGCATAGTTGCAACGGGGGTGAAACCGTGAAAGAATCTCTAATATGTCTTAAGTGCATTGCCCCCTATTAATTTAAACACAACAACTGTTTGTAAAAGAAACTAAGTCTACAAATAACCAATATCTTACTTAATATATGCAGTATGCACCCAAGACCCAACTCAACTTCAAATCAATATGCTTGTAAGTTGTAATAATCTCAATCCCAATCTAATCCAACTACACAGTAGAAAGTAGAAACCCTGTTTTTACTTAAAACAATCTTTTTGTGAAAAAACAGTAAACAATCTATTATTTTACTATACACGCCAGCTCAAGTTCAACGCTGTTGTGACTTGTGAACAACATGGAAGCCAACTAATATTTTGAATTTTAATCTTCTATTATTTTTCACTCGACTTTGTCAGAGAGAAAACACCCACTTAAATGCATAGTTTGATACTTCAGGAAACTAAACAGAAAAGTACTTCACATCCTTCAAAGGCACGAAAGCAAAAACACACTTGGCCATACAAACGCACTCGTGGCCACTAGATCTCGCATTACATGCCACGTGTAGGGCTAAGATAAACCCAGACTGAGTCCCTGTGTTCGTAATGGACCCGAGAGTATGGCCGTGTCTGCGAAACCGAGTTGACGAAAGTAGAAAGAAAAGGAAGCTTCTAAGAAAACAGTGGAATTTAATTTTATAAAATTAGAAAAATAAATCCTCAACGGCTAGGATCCAGCAAGGCAACCTCCATTGCTTAGGTGTCAGTTGATCTTTTAATAGAAAGAAAATTAATTAAATAATCTTTCTTATATTTTTTCCCTGATTATCTCTCAAACCGACTTTCCTCTCTCCCTTTATATATACCCATTCCCTCTCCTCAACTCAAACACCTCAAAAACTAAAACCACTGCCCCCAAATCCTCCTCAGACACCCCTTTTTTCTCAAAAATACGAAGAAGATGAGTTTTTCAAGCAGCAACTTTGCTTCTATTCTGATGATCTTCGGATTGTTGATCGGATCCGCTCTCGGACAGTCTCCGAGATCTGCTCCGGCTGCCGCTCCGACCGTCTCCCCGCCGCCGGTATCTCCTGCTCCGACTACTCCTCCACGAGTTGCTCCTACTCCGTCAACGACTCCACCGGCGGCAACACCTTCTCCGTCCATATCACCTGCTCCGGCAACCATCCATACTCCTCCAGCAGCCGCACCTTCTCCGGCGACTGTTCCTCCGACCCCCGCCACATCTCCTCCGGCACCACCGTCGCCGTCCACCTCACCGATCTCCCAGCCGCCGGCGGGGGCTGCTGCGACTCCTCCGACCGGCACTCATTCGAGCGCCGCCTTCCTGTCCTTGAACGGTGTTGCCGTCGCCGGATCTGGCATGCTCGCTGCCGTTTTTCTTTTCTAGATCTGATCGGAGCTCCATTAGCCGTTGATCTCTCTTAGTTTCGGATTGTTATTTTTCTTCTGGTTGTGTCGTTTTTTTATTTCGATTTCTTCTTTATTTTGTTGGATATCATCATGATCTTGTATGATTCGTAGACGCTGATTTATTTATAGTTGATATTTTTGTGATTCTTTCTTCTCTCTTCATCGTTTCTGCCATTTTTCTTCTGCCACTGATATTTTCATCACCACCATGATTTGATAATGGCACGGACTCAGCTTGGCTTTTCCTTTTTGACTGGCATTTGAGAGCTTATTGGGCATTCTATTAGCGCCTGACAGCTAGTTAAATGTTGGAAGAGAATGTGTGTTTGTTCCATTATTAAAACATGGTAGTGGAAATATCAGTTGCTTTTTTTTATATATTCAGAGATGGTTTTCTTTCTGTTCAGAACTCCACTCTCTAGATTATTTCTGCAAATTTTTAGCTTACTGTTATTCGCACTACCATGTTTTGATAATAACGGCACGAACTCGACCTGTCTTTTAATCTTTAATTGGCATTTGATTCCTACATGCGAAATAATTAAATATTTTAAAAAATAGAGAGTGTTTCGCTCTGTCGTATTATGGAGAGAAGCCTTTGGACAGCTTGTTTCGTACCACCTTCGACTCTTTCTTTTTCATTTTTTTAATGAAAAAGAGGGTTTGCATGTGGATTCTTGGGGAATGTGCGGCATTTTTAGTAATTTTGGTGGGGTGTGTATGACAGCTGTTGATACTAGGAAGGCATGTGCCCCTTCGTACAAATCAATGTAGAAAAGGGCACTGCTTACTAAAAAAAGGTCGTAGGAGAAAAGTATCGAAACTTATTAAGGGAGATGATTTCTTCACCCCCCCTGTAGGATAAAAAGCCCCCCCTTTTAACGTCAGATCACGTTAACTTATCCTACAGGCGGCGAAAAATCCATCACCCCTAATTAATTATAAATGCAATGTGGTGGGCCATTGTGGTGCCACATGTAGTTAATCAGAACCGTATATTTAAAAGGCATTTGCTGTGTAGGTTCCAATTAAAAAATCTCATGGGGAAAAGAATTGGAGGGGGTCTAGCAATGTGGTGGGCCATTGTGGTGCCACATGTAGTTAAACTCGCCAAACGTTGTAAAACTCATTTATGGTGGAGAAAATATTCTGGAATAAGTGGATGTAATGGTGATGGAAGGGAAAACGTGTTTTTAGTCTGTGTTTGGATGTATCTGCATTCAAAAGCGAATTGATACGTTCACCCCTTTTTCTTCCTTGGACCACCCCTTTGTAGTGTAAATTTTACTCATGCTAATGCTCTTTATGGAGGGTAGTGTAGTGCAAATTGAATTTGATCATGTGATTAATTAGGTTAACTCATGCTAATGCTCTTTATGGAGGGTAGTGTAGTGCAAATTGAATTTGATCATGTGATTAATTAGGTTATTTTCCAGCAATGAGAGTTGATTGGTATGGACTTGTAACACCACAATTACAAAATAGTGTATCTATGGTGTTTCGCCTTTCAATTTTCACAATACTTGGCATTCTTCCTAGTCCTATGGAAAAATCGCACTAGAAATCTGAGAGGAGTTTGAGAACCTAAAACGATTTCAGCCGTAATAGGAGAAGTTTAGAAAATAACAATATGGGCTTATTTGCTCATACTCTGTCCATGACACATGTATTTTCTTATTTCTCCTTGTGATAAGAATATGGGCTGAAGGGCCCACGTTTGTGAGGGCTATCGTGACTTTGTGTGTAAATTTCAAATTGAGATTAGGGTTATATAAGATATAAGGTCTCGATGATAGTCCTACAAAGTAATTCATCTTTTTCTTTTCATGTTCCTTAAAGCTGAAGGGGTACCACTCTCAACATCAGGAGGGTACGAGAAGTAGCACTGCCAAGGATGCCAAGGCTAACATCTTCTCCCAAGCGTGGGACGAGAGAGACGTGGACGTGTCCGTACTTTTGGGTACTCTTTGAAGGTGATCGAATCCCGATCGTGAGAGATCAGAAACAGAGTTTGGACATTGGTCACGATCTAACGATCAAATGACTGTTGCGGGGCAGACCCTACACTAGCCCACAATCGTGATCAGGCTCGATCTAACTGTCAGATTTCAGCCCGAATTGATCAGCTATCCTTTGAAGGTGTACTTCAAAGTGGGGGCAAATATTGTCTTAAGTTAAGCAACATCAATAGCACGATTTAAAGAAAATTTGTTCCATTTTCTTATTGATTCTTTAAATCTCCGCCATATTTTCCAACAATCTTAAGGTAATATATGTAGAGATCTTCATGGCGCTTCAATCAGCCAAGCAAATGACCTAAGATTTCATCGAACTCGAGTGATTCAACAAATACAACTTCAAAAGGTGGCAAAAGAAATTTCACTTCATTCTCGCCACCTTCAAAGTGGTTCATATTCTCACCACTCCAAATCCGACAGTTGGTTCACTTTGCAATTTGGGTGTAGGATCTGTGTCGTAACAGTTGAAAGCTGCTTGGGTATGATCTGGAGCATAGGGTGGCGACAAGACACATAGCAATTATCGATGATCGATCGGCTTGCGATCTGAACCGCAAGATCTTGTACCAACAACCAAATCCTAATTGGGTGCGATCTAAGCCACAGGTTGGAAATCGATCACGATCCAACAATCAAACGGTCGTCATGGGAAAGACCTGAGTTTTGATCGTAGAATCACGATCTAGTGTGATCTAACAGTCAAATAAGCAATCCGCAATGATTCGGTCCGAGAAATGACGCTTTTTAAACAGAAAACCCAACGGATGGTCTATAAATTGGCAATGACTTTTGCTGTGTCAACGCCATCTTTTACTGAATTGACCTCAACTTTTAGTAATGTGACCCCATCTTTTCTGAGTCGACCCCATCTTTTACTGAGTTCGCAACTTGTCGAGTCAACCTAATTTTTACCGATTCAATTCGTTTTTTGCTGATTTGATCCTTTTTTTGAAATGGCAATAATTATATATAGCAAATCTAGGAGGCCGAGATGGACCACCCATATCTACAATAGGAAGCAAGAAAGAAACATGAACGAAGAAAAAACAAAATATAGAGAAAACCCCTTTGCTGATTTGATCATTTTTATTTTTTTTACAAATTCTTCTTCTTTTTTGTCTTCCTCTTCTTTTCTATTCTTCCCGTGTCTTCCATTTTTCGACGGCGATTCTTCTTTTTCCTTCTTCTTCCTCCATCTATTCTTCCTCTCCCTCTTCTTCTTCCACCTTTCTTCCTCTTCCTCATCTCTTTCTTCTGTCTCTTCTAAATTGCAGCTGAGTTGTAGCGAAGATCGGCGGTGGTGGAGATGAAAAAATGAAAATAAATAGGAAAGAAGAACAAGAAGAGTGCAAAATGGTCTTTTGGAATGTACCGAGCACTCCAAACACAATAGGGCTGAAATTACCATCCAACCATAAATTCAGAAATAAAGCATAATTTTTTTGTAAATTGCCTGGGTAAAAATGGAGCCTAAGAAACTTCAGAGTCACTTATTTTTCTTACAAGCGGATAGTTAATTGAAGGAAGTACTCCTATAAACATCTAAACTCATGAGTTATTTTCATTTTGTTTTTCCAGGCTTCCCTTTTTAGCTAGCTTTTCTTGTTCTGATATTAGCTCTTCCTGGGTGTCCACCTCTTCCTTTATTTCATCAACCTGCATTTTCATGAAGAACATAGATTATACAAGATCACTTCCTTTTAAACAAACCTAATATAGCAAATCCTTTTAAATTCTAATCAAACATCCCTCATCCCCCAACTGAGGCAGGGCTTAGGAGTTGTAAACAGTTCAAAAACGTCGAACACATTCAAGTCACTTGATGCTGGAACTTGAGTAGATTTTCCTATTGAAATACATAAATTTCAAATTTTAATATATTTCTACATATTTTCATTAGAAAACTACCCATGGAAATTTTCGAGAAGTCTACTCAAGTTTTTGTTTGAGTCGACCGAGTCAGCTGTGTTCTAAGTAAAACTCACCGATTTTGAATACCATTTGTGAGACCTACAACATGATGCTGTGATATGCACTTCTAGACCTCTTTAGCACCTTGTTGTAGGGGTACAAGGGTCGATTTTTGTTAAAGTATAAAAAGATAAATAACGCCTTTCTCCAACAGCTTAAGCTTTTGGACAAGTTGGTAAGTTAACATGGTATCAAAGCCAAAGGTCTCGAGTTCAAACCTCTCGGATAGCAAAAATCCACATGTGATAGTCGGCCCAAAGTTAAGCTTTTGAGAAGTTGGTAAGTTAACAATTTTTGAGAATTTGGTGACCCAAGTTGTACGCCTACCTTGCAGGCCTCATCACCAGCTCCACATATGGGCCAATCACATATGACGCTTTCCCTCTAATTAACTATGTGCTATATCGTAAATTAAAAATCCCATAGGATTTACTTGTCTTTTATAAAGAAATCGTGATGGATCTCTATCATATCATATTTGGGTCGGCCAAAAACCCTGAGAGAAGAATTCATATCATATTCGAATCTATGTTATCTATGATATATTGTTAATTTCTCACACGTCTAACATGATTATCTTTATCACTTCATATTTTATTGCTTAAAGCCTAAGCTAAAGTGCCTACGCTAAAGTCTAAACCCATGGCAACTTTTCCGATAAGGTCCATTTATATTTCATAATATTTTTAGGGCAGTGATAAATCGACCCCCAAATATCTTAAATCGACCCCTTCTGTGTCTTTTTCTCTCCTCGGGGGTGGATTTAAGATATTTGGGGGTCGGACGAAAGTGAAAATGACAGACGATTTGGTCATTTCTATAAAACTTTTCCTGTTTCATGGGATTGGAGCCCTAATTCCTTGTCTTCTTGTGCGCGTGTCATAGGACTTAATATCTGTCTTTTTTAACAAAACGGATTCCCGTTTTTTCTGGCAACCCTCTATTTTTTATCTATTACTATACTGTGTTCATTAGCTTAGAGCTTAAGATATAAACCATGGTGAGAATGCTGTTAACAGCTATCAAATCTTGTTTTGGTATTCTCACGTTACTCACTTTCTAATATTTCTGTCATTGATGTGGGACAAGTTTGAAATAAGAAAAGTTATTATCTAAGGAGTACTTTCTGAAAAAAATCATATCATATATAGTTGGTGCAACTCAAATGTGGTGTATGAGTCATTTAATCCATAGAAAAATTATTTTACAATGAAGCAATTTGAGCTTATTTTAAACTAAAAACACTCAAATGTGATTGTTAACTCTATTCACAAGATAACCATCCACAGAATGAATCTAAGATCATTCTATTTTACAGCCATCTGTTCATCACCTCATGGTTGAGAAATTGCAGATATTGTCCTTCATTGACACTCAAATTATTGTTTTAAGTCTAACTAAAACTAAAATCCAATGGAATAAATTAGTTCTTAAAATGAAAATCTATGAATAATACCTTCTTAATGGCGCTCATAGTTAGTTTGGCATCCTTCTCAGCTTCTTCTGATACATGCTCAACTGATAAAACTACATCCTTTAACTTTCCATTTGGAAGCTTTTGTCCAACCTCCAATAATTCCTTCTCCACAACCTCTGAAACCTCTTCCACATCCTTAGCTGTTTCTTCCACCATTGTTTCCACTTGACCTAAACATAAAAATCCAAAGGCAACAATAAAAACCAATCATCTAACGCTGAGGCCCTGATTGTTTTGGATTTTGGAAATTGATTTTGAGCCCAAAACTGATTATTGGATTCAAAATTGCATTTAATTTTGAGTCCAAAATTGATTCTGAGCCACAAACTGATTTTTTTTTCCCTAAAATAAATACCTTTGTTGGCCCATAAAACCATTCTTACCTTCTATTTTTAGGAATTTGTCCCATTTTCTCTTCCAAAATGGAAAAAATAGATATAGTATGGTAGCCAAAACCTGCCAACTTGCCCTACATGACAAACCAACAACACAAGCATAGACAAATCCTTCAATTATAAAAGCACAGATAGAGAGAAAATAACTGAATTATCAACCCCAATAGTTAGGATTAGTGGATTACCACTGAGAAAAAGTGGGTTTGGACGCTTGTGGACCTGGTGATTGTTGGTTGTCTTCCCTGCAGTATCAAAACACAAATTAGCGTGTGTAATTACTGCCCCTTTGACCTTAAAGAAAAAAAATTACTTTCGGCGACTATTACCTTGCTGTCGCATTGATTTTTCTTTGAACATCTCGAGAGACCCCTTGTTTAACAGAGAAGCGGCATCCGTGATTAAATTTAATGTTCTTTGGAATACGAGGAGGACAGGTATGAAGGTGAGAATAATAGCAGAGGGGGAGCGATCTTGTCATTGCCATAGTCATGAATCTCAGCAAAATTATTTGAACATATGATTACTTATATCTAGTCTAAAGAAAACCATGTGCAGTGTTACCATATTTAATCCATTAGACATTATCATATTTCCACTTGATATGACCATAGATAGTGACGAACAAAACTTGGCTACGCAACTGCACAACGCACGCAACACATTAAAATAAAGAGGAAACAGGGGGTGTGGAAATATCAAACATGGGTGTGAAAAATATCAGACAATGGAATATTGATATTGCCACAGGAACCTCCTGCGCAACGTTGCGTAGCCAAGTTTTTTTCGATAGTGGTGGATGAACAACTTAACCAATAACTTAGGTTAAAATTAAATAATAAACTATGTTAGGAAGGCATTTATGTGGTCCATCTGTAAATTAGGCCTAAATGAGTCCAAATATAAATAGGAGACACTGATAAAATTAATCCTTGGTAAAGTAATCATGTATTTTATAACGTTGCCGTAAAATGGCATTTTTTTAGGGCAATAACAGTGCGAATTTACAAGAAGGGCCTAAAGACTTAGTGCTGAAGACTTCTGAAATTCAAGAGTAATTTTTGACTAACATATCTCAAGAGTATTAGTAATCTTTCTAATGTACATAAAGATAGAGATTGATCAGAAGAGACTATTCAATCTTAATTAAAATTTGAAGAATCTGATTCCCTAATTGCATGTGAGAATCTTGGTTGGTTATCCTCTAGACTTTCTTTTTGAGCTGGTTATCCTCTATACTTTCTTTCTGAGCATTTCCTTGATCAATTTCAACCTCTTTCTTCATTTCGTCATCTTCTTGATTGACAAATGGCTCGACAAGTTCTTCCACATCTTTCTTCAATTCATCAACCTGCATTCATAATCACATAGAGAATTCAGAAAGATAGAATATTACTAGTACAAATATCCACAATACAAATAGAGGAGCAAGCCCTCAAGCAGTTTGAACTTGAAACATCAAACAGCCAAAATACAGTTTCTTCGGTTAACACAAAAATCCTGTGTAGTCGACTAAAGTTAGATCATTCCTGAAAACTAGTATAGGCTATGGAGATCAGACCTTGTGAATGAATTCTAACGTTTCTTCGGCATCCTTATCAACTTTTTTAGCTATGTTCTCAACTAACAGAGCAGCAGCCTTGAGTGGCCCATCTGAGGGGAGCTTATCTGCCACATCTGAAAATACCTTCTCCATTGCCTCTGCAACCTTTTCCACAACCTCGGCCGTATTTTCCACCTGATCTGAACATCCAACGTCCAATATGTAAATTACTTAAACACAGTTTGATCTAGGACTGATATATACGTGTCGTTCTATATTACGGGTATTGCTTAGAAATACAAGTGCACAACATATTTACACAAAGAAATTCTCTTATCCTTACCTTCTAATTTTTCCAATTCCCCTTCTTTTTGCTTCCAAAATGGTAGAATTATAGAAATTATTGACCCAAAAATGCATCTTAGCCTGCATAAGACAGCTCAAAGTCACTAATCAGACTAAATTTTTGATGTATTATAACAGACAAAAAAAATAAAAGAAAGGTTTGAATTAGAAATACAATAGTTTATAGATCATTACCAGTTATGAAGATTGGGTTTTGGAAGATTTGAAGGTGGAGGCAGAGATGGAGGATTGCTGCCCCTGTATCAAATTAATGCCATAAAAGTTAAATAAAACAAACCAATTTAACAGAAAGTTACATAATACACCATATGTCTTGACCAAATCCAATTGTTAATTCATAAGAACTCCAAACAGATTTTACAATGTAAAGTGGTTAGTCAGGAACAGACAAACTCAGGGTGCCACGTACTAAAATGATGCCCCCATTTAAGGTATCAAAAGTGGGGTAAAAAACGGGAAAACTGAGTGATTTCTAATGAAACTTACATCATTCCATAGAGTTTACTAAGCTCTCCACGCTTGACATGGGTCAATTGAAACCCTCTATTTACCAATAACCAGCATCCATGTTTAATGGTCGATATCTCGAGATGATGAAAAGGATTACGGTTACGAGAATGCGATCCATATCGAGAGGGAAGATGGGGGCCATGATGGTTGTAAAAAGCAAGTGATCTTATCATAGACATGGTTCTTAATCTATGTTCAACCTTAAAACCAGGTGAAACTCAAATCCTCTGTAATTTATACAGATGACTCAACTCTGGAGCAGAAATGGAGCTTGTTTATTGGTATTTGATGCACAAACGAGCAATTAACGAGCAGGTTCCTATGATCAGAACTTGCTTATACCGTCACATATATATAACGTACACCTTTCTTTCTTATGATACTTCTAGATAAAGAAGAATGGAAGATCAAAACGTGTAGGCTGTTTCAACGATTTACACGCAAGAAACATGGGTACATGGTAAGAAAGTTCGGGGGGTGGTGGATGTATCAATCCGTGTTGTGGACCAACATAACTTTTGGAGGAGTGCTAATATCTCTGGCCCGAATTATTCTTCTTGTCATTCTAATAGACCAACATGAATGTGTGGCGAACAATAGAGAACAACTACAAAGAAATAGCTCCTCACAGTTCCCCTAATGAAAACTATTTCCGTAATTCTTTATCTTAGAGATTGGATGTATGTTGAGTTACCAAATGATAATGTCTGGCCGAACTTTTCTAAATAGGATTTTTCAAACAGTGATACCGAATGAGGACTTTGTCAAGCATCACCCACCCAACATGTTAGGGCTGCACAAAAAACCGGCCAAACCGATAAACCGAACCGAACCGGGCCTTTCGGTTTGGTTTGGTTCGGTTTTTCTCACCATTGGTTTGGTCACGGTTTAGAATTTTACCGAACCGATCCCATTGGTTCGGTTCACAGCGAAAATTAACCGAACCGAACCGAGAAATGGAGGAAAAGACTTACTGATTTTGTGTCATGATCAAATTTAAGGTGAGTTATTTCATTTGCATAGAGAAGATGGGTGATTTAAACAAGGGAGGTGTGTCTATATCAATTCCTTGTACTCAAAAGTAAAGAATACATTCACTCCTTTCCCTTAGACCACGCCTTAGAAGTGTAAAAAGAATAGTCCTAAATACTTAGAGGGACTGTCCAAAAGAAGAAGGGGGGGGGGGGTTTGTACCGGATAAACTGTGAACCGAACCGAACCGGTCAAAATCGGCTTGGTTATGGTTTGGATTTTGTCCAAACTGATCTGATTGGTTCAGTTAAAAAAAACTCCCTAAATCGAACCGGTCCGAACCGTGTGTAGCTCTACAACATGTGACAGGACCATTAAAATAGTAAGCCACTTTGTGAAACAACCAATTACTCCAGAAGCTTAATTAAGCAGTTACACTTGGTCTTATTTAAGCCTTTATACTTCAACACTCCCCATCATGTGTGGCCCCTCTTTTTTGGGTTGGCCATACACATAGGCAATAGCTCTCATGCCCTGTTAAACAACTATTTACTTTAAAAGACTACGGATGGGCCAAGACGTCGAGTAAAGTCTCCGTCATCTTCAAAAGCGGAGTGGTTAGGTTGAGTCTTCGTCGATCGGGTGGTTGGGCGCAATCTAATAGTATATATTGAGGGGTGAGAACAGAAAAGTCTTTGTCACGTGGCTCCTTCCACGCAATTACGGGGTTTTCTAGAACAAAATTTGAAAGTGAGAACCTCTTTCTTTATTTGGTTTGACTACTTGAGCCGGATGAGAGGAAACCTTCAAGTCCGGTTTTTAAGGTGGAAGGGGGGGATCCTATAGGAACCTATCCCAATTTTACTTTTGCCAGACCCATAGCTAAAAAAACCTACTTTCTTACGATTATGAGGTTCCTCTGTTAGAGTTGGCGTTATGTAATCATTTATTCTTCATCACAGTCATTACGGTTTAGACTGATAAAATTAGTAGTAATCAGACATTTTCTCTGTTAGAGTTGGCGTTATGTAATCATTTATTCTTCAGCACAGTTATTACGGTTTAGACTGATAAAATTAGTAGTAATCAGACATTTTTGCCAGTAGGATAGTTGCTTGCAAAACTAAAGTCATACACTTTCTTTTAATTTTCCTTTTGTATTGATTTTTCTTAGTTTAATTTTGGATATTTTTATCTTTTCTTGGATAAATATTTTAAATTTTTCACAAAGAGGAGGAAGATGTTTAAAAAGATCGATTTAGGTGGAGTTGTTGTGGGTTAGAGAGAGAGAGAGAGCATTGAATATCTCAGATGGAGATGTAAAGAGAATAGAGGAGTAAAGATGTGTTAGGACTTAGGAGTACATTTGTATGGAGACTTTCTAGGAATTTGGAAAAGGGTTGTGGTTTTTCAGAGAGAGAGAGAGAGAGAGAGAGAGAGAGAGAGAGAGAGAGGGAGATTGAATATCTCAGATTTGAGATGTAAAGAGAATTTTAAGGAGTAAAGAAGTGTTACTTATGGTTTTGGAGAGAGAGAAGAGTCCAGGAAGCACAAGGAGGCTTTACTTTATAACGTAACGTACTATATAAATTTCACTATAGCTGTTAAATACCTTCGACATGTAAATTTTTTATAGCAATTAAATAGCTCACACATTTAAGCTATGGCTGGTTTTACTAAAATCAAGTAATTTTTGCCTAAATAGTGTTCCTACAGAGTGCATAATTTTAAAACATAAAGGTGCAATTTAAAGTCCTTATTTAAGAAAATTATATGGATTCCCTTCTCCCCATCTTTCATCACAGAACTACCCAAGCTAGGATCAAATGTTCACCATAGGTCGGGTGCAATTCGGGTCGATTTTTGGGAATTTTGGTTGAGCTCTTACCATAAAATCACGGCGGGAGGGTTCAGGTTGATTCCACTTCAGTTTTTTAGCAAAAGCTCAACCCCACGCGACCCAAATTGCACCCCTAGCCATGGGACCTAGAAGTCTCCCACTGCACACCTGGCGGTGCCCACTTGAACAACAAATCCAATCACCATACAGATTGGGCCGTCTATAATCCTTGGTAAATCATGTATTTTATAATGCCGAAGTCGCCCTAGTAAATTGGCATTTTTGGGAGCAATTACAATACTCATTCATAAAGAGGGCCTAAGACTTGGCGCTTACAGACTTCAACAATTCAAGAGTAATTTTGGACAGACACGATCTCACAAATTCTAGGTGATTCTTTTGAAGAAGTTCTTGCAATATATAAGCAGAGATTGGTTTGTTACAATTGATATGTAATTGGTTTCCGAATAGATCTAGAAACATTTTTTTTGATAGGTAAGCTGGGGTTTGGCGGAGACCCCTGCCGGTTTATTAAAATGAGAAAGATGAAACACTCACCGTACACCATACAAACTCTAACCCTATATCATAAGAGAACAATAACAAGACCCCTATCCTTAGAAGCAGAATCTTAGGAAAGGAAACTCGAAAACTCCTAATAACAAAAGGCGTCTATCATCCTCCGGCTCTCTGGCTCTTCTGCAAATTCTGATGGTCTTTTCTCCAAGAGTATTAGTAATCTTTCTGATGTACATAAAGATTAAGACTGATCAATCTTGTGGAAATTGAGGACAAACTGATACACAAATTGCATGTGGAAATTGTGGGTAGGTTATCCTCTATACTTTCTTTTCGTTTCCTCCATCGATAACCGGCTCTGATAACTTCTCAGTGTTTAACTTCTTTTCATTCTCCGGCTCTGATAACTTCTCAGTGTTTAACTTCTTTTCATTCTGTTCTTGATCAATCTCAACCTCTTTCTTCATTTTGTGATCTTCTTGATTGGTAAACGGCTCAACAAGTTCTTCCACATCTTTCTTCAATTCATCAAACTGAAATAATCACAGACAAATAGAGGTTTCAGAAAGAGAGAATAGTCTTAGTACAAAGATCCAGCATACAAGCAGAGGAGAAAACACTCAAGCAGTTTGTGCCAAACAACCAATTACTCCAAAAGCTTAAGCTGTTGGAGAAGGGGTTATTTAATCTTTCGTATGCCACATGATACGGATTTTTAATATCAATGAGTTTTGAACCGAGGACCTTTCCTCTGATACCATGACAAACAACCAATTACATAAGTTGTTGGAGAAGGTGTTAGTTAATCTTTCATACTTAAACAGTTAGAACATCAAACATCCAAAATACAGTTTCTTCTGTCAACACAAAAATCAAGCTAGATCACTCCTTAAAGCTAGTGTAGACTATAGAGATCAGACCTTGTGAAGGATCTCTAACGTTTCTTCGGAACCCTTATCCAGTTCTTTAGATACGCGCTCAACGAACAGAGCCGCATCCTTAACCGGCCCATCTGATTTTTCTGCCACATCTGTAGATGCTTTCTCCATTGCCTCTGCAACCTCTTCAACCACTTCGGCCGTATTCTCCACCTCTTCTGAACATCCAACGCCCGATACGTAAATTAAACACAGTTTAATCTAGGACTGATATATACTAGGCTCATTGCTTAGAAATACAAGTGCACAACATATTTCTACAATGTAATTCTAGAAAAACAAGTGGCATCCATATCCTTACCTTCTATTTTTAGGAATTCCTCTACATCTTGCTTCCAAAATGGTAGAGTTATTGAAATTACTGTAATTACAATGTCTCTTAGCCTGCACAAGACAGCCCAAATTCATTCATCAGACAAATTTTTTGGTGTATCATAACGGGAAAAAATAAAAATAAAAATAAAAACAGAAGGCTTTAATTAGTAATCCAATAGTTAGTAGATCATTACCAGTTAGGAAGGTTTGGTTTTGGGAAATTTGAAGGTGGGAGATTGCTTCCCCTGTTTCAAATTAATGCCATAAAAGTTAAATAAAACAAACCAATTTAATAGAAAGTTCTAAAATACACCATCTGTCTTCACCAAAACAACTGTTAATTCGTAGGAACTCCAAACAGATTTTACAACAAAAAGTGGGTAGTCCTCAACAGACAACCTCAGGGTGCCACATACTAAAATGATGCCCCAATTAAAGGTAAAAAGAGAAGAAAAAGGGGGAAAGTGAGTGATTTCCAATGAAACTTACACCATTCCATAGATTTTACTAAGCTCTCCGCGCCTGACTTGGGCCAATTTCACCCCTTGATTCACCAACAACCAGCATCCATGTTTAAGAGTTGAAATCTCGAGCCGTTGAGAAGGATTGCGGTTACGGGCATGCGATCGAGAGGGAAGATGGGGGCCATGGTGGTTGTAAAAAGCAAGTGATCTTATGATTGACATGGTTCTTAATCTCTGCTCAACCTTCAACTAGCTGAAACTCAAATTCTCTATAATTTATTCAGACCAAACAACTCACAACAGGAATATGGAGCTTGTTAATTGGAATTTGGTGCACAAACGAGTAATTAACGAACAGGTTTCTAAGATGGGGACTTGCTTAAACACTCACCTATATGACTTATATATAACATACACCCTTCGTTCTCATGATACTTCTGGACAGAGAAGAACGGTAGATCAAAACGTTTATGTTGTTTCAATGACTTGACTTGCAATAAACATGGCAGGAGACTTCTGATCTGAGGGTGTATATATCAATTCGTGGTGTTGATCAATATAACTTTTGGAGGAGTGCTAATATCACTGTCCCAAATTATTTTTCTTTAACTTCGTACCAACAGGAATGTGTGGCGAACAATACAGAATGACTGAGTAGAGAGTACTCGAATCAAATGTGACCACACAAAAACGTGATTTTGACGTCAAAGAGAGTTAAAGTTCCCCCACTTTTCACGTCAAATCACATCATAGGTGGGGCGCATGCGTAATGCAGGGGGGGTGAAAATATCTCTCCCAAGTAATATTCTTTCTTCTTTATGAACAGGGGTCCGTTTAATATTTTAATTAGGAGGAATGCTAGATTGAAGGGAGCCCTTGCAAAAATGAGATGAAATGGCTGTCCCATTGGTTGCACGTCTCTCTAAAATGTAAAAGTGAACAAATGTTAAATGCAGTTTGGTGATGTGCAGCCAATGCGAGAGCCCTTTTCATCTATTTTTCAAGGGCTCTCTTCGGTCTAGCATTCCTCTTTAATTAGATTGGTGGTCCCTGAAGAAATTTTCATTGCACAAAAGTAACACGTGTAGCTATGTATTTTTCGTGGGTCCGATTCCAGAGTTTAGGACTGAGGGAACAAGATGACCCAAGATTTTAGAAAAAGACATAATTTCTTCGCGAGTTTGGCATATGGTTTATGTGCTTTGAATGATTCATTAATCAGAGGATGTAGACACCGTCTTGAATGGTTATCTAATTCAGCAATACGTGTAGGTGGGCAAACTACTATATTAAATATGAGAAATTAAGGGCAGAGAGAGAGAGAGAACATCTCTCTCCCTTGATTTTTAATCCAAGAGAAATCCCGGTTTTTTAACTTTTCCATGATTCAAAAACCAAGGCACCATGTTTTGTCTCCTTCCGCCCTTTACATTTTCACGGTCGGACATCATATAATTTCTCATTAAATATAGACTTGAATTGTCGTTTTCTTGGTTAGCAAGTAAATGAATTTCATCAATAAATATGATCCGCAGCGGGGAGTCGATCGATTTTGAGTTTTGATGATGTTGGAGCTACACGTTTGATGATCCAAACCATTCATCTCCGTGGCCCTGTTTTGGGGAGATCATGCTGCAAGAAGCTTCTCCCAATTTGGATGGTCTCAAGTTATATATGTGGGAGACAAGAAATTATATGGTGTAAGGGCTTACAACAATACGGCCTTTTGTACGGTGGAAGTACCACCCTTAACTCTTGATGCAACAGCAGCTCCTCAAAAAGCTCAAACAGTGAGCTGCTGTTGGATCACATATCAAGGGCTGTACCCCTACCGTTTTGTTGTAAGCCGTTGCACCATATAAAATCTCTGTGGGAGACTATTTCTAAATGGGCCCCAAGAGATAAAAGATTTGGAGGGGTCCCACCTGTATTTTGTACCATGTGAGGAAACTGGAACAAGGCGAGTGCTCACTAATCATCTAGAGAGCGACCAATCCTCTAGAACAGACCATTTTAACACCATCAGATAGATTGATGGGAGAAGACCACAACCCTAGCTAATCGCAGATTTGTTCAATAGGATTCGAAATAGTGTAGAAGGTCACCCCATCCGTCGATTGACCAGCGAGGCAAACCAATTAGCTAGGAATGGAGGATTTGGAAGGAGACAACTTGAGACCAGACGATGAACTCCCACAGGTTGATCCCCCATCAAAATTCAAAAATTTGAGAACAAACTGGTCTCATGGAACAAGACCGCTTCTCCATCAAAAGGAAACTAAACATAATACTTTTTTTATTTGGTTAAAATATTTCGAACGAAATTACCGGGATTTCATGCGGCAGTCCCAAATTTCACACGAAATTTCGAGATTTCGGCTGAAATTTCGGTTCCGAATAACTCCAAAATTTTAGCCTAAACCGAAATTTAAAACCATGGTAATCAGACAATTTTGCCAGTAGGATAGTTGCTTGCAAAACTATAGTCATATTCTTTCTTTTCATTTTCCTTTTGTATTGATTTTTCTCAGTTTAATTTTGGAAATTTTTATCTTTTCTTAGATAACTATTTTAATCTTTTCACAAAGAGGAGGCAATATGTATAAAAAGATTTAGGTGGAGTTGGTGTGGGTTAGAGAGAGAGAGAGAGAGCATTGAATATCTCACATTAGAGATGTAAAGAGAATATTAAGAGTAAAGATGTGTTAAGGAGTATGTTACGGTCCTGAGTGGGGCCCGCCTAGGTATGTGACTGGTGAGGCCCAGCCTAGTATGGGACATGTTTAAAGGACCTTGCCTAATGCATTCCATTAGCTTTGGAGCTTTTGGCATATTGGTAAGGTACCTAACATTTAGAATCAGAGCACCCACCACGTCCCGTGTTTGAGTCACGGAAGGGGCGACCTGTGGAAAGGGCTATCTGGAAAAAAGGCCAGGGTGAAAGTCGTCACAGAGTGGGCCACTGAGGACTGCGGATTCGGAAGTGTGGTAGTATGTTATAGTCCTGAGTGGGGGTCTGCCTAGGTATGGGACTGGGTGGGACCTTGCCTAACGCGTTCCATCAGCTCTGGAGCTTTTGGCGTATCGGTGAGGTACCTAACAGAGTACATTTGTTTTGAGACTTTCTAGGAATTCGGAAAAGGGCTATGGTTTTTCAGGGAGAGAGAGAGAGAGAGAGAGAGAGAGAGAGAGAGAGAGAGATTGTTGCCAAAGCACACAAAGGGGGAAACAAATTTTTTAGAGGGGGAAATATGGTTGGACGTTTTTCAAAGAGCTCCCAAAGGTTGTGTAGAGTTGGTGTTTTAAGAAAAGTTAGGATTGAATTTGAATTGAAAGTTTTCAATATGAGAGCTCTTTCTTTTGGCTTGTTTCAAATTCTCACCTATGACTTGCTTTTCCTTTAGTTTCTAAATTGGATTTACTTCTAATATTGATTTCTTGCAAGCCAAGGCATGCCATTATGTACAAGAGAGATTTTTCAAGACTATTCTAGAAGCTCACACATATTGGAAACAATCAATTTTATGAAAGATTCCCGTCCAAAAAAGGACTGTCCAACGTTGGCGCTCATTGTTTACCTATTTAGAGGCAGAATCAAGAAAAGTCGTAAACTAAATAGTTGTAGATATTTTCGAGACGTTTCCAAAGTGTATAAGTGCAAATTTTTTGAATTAGTAGATAAAGAGTTATGACCGTTTTAATAACCTTTTTCTAGAAAGGGCTAATAACCATATTAGCCCTTTCTAGAAACACCATATGGAAAAGAATCTTTTTGATGTTCTTTAAATTTTGGACACACCCACCATGGGGACGCCCAACTGGGCGACCTATAAATGGGAAATGATATCTCCGCCAAGTGTTTTGATAAACATGCGCTCGACTTGTTTGTCGTGTAGTATTTAAAGGGATTTCAGGGGATAGGGGATATTACGGTTCTCAAAAAGCTCTTTCAACCCTTTAAATACTACACGACAAACAACTGGAGCGTATGTTTATTGGAACACTTAGGGCAGATATCATTTCCTTGTAAATTAGGCTTAGATGCGCCCAAATATGAATAGGGGAGACTGATAAAAGTAATCATTGGTAAAATAAGGGCAGTGATAAATCGGCCCCCAAATACCTTAAATCGACCCCCTATGTGTCATTCTCTCTCCTTTGGGTTAGAGAGAGAAAGAGGAGGGAAAAAGACACATAGGGAGTCGATTTAAGATATATGGAGGTCGATTTATCACTCCCCTAAAATAATCGTGTATTTTATAATGTTCCTCAGAAAAATGGGATTTTTTTTGGGCAATAGTTAGCAGTACAAATTTACAAAGAGGGTTTAAGGCTTACTGCTAAAGACAGAGAAATTCAAGAGTAATTTTTGACACACATTTTAAAAATAAAATAAAAAACAGACATGAACTCACCAATTCAAGGTAAATCGTTTGAAGATGTTCCTCCAATATATAAATAGATTGGTTTATTACAAATTTACAACTGATATGAACAGACCAACATGGAATTGGTTTCTTATTAGGTTTAGATACATGCCCTAAGAGTTACAAGAGTATTAGTAATCTTTCTGATGTACATAAATATAGGGAATGTTCAGAAGAGACTGTTCAATCTTATTTAAAATATATGCCAGAAGAATTACAAGAGTATTAGTAATCTTTCTGATGTACATAAATATAGGGATTGTTCAGAAGACTGTCCAATCTTATTGTAATTTTGAAGAATCTGATACTCTAATTGCATGTGAGAATAATCTTATTGGTTATCCTCTATACTTTCTTTGTGGGCTTTCCTTGACCAATCTGTTCTTGATCAATCTCATCCTCATTCTTCATTTTGTGATCTTCTTTATCGTGCTCCACGAGCGCTTCCACATCTTTGTTCAATTCGTCAGCCTGCATTCACAATCCCATAGAGGATTCAGAAAGATAGAACATTACTCAGACAAAGATCCAAAATACTAGCAGAGGAACAAGCCTCTCAAGCAGTTTGAACTTCAAACATTCAAAATACAGTTTTTTCAATTAACTCAAAAACCCTCAAAGCTAGTATAAACCGTAGTTTCAAAACTCTCCCGTGTCATAGTTGACTCGCCTGAGTCAACACATTTTTACCTTGGTCGAGTTCTTGAAACAATGGTATAAACTATAGAGAACGGACCTGTTGAATGAAGTCTAAGGTTTCTTCGGCATCCTCTTCCACTTCCTTAGAATTTTGCTCAACGAACAGGGCCGCACCCTTGTGTGGCCCACCATTATGTGACCCATTTGCAGGAAGATTATTTGCCACATCTGTAGATCCCTTCTTCATTGCCTCTTTGACAACCCCGGCCATATTTCCCACCTTATCTGAACATCCAACGTCCAATATGTAGATTAAACACAGTTCGATCTAGGACTAGATATATACGTGCCGTTCAAAGTTACGCTCATTGCTTAGAATTACAAGTGCACAACAAATTTTCACAAAGTAATTCTAGAAAAACAACTGGCATCCATATCCTTACCTTCTAATTTTTGAAACGCCCCTCCTTTTTCCTTCCAAAGTGGAAGAATTATAGCAATTATTGGCCCAAAAATGCATTTTAGCCTGTACAAGGCAGTCCAAACTAATTGATCTAGACAAAATTATTGGTGTACAATAACAGAAAAAAGAAGAAGGAAAAGAAGGATAAAAGAAACGTTTGAATTAGTAATCCAATAGTTAGTGGATCATTACCAGTTATGAGGATTGGGTTCGGGAAGATGAGGATTGGGTTCGGGAAGAATTGAAGGTGGAGGTACTTGTGGGGTTACAGGTGGAGGGTTGCTGCCCCTGTATCAAATTTGTGCCATGAAAGACCAAACCCAACTGTTAATCCACAGGAAGGGTGCCACATACTAAAATGGTGGCTCCATTAAAGGTAAATAATGAAGAAACGAAAAGGTAAAAAAGGGATAGAATGATTTTTTATGAAACTTACATCATTCCATAGAGTTTAGTAAGCTCTCCGCGTTTTACTATGGGCAATTGCATCCCTCCATTCACCAAAAACCAGCATTCATGCTTGAGTTTGGATATCTCAAGACGATGAGAAGGATTACGGTTACGAACGTGCGATCCATATCGAGAGAGAAGATAGGGGCTATGGTTTGTTCTGATAATAGACATGGTTCTTAATCTTTGTTCACTCTTAAACCAGCTCAAACTCAATCCTCTTGAATTTATAGTCCACCCTACTCAATAGAAATGGAGCTTGTTAAGTGGTACATGGTGCACAAACACGTAATCAATGACCAAGTTTCTAAGTTCGGAACTTGCTTAATTTTACAATCACATGTATATCAAACATACTCAATCAAAGGGTCTCTGTTCTTATGATACATTTAGATAAATAAGAACGGGAGATCAAAACGTGTAGGCTGTTTCAATCACTTTACTCGCACTCAACATTGGTATGCACCCATTGTAGGAAACTTGGGGTGCATATATCAATCCGTGGTGTTGACCAACATCTTTTGAAGGAGTGCTGATATAACTGCACAATAGTATCCTTCCTATCCTTCTCATGGACCACCCTACACGTGTCATGGGGGGGGGGGGGGGGGGGGGGGGGCGAAGAAGGTATGGACTTGTGGTAGGACCAATGGAACAAATCACATAGAAGTAACATCAGTGGGGCCCAATAAGTGTTTGTTAGGAACGAGCCTAACTGCCACCATCCTTTTTGGGGGATTTTATATGGTGTAAGCCCTTAAAGTCCGGTATTTTTCAAAAAATACTGTATGGACTGTATGGACCAAATCATAGGATGATCCAAACCGTCCATGTGATGGAACACAGTATAAATAGGCTATGCCCCAAAAATCATTTCCATAGGATGATCATAACCCTCGGACCTATAGAGGTTTACATAATATGCAGTTCCTCTATAGATCAGAGTGTTGGGATCATCCTATATAAATGATTTTTTTTGGAGACAACATGTTTATGTTGTGGCCCATCACATGGACGGTTTGGATCATCCTATAGTGTGGTCCTTACCGTACTTTTTTAAAAATCCCGGACTAATATAAGGGCTTACACCATATAAAATTTCCAATTAAGCAATTTTCTGAATGATGATATCATTTGAGAAATGATATCAGCACAACGATGTCTTAATAATTCTGCAAACCCAGCATTTGCATTGTTTTTTTAATCGGCTTCTGAGGGCTTTTGGGGAACTGTAAAACCTTTGACAGCTCTTTAAATACTAAAAGATAAGTTGAGCTAGTGAAAACATCAAAACCCGGCAGTGGTGATACCATGGAACAAGAAGTGAGGCTTATATGCTCTCATACTAATCCTTGGAAAAATAGGCGCATCTACCATATAACCTCTCATTAAGAAACGTGTGATCAAAAAATTTAATCATGCTCATTCTGAAAAGTATTAATTCTTTCGATTTAATATTTTTTTTGCTTCTAGTAGCTATTTTTATGGGTCTATGTTTTTAGGAATAGGAGAGGGAGATGGCAGAAATTTTAGAACTTAAAGACATGATTTCTTCATTCACAGCCTTACGTGTAGTTGGGTAAACTTCAACTCCATAAAAATAAGTCTTACAAATGCAATTTTCTTGATTATCAAGTAACTTATAGTTTCATCAATATATATTATCAAGTAACTTATAGTTTCTTCGTTCCTGTTTCTTTCTTGCTTCCTATTGTAGATATAGGTGGTCCATCTCGGCCTCCTAAATTTGCTATATATAATTATTAGGGCTGCAACTCGGGTCGGGCGGGTCGGGTTTTGGAGAACCCAACCCTACCCGAGAAATATCTCGGGTCGGGTCGGGTCGGGTTTTTTTTTCGGAAAACCCACGATTCCCAAACCCGGCCCTACCCATGATAAATCTCGGGTCGGTTCGGGTCGGGTCGGGTTTTTTCACGTTGACGCAAATTTTTAAGGAAAATTCTTGTTTGACAAGGCAACTCAACTCATAGAAGCAGAAATTACACTCACATTACACTTGAATCAAACAATGATGTAATTACACTCACAGCACACTTGAATCAAACAATGCTGTAATCAAACAATGTGGTAATTACAATCAAACAATGCTGAATCAAACACTTGAATCAACTCAACTCATAGAAGCAGAAATTACACTCACATACAGTAACAGTGGGTGCGTGGGTTTTCACTTTTAACTTTGGGATAATTACATTTACACCCCCTCTAGTTTCTGACACATCCACTTTCACCCCTATAGTTTAAAACGTGACAAATACACCCCTGTAGTTTCAATTTGTTTAAGGTTTGCCCCCTCAGCTGAAGGTTCGTCCATAGATTGAAGGGTTAGGATGATCCGATGGAGCTGATTTTTTGGGCACACCCTATCTATATCAGGACCCATCAAATGAACGCTTTGGATCATCCAAATAATGTGGGCCCCTACCCGAATCCAAACACTACCAAAAAATCATCCAAATAATGTGGGCCCACATTGTTTGGATGATCCAAAGCGTTCATTAATGGGTCCTGACATAGATAGGGTGTGCCCAAAAAATTAGCTCCATCGGATCACCCTAACCCTTCAATCTATGGACGAACCTTCGGCTGAGGGGGCCTACCTTAAACAAATTGAAACTACAAGGGTGTATTTGTCACGTTTTAAACTATAGGGGTGGAAGTGGATGTGTCCGAAACTAGAGGGGGTGTAAATGTAATTATCCCTTTAACTTTTAACTAACAATAGAAAAAAATGTACATACTATAACTTATGTAACTCGGGTCGGGTCGGGTCGGGCCCCTTCAAACCCGGCTCGACCCGAGATTCATGCGGGCTTTTGAATGGTGAACCCGGCTCGACCCGAAACCCATGAAACCTGAACCCAACCCAGGCTATTTTCGGGTCGGGCCGATGCGGGTCGGGTAAAACCCGGCTCGAGTTGCAGCCCTAATAATTATTGCCATTTCAAAAAAAATCAGTATATATGATCTAAATCTGGGAAATCATCTATTTGATAAAGTTGCCTTAGATTTCAAAGGAGTATTTATAGGTGTAGTGCTACTTACGCAAGGAAACTTCCTCTAATTGTGGGGGTTCTTATGAACAGAAAGCTCTATTCACATAGGGGCTCTTGTGATAAGAAAAACATTTAAGAAGTGACAGTATGGGGTTTTGCCTCTTTTAGTATTGGAGGCAGGGTGATTTTCACGGCAATTAATAACATGGATTGAAGCTTTTAATTTTTCAGCTCTCCCTTTTGAAGAAAAAAGTGAAGAGGATATATACCAAAAAGTTTATGGAATTTTGGATCTCTTGATGGAAGGTGAGGTAGTACGATGAATAAGAAGGAAGAAAAGATTGACGGTCCGAACCTAAGGGCTAGATGTGATCAGGAGCCAACAAAGTTTTCAAGCATATATCCATCATACTCAGTTTGTGCTTGTATAATCCGGAGGGAGATTCTTGTAATTCTTTGTTATTGCCCACATAGTAAAAACTTTTGAAGTCTTCTTCTGGTGAACCACGTATATCCCGTGTACTTTATTTGTGATTATCTTGACAAATATTGCATACTGTTAACACACAAATCGTTGTTAAAGTATAAAAGATAAATAATGCCTTTCTCCAACAGCTTAAGCTTTTGGATTGTTAACACTAATAAACACACATTTGTGTTTGGATTGTTAATGGTTCACCAGTGTTAGCTTTTGCACCTAAATTTATGACAAGTGGTATCAAAGCATTGGTTTTACAATGGGAATGATAGTTTTGAGTGCAAAGTTTGAAGTAGATAGATCTGACTAGAAGAACATTTAATTTATGGCAAGTCATGTTATAGATTTCTTGGTTCAACAGCAATTGCACAAAGCAATATTATGAAAGGCTAAAAGGCCTGCACATATGTCAAATAATGACTGGGATGATATGTATTTGATGGTTATGAGTTCGATTTTTTTGTCACATGGAAATGATGTCGAATATCATGTCATGTATGAGAAAACTAGAACTATTATATATGGTTGAAACTTGAGCTCCTGTATATGATCAAGTCTCTCACAACTAGGTAGTACTTAAAACAAATACTTTACAGTCGAAGATGAAGAAAGGGATTGACTAAATGGAACACTCAAATGCATATAACAAAATCATTTGTCAGTTATCTAAAATCGATGTTAAAATTGAGGACGAAGATAAGGCCATGATTTTGTCGATCACTTTACCTCCATCATATGAATATTTGTTCTCAACTCTATGGTAAGGATCCATATAGACCTGGCAAACGCGACCCGTGCCCGCGAGTCAACCAGACCCACCCGCAAATTTGCGGGCATGGGTCTGAGTTTTAGTGACCCGTCAAAACTAACCCGCGGGTGACCCAACCCGCAAAAACACGGGTCGGGTCGGGTCGGGTCAACCTGCAGGCACCCGCGGGTCACTTGGTTTTTTAAGGGTGGTGATTTTGTTATGCTAATCTAGTTAGATGGCTTTTTTTTTTTTCTAATGCAAAGGATGATTTTGTCATGCTAATCTATTTTTCAAGGGTTTGATGCCTGAATAGGTTATGGCTAGCACCATAGGTTGATCCCAACCCTCCGATTTGAATGTTAGAGGGTTGATCACTTGATCCTAACCCTCTATAGATCGGAGGGTTAGGATCAACCTATTGAAATGGTTTTTGGGGCAACACCTATTTAGCCTGTGGGCCATCTAATGGACGGTTTGGATCATCCCACGGTGCCGGCCATACCGCCCTCATCAAAATCCAGTGATAACATTTCCCAAAATAAACAACTGATTGAATTTGCGGGTGACC
Organism: Tasmannia lanceolata; assembly: GCF_043159265.1. Classification (NCBI taxonomy): domain Eukaryota; kingdom Viridiplantae; phylum Streptophyta; class Magnoliopsida; order Canellales; family Winteraceae; genus Tasmannia; species Tasmannia lanceolata. Next base: position 10,492,269 of record NW_027518693.1, read on the forward strand.
CGCGGGCCGCGTGGGTCACTTAAATTCTCACCCGCAAAAATGCGGGTCATTTCCTGACCCGACCCGTGTGACCCGCACCCGCATCACCAGCGGGTTGACCCGGCCCGACCCACCCGTTTGCCAGGTCTAGATCCATAGCACTATTCTTCTTTCTAACGAGATGAGAAAGAGGCCCAATAGTACGAAGCAAGCAGAAGGTTTAGCTGCCAGAGAGAACACATAAGAAGAAAAAAGGGTGTAATCGGAGTATGTCTAGGTCAAAATCAAATATAAGAAAGAGGCACGATAAGGTGATTCTACTATCATAAAATTGGATATATAAAATCAGAATATTGAAAACACAAGGAAGATTAGTAAAAGAAGAAAAGTGAATCTTCAAAACAAGAAAAAACAAGAAAATATGGTAGAAGAAGGCTCAAATAAAGATAGGTGACATTCAACAGCAATTTCTTATAAAACCCTAGAAGAGGTATGGTTTGGTAAACTTGGTGATTATTCTCTTTTGAGAATATTTGGTTCTCCAGTGGCTTATATTCATATTAAGAATGTCCAAAGTTCTAAACTAGTCCTAAAATCCAAAAAGTATATTTTCTTAGTTATACAAGTGAGGTTAGATCTGTCTTCTAATAGGTTAATCATTAGTCGAGATGTTATTTTCAATAAATTTTCTATGTTCAATTCATATAAGTAAATTGGAGAAGAAGGAACACAGGACACAGTTGAGATCATTGAGGTGGAGGTTGACACTCTAAAAGAAATTACTCAAGTTGATACTCCTGAAGGTAGATTACATGAGCAACAACAGCAACGGGTGCATCAATTAGAATCAAAAGTTTGAAGATCCAAAAGAACTCATAAGCAACCTATACAATTTGGCTCTAAGGACATAGTAGCTTTTGCAATGGTCACTAAGAATAGATGATCATCTACATTTCAAAAAGAAATTTTATGTGAAAATTAAAAACATTGGAAGATGCAATGAGCGAAGAAGTGGACCCACTTCACAAACATCAGACTTAAAGATCTGGAGAAGTTAGCAGTGGGTGAAAGAGCGATTGGGTGGAAGTAGATTTATATGAAAAATTAGAGATGCTGGGAAAATAGTGGAGAAAAGTACAAAGCATGCCTTGTGGGATCAATATGGCTATGCACAGATTGAAGGAGTGGACTACAATGGGTTGTTTTCACCTATAGTGAAGCACACTTCGATCAGGATAGTACTTTATATGGCAACATTGTTTGACCTTGCACTTGAGCAACTTGATGTGAACACAATTTTCTTGCCCAAGAACCTAGAAGAAGAAATCTACATGCATCCACTACTAGATTTCAAGGTAGAAGATAAAGAAGACTGTCTACAAGTTAAAGAAGTCATTGTATGGTCTGAAAAAATCTCCTAGGGAGTGAGTATAAAAGGTTTGATACTTCATGATCGGATAGGGCTACTATAGAAGTAAATATGATTCTTGAATATGCTTTAAAAACCTTTGTGATGACTCAATTATCATTTTGATCTCATATTTTAATGACATGCTAATAGTGACTAAAAGTATATCAGAAATCAACAAGTTGAAGGCCACAAGCTAAGGAGTTTGACATGGAGGGCTAGGCACTTTAAGGAAAATTTTAAGTATGGAGTTTCACCAGGATAGGAAAAGGAGAAGTTATAGTCATCTCAAAGGAACTGTATTGAAAAGCTGCTCTTGGTGTATGAGATGGATAGCATAAATTAGGTAACTACCCCTTTTGGTGCTCATTTTAAACTTTCTAATTCATTATTACCACTACACTTGAATAAAGGACGTACATGTCTTGGGTTATATACGCTAATGTTGTTAGTAGCATGATGTAAGCTATGGTCTGCACTAGACCAGATATTGCACAAGCAACGAGTGTTATTAGTAGGTACATGATAGAGATGGAAAAAGAACATTAGCAAGCAGTAAAATAGATGCTTGATTGTGTTTGACAAGTGTAGTGTTAGAAAACAAAATATCATGGTCTATATGGATTCGCATTGTGCTGGGAATTTGGACTAGAGAAAGTTCACCACTGGCTGTGTTTTTGCACTTGCTGGAGGACCTATAAGTTGGAGGTCCACTTTGCAGTCAACTATAGCTCTATCTTCTATAGAGGCATAGTATATGAAAGCAACAAAAGCAATAAATGAAGTTATATCATTGAGAAGACTCTTAGGTGAATTAGTGTAGAATAAGGAAATATTTGTATATATTGTGATAATTAACTAGAGTGCGTAGGACTTTGCAAATAATAGAGTTCATCATGTGAGGACTAAACATATAGAGTTACTACTGTATTCGAGAGGTTATTGTCGGAGATGCGATCTCCTTGATGAAGGATGCCACGAGGAACAATTATGTTGACAAAATCTGTCACGCTCACGACGGACAGCACAAGCCAGGGACATGACATTGAGGGCATGACTCCCACAAGCATGCAAGGCCTTCAACAATGTCTCAAATTTCATAATAGGACAATTCTAGAAAGTATCAGTGATAAAAAGATAAGCTCAATTCATAGATCAAATTTCTCAATAAATCCATGAATGTCAAACTACTCCTCAATAACATAAAATAAAGTATAGACCTCCAAATTAAGGGAGTCACAATCCTCAAAATAAGTTCCCAATTAACCATAAAAAGAGAGAATAAACTAAGTGTTTTCATCACCAAAATCTCCTCTAGATATTTTCGTTGGCCTTGGAGCGGCTAACCTGGCTGATCATTTAAAACAAGATAAATGCAGACTGAGCTAGATAGCCCAATCGGTAATAATCAGCCTTAACTAGCTGGATCAAGTATGCGAGATAAAAATATTTCTAAACAAAAGTTTTTAGAAAAATCATTTTTTCTTATAAAACAATGAGAGTTCTCAGTTAAATCTTATACGGTTTACAATCTCTCTTTGCATAAATTAATTTAATAACAATTTAAAACACTTTTGAAAATTTACAACCTTTGTGGCTACATCCACACGTATTCCAGTGACAAGGCCCACTACACAAGCCACATACCATCCCTTTGGGAGGATCGAAAAACACATATCATCCCTATGGTTGGGCCCATTATAATAATACCTCGTGGTGCAAAGAACAAGATCATGTTACCAATGTTTAAACCCTAATTAGCGTATCTACTTCATAGTCAGGCTGAGAGATTAAAAACAAATACCGAACAACATATATCCAGAGTTCACTAAAGCAATTCCAAAGCATAAGAATCACAATGCGTAATGGGTCCACGGTCTAAAGTGAATACTTGAGTCTTAAAATCAAAGTAATTCCCAATGATTCAAGTCAAATAATTTCTTTACATACTTGATCAGACAATTTATTCAAAACAATTTTACATATCGAATAAGACTCATTTCCCCTATTTTCTATGATCATCTTTTTCAAATTTATTTCCTTCGATGATCGCCTCCACTAACCTCTTGCTTCAATTCTTCCACCTGAAATTACAGCAAGATTTCAACATCAAATTCCTGCCTGATACATTCCATTTATTAGAGCACACCTAAAAAGTTTACAGTCACTAATGCAGTCTTCTAAAAAATTTTTAGCACAAGATATAACATAGCTAACATAGTGATTAAGGGTTATCATTCTATTAAATATATTGATTAGGTGACTCCATTAGTGACTATTTCCCTTGTTGAGTGTATTTACATCCATTTACTCTTATTCCATTCACTTTCTCTAAAATTCAGGTCCTTTTCATCAGAACTCCCAACCATAGTAAGCAAAACTACGTTTTAAATGGCATTTTTTCAAGGGAAAAAAAACGTGTTTCGTAGGTTCACCGAATTTTGTTTTAAAAAATTTACGACAAAAAACTTTTTTTTTTTCAGGAAAACGTTTAAAACAAGTTTTAAACACTGTTTTAAACGTATTAAATGCGCTTTTTTACCAACTTTCTAATTTAATTTACCCTCTTTGTATTTTGTAAATGACAAAACTTTAAACGTGTTAAACACGTTTTTTTTCGTGTCTTCATTTATTCGACCCTTTTTTTACTATAGTTTTTGAGCCAATACCGTATTAAACTCGTTTTGTTCCAATCTTTTTTTTTTGCCTTATCATGGTTTTCTAACTATGCTCCCAACCAAGCCAACAGCCCGTATGGAGTTTGGACTGTCTACAACCCAGGAGCTGGAATATAGTAAGCTGTGGGTCCATAAAAGAGTAGGAAAAAAAGAAAATAAAGAAAATCCTTACTAGCATATCCTTGGCAATCATGAGAAACAATCAAGGTGAGAGAGGAGAGGGGTAGAGAAGCACGAGCGAAAGAGAGATTTTAGATGGCGGTGAGGAAAGTATGTGATGGGTTGGAAAACAGAGAATTTTCCTGTTTAAAATAGTTATTTACCTTTACCTGTTTTCCATCCCTATCCTATGCTCTCCTTGCTTACTAGTTACCACACCTGCAAATCTCTCTTTTCACTCGTGCCTCTCTACCCTTCTCTAACGCTAGGTAAACATTTATTCCATTATTATTATTTTATTTTTTTTCACTTTTGCCAAACATGTCCTATGTGTATTTGTATATAAATAAGACGGATTTGCTAGCGTCCATCGCAGAAGGCATTTCGCGGATGGCCTGTTTCATGTCAGAGCAGCCACCTCATGAATGAAGACAAAATCTGCTGAAAAGTGAGCCTATGTGTCTGCCCTGACATGCAACAGGCCATCCATGAAATGCCTTTTGTGATGGACTTTAGCAAATCCCTAAATCAGAAGCCAAATAAACCAAAAGTTACCCACTTACCCAGGATTATACATTTAGATTCACCGAAAGGCCTATGCAAGACTGGGCTTACATTGTTAGGAAAAACTTCAATAATATTAAAAACTTGTTTGATTTTCAACAAATTCAAGCTATTCTAGAAATTTAAGTTTAAGTGCTTGCATAATAAACAAACTGTTTGATGCAGGTGAAATTCACCCTCGATCGAGTTTGATTTGTTAGTAACTGTTGGCCTCCCCCTTAAAAGCTAGACATTAAGGGGAGGGTGCCCAAGTCCTAATAAGCAATTCCATATCCATTCACTTTTCCGATGTGGGATCTTTGCTTCTGCGTGGAACTCCCAATAATCTCCCCCTCCACGCTGGATCAACGTGGGAACTAAAAGATCTTTCTAGTGTTTTTTCCATCCCCGAGGGCAAAGTTACCGTGCCCCGGCTCTGATACCACTTATTGGGACCTGGGTAGAACTCGCCCTTGAAAGCTAGCCTCTAAGGGATTGATGCCCAAGTCCTTATAAGCCCTTCCACATCCATTCGCTTTTTCAATGTGCTATCTTTGCTTTCGCATGGAACTCCCAACAGTGACGTTTAATTTAAGTAACTCTTGAAGTTAAGTCGCTTAATTAGCAAAGAAAAAATTGCTTGAGTTGATCAGTGCTTACCAAACTTTCAGTATATGTTGCCATAAAAATCATCTAATCTTGATCAAATGTTTGTCAAATAAGAGGATCATCGCCTACTAGGTCGCAGGCCACTCGCCGACTCAGCAAGTGTTAGTCCCCTCATATGATAATTAGAGTTACTCGAAAATTTTATGTAATCAACTAACCATAGACCATTCATCAAAGTTAATATATATAAATTTGGATAGACCTTGTGGATTAAGTCAATTGTTGTTTGAGCATCCTTCGCGGCTTCGTTAGATACACGCTCAACCAACAAAACTGCATTCTTTAACTTTCCATCATCGGGAAGCTTATCGGCCACCTCTGATGATACCTTCCCCGCCACCTCGGCAACCTTCTCCACAACTTCAGCCGCGGTTTCTATCACCTCTGCAACATTTTCTACCTCACCTAGACATCATACCAATTTAAACATAAATATACACCACTCAATCCATCTCTAAATAGAATTCATTTGTTTTAGACAAGAGAAAAATGTACACATATCCTTACTTTCTATTTTTTGTAATTTCTCCCATTTCTTCTTACAAAATGGTAGAAATAGAGATAATATCGACCCCAAAACCCATCTTGCCCTACAAGAAACACCAACTTGTTAGGCTCATACAAAACCTTTCAGTGTATAAAATCAAAATGCAATACTACCCCAATATAAGTACTAAGTAGAACACTACCAGAGAGGGAAAGTATGTTTTGGGGGTCTTGGAGCTGGTGGTTGAAGGTTGTTTTCCCTGAAAAAAATCAATGCTTTCAAAGTTAAATAAACAAAACTGAAAAATTCTAACATATATACATCATGGGAGACATGAGGCCACATCTAACACCATTGGTACCATATATCTTCCATTTGATGGCCATATATTGGAAGCTTAGATAAATGGTTTTTATCTAGAACAAATGGCCGGCCTCAATAAGTATTTTTGTCTGATCGTGTTTTCCTAGGGTCTGTTCGAGTGAGGATAAGTATGAGGGGGCTACCTATTTTGGAGGAATCTACTTTCCCTGAATTGGTTTACCATTGAACTAATTTTGGTTGTTCCAATGTGCAAGGTAAACTAAGAGGGGTGTTTGGTTTTCAATGTTTCAGTGACCAGTATGACGTTTTGGAGGTGTCCATTTTACACAAACAGATTAGAGGTCTAAAATCATTTTCTCGAGAAGATTTCTAATTGGACCGTGATATATCTGCGACGAGGACCACTAAATGAATTGTTTACATCATTGAAATAAGTAAGCCTCTATCTATGATCCATTCCTAAGAAAACATCTGCATCCATTATATAATAGCTCACTGAAAAGTGCCCCGCATGATTTATTTTCATGAATACGTACTAAACCAATGCAACATCTTTAGAAGATAGGTTAAAGAAAAGAAAGAAAAATGGCATGGTTTTGAATGAAGGTTACATCGTGACATGGAGTTTACTCTGCACTGCGTTTTCGCCTGTTGACGTTTGCACTGCATGATTCGTGATGAAACAATAGCCTCTGTTAAACGGGGATGTCTCTACGCTACGCGAAGGTATGTAAGCATGATGACCGCGTCGAGGGAGACCATTGAGGCGATGAAAGGTGTAAGAAGCAACCAATCTTAGAGTAGACATAGATTGTCCTTAATCGCTATATCAACCTTGGAATATCTGAAAACTCAACACAAATCTTTCTCCTCCTTTTTTCAAACTACCCAATATCTACAATACAAATGAAGCTTTCTCATGAGGAATGAGGGGATGATTCTTTGATAGGCTGCATAAATAGTCTCAGGGTGGAGGATTTTTCCAACGGATTGAAGGGTTCTCTTCTCAGCGGTTGATTTGTTTAGTTTGGTAGATGACGTGTTTGGCCAACTTTTTTTTTTTAATATATGTTGGGCCAATTTCTTAAGCATGCTCTTTCACCTGTCGTGTAGTCAAGTCTAAAGGATAACTCTTTTGGATTTCAGGCTTCCAAATCCGGTAGGATAAGTGTAGAAACCTAGAGATTTTTCTTGCGTTAAGCAATGTAATTCTAAAGGGGGTTTGATTGCGGTTTACTCTACGGTCATATATAGCTTGATAGTAATTAAGCAAAATGTGTTACACTTTTTCTAAGGTGTAAAATTGATGTTTCTTTTTAGGGCAACTTAGAAAATGTAAGGGTTGAAAGTTCAAAGCATAAACTGCATGAATGAAACTTAGACGCAATCTATAAGGAAATGTTCACATTGTATAAAAGCTCAGACGAGTTCTATATTTGGTAGATAGATGAGTTCAACATTTTGTTGTTAAAATTCTATTGTTGACTTGCCAAAAAATATGGTAGTTTCCCTATAATTATGAAGAGGTAGTCAATTGACTCAGAATGCGAAAGAACGAAGGTTTTGTTAGTTGAGAAATGATTCAATGGGGCCCATTCTCTCCATGTGGCGGTATGCTTGTGATTAATTTTTTTTATTGGCAATGAATTAAATTTATAAAAGGAAGCACGGAAAACCCGAGGATCGATATGATCCATGCAGTACTGCAACAGGAAGAAAGAAAGGAACCTAAAACTACAACACATTATTGGGATGTGGGGCGGGGGTGGGGGGTGGGTTAAAGACTTCTAGTTACACCCTAGATGCATCCTCCCTTGCTAGTCTGTCAGCCTCTCTATTGGGCGCTCTTTTTACATGATGAAAAGAGATAGACTTTCCTGCCAATACATATTGCATACCGCCAAGGATTGGAGGAGCTTCCCTTCAACCATCTTATTACGTTCAAGGAACCTCCATCCAATATTACCTTCTCTAATATATTATGTTCCACCATCAACCATATTCCTTCATGCACCATCCTAACCTCTGCCTCATTTGAGTCCGTGACCCTAATATGAGAATGTCCATAATGTATCCCCTCTCATTTCTTAAAAGGTCTCCTAGTCCTGCTGGCCCGGGATTCCCCAAGCTTGAACCGTAAAAATTTAGTTTAAGATAACCGCTACAGGGTGGCTCCCAATCTTGAGATCATTGCTCTCACCACCCTACCATTGCACGCCTCTTACCATCCTTGCCATAGATCGTACGCTGAAATAAATCAAAAGCTAGGCAAAGCTCGGACCCAAGCAATAGATAGAGCTACAATCTTGATATAGAAAAAAATGAGATGATTTCACATTGACGCAGGCCAGAGCCTACAAGGATTGCCAAGATTAAAATGATCCCAACCAAAGAAAAGAGGGATAGTTCCGAGAATCCTCAACCGGAGGCAACAGACGCCACTCAACGTTGCTAATTGCAGAAATCACTCGACGCGACCAAGCCGCAAGCTTAATTCATAGGAGGAATCACTTAACACCAAAGCAGGGAAACTTGCAGAGAAATATTTTATAACAATCAAGAATCCATCCCTGTATTTTCTCATTCATACTTATAGAGATTACATTGAAAGAATTGTAGTCCAATACTCAATAAAAGCTAGACATACTTCCTAGACACGCACAACTTACTAGCTAGATAGTAATAAGTCCTAGACACAACTTACTAGATAGTCAAAGCATACTTTCAAGATAATTAAACAAAACACAACTTACTAAGAAATTATTAAATACCCAAAGACTAAATATTAAAGACTCAAAGACCTAAGTAATAAATGTGCATGTGACTTAATTATGCTCCCGCATCACACTTGGCATTTCGCTCTTTCAATAACACCAAAATTGTTGTTAAGAGAACTACCTGCCATAAGATCTTGGCCTTTGTTGGCCATGGAATTAAAGACCAACCCTCCAATAGCTCTAGTAAGTTAGTTGGGAAATACCCATCATATGGCAAACCTACAAAGAATTTTTGTTTTTTGAAAAGGAAACCTACAAAGAATTTTACTCCACACATACCTAGTTGTTTTACAATGCAGGAACATATGGTCTACTGATTCTCCTGCTTCCTCATAAAGCACACAATGATGATCCAAATGTGTTGGTTCCGCAAGTGGTCCATTGTAATAATCTTATCTAATGTTGCGAACCAAGCGAAGGCATGCACCGTCAAAGTAGTAGGTATTTCACACTATAACCATTGGCAAGGAAACAAGATTTGATGCAATCGAGGTGTAGAAGGATTTAACATTGAACGTACCATAAGAGCACCAGATCCAAATCCTTTTATCTTCACCCGACTTCTTTATGTAACATTTTGCCTGGGTCGTGGAGGAGTTTCAGGACCATTGACGTAGTGAGGCCCACCTTGAACCTCTCATCTTCCAAAATCAGGCTAATCAGGCAATCCTAATTATAGATTCGAATGAACTTGGATGTTGTATAGTGCAACGAAGGAGTGTGATTGATTAAATCGTATTTAAGAAGCGACACTAGTGTAGTGATAGGTGGTCAAGGCCGCATAACCCTGGTGGCCACACAATTCACATACCACTCGCTTAGGAGGAGCAGGGCTTGGAGGAGTTTCAGCATGAGAAGATGGTTGGTGGCCTCCCGCTACCACGAACACGAAACTTGTGCTGCTTGTTGCTACGTCTAGGTTGTGAGGCGGAAGACGAGGATCCCTTTGTTGCTAGATGTGCTTTTAATGGCACGGTGTCCGCAAGTGAGATAGATTGCATCTCAAGACTATAAAGCAGACCAAGAAGATAATCAATGGAGATGGGATCTGGGTAAATAAGAGTAGCAATAACAAGATTTTCATAATTTGGGCCAAGTTCGGTAAGGATGTGCATGGCCAATTTGGATTCATGGACAACATAGCCAAAAGGAGGAGAGTTAATCAGCAATCGTCCTCACATGTTGAAGGTAGTCCGGCATGGAATTCGATCGTTTTCAAAGGTTCGTTAGTTACAAACAACTTGCATCACTCAAGCTCTTTACGGAGAGGCATAAAACTTCTCCAAAGCAAGCCAAACTACACGAGAGGTACTGAGACCAATAATCTGCGAAGGGGTCGGTAAAGAGTGAGGAGAAGATCAGCAGATCAAAATTTGCTGATCTTGGTGGTGACATGCTTGAACGGATGGATTCACAACTGATGGACTAGTAGGGTTCTGATGCAAGAGAAGCATGGGAGGACATGCATGGCCACAAAAGATCGTGGGTACGGAGCTGCAGAAGGAACTGAGATCGTCAAAGTAGGTAGCTCGGTATAGAGAGGAGGAGATGAACATTTTCAAATCAGACATGGATGCATGATGTAGGAGGAGATGAACATCTTCAAATCAGGCATGGATGATTGATGTAGAAGGAGAACTCCTTCGGTGCAAAAATTGGTAGATAAAAATGGGGCGAGAGAAGAGAGAAGGAATGGGCGAGAATCCATCAAACTTGGGCTTTTCATATTCCATCTTTTTTTATATTTGAATTGAATAAAAACTCCACACAACCTCGTATGCTTTGGGAAAGTATATATAAATGATATTACAATTAGATATATGCCGGCCCCAATAGAATAAATCACTGAAAAAAATGCAACTTTGTAATGCATAAAACTATACGAATAAGCTTTTTATAATTAAAAACTTAAAAAAATATTCCGTGAAACTTTGTTTTTCCTTCCTTAACTAGTTCTTTACACTTCTCTTTCCACCATTTTTCTCTATACAAATGGACCACTAGACATAACTCCTAAGATTTAATTTCAACCACATTCATGAAACTTTTAGATAACACAACCAACTACATAGAACTCCTTATAATGCTATCTGATAAACTAATATAACATAATGAAGTCTAGAAACAAATGTGTTTCATTTTCAATCCACTATAAATAACCTAGAGGACTACGACACCTCACTTTTTAAGACAAATTAATTTTGTTTAAAAATTCCAACAATAAACACTAGCCTTGATTTTCGACTTGGAGAGATCTTATTGAGTTCCTGGATTCCTAGTTTTTAATGACTTGCCCTAGGACGGGTTTGGTTCTATGAAAACTCGCCCTGGCCATTGTTTGGGTCTTTTGGAAAGAAAGGAAAGCTCGCACCTTCAAGAATGTGGTCAAAAGCACATCTTTTACATTCTGGAGGATCTTAACTTTAGTTATCTCGTGGGCTAAGATTCTCTCTTATATATTTTCAGTTTTATTTGGCCTCGGATATCAGATGTTGCTGGTGGGAGAATTCTGCAAACAAGGAACAAGAGGTTGTTATGGCCCACGGATGATCCATCCTGAGCCTAGTTGGTTGAGGTTAAACTTTGACAGTTCTAGCTTCAGCAACTACAGCCTGGTGGGTTTGGAGGCCTTCTTCGAAACGAGACAAGTTCTATCTAATGGGTGTACTCTAGCCATATTAGAATTAGGATTCTAATGAGGTGGAAGTGAGAGCTATTCTTTAGGGCATTAGATTGACAACTAGAACATATTTATACAATTTTGTTATGGAGGATGACTCCTTCAACATTGTGAGATAGTGGGATCGGAGGCATAGTCACCCTTGGAGATTCTCAGAGTTGGTAGACGAGATCTTGGACAGTGTGGAGGGCCTCCCAATTAGGTTACATCATATTCGGAGGTTGAGTAACAAGAAATTGGGGAGCTAAATAGCCCTCCGCGGTGTCTCATTAACAACCCGAACCCAAAAGTGTGTTTTTGGATTTATGTGTTAACAATACACAACGTTTCCGAGGTAAATTTGCAAGAACAAAATAAATAGAGTGCAAGACAAACTACAAGAAAGCACATAAGATTTCCGTCGTTCACAACAATGTATGTGTGGCTTCGTCCACGGGAGAAGACTTCGAAAAATTTCACTATGTAGAAAATAAAAGAGTTACAAGTAGCACTCACCGGATTACAAAAGCCCAAAGCTTTCTCGAATAACACGAGAAGCAATCCCTACGCCATCTAGGATCCAAGCATCAACGCTCCCTAGATGGCCTTGCTTTCTTCAATCTTCTTCATGTCTTTCAAGAGAATCCTGAAAACCACACGTTTTTTCTTCTTTGAAGACGTCCTTGAAGCCCTCTGTTCTTGTTTTTCACCAAGCAGTACACAGGACTCTTTTCTGTTAGGATATATCATCCCAAACTTTCCAAGTCTCACGCAAGTATCACTTTTACGTTGAAGGGTTAACTTTCCAAGTCTCAAAAAAGGTAGGTCTTCCTGATCTGGGAAGCCCTAAGGAAAACTTGCCCCATGATTAGTGGCCTTATCTGGAACATAAGGGGGCCAGAGATAAGCCATCCAGGTGGAGGCTGAAAGCAGTATCAAAGTTGCATAAGATTAGCTTCATTGTTCTTTTGGAACCATTCCTTGACGAATCAGAGATGTTAGAAACACGTGCCCTCTTCGTCGGGCTCAGATGTTGCTCGGCTTTCAAAGTGTCTAAGATAATTGTAGAATCGGATGGCAAAGTCTTAATTGACCTCATACATGGTAAATGCCAAATTCCGTGGGCCATTTAGTACTTATGGAAGGAGATCCGGACTCTTATTGCTCTTCTTTCACAGAGCTGCCAACACCAATTTCGAGAAGGGTACACAGTAGTGGATTCCCTCACCATCTTCGGATGTTCGTCCAAGCGCAACCTCTTCTACTCATCTTGGGCCACTGTCCTGTGCCTAGCCATAGGGGCGGCAAGATGCAATGGCTCCCCAACATCAAGTCAACCACCACCATGGGTTGGCCTCCTCCCTTTCCCTAATGCCTCTGTAATCAATCCCATGTGGATCTCTTGGGTGTTGTTCTGGAGCCTCATCAGCCCCTGCATCGCCCTGTTTTTTTTGTATTCTTTACCATATATATATATATATATATATATAGAGGAAAGTGTTGGTGAGCTTAAGCTCACCAAACTTATGGTGCGCTTAAGCACCCAATCACATGAGTCCCACATTTTCTGTGGTGATCCAAACCATTCATTTGCAAGACCCTATCATAGATAGGGTGTGTACCAAAAATCAGCTCCATAGGATCATCCTAACCCCTCCATTTGTGGAGGGCAAAATGGGCAGATATGTGGACAAACAATGTCTGTCCATTTTGACCTCCACAAATGGATGGGTTAGGATGATCCTATGGAGCTGATTTTTGGTACATACCCCATCTATGTAAGGGCCTTTCAAATGAATGCTTTGGATCATACTAACAAAGTGGGCCCCCATGTGATTGGGCGCTTAAGCGCACCATAAGTTTGGTGAGCTTAAGCTCACCAACACTTTCCTCATATATATATATATATATATATATATATATAGAGAGAGAGAGAGAGAGAAATGATTGTGCGGTCGACCGCACCAAGCTTAGGTGCGGTCGAAGGCCCCAAACTCATGCGGACCCACTTTGTTAGGATGACCCAAAGCATTCATTTGAAAGGCCCTTACATAGATGATGTATGTACAAAAAATCAGCTCCTTAAGATCATCCTAACCCATCCATTTGTGGAGGTCAAAATGGACAGACACCGTTTGCCACAAATCTGCCCATTTTTGCCCTCCATTTTTTGGAGGGGTTAGGATGATCCAATGGACTTGATTTTTTGTGTACACACCAAATTTATGATGGGGCCTTGCAAATTAATGGTTTTATCAGCACAAAAAATGTGGGACCCATGTGTTTGGGCCCTCGATCGCACCTAAGCTTAGGTGCGGTCGACCGCACAATCTTATTCCCCATATATATATATATATATATATATATATATATATATATATATATATATATATATATATATATAGAGAGAGAGAGAGAGAGAGAGAGAGAAGAGAAGGTACTCCCTGGAGTAGATAGCCTATCTACTCCCTACCTTAAAATAACAGTTGAGGCCACATTGTTTGGGTGATCCAAAGCATTCATTTGATGGGCCCTCATATAGATAGGGCGTGCCTAAAAAATCAGCTCGATAGAATCATCCTAACCCTATGAACTGTGGAGGCAAAAAATGGACAGATTTGTGCAGGTTTATACACGTCCATTTTTGCCTCCACAGTTCATAGGGTTAGGATTATCCTATCGAGCTGATTTTTTGGGCACGCCCTATCTATGTGAGGGCCCATCAAATGAATGCTTTGGATCACCCAAACAATGTGGCCCCAACTGTTATTTTAAGGTAGGGAGTAGATAAGCTATCTACTCTAAGGAGTACCTTCTCTTTTCTCATATATATATATATATATATATATATATATATATATATATATATACTTGTAAAAATCATCGCACGGGCCGACAAAGAACTGTACGGACCACATCATAGGTTGATCCAAACCGTCCATGTGATGGAACACAACATTAATAGGTTGTGCCCATAAAATCATTTCCATAAGCTGATCCTAGCCCTCCAATCTATCGAGGTTTCCATAATTAAAAAAGCATAAAGGAGAGAGATAGGATTGAAATTATGTAGCTTTAATGGGTGCCTTTGTTAAAAAGCATAAAGGAGGGGGTAGGATTGAAAATATGTGGATTGAATGGGTGCCTTTGTTAAAAAAAGTTAAAAAAAGTGATGTGTAATTCTCATAGAATTTTGGCAAAAATTCAAATAATTCTCCCATTTTCTCTTCTGCTATATAGTATAGAAGAGAAAAGGAAATACTATATAGCAGAAGAGAAAATGAGAAAATTATTTGAATTTCTCCCAAAATTCTATGAGAATTACACATCATTTTCTTTGACTTTTTTAACAAAGGCACCCATTCAACCCACATATTTTCAATCATACCCCCTCCTTTATGCTTTTTAACAAAGGCACTCATTAAAGCCACATAATTTCAATCCTACCCCCCCCCCTTTATGTTTTTTTAATTATGGAAACCTCTATAGATTGGAGGGCTAGGATCAGCTTATGGAAATGATTTTACTGGCACAACCTATTGATGTTGT